>NC_045134.1:23369349-24007179 GCF_007655135.1 Punica granatum | reverse complement strand
TCGGTACTTTTCTGTAAGGTCGAGTCCCATCTTTACTTTTCTGCAGAGCCGAGTCCCATCTTCACTTTTCTGCAGGGCCGAGTCCTATCTTCACTTTTCTTTAGGGCCGAGTCCTATCTTCACTTTTCTTTAGGGCCGAGTCCTATCTTTACTTTTCTGCAGGGCCGAGTCCCGTCTTCACTTTTCTGCAGGGCCGAGTCCCGTCTTCACTTTTCTGCAGGGCCGAGTCCCGTCTTCACTTTTTTTGTAGGGTCGAGTCCCGTCTTCACCTTTATGCAGAGCCGAGTCCCATCTTTACTTTTATGCAGGGCTGAGTCCCTTCTTCAATATTCTACAGGGCCGAGTCCCATCTTTACTCTTATGCAGGGCCAAGTCCTATCAGTATTTTTCTGCAGGGTCGAGTCCTATCTTTACTTTTTTGTAAGGCCGAGTCCTGTCTTCACTTTTATGCAGGGCCGAGTCCCATCTTCACTCTTATGCAGGGCCGAGTCCCATCAGTACTTTTCTGCAGGGCCGAGTCTCGTCTTCACCTTTCGGCAGGGCCGAGTCCCATTTTCACCTTTCTACATGGCCGAGTCTCATCTTTACTTTTATGCAGGGTCGAGTCCCTTCTTCAATATTCTGCAGGACTGAGTCCCGTCTTCACCTTTCTGCAGGGCCGAGTCCCGTCTTTACTTTTATGTAGGGCCGAGTTTCTTGTTCAATATTCTGCAGGGCCGAGTCCCATTTTTACTCTTATGCAGGGCCGAGTCCCATCAGTACTTTTCCGTAGGGTCGAGTCTCATCTTTACTTTTCTGCAGGGCCGAGTCCCGTCTTCACCTTTCTACAGGGTCGAGTCCCATCTTCACCTTTCTGCAGGGCCGAGTCCCATCTTTACTTTCATGCAGGGTCGAGTCCCTTGTTCAATATTCTGCAGGGCCGAGTCCCATCTTTACTCCTATGCAGGGCTAAGTCCCATCAGTACTTTTCTGCAGGGTCGAATCCTACCTTTACTTTTATGCAGGGCCGAGTCTCTTGTTCAATATTCTGCAGGGCCGAGTCCCTTGTTCAATATTCTGCAGGGTCGAGTCCCATCTTTACTCCTATGCAGGGTCGAGTCCCATCAGTACTTTTCTGCAGGGTCAAGTCCCACTTTTACTTTTATGCATGGCCGAGTCCCATCTTCACTGTTTTGCAGGACCGAGTCCCATCGTTACTTTTCTGCAGGGCCGAGTCTCATCATCGCTATTATGCAGTGCCAAGTCCCATCTCTAACATACGACGAGGCCGAGTCTCACCTTTATTCTTATGTAGGGTCGAGTCCCATCATTACTACTCTGCAGGGGTCCATGCACTTGCACAATTCTCTCCCACATATCCGAAATAAGAGAACAAGTGGCTATTAGGAGGGAATCAAGACAGTCGCCGGAACCCGATGGGGTGCTTCTCATGATCTTTGGCTGCATCCTCTATCCGAGCACGCAACCAAAGAGAGCCAAGCTGTCGGCACCCCATTTTGGTTCACCCTAGTAAAAGGAGGGCAAAATCGTCATTTGTCACTAAAAAAAAACTCTCTCCAAGGGTCAAACCGCTCAGATCGCGTCAGACCGGTCACATCGCATCAGACCGGTCAGATCGCGTCTGATCGGTCAAATCGCGTCAGAATTTCTGACGCGGTCAGACCCTTTCATTTTCGCCCCTGCTCTTTATTTCTTTCCACTTCGCCCTCTCTTCTTTTCTTCCTCTTCCTTTCCGCCCCCGTCGATCTTTCCTTCTCTTCTCTTCTCCCCCTCTTCTTCTCCTCTTCTTTCACTGACGTCCCTCTGCCACCTTCGACATGCCGTGGTTGCCCACCCACCGCGACCGCCTGCCACTGTTGACATGCTCACCCGACACGTCACCGTTCGCTTCCCCGGCACGTTCCCTCGACCGCTATCTCTCCCTTACGGTCCCCCCGAACCCCCGACTCTCGGATCTCGACTCACGCTCGAAGATCTCTCGATCTCGCTCTGATTTCTCCCTGGAAACAAACTCGCGATCTCACCCCGAACAAAACCCCTTCATTTCCTCCTCTCGATCCTCCCGGATTTCCGGCGATTAAGCCCGAAAACCCCTCGCCATAAAACTCGAAAACCTCGCCGAAATCCTGAAAATCTCCTCGATCCCTACCGACCCGAGCCTCGTGACGCTTCCCCCAAGCACGGCGTAGCCCAGGCGGTGTTCGCCGCCGCCTCCCGTGCCATCGCCGCGGTGCCTAGAGGGGGAACCGCCGTTCGTGGCCGTCAGACTCCTTTCCTCTGCCCGACTTCATCTTCTCCGGTCACTCTCTCTCACGGGCTCGGCCCATCTTTCTTTGTTTTGCGCAGATCCAGCCCAGTCTGTTCGGCCCAGTCCAGTCCGGCAGAGACGGTCCGACTTGATCCGACGTTCGACCTGCTCCATCTCACCCGCAGATTCGGCCCAGTTCCAGTGCGCTCGGCCCAGCTCGCTGTGCTTCCGGCCCAGCGCTCTCTTTCGCGGCCCAACTCCCGCGCGTTCGGCCCAACACACGCATGCGGCCCAGACCTCCTCACTCCTGGCCCAGCTCGTCGGCCCAGTGCCCCTTTGCAGTCGGTCTGCACTGTCCAGATCGCCCGGTCCGGTCTGAACACTTGGTTTTCTGGTTTAAACCGAAATTAGGTATACTATTTTGACTTAGTGACATGCGTAGGTCTTAATTTGTAAATAAATTTGATGATTGCGATGATAAATTTTGTGATTGTCGTGCAGAAAATTTGAATAAAAAAATTAAAAAATATAAAGAAAAGGATGACAAAAAATAAAATAATTGTTGTTTTAATTAAACCAACAAAAGCACGAATTGGAATATTTTAATTATTCGACATTAAAACCGGTTGTTTGAAGCGAGAACGAATACACACGAACCAATCTCATGTTCATTCGGCTCTAAGGGAATTAAATCAATTAAATACACAAATTGGTTTAATTAATTATTCGGACTTAAAAATTGACGAAATTAAATTCTGTCGTGACTAATTTTGCTTATTCACGTGCACATGTGAATAATTGAATATGCTTCGATCGAAATCCTGCACGAATCGGCTAACCACGTAAACACGACATTAAAAGACACAACTCTTTTGCGTTCACACGTTCATCGGATTTCATTTACTTTGTCTGCTTTCGCTGCTTTTGTCTGTTTCCTGTTTATTTATTGCGGGTCGAGCCCGAATTCCTAGGATACGATATACACGAGGTCCAACACCCCCACTTGTCAATCACGGGGTCCAACGACCCCACACATTTAACGTGTGCAACCCGAGTACGGAATCGGGTCTTGTTTTGACTTACTGCATCGTTCCTAGTAGTGTCTATGCGGAAGACGACTCGGATTGGGTAAGTAAGTCGTGGCCGGACATGACCCGGGAGCTCGACCGATCCTACGGCTATCAAGAGAGTCACGTGACTTTTTCGCCATCCGTTGGTTCGGTTGGACCCGACCTCCGGCTCTCTGAGCCCGCGTTGCATAGGCGTGGGCACACGTGCCCCGATGAGACGAAATTTGGATGCGCACACATATGTAAGGGATTACCAAAAGGAATTTAAGCGGGGTTATTAGTAGTTAAAATGACCTAAATACACAATCGTTTCTCTCTTTTTAAATTATTGACATACTAGCTTACTATGTAATTTAATTTTTTGAAGAATTTTGGAAAATTAATAAACTCATATTTGCTTATGTCAAATACAATCTTACTTATCATAAAAAGATGTCAACTACAATCTACACTTGCCGCGAAAAAAAAAATCTAAACTTTACAAATTAATCATGTACTCATACATATGTATACATGCAAGTAATATTAATTTTTATCTGGATTTACAGGATTACAGTGAATCCAAGCATGTGTACAAAATATAGTACCTATATCAAAATCGAATTCGCTTGTGCTAGAGGAGTTGCTATATAAATATCTCATATTTTCTCATATATTGCTCCACCATAGACATATCAATCATCATGGGTTTGGTTAATGTGAATTTTTTGCTAGTACTTGTACTATGTCTGGTTGCAGCCGACACGCTTGAAGCCATTCTCGATGATATCAAGGTCTCTATATCTAACCAGTTGCCTAACGGCGCGCCTTTCACCATCCACTGTAAATCGGGAGACGACGACCTCGGAACCCATGTGATCGGGGCGGGACAGAGTTACGGATTCTCATTCAAGGTCAACTTCTTCAGGACCACGTTGTTCTTCTGTGGGGTGGGGTGGCAAGGCGGGCAGGTCGAATTCGACATCTACAAGGCCTCATTCGAATGTGACGAGTGCAATTGGCAGGTAAGAGAGGATTTTGTTCTCGGATACACTGACGGTGGTCCAAATCCTGACACCGCTATTCGTTGGAAGTAAAAATGTTCAGGGCAGGGGGTATTTGTAATAAGAGAAATCAATAAAAGCGTGCAATGTGATTGTGTGAACGTTATTACGGATCCATGAGGTAGTGGACTTATTGTGTAATTGAAGAGTCCAAACTATTGTACATAAATTTACGGGAAGAAAGCAATGTGTACTTTCGCGATGGCTTCTTTCCAAGCAAATTAAAAAATTTAATTCAAAAAGCCTTTGATAGACTTTCAATTAAATAAATCGCGCAATAATTATGCCTAGCTATTGAAATATCCAACATAATAACTCTTAAATTTTATACCAAATGAATATTCATATAAATCTTTTTTTCCCTTTTTATTACTAAAGTGTAACGTACATTCTAAGCATTATACAAGCGTCAAAGAAAATGACCTGTAGCTAAAATTGGAAGAAAATAATACTAGAGTATTATTATATATTATGTTAACAAATCATATTGGTATATGGACTCAAATTGGCCATGTTTGGTGGTTAGAATAACAAGTAGAATAGGATTTCGAAAATCCTTATCCTTTGCTTGTACAAAGGGTTGGGTTTTGGCATAAAATCTTACTCCATTCTATGATTAATTTATTATGAATTTAATATGGAGGTTGTAAAAATAGGCCTCTTTTCATGCTGAAGCCGACAAACTAAGAAACAAATTCTAATCGTACCCAATGGGAGTTTAATCGTAACGGGAGAGGATAGGGAAATTTGCCAAAGCCCCACTTGACACGAGTGGCACTGCATGCAGTAGGACTCCATTGACCAATGTTTTTTCCCCCCCAATTTATGCTACATTAATTTCTCCGATTTTTTTTTCTACTCCTATATCCGAAAGTCCAATAAATCTCACTAATCTAATTCGAGTCGAGTCGGTTCATTAGAAGGTAAAACTCTCCATGTAAAATTCTCCCCATTCACAAGACTTAAACTCGAGACTTAACTTAAAGAGAATTAGTGCCGAACATTCACAAGACTTGAATCCGATATATTAGTTAAGGAGAATAACCGTTGAATTGATTGAACTGATTGCATCAACTCGTGTTGGTCAAAAAATTTTATTTTGATCATGGAAATTGCATCCACCACAGCCAATCCGACTATGTTGCGGAGCAAAACGAGTTGAACCTGCTCAATAACGTATAAGAGAATGCAAATAATTTTAGGTTATCTACTGTTCCTCTTTTTTCTTTTTTAATCCATTTTCTATGGACCTTACCCAGGTACTTCTCCTTTCTTTTGCCATTGCTTTTTCCATACACGTTTTGTATATTGTTCAGAACATGCATTCATTTTTAAACCGACAGAGAACATTATGTCACATGTCATGCATCATCGTCATCGACCTTGGATTAATGACCCAAATGAAATCTAACCTACACATTTCAAAGATATTCGAGACAAGTCGGAAAATATATCTATATATATATTTTTATTATAGCAAGCGTTGATTAACTGGCGACTACTATATACTTGATTAAGACCTAATTGTGGAGCCTAAGTACTGACTTATAAATTTATGTCTTGTCCCATTTTCTGAGCACAAGATCAAGTCACATATATCGGTAAATGGAGAAAGAGTAAATTACAATTTATCTGAATAGATGTTCTCCCGGGCAAAGAACAGACGAGAAATTTTGAGAAATTTATAACTAGTATATCATAACGAATCAACATCAATTGATATCATTAAAAATTTTAAAACGTTTTTGCCTTACTAGTTAATTATTAAATCGGTCAATTTATTATTACCCTTATCGGGAAAACTGAGCAAACTATATCCAATCCAATATAATCTCACATGCATTGTGATTATTAACCGTATTGAGAAAACTAATCAGCCCTTTTCCTTCTTCACTTGGTGCTTCCTCGGTCGCCATCTCTCATGATCATCCTTCTTTTGTTATCGTTATATGTTATATTTTCTACTTTTTCTATTCTACCCTAAAAGAATGATTTTACTAAATTTTTAATGCTAATAAATTTAAGATAATGTAAGGATAAAATCAATCTGCATATCATGGTAAAAATTTTTCACTTTATTATACCTTTATAGGGGTGGTAATTCATATCATGTCGTGTTTATATATGTCGTGTCTAAACGGGTTCGTGTCATCGAACTCGGTACCCGTACACGACACGATTATTCAACGGGTCAGGTTTCACATACACGAACACGACACATTTATATCCGTGTCAATCCGTACACGACACGTTTAAACCTGTTTATCAAAACGTGTCTTAATAGGTACACATATCTATACACGAGACTATTATACCCGGTTACTCGGACACGTTAACACGACATGTTTATCCAACCCGGTTAACCATTCAAAATAGGGTTAGTGGAAGGGTATTCTGGTAAATTCAGTTAGATAAACGGGTTAACAAGTTACACGATTAAATAACATGATTAAACACGTCTAAATAAACATGTTTAATCGTGTATAATCGGGTTACACGGGTTCAACCTGGTAAGACACGCTTGTTAACCGTGTCTAAACGAGTTGGACCCGTTTAGACCAAATACTAAAAATGTCCAACTCGAACCCGTTTAATTCCGTGTCGTATCCGTGCCGTGTTATCGTGTCGTGTCAAATATTGCCAGCCCTATGCCTTTAGGTAAATCAAGATTCCCATCCATGAATAAAAAAATTAAAGAAAAAGTATAATTGAAAGCATGATTTTTTTTATATGTACCTTAATATCCGGAAGTTCAAAGGATCTTTGACTAGTCAAGTTGAGCCGGATCGATTCAAAAAGGGGTAAAACTCCATCAGTGTGGATTTTCTTCATTCACAATACTCGAACCCAAGACCTTGCTTAAAGGGAAAAAAGCGTCCAATCACTTGAATCAATCCATATTGATTGAAAGAATGATTTTCCAACACTAATATTTTTACCTCATTATTTGGTGATAATTGATATACAGATTTGTAAATTAATGTACATTCCATTTACCCAGTTGTGTATACTTTCCTTGCACATATATGATAAACATTTTCAAGTATGGAATATACTTCGCTAGGGTTTAAAATATATATGGGATTACGCCAGTCAATTATACAATTCATTTTCTGCCAAAGAGTTCCTTTTTTTTTTTCTTGAAGCCCCACCGAATTGACCAAGGAAATTGACAAAGAGATCGAGAGAGAGACACTAAGCAAAGCATGAGTTTGGTCAACGTGTATTCTTTCCTCTTAATATTTGTACTAACTTTGGAAGTGTTACTGGAATCTCCGACCGTAGCCCTGCCAAGCGACGGAAGTAAATTCAGCTTTTATTCAAAGAAGGTGGAAATCTTTAACAAGCTGCCTCATGGTGCGCCTCTAACCATCCACTGCAAATTGAAGGACGATGATCTTGGGATCCACACTGTCGGGGCAGGCCAGAGTTACTCATTTCGGTTCAGGGTTAACATCATAGGCAGCACGCTTTTCTTCTGTGGAGCATCGTGGCAGGGCGGGCAGCTCGTGTTCGACATCTACAGGGCCGACAGGGACAACCCAGATAGGTGCTTCAAGTACTGCAGGTGGGAGGCGAGAGATTCTGCTATCGTGGGATTCAAGGAAGGTGAAAGTAAAAGCTACGAGATTTCTCTTCCGTGGCACCATTATTGTTGAGGGCATAAAATATTGTTACCAGAACAGAAATGGGCTGGCTGTAATTTCGCATATTTATGCGAAATCCTTAATAGATTTAGGACAACTCATCCAACTGTTTGTACTTCATTTTCAATAAAGTGGAAAACCCTTTGATTCATCAACCCGTGGTGGATATGCCTTTATCGAGATCTAAATTTATTCTACAAGTTATCTAAATAGATTATACAAGACATCCTTCTATCACTAAGTCGAGTACTGCGTTTAGGTTGCTATAATTTATTTTGGATGTTCTCCCCGTTGAGGAGCTGGAAATGTTGTTTTTCATTCTATTCAATCAAAGAGCAAGTTCAGTCCCCAAACCAAAAGAAAACAGATAATTTTCCAAGGTAATCATCGATGGAATTTCTTAGATTGAGCTACTAGCTCGGCTATCAAAAAAGGGTATAGCATCATATGGCGCATGTTGTCGCTTGCTAACTAAGCGGTCATAGGTTCGATACCTAGTGAAACTACCCGTATTTTTTATTAGTTATTTATGATTTTTCTTTCATTGTACTAGATTTTGAGTATCCTTCGTAGGCGAAAAACCTACTAGCTTGGCTTGCGATCGAGCGAGGGAACTTAGGCAGGCCCCGGTCAATCCTTTGCATTTGTTTTTACATTTTCTCAACTTTTAATATTCTTTTCAAAGGCTACAAATTTTTTTCTTGAAAACAATATGTTCGACAGAAGATCAGTCAGAAAGTATTCTTAACTTTTAATAGTATTATGAAGATTGATGGGTATGATAATTTCCAATAGAAATTCCTTGGTAATCTGTAGGAAAACAAATAAAAATTAATGAAATTTCGTTCGAAATCTCAGATTTTCAAAGGAGTTTATTTCAGACAATTGACTGAAGGTCAATCTAAGAAAAGTCTACGGTGCAATCATTTTTTAGGTGAAATCACTTTTTGCGCCATTAGATTGTATAATTATTAATGAAATTCGTTGAGCATTTAAAAAATTTATTTGCAACATAATTTCAGTTGAAAAACGTGTGCCGAAATTTTTTTCGGTGGAAATAACACAATTTTTTAAAATTATTTCCATTATTTCCAACAGAAGACAAAATTTTCTTTAAATCAAAATTAAATAGAGAAAACATAAATTAAATCGAATGAAAATTTACCCAAAAAATTCAATGTGACATTTTCCCTCACAGCCCCGTTCAATAACTTCATTATACCTCGCGGTCCTAAGAATATTTTAAATTAATATGCTTCCATTTGGCAAATTAATGTACTTTTTTTCGATGGACAAATTAATATACTTTAAATTATTATATAATCAAAAAGGGTGCAGTGTAATGACGCATACTTTTATCTGGTAAATAAGAGTTTGCAAGTTCGATATTCATTATGAAACTATAAGTGTCACTTTTATCAGTTATTAGAATTTCTATTTCATTATATTAATACCACGTACTTCTGTTGTAACTGAAAAAAAAAATACATGATCAACAAACTTGAAGAGCAAAAAGTTAGCTTCAATCCAGATTCCAGATAGATACCTCTTTTGCAATTTAATAAATTCTATTCTTTTTATAATTCTTCAGTGTGCACCACTTAATATTTGAAAATCCAATGAAACCGACTAATCCAAAATCCAGTCAGCTCAATCTATCTCTTCATTTTCTTTTTTACATGAACCCTCGTATCCGAAAGCCCAATTAAGCCCTGACTAATTCAGTCGAGTCCGACCGGTCTACTAAAGAGTAAAACTCTTACAACGTAAATTTTCTGCATTACAAGGACTCGAACCTGAGACCTTGAAAGCGGAATATGCGTCGAACAACTTGAACTGACTCACGTTGATATCTCTTTATTAATCTTTACTGATATATAAGAAAGCAAGTGCACTTAATTCATCTTAATTTTACAAATTATATTTTCTTTCGTGCATGTTCGAATAGGAAACACTTTGAAGTTATACAGAAAATGATATCTTCAATTAATTAATCTAATTTATTTTGGGGCCCTAAGAATTCGTATTTAAGCAACTCTTGCTTCCTTCAAGAATCACAACTAAAAACTTCAAATTAAAGAGAAAGAAAGAATTAAGACAGAAAAATTAGCAAGCATGAGTTCGATTAAGGGAAGTTCTTTTCTCTTGCTTATATCCTTCTTGATGGTGCTATGGGAAGCCACCACCATAGGATCCGTGGCCCACACCGATATCCTCCAGGGGCAGAAGGTAACAGTCGAGGTTGACAATATGCTGCCCAGCCCTGCAACCATCCACCGCAATCGAAGGACAACGAGCTGGGGCCTCAATTCATCACGCCGAATGGAAACTACTCATTCACTTTACTAACAGGGCCATATAGACAGAGTTAAATAAATGGCCGTATATATCATGCATGCTAACCGGGCCATGTAGACAGTTAAATAAATGGCCGTATACATCCAGTTATTATCAATAAATCATAATAAGCACAATCCACCCGGGGAAAAAAAATCATAGAAAAAGCTCATAATAAGCATAAGTGCTGCAAGATTGATGCGACAGACGACGTGGCAAATCGATATATCAAGAAAAATAGGTTCTGACGACCCTGTCTCAAGGAAAACGGCTTTCGGAGCAAAAATTCACTGCCTTTGGTTGTGTAGAGACGAGATTTAGGCCTACTTCTATCGTTTATGGCCTCAAACGGGCATTTTTATGTTATATGGGCATTTTTACAATTTTAGGAAAAATTTATATCTTTCGTGCAATTTAGAAGTTTTAATTTCTATTTAAGCTTTGTAAAACCCTAGGGTTAAAGACAGTTGTCTCTTTGATCATTCAATAAAAGTTTGGAGCTACCATGCTCTTTACCCATTCTTGGATTCGATTTGAGTTTGATGCATATTCCCTAGTATTCGTAGAATCAATAGATTATGAAAGATTGTTTTTTGGCATTCATGTGCGAATCAATAGATTGCAATTATTCTTTAATTTCACTGCGTCAAAGATGCATGTCCGACACATATCATAATGATGTTATCTTTGAATTTCAGTTAATTTCGACTTTCAACGATACCGAATTATCTTAAGCAAGTAACAGACGATTTTTGTGAACTGCAATTTTGAGTGAAGGAATCAAATTCTGTAGGAATTACTACCCCTTGGAAAATAAGTATCTTAAAGTAAAAATTTAACAAAATTCTACACAGTGCATTTATCTTGTGCGAAGCTAGGAAAAGCTGTGGCGAAGGACAAATATTGGGCTCACACTAAGATTGTTATCGTGTCGATCTTCGATACTAAGATTCCCAATACGCGGTGTTATTATGTTCAAGAAAGCGCTCCTCTCTGAGCACCATATGTAAACAGGTACCCTGAATCTTAATTTCTAGTTTCTTTGGTACATTAAATAGGCCGATAAGCTTGGAGTCCACATCAAGAATGATCGTCAGAAACCCGAATTCAAAGCATGTTCTGAGCCCATTCAGACGCCCCATCACTTTGCTACAACCGCAATGCCAATATTGTGAGCAAATCCCACAAACAATATCCCACACCCTCATCTCGAATAACAGCACCTACAGGACCCAGGTTTCCATGCGATGCTCCGCGGTCTTAATTCCTAGTTGATCCATAATCCATTTACTGCATGGGAAATACTTATTGCAAATATGTATGAGAAGTTTTGGTTTAATATATGTGCGCCCTATGCATTCAGCCATCGATAGGCTCATAAGAAATCGGACTTTAGGACATTACTGTGGAAGACGTACGGAAATAATGCCATCATATTCATATATATATATATATATATGGGCTGATTTGTAAACACGTTAGCCATGAATGACCTGAATATCAACTTATGTAACCCAAACGGTAAAATATAAATCTAGATTGCTGCAAGTGTATATTTTCAAGTTAATATTATTGGAACTGTATCATCGAGACATCGCAAGCCATCTTTTTCTTACGTGCTAGACAGAACTTCCCATGGGTCATCCTCACTATACACAAGCCATGATCCACCTCCGAGTTATGACCAATTTCCCTATTTTTTTTCTGTAGGAATCAATTTCCCTATTTATTTCCACAATATCGATTAGGAGTATAAAAGAAACTTCGATATTTCTATACTATCCGGAAGGACATAATAACATAATATGCAATGAGTATGCTTCTTTCTTAAAATACAATTGTATTCTCTACTTTTTCTTGGGAAGTTCATGGGCCTAGTACAACGAATAGTCCCACAACAAGTGTCAAATCTAAAGCCTTATCTTGCTTACCAGGTGAGACTGAAACTAAAATCTACAGAAACATGTCAGACTGAGTCAAGAAATAATAGGAGCCTGCAGGGCAGAATTAACATTCTAGAGAGGCTACCATTGTTTCTGGTGCATAAATGCCTATAACATGAGGAATTCAAGCCAATAATGCAAGTTTAAACATGGCTCTCAAATGAAGATATGAAATGAGTAAGTTACCCTAAAATGATGAATGATCTGATGGATGTTCTTAGATGGTGACATGCAGACCTAAACTATCCGAACAGTTTTAACTAATTGAACATTTGAAGTGCATTGCTAGTGGGCGTATTTTACATTCATGTAAGGGTTTGAAACCCACTACGAATACTTCATGTTCAAAGCAAACTGATACTCGAGCAAAATTGGTATCAACTAATAAATTGAGAAAACCTCATGGTCCCAAAGGGAAAAAATAAAAATTTATTTAGAAGTTACATGACTATAAATCTCAAGTGATTATTTGACAATAGATTGAGAGCACTCATGCTACTTTTGCAAAATGTAACGATTTTATTTGGACAATAACAAACATTGCGTCTTTAATAATAGCCAAACATTGTGGACCATATAGGTATTTATCCCTAAATTTGGAATGTTTGGTGCATTCAATTTAAAATCGTATGCATTCATGTAACCGATAAAAAAATTGTATGCATTCAAAATAAATTACTTACGGTGCGTTTGGTTAAACGTAATAGCAATTACATTACGTATCTATTACGTCACCGATTACTTTATTTGGTTGTGTCCGTAATTGGAATTTGAATTACGGATAGAAGGTCCTATCTGTAATAGACATGTAAATGTCATTCTCCACTCTTCTCTATGTAATTGCTATTACACATACGTAATAGAATCCAAATTACCAATATACCCACATCTATTCATCATATTTTTTGCCCTTAGCCACCACCACCTATGTCATCTCTGCCCCGTTGCCACCTCCACTTTGCAGTTGCCGTCGCCGTCACCACCCTATGCTGTCGCCGTCGCTGAACATCCTCTTCCGGCAACCCAACCTACCTCTCCCAATTCCTATCAAGCTGACGAAGCCCGATTTGGCCACGCCATGACTAGACTCGACCTCGTTGGTACAGATCTGGCTAGGCAACAACTTGCGGGTTGAGCCCTCTACCGAAGCCCTAGGCTCCCAAGCTGACGAAGTCCGGAAAGCAGTAAATGCGGACAAGAAGTCCGGAACGCAGATGCGGACACGAAGTTCGAAAAGCAGTAAATGAGGACACGAAATTCGAAAAACAGTGAATGCGGACACGAAGTCCAAAATGCAGTAACTGCGGACACGAAGTCCAAAAACAGTAAGTGCGGACACGAAGTTCGAAATG
Organism: Punica granatum; assembly: GCF_007655135.1. Lineage (NCBI taxonomy): Eukaryota > Viridiplantae > Streptophyta > Magnoliopsida > Myrtales > Lythraceae > Punica > Punica granatum. The sequence continues at coordinate 23,993,539 of NC_045134.1, read as the reverse complement.
CAGCAAAGATGGACGCGAAGTTCGAAAAGCAATAAAGATGGACGCGAAGTTCGAAAAGCAGTAAAGACGGACGCGAAGTCCGAAAAGCAGTAAAGACGGACGCGAAGTCCGAAAAACAGTAAAGATGGACGCGAAGTCCGTGGACGCAAAGTTCGAAAAGCAGTAAAGATGGACGCGAAGTCCGAAAAGCAGTAAAGATGGACGCGAAGTTCGTGGACGCGAAATCTGAAAAGCAATAAAGATGGACACGAAGTCCAAAAAGCAGTAAAGGTGGGCATAATGGAAAAATGCAAGGAATGTAGAAGCAACGACTAGTGTTAGGGAATGACGCGGGGCGCCGAAGAGGGGCGCTTGGCATTGGGTCATGGCTTTGTTGGGATGATGTAGTGGTAGGCGTGGCTTGCATTGCTGCCGGGAAGGTTGTGCTTTGCTGGAAGCCCGCTTTGCCCCTTGGGCGGTTGTGCGTCTGATCTGCCAGAAGCCAACCTCACCACTAGGGTGGTTGCTCGTTGTTCTGCCAGGTGCCAACTCTATCGCAGGGGTGATTGTAGTTTGATGGGGACGCCCCGGTCTTGCGATGAAGGATTCGAGTTCTAGACGAAGTGCCCATGTACCCCGAGGGATGGGGAATCAGAGTCCGTCGTAGTTCCGGCGTTTGTTGTACCAGTGATCCTGAAATCAGTAGTAAGTCATGGGATTACTAGCAATTTATAAGCACAAGTAAAAGAATGTGTTCGCGACGCATGTTCTTCAGTTTCGGGTCGCTTGAGCGACCCGTAGAGAGTTTTTGCTTTGGCGATGCGAATGAGATCCCATTTTCGAATACCTCAATGCGAGGCCTCCAAGGCTCCTGTTAGCCATGTACGAGCATATCGAGACATTCTTAATGATGCCCTAGCGGCTCTGTCGATTATTCGATGTGCCTGTCGGCTTAGGACCCTTCTCGTCAAGGTACCGTAGGGCAGCTGCGCTTGTGACCCGCGTGAGGATTTTTTTGCCTAGATTTGATCAGACTCGGTCTGACCATTTCCAGAATGCTATGACTAGATCTCAGAAAGGAATGTCTGGGATTTCGGCTTTGTGGTAGCCTGTTGAAGGGTGGCTGTGACTCATTATGGAGTTATGTAAAGACAAACAGAAAAGAGAAAGCTTGGGGGGAACGCGTTGCCCCAGGCTAAAAGGATACACGAGTTCACGCCTGTAGCGAGATGTACCATTTTTCCTTTGTTCTTCTGTTGTGTAGGCTGTATCAAATTGCTTGGATAGCATGCTCGGTTTGCCTACTGTGCTTGAGGAGGAATAAGCGCGGGACGGTTGAGATGTGTAGGAAAGCTGATCAAGGATCATGTTGGAGTAGATAATCTGGCCACTTCCGTTGAGGATCCCTAGTCCGCACGATGTGTGAGAGACTAGGGGATCAATTTTATCTATCTCTCATTTTGCTATGGTCACCCACCTCGGGGCCGCACCTCTCAACCTAAAAGGGAAGAGCTCTCCTTTTGCCACGACCGCCTCAAAGGGTTTCCGGTCCTGCCTCTCTTTTACCCTAACTTTTGCCTAGGCCGCCCCAAAAGGGGTTTTCGACCTAGCGGGCTTGATTCTTTTATCTCTCAAGTTTGCAAGGGCGAATGTTTCGAAAGATTCAACCTCCGAGTGCATTGTTTTCTATCTCCGTCGAGGAGTTGTTTCTGCTACTTCCCTTTTGTCAGGGTTTGTTGATTTTTCAAGATTGGCGAAGCTGGAGTTTTGAATCTCGGCGGTGCCTTGTTTTGTTCATTGGCGGGTTTTTCCCACGTCTTTTCTCTCTCTTCATTGGCGGATTTTTCCCACTTCTTTTTGCTCTGTTTTTTTTCTTGCAGCCGGGGTATGTTTTGTACCCCATGTCTTTGTTTGAAACTCCACGATTTGCATCGCCGAGGCCACTTTGGTGTGCTTCGCCGCGTGGAGACTTATTGTGTGTTACTAGCCCTGTTTTGTGAGGACGGGCTTTCTTGGAGGTTTGACTCTCGTGCACTCGGAAGTCGAACTCCGTCTCATTTGCCCTTGCAAGTATTACATGTGAATTTCCCCTGTTATCTAGGAAAAGAGAATATCAAATTGCCCCATGTGGAATAGGGAACCGAGGTTGTCTCGGCGCGAATGTTGAACGGGGATGCCCCGGTCTTCATTTGTTGAAGTGGTCTGTGGTAGGCGTCTGGTGTGATGTCTCCGATCACCTCTTGTTGTTCTTTCCAGCGCATGCCTCTTGGAGGGTGCACGCTGTTGAAGCCACTGGATGTTCGAGGAAAATGGTTGCATCAATGCTGAGTGATTCGCTCGATTGTCCTTGTTTTCGACTTCATAGGGGGGGTACCTTATCGTCGAACACCTCCCTCGTCAAAGTATAAGGAAAGGGTCCAAGACAAGTTCTCAAAGAAGCGCGAACTCGTGTATCGCTCTTCGCCTGTGATCAATGTGCCCCTGTGAAAGATGACAAAGAAGACAATGCATTAGGCGATTATGCGAGGAATATGTGGCAAGAAATATGAGGTGGTCCCATAGGAAAATCCCTTTTTTATCCCACGCATGACCCATGGGGTGCCACGTGTAGGTGGCATTTGTTTCTGGGAATCTAGTCATCGCTACTCTAGAGTGGTTAGACCGTGACTAAAGTCACATGAGCAGATTTTCCCTAGTTGCGAGTAAGCATGCGCAGTCGTCCTAGGGAAGGCTCGAAGAGTCGGGTTCCATGAGGACAGGTGAGTCACACAGGTTCAATAAAATTAATAGGGCATCACAAAGACTATCCTAATGCTCCATTGAAGGATTTGTTCGTGTCGAGAGCCCATTTGTGGGAATGCATTTAAATTAAAGGAAAAGAGCGTTTAAAGAAGACTGCGCATGTTGCCCCCGTATTCAATCGGCGACCACAACAGAGGTGGATGAGATCCCTTCTTTGATCAGAGGCATGATCGTGCTGGTATCTCCTGCGATCAAGAGTCGGGCCATGCTTTGCTTGTGGAGCCGTCACTTTCGGTCTTTGCAGCGAAAGGATTAGACTTGCTCCTCGGAGTATCGCTTAGATGAATTTGAATCCAAGTCGATTTTGGATTTCAGATGAGCCTAAAAGCAGTAAATGCGAGGTGTCAAAACCTGAATGTAATAAATGCTGGGCTGGAGCCCAAAAGCAGTAAATGCTGGGCCGGGGCCCGAAAGTAGTAAATGCAGGATCGAGGCTCGATACGGGGCCGAAGCTCAAAAGTGGGGCCGAAGCCCAATGGGGGGCCGAAGTCCAGAAGTGGGGCCAAAGCCCGATGCGGGGCCAAAACTCAAAAGCGGGCCCGAAACCCGATGCAGTAAATGCGGAGGCTGGAGCCCGATGCGGAGCCGAAACCCGATGCAGTAAATGCGAGATCGGAGCCCAATGCAGGGCCAGAGCTCGATGTGGAGCCGAAGCCCAATGCAGTAAATGCGTGCTCGATAAGAAAGTGCAAGAGATGCAAAAGCAAAGGTCAATACTGAGGAAAAGTGCAGGGCACTGCAAAGCAGTGACTCTAGTTTTTCTTGCGGTCTTGCTTTGTGGAGCAAGGATGGGGACTTAGTATTGAAATCCTAAGAAGCTGGATCAGAGACGTTTGTTATCTCAATTGTGGTCGCTCAGTATTTAGGCTGTCTTCTTGTTGAGAATTTCCTGCAATGGGAAAAGAAAACAATGAAAGAGCATAAACTGCTCAGAATTTCAATGCAAGAGTGTAGGGAAGCGAACTAGACTGGTGAGCGTCGTGCGAGCGCATCGAGGGACGTATGCTGAAGATTCGGCACGGGCAGGGAGTGATGTGCTCGCACGACGCCTATTGACGCGCTCTGTTGCATTGAGGGAGGTGCACAGGGCAGGCCAAGAAACGTGTTGGAACACGTGGAGGCGTAGAGGAATGGTGAAGACTGTACGTTGTCTACCAGCGAAATTTGGCACGACTCACCTATCATGTGGGAATGCATGGTAGCTGCAAAATAATAAATAAACAGAATACATGCAATGCATGAGTTTTGAAAATACTAATGCGGTCATTCATATTGACTGGGACAGTTCAAAGCACAATGCAAGTTTTTAAATTGAAGTCCTAAGTCGATTTTCCACTGCGCTCGGGGAGCGAGCAACCATCGCCATGGAAAGTCTTAGTTCGAGGGTCTGGCAGGGGTGTCTATCCTAGGGTGTATATAGACCCCTGCGGGCCCTTTTCCTGGACCTCTCCAAAGCGGCGTTTGCTCGTGCCAATTCTTGATCGCACTTCTGTAGCTCGGCACGGGTCTGGGCGAGCTCTCTCTGTAGTTGGCACTGATCAACAAGCTGCTCGTCTTTTTCTGCGACTTCTCGACGAAGACGATCTCTTTCGGCTCTAAGATGAGTGAGCTCGACTTGGATGGCCATATTCGGAGTGGGAGTTACGCCGGGTGACCCGTCATCTCCCACTCGCGGAGAGTTGATGAGATCCTCGTGTGCTGCTGGACCCCATCGGTAGAAGCGAATGATGTATTCTTCTGTAGCCTGGAAATCCTGCTCATCAAGGGTCGGATGCTCGGGGAAGTATGGGCGCTCGGTAATCAAAGTTCGCCACGCATCCAGGGTCTGTTCGACATTACTTTGGCGATCTGCAGGTGTCTTATCCTCTCGCCAAGTATGTTCAAATCTAGTTCGCGCTGTATCCTCGGGGACTGTCTGTAAGCCACCGAGCTGCCTCACTACTGGCGTTGGAAAATAAGTGGTGGACCCCGCATGACTCATGAGTGGGACTCCATAAAAATCAGGACACCTAAGGGTCATGGGTCCGGGTGGCATCCACGCGGCACGCCACTTGAAGCTCCTAGGTGCTATTTCATGAAAAATTTTGATCCACTTAGAGACCTTGCATTCTTCCACACGTAGGAGGGGTAGCAATCGAGAAATAATTGATTCTGGATCATTAAAATACATAATTGAGCGCACCAGATGCAGAGAGTTTGCGTGACTTTTGAGCCAAATTTGTAAAAGCATAGGGGATCCTCTTATCCTTCGGTCACATATTCTCAAGACGCGATCGAAGGATCGGATGGTCTCAGCCACGAGGGCTACCTCATAACCACACCCTCCGACCACTTGGAGGACAACGCTGGCCAAGGCCGCATCAATGAGACTATGCGAGAGAGGGAATAAGAGGGTCTGAAAGTTTAGCAATAGAACAGCATGACATAAATCCTCTCGAAGAAAATCTCTCTGGACCCTATGTTCTCGGGACTCAATAAAAAGAGGAGTTTCTCAATTGCAATCTCCGTACTGCCGGAGTATGCGAGTTCAGCTTTCAAACGAGTCGTAGGAACCTCGAGTAGGCGTGAGACTAGGGTTGGTCGGGCGGTGTGGAAATTGGGTTCTACAATGCCGTGGACAACTGCGGTTCGACCGATGAGTGTTCGGTACTCCTCGATGGTTGGCGTGGGCTCGGTACCCTGTATGTCGAAGACAGCGCGACTTGGGTTCCAGAATGCGATGGCAACTTCGAGGAAATTCCAATCAACGTGTCGAGTAGCCAGTAAAGGGATATCCCCTACGAACGCAGAGATGTAACGGCAGTCGACTGGGCGTAATGCTCTCCATACGGGTAATCTCCTCGAGCGGTGCTGTGACTCTGTCGAGGCGCGGGTAGGAGACCGGGCGTGACATCCCTTACCAAGATGAAAGGAAAATCGACTTAAGACCAGTTAATACAAATGACAGCCTAATTTTGAAATTGGATGATGCATGCGTGGAGAAGATAAAATGCCCACGATTTAATGAATGGTATACATCGCACATCTCTCTCAAGAACAGAAAAGATTCAAATTGGCGCGCAATTCGACTCAAGGATTATTGTTGGAGTCGGGTTGGAGGATGGCGTGGAGTTCCTGCAGAATGCATGGTTTTAGTACTACAGGGACCGTGCTACGTAAAGATGGGGCTCCCGACTCAAGGGTGTCAATTCCTTGAAATCGGGCGGGGATCTTTGGGGGCCTAATCGATGGTCCAACCGTGCGACGTACTCTTACTCGGAACCCCTATCTAACCTGTGTTTCCTAAAATCAGTCATGGGACGCGACCCGTAGGTACCTGAAGCTAGTATGATATGCAATGTGCGTGCGAGAAATAAAAGTGCGTAAAGTAGATAAGCGGGAAATTGCGAAAAGCGGTAAATAAACAAGCAAACAAAGCAAGCGGCAACGAGTCCGAACCCTCTAAGTGTCCCCAGCGGAGTCGCCAAGCTGTGCGCACCCGAATTTCGTCTCGTCGGGGCAGGCATGCGCGCGCCTAAATGCAATGCGGCTTGGGAGTGTTCACCTTCCAGGGGACGCACGACGGACGCACGTGAGAAGGAGTCGCCACTACCTGTTTACGATCCGAAGGTCGAGGGCCGGTGAGTCGCTCGGGTCTAGGGATATGAATACACCTAGTATGCTAAGGCAATGGTCTTGTATGGAACCGAAAATTCCGAGTTCGGGGGTTCTATTACGTGTGGGCCTATATCCCACACGCCCTTTCGGTACTCTAGTTTGCTAGATTTGTCATTTTATTTATTTACCGCATGATTTAAGGTTGCACTCAACTCGCCTGTTTTGACACCGTAAATTTGAAGAGACAGTTGGATCTTCCACTCTCCGACTGGGATTATTACATGAATAAGTATACATCATAAACCTTTACATTGTTCTCTCAAATAAATAAAAGACAAGTTACAATGACTATATCCCGGTCGGTTCGCATTCGGCCATTATTTCACTCATGCTCACCGTATGGTTTTGGAAAAGACCGAAAATTAAATTAAATGCGCACTCAGTGTATGGGGGTATTGGACCCCGTGATCGACGGTTATGGGCATTGGAGCCAGTGTGAATCGAGTCCTAAAGGATCGGGCTCGATCCGCATAACAAACAAATGCAAAAATGTAACAAGCAAGCTCAAATAAACAAACAATAGGGTTTCTTATTATCGCCGAATTTACATGAATTAACTGATTATGAACCGGGGTATCTTGGCATATAAATCCTACCTTAAAACAAATAAAAGGGATGATGGATAAAGTATGTAGCACTCGACATTATTTTAACGGACCCAACAGACATGATGTCCATAGTCAAGTCTCGAATGTGTGGGTTATTTTTAGATTATTCTGTATTATGACAATATGCCTTTTACGGATTAAGAGTATTTTCACCTAAAACCCAAAAACTTGACCCTCTACTTGACTATTGCCCATGTTTGATTAAGCCGAGTTTGTGATTAATTTGTTTTCCCATGTTTTAACCAATTCTATGCACAAACTTACGCTAGGGTTACGGCAAGACAAGAACCGGTAGTCATGCTCTTGAATCAGTAAATATATGTGTGCATGAAAATTAAGATTACGTTGCACGTATCTCGGTGATTTTGAAATTGTGAATTTGAAAATGGCATGGCTAACAGTTCTTGAACTGTCGACGTGATTACAGATTATTAATCGTTTCGTACAATTTATTTAAAAAAGTAAAGAGATTTAATTTAACCAAATTTAACGTCCCGATTATCTCGTATGTAGAATTTTAGGTTAATTAAAAATTTTCCGAATGCTTTAATTTATGGGTTTCGAGTCGTCGAAATAGCTATTAGTTGACCGCCCGATAAACTCTAATTTCCGACATTATCACATATAATTACAAAATAAAATATTTAAATGGGGCACATACATTGCCGGTGGGTGATCCAAGTAGGAAAGGGTCGGATTTTTTTAGAAAATGTCCAGGGGACTGAATTGAACGATTTTAAAAAAGCAGGGACTGATTTGAAAATTCGGATGAAGTTTTGGGGACCAATTTGAAAATTATGAAAAAAATTGGGGAATTTGTAAAATTACTGAAAATGTCCCAGGACTTGTTTGAAACGAATTTGAAGTTCGGACTGGTCTGGAAACGAAAAAAAATGGCCCCAGGACTAAACTGAAACAACTTGGAAAGTTCATTGGGATGCTTGAAAAAATCTGGGAATTCCAGGACGGATTGAAAAATAGTAAAATGACTGGGACTTGATTGAAAAGAAATTTTGAAATTCGGGGCAAATCAGAAAAAGGTGAAAAATGGCCTCGGGACTAAACTGAAACAACTTGTAAAGTTCATTGGGATGCTTGAAAAATTCTGGGAATTCCAGGACTGAATGGAAAATAGTAAAATGACTGGGACTTGATTTAAAATAAATTTTGAGATTCGGGGCAGATCTGAAAAATGCGAAAAATGGCCCCGGGACTAAACTGAAACAACTTGGAAAGTTCCTTGAGATGCTTGAAAAATTCTGAAAATTCCAAGGACTGATTGTAAAATAGAAAAATGACCGGGACTTGATTGAAAATAAATTTTGAAATTCGGGGTAGATCTTAAAAAGGTGAAAAATGGCCCCGGGACTAAACTGAAACAACTTGGAAAGTTTCTTGGGATGCTTGAAAAATTCTAAAAAATCCATGGAATGATTGGAAAGTAGAAAAATTACCAGGACTTGATTGAAAATAATTTTTAGAGTTCGGGGCAGATCTAAAAAAATAAAATGTTTCCTCTGGACTGAATGTGACAAAAGGAAAAGTTCATAAAATCGAGTTCGGGACAAATCCGATCATCCACGCGACCCAAGAGCATTCATTTCACATTATGTCCATCAAGCAAGCATTAATATTCAGGAAAGAAGCCCTAATCATGCCATTATGTCGAGAATTTACCTAGTCCGGAAAGTTGAGGGGCTTCTCTGTAAGATAAAAAAAATCGCCGAACAATCGGGTCGGATCGAATCGGATCGGATCGGACTGGCCCGCTCGAAGGAGGAACTGCCCGGGAGAGACGCTGGGCCAAACTAGGCGTTGGGCCGAGAACGAGCTTGGGCTGGAACTGCGAAACAAGGGAAATGGGTCGAGGCCCGTTAACCAGCGGCGGCCGAATGCCCGGATCGGCGGCGATGACGCTACGGGCGGTGGCTCTCACCCATGGACACCGCGACGACGGCACGAGAGGGTGCGGGAGATAACTCCAGGCGCTGCTGATGATTCGCCGTGGTCGATCGAGACCTCATCGACGCTTAATCAGTCGGAATCGGGGAGTTATCGCGATTTTTCGGCGACGGTTCCGAATTCTATCGATTTCCAAATTCCCTCAAACGAGAGCAAATTTTTCGTTTCTTCTTGCTGGGTTCCGTTCGTCCCTATCCGAATTTCATTTATGTTTATTTAATTGTAATTTCATTCCCTTTTCCGTCAAGATTTCGGCCGATTTGGCGGAAAATCGCGGAAATCCGCGATATTGGGGATCCTGGGCCGGCTGGGTCGCGGGCAGCCGACGAGTGCTGCCCGACCTACCCGAATCGAATCTTTTTTTTTTTAATTAGGGCTGGCGGGTCGCGGGCAGCCGATCAACGCTGCCCGGCCCTGCCCGGTGCTGCTCGAAATTTTTTTTCTTCTTTTTTATTTATTATTATTATTATTATTAATTAATTTTTTTTGGAAAAGGTAATAAATTGAAAAAAAATGATGATTTTGCCCCTTTGGAGCCGACAAAAGCCTTTGAAGGCCTCGCATTGAGGCCTTCGAAAACGGGATTCATTCGTATTTATCAAAGCAAAATTCTTCGCATGTCACCCAAAGGACCTATAATTGAAGCGTCGTGCGTCACAATGACGTTATCTTCATAGCATTAATAGGCCCGTACAATGTTAGTAGCTCTCATGACTTACTAATGATGCCAGGATTACAGGTACCATACCGTAAGAACTACGGCAGACTCTGATCCCCTGTCCAAGGGGGTACGTAGGCTCCCCCAGAGCTCGAGTCCCGCATCACAAGACGACGATCCCTAGCGAATGAGCAGTCGCTTTGGGCGAAGCAACGAGCAACCGCCCTAGGCGGAGTAACAAGGAACCGCCTCGGTAAACTAGCAAGCAACCGCCATAACAATGTGGCCGATTTCAGGTAGAGCAAGCAACCGTCCCAGTGGCGAGACCGGAGCATCCCCAGCAAGCAATCGCTTAAGCGACGAGACCAGCTTCCAGCAAAAGCAATGTGCAATCGATCCAGTGGCAAAGTCGGCCCCTAGCAAGGCGATACCAATGAGCAAGTAGCGCAGCTGTTTCAACAAGGACGCCGACCTTCGGCAGGCCAACACCTTTAAGACAGTATCCTCCCAGCACACCTACTACGCATGCCGCCGCTTACCCGACTAACATTGGGTTATGTCCACCTCCGTTGGGGAACCATCGGCAGTTATCATTCCCCTGCAACGAGGCAAGTCGCAATTCGAGAGCCAAGCCAACCCACAACAGCATCACCCTACGACAGCACTTGGAAGCAATCAGGGTATACTCAACGAGCCATACAATGGGTCATCCCCGCTACGCGAGAGGGTCTCGCGTCATCCATAGTGAAGGCCTATCCAAACACCAGGCGAACCAAAATCGTTTCCCTTCTGCGGCTAGTATAAATCCTCATCATCATTATTCTTCTGCAGGGCCGAGTCCCATCTTTACTTTTATACAGGGATGAGTCCCTTCTTCAATATTCTGCAGGGCCGAGTCCCATCAGTACTTTTCTGCAGGGCCGAGTTCCATCTTTACTTTTCTGCAGGGCCGAGTCCCGTCTTCACTTTTTTGCAAGCCGAGTCTCATCTTCACTTTTCTTTAGGTTCGAGTTCCATCCTTACTTTTCTGCAGGGCCGAGTCCCGTTTTCACTTTTCTACAGGGCCGAGTCCCGTCTTCACCTTTCTGCAGGGCCGAGTCCCATATTTAATTTTATGTAGGGCTGAGTCCATTCTTCAATATTCTGCAGGGCCGAGTCCCATCATTACTCTTATGCAGGGCCGAGTCCCATCAGTATTTTTCTGCAGGGCCGAGTCCCATCTTTACTTTTCTGTAAGACCGAGTCCTGTCTTGACTTTTATGCAGGACCGAGTCCCATCTTTACTCTTATGCAGGGCCAAGTCCCATCAGTACTTTTCTGCAGGGTCGAGTCCCGTTTTCACCTTTCTGCAGGGCCGAGTCTCATCTTTACTTTTATGCAGGGCCGAGTCCCTTCTTCAATATTCTGCAAGACCGAGTCCCGTCTTCACCTTTCTGTAGGGCTGACTCCCGTCTTTACTTTTATGCAGGGTTATGTTTCTTGTTCAATATTCTGTAGGGCCGAATCCCATCTTTACTCTTATGTAGGGCCGAGTCCCATCAGTACTTTTCCCGCAGGGTCAAGTCCCATCTTTAGTTTTCTGCAGGGCCGAGTCCTGTCTTAACCTTTCTGCAGGGCCGAGTCTCGTATTTACTTTCATGCAGGGCTGAGTCCCTTGTTCAATATTCTGCAGGGCCGAGTCCCATCTTTACTCCTATGTAGGGCCGAGTCCCATCAGTACTTTTCTACAGGGCTGAGTACCACCTTTACTTTTATGCAAGGCCGAGTCCCATCTTCATTCTTTTATATGGCCGAGTCTCATCTTAACTGTTTTGCAGGACCGAGTCCCATCATTACTTTTCTACAGGGCCGAGTCCCATCATCGCTATTCTGCAGTGCCAAGTCTCATCTCCAACATTCAGCGAGGCCGAGTCTCACCTTTATTATTATGTAGGGACAAGTCCCATCATTACTATTCTGTAGGGGTCCATGCACTTGCACAATTCTTTCCCACATATCCGAAACAAGAGAACAAGTGGCTATTAGGAGGGAATCAAGACAGTCGCCGGAACCCGACGGGGTGCTTTTCATGATCTTTGACTGCATCCTCTATCCGAGCACGCAACCAAAGAGGGGCAAGCTGTCAGCACCCCATTTTGGTCCACCCTGGTAAAAGGAGGGCAAAATCGTCATTTGTCACTAAAAAAAACTCTTTTCAAGGGTCAAACCGGTCAGATCGCGTCAGACCGGTCACATCGCATCAGATCGGTCAGATCGCGTCTGATCGGTCAAATCGCGTCAGACATTCTGACGCGGGTCAGAACTTTCGGACTCCTTCATTTTTGCCCCTGCTCTTTATTTCTTTCCACTTCGCCCCCTCTTCTTTTCTTCCTCTTCCTTTCCGCCCCCGCCGATCTTTCCTTTTCTTCTCTTCTCCCCTCTCTTCTTCTCCTCTTCTTTCACTGACGTCCCTCTGCCACCTCCGACACGCCGCGGTTGCCCACCCACTGCGATCGCCTGCCACTACTGACATGCTCGCCCGACACGCCACCGTTCGCTTCCCCGGCACGTTCCCTCGACCGCTATCTCTCCCTTACGTTCCCAATCTCTCTGGCTCGCTCTCCCCCCGAACCCTCGACTCTCCGATCTCGACTCATGCTCGAAGATCTCTTGATCCTGCTCTGATTTCTCCCTGGAAATAAACTCGCGATCTCACCCCGAACAAAACCCCTTCATTTCCTCCTCTCGATCCTCTCGGATTTCCGGCGATTAAGTCCGAAAACCCCTCGCTATAAAACTCGAAAACCTCGCCGAAATCCCGAAAATCTCCTCGATCCCAACCGACCCGAGCCTTGTGACGCTTCCCCCGGGCACGGCGTAGCCCAGGCGGTGCTCGCCGCCGCCTCCCGTGCCATCGCCACGTCGCCCAAAGGCGGGAACCGCCGTTCGTGGCCGTCGGACTCCCTTCCTCCGCCCGACTTCATCTTCTCTAGTCACTCTCTCTCACGGGCTCGGCCCATCTTTCTTTGTTTTGCGCAGATCCAGCCCAGTCCAGTCTAACAAAGACGGTCCGTCTCGATCCGACGTTCGACCCGCTCCGTCTCACTCGCAGATTCAGCCCAGTTCCAATGCGCTCGGCCCAGCTCGCTGTGCTCCCGACCCAGCGCTCTCTTTCACGGCTCAACTCCCGCGTGTTCGGCCTAACCCACGCACGCGGCTTAGACCTCCTCACGCCCGGCCCAGCTCGTCGGCCCAGCGCCCCTTTGCAGTCGGTCCGCACTGTCCAGACCGCTCGGTCCGGTCTAAACGCCTGGCTTTCTGGTTTAAACCGAAATTAGGTATACTCTTGCGACTTAGTGACATGCGTAGGTCTTAATTCGTGAATAAATTTGATGTGAATAAATTTGATGATTGCGATGATAAATTTTGTGATTGTCGTGCCGAAAATTTGAATAAAAAAATTAAAAAAATATAAAGGAAAGAATGACAAAAATAAAATAATTGTTGTTTTAATTAAACCATCAAAAGCACGAATTGGAATATTTTAATTACTCGACATTAAAACCGGTTGTTTGAAACGAGATCGAATATACACGAATTGGTTTAGTTAATTATTCGGACTTAAAAATTGAGGAAATTAATTCTGTCGTGACCAATTTTGCTTATTCACGTGCACATGTGAATAATTGAATATGTTTCGATCGAAATCCTGCACGAATTGGCTAAACACGTAAACACGACATTAAAAGACACAACTCTTTTGCATTCACACGTTCATCGGATTTCATTTACTTTGTCTGCTTTCGCTGTTTTTGTCTGTTTCTTGTTTATTTATTGCGGGTCGAGCCCGAATTCCTAGGATACGATATACACGGGGTCCAACACCCCCTCTTGTCAATCACGGGGTCCAACGACCCCACACACTTAACGCGCACAACCCGAGTACAGAATTGGGTCTTGTTTCGACTTACTGCATCGTTCCTAATAGTGTCTATGTGGAAGACGACTCGGATCGGGTAAGTAAGTCGTGGCCGGACATGACCCGGGAGCTCGGCCGATCCTATGGCTATCAAGAGAGTCACGTGACTCTTTCGCCATCCGTTGGTTCGGTTGGACCCGACTCCCGGCTCTCTGAGCCCGCGTTGCTTTAATTTCGATTTCGGTCACTCAAGCCACACGGTGAGCACGAGTGGAATAATAACCGAACGCGAACTGACCGGGATTCCGTTGTAAATTGTATTTTATTTATTTGAGAGAACAAAGTAAGGGTTTTCATTGTACATTTATTCATGTAAGAATCCCGGTCGGAGAGTGGACAGTCGGAGTGTTTCTTCGAATTTACGGTGTCAAAACGCGTACGATGAGCGAAACTTAATTAAGCGGTAATTAAATTAAAATGGCAAGCCTAGACAAGTTAGAGTACCAATAGGGCATGCGAGATATAGGCTTCCATGTAACAGAACCTCCGAATTCAGAACCTCGGGTTTCGCAGACCATATGCCTTAGCAATTAGGTGTACCCCGTACCCCTAGACCCGGGTAACTTGCCGACCCTCGACCTTCGGGTCGTAAAATGGTGAGTGGCGACTCCTTCTCACGCCTGCCCGTCGCGCGTCCCCAGAAAGGTGGACACTCCCAAGCAGCGTTGCATAGGCGCGCGCACGCGTGCCTCGACGAGACAAAATTTGGGTGCACACACATATGTAAGGGATTACCAAAAGGAAGTTAAGCAGGGTTATTAGTAGTTAAAATGACCTAAATACACAATCGTTTCTCTCTTTTTAAAATTATTGACATAGTAGCTTACCATGCAATTTAATTTTTTGAAGAATTTTGGAAAATTAATAAACTCATATTTGCTTATGTCAAATACAATCTTACTTATCATAAAAAGATGTCAACTACAATCTACACTTGCCACGAAAAAAAAAATCTAAACTTTACAAATTAATCACGTACTCATACATATGTATACATGCAAGTAATATTAATTTTTATCTGGATTTACAGGATTACAATGAATCCAAGCATGTGTACAAAATATAGTATCTATATCAAAATTGAATTCGCTTGTGCTAGAGGAGTTGCTATATAAATATCTCATATTTTCTCATATATTGCTCCACCAGAGAAATATCAATCATCATGGGTTTGGTTAATGTGAATTGTTTGCTAGTACTTGTACTATGTCTGGTTGCAGCCGACACGCTTGAAGCCATTCTCGATGATATCAAGGTCTCTATATCTAACCAGCTGCCTAACGGCGCGCCTTTCACCATCCACTGTAAATCGGGAGACGACGACCTCGGAACCCATGTGATCGGGGCGGGACAGAGTTACGGATTCTCATTCAAGGTCAACTTCTTCGGGACCACGTTGTTCTTCTGTGGGGTGGGGTGGCAAGGCGGGCAGGTCGAATTCGACATCTACAAGGCCTCATTCAAATGTGACGAGTGCAATTGGCAGGTAAAAGAGGATTTTATTGTCGGATACACTGACGGTGGTTCAAATCCTGACACCATTATTCCTTGGAAGTGAAAATGTTCAGGGCAAGGGGGTATTTGTAATAAGAGAAATCAATAAAAGCGTGCAATGTGATTGTGTGAACGTTATTACGGATCCTTGATGTAGTGGACCTATTGTGTAATTGAAGAGTCCAAACTATTGTACGTAAATTTACAGGAAGAAAGCAATGTGTACTTTCGCGATGGCTTCTTTCCAAGCAAATTAAAACATTTAATTCAAAAAGCCTTTGATAGACTTTCAGTTAAATAAATCGCGCAATAATTATGCCTATCCACTGAAATATCCAGCATAATAACTCCTAAATTTTATACGAAATGAATATTCATATAAATCTTTTTTTCCCTTTTTATTACTAAAGTGTAACGTACATTCTAAGCATTGTACAAGCGTAAAAGAAAATGACATGTAGCTCAAATTGGAAGAAAATAATACAAGAGTATTATTATATATTATGTTAACAAATCATATTGGTATATGGACTCAAATTGGCCATGTTTGGTGGTTAGAATAACAAGTGGAATAGGATTTCGAAAATCCTTATCCTTTGCTTGTACAGAGGATTGGGTTTTGGCATAAAATAGGAAAAATTATATCGGAAATTATCCCGCTGATGGGTGAGATAAAGGCCGATTGAAATATATTTATATGAAAGGACAAAAATTACCTTAGCCTCCCTTTTAATTTTCGAAACATGCCACCTTGAAAGATTATAATATGCAATAGAGAGGCATGGGTAGTTAGGGCCGGACGCCGATAACCTTCGCCCCTGTGAGGTCACCGGCTACCAAAGGTCACCGTCAACCTTGACTAGTTGGTAATAGCCAGCTTGAGATCTTTAACATGATGCTTACTGGTTCGAACTTGACCATCCATTGCAAGTCGAAAGACGATGACCTCGAGACCCATGTGGTCCAAGCTAACCAGGGTTACGGGGTTGAATTCAGGGTTGACTTTTTCGGAACCACGTTGATCTTCTGCAAGGCATCACGGGAGCATGGCCATGCCGAGTTTGACATCTGCGAGGCCTCAAGGGATAGGAGCAGGTGCTCTCATTATTGCAAGTGGGGGGCGGCAGAGGATGCTATCATGGGATACAAGGAGGGTGAAGAAGAACTCGACATTTTTATGTGTTTGGCAAGTGAAAAATTATTCAACTTAACTTAACTCAACTCCACTTACCTTCAATTCAATAACGCAATTATTACTTTTTCCTTTTTAATTTTTTTGACAATTCAATTCAATTTTTAATATTAAATTATTTCAACTATTCACTACTTTTTCCACAATTCAACAACATAATCATTACTTAATCATTATTTTATCTCAATTATTCATTACTTTTTTTTATATTTTTTCTCATAATTCAACAATACAATCATTACAAACCAATTAAAACCAAAACTCATTTTAACTCCACTCTGATACCAAACACATTATTCTTTGGAAGCCACACTGTTGAGGGCAGAAATATAATAATAAGAGATAAATTATTCGAATTGATTATTCGTGACCGGTGAATGTGTGATCATTTTTCTCTTCATTTGATGAGTAGTTGCAAACTTGGATCCGTGCAATATATATCAATATCTATATCTATATCTAAGTAGGCCTAATTTCTTAGGCGGTGCCATGTAGGATGATGATAGTTTATAATTGAGTAATTTTTTTTCTGTTCGAACCAATTATTACATTACAAATGGCGTGTTATTTATTTACCATATTACTTGATAAAATGCCAAAGAAAATTAGTGTTTTAAAATGTAAATATGTACAATAATAAATTATCTAGTCTTGAAATACATGAAAACAAGCTTGTGCAATGTATGGGACAAAAATACTAGTATATAGTAAAATTGACTTGAGATATAATAAATGCATCCTATTTAATGCAATAAATGAATCCTATTTAATGCAATAAAAAAGATCACTTAATATCAAATTATTAAGGTTTAGAAATTAGTAATACTAAATAAAATTTTGTCACAAATGGATTATGCAAATAACAAATTGTGATTGTAAAGTAATTGAAGATATATAGTAATTAGACTTATCAACGCATTTTATTGCTATTGGGATTTCAAGATTATGTGAAAATACGTTGTTCATTTCATATAGGTAATCAATATAAATATAATAAATTTGTAAGGTAATTAATGTTTTATACATTTAATAAGAAAAAAGAAAGCACCTTATAAGTAGTCAAAATAAGAACAGCATTACTAACCATAGAGTTTCTATCTTATGTGAACTATGTAAAAAGAAAGTGAAACTTAAAATAATTGGGGAGCTGGCAATTTATTGTGACAGTCGATTGATCCTATTAAAATTTTAAATAATGTGAACAAACCCTCTTATTACTAAAACTAGACGAATGGCCCGCACATACGCGGGTAGAATTATTATAATGAATAACAAAATTATTATTATTGAGTTCTTTCAATATGACCTTTATGAAAATAATTTTGTTTGTTCTCTTACATCTTCCTATCATTTCATGAATGCAATCTCTCCTTGATTAGTAGAATGATGTAAGTACTCAACTCACTATAAGAATATATTGATTCTCCCTAATTCAAAAATCCTCGAATGAATATATTTTATTTCTTGCATCCAATAATATATATATATATATATATCATATTTGCCATTTATGATATGACTATATTCTCTCAAATATTCCATTAGTTGCTTAAATAAAAATTTTATTATATACTTCATATAAAATTACCTCCCTCTAATCTATATACAATATAATTTATTTACCTCAAGATGATTATGATGATTTCAATATCTTTTGGTTTCCACAGTTGATAAAGAATTATTTTCTCAAATTTTCCTTTCAAAGTCAAAGATCATAGAGCCAAAAAATAGGTTCTTTATTTAGAATATGACACTTCTTTAAGTTCACAAAAATCAAATTCTATTAATTATAAATAGCATGAATATGTTATTTATGACTTTTCATAAGTATAATCTTATCGGCTTATAAAGTCGAGGTGGTAGTATGATATTATAACGATTGTCATGCCCTTGTTAGTGGTGATACGAAAAGTCTTACAACCAGAGTTAGGCTTCATCTTACGTGGCATATTCCGGTGCGTCGCTCCGGCTTTTATTATTTTATATAGATTGCATTTGTATGACTTAAAATTATAAAAAAATTATAATTTCGAATACATCTATAAAGTTATGATTTTTTATTTCGCCTAATATAATGCAATAAATAAAATTAAGGAAAAGAATCTCTAATGACTAAAGGAAAAATATATATATATATATTAATAATTCTTTTAATTCTATAAAGCCGAGTCTCATCTTAACTGTTTTGCAGGACCGAGTCCCATCGTTACTTTTCTACAGGGCCGAGTCCCATCATCGCTATTCTGCAGTGCCAAGTCCCATCTCCAATGTTCGGCGAGACCGAGTCTCACCTTTATTATTATGTAGGGCCGAGTCCCATCATTACTATTCTGTAGGGGTCCATGCACTTGCACAATTCTCTCTCACATATCCGAAACAAGAGAACAAGTGACTATTAGGAGGGAATCAAGACAGTCGCCGGAACCCGATGGGGTGCTTCTCATGATCTTTGACTGCATCCTCTATCCGAGCACGCAACCAAAGAGGGACAAGCTGTCAGCACTCCATTTTGGTCCACCCTGGTAAAAGGAGGGCAAAATCGTCATTTGTCACTAAAAAAAACTCTTTCCAAGGGTCAAACCGGTCAGATCGCGTCAGACCGGTCACATCGCATCAGATCGGTCAGATCGCTTCTGATCGGTCAGATCTTCTGACGCGGGTCAGAACTTTCGGATCCTTTCATTTTTGCCCCTGTTCTTTATTTCTTTCCACTTCGCCTCCTCTTCTTTTCTTCCTCTTCCTTTTCGCCCCCGCCGATCTTTCCTTCTCTTCTCTTCTCCCCCCTCTTCTTCTCCTCTTCTTTCACTGACGTCCCTCTGCCACCTCCGACAAGCCGCGGTTGCCCACCCACCGCGACCGCCAGCCACTACTGACATGCTCGCCCGACACGCCACCGTTCGCTTCCCCGGCACGTTCCCTCAACCGCTATCTCTCCCTTACGGTCCCGATCTCTCTGGCTCGCTCTCCCCCCGAAACCTCGACTCTCGGATCTCGACTCACGCTCGAAGATCTCTCAATCCCACACCAATTTCTCCCTGGAAATAAACTCGCGATCTCACCCCGAACAAAACCCCTTCATTTCCTCCTCTCGATTCTCTCGGATTTCCGGCGATTAAGTCCGAAAACCCCTCGCCATAAAACTCGAAAACCTCGCCGAAATCCCGAAAATCTCCTCGTTCCCAACCGACCCGAGCCTTGTGACGCTTCCCCCGAGCACGACGTAGCCCAGGCGGTGCTCGCCGCCGCCTCCCGTGCCATCGCCACGGCGCCCAGAGGCGGGAACCGCCGTTCGTGGCCATCGAACTCCTTTCCTCCGCCCGACTTCATCTTCTCCAATCACTCTCTCTCACGGGCTCGGCCCATATTGTATTCGGCCCATTGGGGATGTAATTAGGGTTTGTTCCCTTTAAAACAGCAGTTTATATCTCTTGTAACCTTAACTCAAAAAATAGTGAATATACCTGGCTTGGCGGCGCCCCCAGACGTAGTCAGAATTACTGACGAACTGAGTAATCAATTTCGTGTGTCACTTTTGATTTTTCGTTCATATTGTCTTCTACTATCGTACATCAGTCGCAACACGTTAATGGTCACATAATGTGATAATATCTTCCTCCATTCTATGATTAATTTATTATGAATTTAATATGGAGGTTGCAAAAATAGGCCTCTTTTCATGCTGAAGCCGACAAACTAAGAAACAAATTCTAATCGTACCCAATGGGAGTTTAGTCGTAACGGGAGAGGATAGAGAAATTTGCCAAAGCCCCACTTGACACGAGTGGCACTGCATGCAGTAGGACTCCATTGACCAATGTTTTTTCCCCCTAATTTATGCTACATTAATTTCTCCGATATTTTTCTTTTACTCGTATATCCGAAAGTTCAATAAGTCTCACTAATCTAATTCGAATTGGATTGGTTCACTAGAAGGTAAAACTCTCCATGTAAAATTCTTCCCATTCACAAGACTTGAACTCAAGGCTTAACTTAAAGAGAATTAGTGCCGAACATTCACAAGACTTGAATCCGATATATTAGTTAAGGAGAATAACCGTTGAATTGATTGAACTGATTGCATCAACTCGTGTTGGTCAAAAAATTTTATTTTGATCATGGAAATTGCATCCACCACAGCCAATCCGACTATGTTGCGGAGCAAAACGAGTTGAACCTGCTCAATAATGTATAAGAGAATGCAAATAATTTTAGGTTATCTACTGTTCCTCTTTTTTCTTTTTTAATCCATTTTCTATGGACCTTACCCAGGTACTTCTCCTTTCTTTTGCCATTGCTTTTTCCATACATGTTTTGTATATTGTTCGGAACATGCATTCATTTTTAAACCGACAGAGAACATTATGTCACATGTCATGCATCATCGTCATCGACCTTGGATTAATGACCCAAATGAAATCTAACCTACACAATTCAAAGATATTCGTGACAAGTCGGAAAATATATCTATATATATATATTTATTATAGCAAGCGTTGATTAACTGGCGACTACTATATACTTGATTAAGACCTAATTGTGGAGCCTAAGTACTGACTTATAAATTTATGTCTTGTCCCATTTCTGAGCACAAGATCAAGTCACATATATCGGTAAATGGAGAAAGAGTAAATTACAATTTATCTGAATAGATGTTCTCCCGGGCAAAGAACAGAAGAGAAATTTTGAGAAATTTATAACTAGTATATCATAACGAATCAACATCAATTGATATCATTAAAAATTTTAAAACGTTTTTGCCTTACTAGTTAATTATTAAATCGGTCAATTTATTATTACCCTTATCGGGAAAACTGAGTAAACTATATCCAATCCAATATAATCTTACATGCATTGTGATTATTAACCTTATTGAGAAAACTAATCAGCCCTTTTCCTTCTTCACTTGGTGCTTCCTCGGTCGCCATCTCTCATGATCATCCTTCTTTTGTTATCGTTATATGTCATATTTTCTACTTTTTCTATTCTACCCTAAAAGAATGATTTTACTAAATTTTTAATGCTAATAAATTTAAGATAATGTAAGGATAAAATCAATCTGCATATCATGGTAAAGATTTTTCTCTTTATTATACCTTTATAGGGGTGGTAATTCATATCGTGTCGTGTTTATATATGTCGTGTCTAAATGGGTTCGTGTCATCGAAGTCGGTACCCGTACACGAAACGGGTTAGGTTTCACATACACGAACACCACACGTTTATATCCGTGTCAATCCGTACACGACACGTTTAAACCTGTTTATCGAAACGTGTCATAATAGGTACACATATCCATACACGACACGATTATACCCGATTACTGGGACACGTTAACACGACATGTTTATCCAACCCGGTTAACCATTCAAAATAGGGTTAGTGGAAGGGTATTTTGGTAAATTCAATTAGATAAACGGGTTAACAAGTTACACGATTAAATAACATGATTAAACACGTCTAAATAAACATGTTTAATCGTGTATAATCGGGTTATACGGGTTCAACCTGGTAAGACACGCTTATTAACCGTGTCTAAACGAGTTGGACCCGTTAGACCAAATACTAAAAATGTCCAACTCGAACCCGTTTAATTCCGTTTCGTATCTGTGCCGTATTATCGTGTTGTGTCAAATATTACCAGCCCTATGCCTTTAGGTAAATCAAGATTCCCATCCATGAATAAAAAAAATTAAAGAAAAAGTAAAATTGAAAGCATGATTTTTTTTTATATGTACCTTAATATTCGGAAGTTCAATGGATCTCTGACTAGTCAAGTTGAGCCGGATCGATCCAAAAAGGGGTAAAACTCCGTCAGTGTAGATTTTCTCCATTCACAATATTCGAACCCAAGACCTTGCTTAAAGGGAAAAAGCATCCAATCACTTGAATCAATCCATATTGGTTGAAAGAATGATTTTCCAACACCAATATTTTTACCTCATTATTTGGTGATAATTGATATACAGATTTGTAAATTAATGTACATTCCATTTACCCAGTTGTGTATACTTTCCTTGCACATATATGATAAACATTTTCAAGTATGGAATATACTTCGCTAGGGTTTAAAATATATATGGGATTACGCCAGTCCATTATACAATTCATTTTCTGCCAAAGAGTTCCTTTTTTTTTTTCTTGAAGCCCCACCGAATTGACCAAGGAAATTGACAAAGAGATCGAGAGAGAGACACTAAGCAAAGCATGAGTTTGGTCAACGTGTATTCTTTCCTCTTAATATTTGTACTAACTTTGGAAGTGTTACTGGAATCTCCGACCGTAGCCCTGCCAAGCGACGGAAGTAAATTCAGCTTTTATTCAAAGAAGAAGGTGGAAATCTTTAACAAGCTGCCTCATGGTGCGCCTTTAACCATCCACTGCAAATCAAAGGACGATGATCTTGGGATCCACACTGTCGGGGCAGGCCAGAGTTACTCATTTCGGTTCAGGGTTAACATCATAGGCAGCACGCTTTTCTTCTGTGGAGCATCGTGGCAGGGCGGGCAGCTCGTGTTCGACATCTACAGGGCCGACAGGGACAACCCAGATAGGTGCTTCAAGTACTGCAGGTGGGAGGCGAGAGATTCTGCTATCGTGGGATTCAAGGAAGGTGAAAGTAAAAGCTACGACATTTCTCTTCCGTGGCATCATTAATGTTGAGGGCATAAAATATTGTTACCAGAACAGAAATGGGCTGGCTGTAATTTCGCATATTTATGCGAAATCCTTAATAGATTTATGACAACTCATCCAACTGTTTGTACTTCATTTTCAATAAAGTGGAAAACCCTTTGATTCATCAACCCGTGGTGGATATGCCTATATCGAGATCTAAATTTATTCTACAAGTTATCTAAATAGATTATACAAGACATCCTTCTATCACTAAGTCGAGTACTGCGTTTAGGTTGCTATAATTTATTTTGGATGTTCTCCCCGTTGAGGAGCTGGAAATGTTGTTTTTCATTCTATTCAATCAAAGAGCAAGTTCAGTCCCCAAACCAAAAGAAAACAGATAATTTTCCAAGGTAATCATCGATGGAATTTCTTAGATTGAGCTACTAGCTCGGCTATCAAAAAAGGGTATAGCATCATATGGCGCATGTTGTCGCTTGCTAACTAAGCGGTCGTAGGTTCGATACCTAGTGAAACTATCCGTATTTTTTATTAGTTATTTATGATTTTTCTTTCATTGTACTAGATTTTGAGTATCCTTTGTAGGCGAAAAACCTACTAGCTTGGCTTGCGATCGAGCGAGGGAACTTAGGCAGGCCCCGGTCAATCCTTTGCATTTGTTTTTACATTTTCTCAACTTTTAATATTCTTTTCAAAGGCTACAAATTTTTTTCTTGAAAACAATATGTTCGACAGAAGATCAGTCAGAAAGTATTCTTAACTTTTAATAGTATTATGAAGATTGATGGGTATGATAATTTCCAATAGAAATTCCTTGGTAATCTGTAGGAAAACAAATAAAAATTAATGAAATTTCGTTCGAAATCTCAGATTTTCAAAGGAGTTTATTTCAGACAATTGACAGAAGGTCAATCTAAGAAAAGTCTACGGTGCAATCATTTTTTAGGTGAAATCACTTTTTGCGCCATTAGATTGTATAATTATTAATGAAATTCGTTGAGCATTTAAAAAATTTATTTGCAACATAATTTCAATTGAAAAACGTGTGCCGAAATTTTTTTCGGTGGAAATAACACAATTTTTTAAAATTATTTCCATTATTTCCAACAGAAGACAAAATTTTCTTTAAATCAAAATTAAATAGAGAAAACATAAATTAAATCGAACGAAAATTTACCCAAAAAATTCAATGTGACATTTTCCCTCACAGCCCCGTTCAATAACTTCATTATACCTCGCGGTCCTAAGAATATTTTAAATTAATATGCTTCCGTTTGGCAAATTAATGTACTTTTTTTCGATGGACAAATTAATATACTTTAAATTATTATATAATCAAAAAGGGTGCAGTGTAATGACGCATACTTTTATCTGGTAAATAAGAGTTTGCAAATTCGATATTCATTATGAAACTATAAGTGTCACTTTTATCAGTTATTAGAATTTCTATTTCATTATATTAATACCACGTACTTCTGTTGTAACTGAAAAAAAAAATACATGATCAACAAACTTGAAGAGCAAAAAGTTAGCTTCAATCCAGATTCCAGATAGATACCTCTTTTGCAATTTAATAAATTCTATTCTTTTTATAATTCTTCAGTGTGCACCACTTAATATTTGAAAATCCAATGAAACCGACTAATCCAAAATCGAGTCAGCTCAATCTATCTCTTCATTTTCTTTTTTACATGAACCCTCGTATCCGGAAGCCCAATTAAGCCCTGACTAATTCAGTCGAGTCCGACCGGTCTACTAAAGAGTAAAACTCTTACAACGTAAATTTTCTGCATTACAAGGACTCGAACCTGAGACCTTGAAAGCGGAATATGCGTCGAACAACTTGAACTGACTCACGTTGATATCTCTTTATTAATCTTTACTGATATATAAGAAAGCAAGTGCACTTAATTCATCTTAATTTTACAAATTATATTTTCTTTCGTGCATGTTCGAATAGGAAACACTTTGAAGTTATACAGAAAATGATATCTTCAATTAATTAATCTAATTTATTTTGGGGCCCTAAGAATTCGTATTTAAGCAACTCTTGCTTCCTTCAAGAATCACAACTAAAAACTTCAAATTAAAGAGAAAGAAAGAATTAAGACAGAAAAATTAGCAAGCATGAGTTCGATTAAGGGAAGTTCTTTTCTCTTGCTTATATCCTTCTTGATGGTGCTATGGGAAGCCACCACCATAGGATCCGTGGCCCACACCGATATCCTCCAGGGGCAGAAGGTAACAGTCGAGGTTGACAATATGCTGCCCAGCCCTGCAACCATCCACCGCAATCGAAGGACAACGAGCTGGGGCCTCAATTCATCACGCCGAATGGAAACTACTCATTCACTTTACTAACAGGGCCATATAGACAGAGTTAAATAAATGGCCGTATATATCATGCATGCTAACCGGGCCATGTAGACAGTTAAATAAATGGCCGTATACATCCAGTTATTATCAATAAATCATAATAAGCACAATCCACCCGGGGAAAAAAAATCATAGAAAAAGCTCATAATAAGCATAAGTGCTGCAAGATTGATGCGACAGACGACGTGGCAAATCGATATATCAAGAAAAATAGGTTCTGACGACCCTGTCTCAAGGAAAACGGCTTTCGGAGCAAAAATTCACTGCCTTTGGCTGTGTAGAGACGAGATTTAGGCCTACTTCTATCGTTTATGGCCTCAAACGGGCATTTTTATGTTATATGGGCATTTTTACAATTTTAGGAAAAATTTATATCTTTCGTGCAATTTAGAAGTTTTAATTTCTATTTAAGCTTTGTAAAACCCTAGGGTTAAAGACAGTTGTCTCTTTGATCATTCAATAAAAGTTTGGAGCTACCATGCTCTTTACCCATTCTTGGATTCGATTTGAGTTTGATGCATATTCCCTAGTATTCGTAGAATCAATAGATTATGAAAGATTGTTTTTTGGCATTCATGTGCGAATCAATAGATTACAATTATTCTTTAATTTCACTGCGTCAAAGATGCATGTCCGACACATATCATAATGATGTTATCTTTGAATTTCAGTTAATTTCGACTTTCAACGATACCGAATTATCTTAAGCAAGTAACAAGACGATTTTTGTGAACTGCAATTTTGAGTGAAGGAATCAAATTCTGTAGGAATTACTACCCCTTGGAAAATAAGTATCTTAAAGTAAAAATTTAACAAAACTCTACACAGTGCATTTATCTTGTGCGAAGCTAGGAAAAGCTGTGGCGAAGGACAAATATTGGGCTCACACTAAGATTGTTATCGTGTCGATCTTCGATACTAAGATTCCCAATACGCGGTGTTATTATGTTCAAGAAAGCGCTCCTCTCTGAGCACCATATGTAAACATGTACCCTGAATCTTAATTTCTAGTTTCTTTGGTACATTAAATAGGCCGATAAGCTTGGAGTCCACATCAAGAATGATCGTCAGAAACCTGAATTCAAAGCATGTTCTGAGCCCATTCAGACGCCCCATCACTTTGCTACAACCGCAATGCCAATATTGTGAGCAAATCCCACAAACAATATCCCACACCCTCATCTCGAATAACAGCACCTACAGGACCCAGGTTTCCATGCGATGCTCCGCGGTCTTAATTCCTAGTTGATCCATAATCCATTTACTGCATGGGAAATACTTATTGCAAATATGTATGAGAAGTTTTGGTTTAATATATGTGCGCCCTATGCATTCAGCCATCGATAGGCTCATAAGAAATCGGACTTTAGGCCATTACTGTGGAAGACGTACGGAAATAATGCCATCATATTCATATATATATATATATATGGGCTGATTTGTAAACACGTTAGCCATGAATGACCTGAATATCAACTTATGTAACCCAAACGGTAAAATATAAATCTAGATTGCTGCAAGTGTATATTTTCAAGTTAATATTATTGGAACTGTATCATAGAGACATCGCAAGCCATCTTTTTCTTACGTGCTAGACAGAACTTCCCATGGGTCATCCTCACTATACACAAGCCATGATCCACCTCCGAGTTATGACCAATTTCCCTATTTTTTTTCTGTAGGAATCAATTTCCCCATTTATTTCCACAATATCGATTAGGAGTATAAAAGAAACTTCGATATTTCTATACTATCCGGAAGGACATAATAACATAATATGCAATGAGTATGCTTCTTTCTTAAAATACAATTGTATTCTCTTCTTTTTCTTGGGAAGTTCATGGGCCTAGTACAACGAATAGTCCCACAACAAGTGTCAAATCTAAAGCCTTATCTTGCTTACCAGGTGAGACTGAAACTAAAATCTACAGAAACATGTCAGACTAAGTCAAGAAATAACAGGAGCCTGCAGGGCAGAATTAACATTCTAGAGAGGCTACCATTGTTTCTGGTGCATAAATGCCTATAACATGAGGAATTCAAGCCAATAATGCAAGTTTAAACATGGCTCTCAAATGAAGATATGAAATGAGTAAGTTACCCTAAAATGATGAATGATCTGATGGATGTTCTTAGATGGTGACATGCAGACCTAAACTATCCGAACAGTTTTAACTAATTGAACATTTGAAGTGCATTGCTAGTGGGCGTATTTTACATTCATGTAAGGGTTTGAAACCCACTACGAATACTTCATGTTCAAAGCAAACTGATACTCGAGCAAAATTGGTATCAACTAATAAATTGAGAAAACCTCATGGTCCCAAAGGGAAAAAATAAAAATTTATTTAGAAGTTACATGACTATAAATCTCAAGTGATTATTTGACAATAGATTGAGAGCACTCATGCTACTTTTGCAAAATGTAACGATTTTATTTGGACAATAACAAACATTGCGTCTTTAATAATAGCCAAACATTGTGGACCATATAGGTATTTATCCCTAAATTTGGAATGTTTGGTGCATTCAATTTAAAATCGTATGCATTCATGTAACCGATAAAAAAATTGTATGCATTCAAAATAAATTACTTACGGTGCGTTTGGTTAAACGTAATAGCAATTACATTACGTATCTATTACGTCACCGATTACTTTATTTGGTTGTGTCCGTAATTGAAATTTGAATTACGGATAGAAGGTCCTATCTGTAATAGACATGTAAATGTCATTCTCCACTCTTCTCTATGTAATTGCTATTACACATATGTAATAGAATCCAAATTACCAATATACCCGCATCTATTCATCATATTTTTTGCCCTTAGCCACCACCACCTATGTCATCTCTGCCCCGTTGCCACCTCCACTTTGCAGTTACCGTCGCCGTCACCACCCTATGCTGTCGCCTTCGCCGAACATCCTCTTCCGGCAACCCAACCTACCTCTCCCAATTCCTATCAAGCTGACGAAGCCCGATTTGGCCACGCCATGACTAGACTCGACCTCGTTGGTACAGATCTGGCTAGGCAACAACTTGCGGGTTGAGCCCTCTACCGAAGCCCTAGGCTCCCAAGCTGACGAAGTCCGGAAAGCAGTAAATGCGGACAAGAAGTCCGGAACGCAGATGCGGACACGAAGTTCGAAAAGCAGTAAATGAGGACACGAAGTTCGAAAAACAGTGAATGCGGACACGAAGTCCAAAATGCAGTAACTGCGGACACGAAGTCCAAAAACAGTAACTGCGGACACGAAGTCCAAAAACAGTAAGTGCGGACACGAAGTTCGAAATGCCAGGTGCCAACTCTATCGCAGGGGTGATTGTAGTTTGATGGGGAAGCCCCGGTCTTGCGATGAAGGATTCGAGTTCTAGACGAAGTGCCCATGTACCCCGAGGGATGGGGAATCAGAGTCCGTCGTAGTTCCGGCGTTTGTTGTACCTGTGATCCTGAAATCAGTAGTAAGTCATGGGATTACTAGCAATTTATAAGCACAAGTAAAAAGAATGTGTTCGCGACGCATGTTCTTCAGTTTCGGGTCGCTTGAGCGACCCGTAGAGAGTTTTTGCTTTGGCGATGCGAATGAGATCCCATTTTCGAATACCCCAATGCGAGGCCTCCAAGGCTCCTGTTAGCCATGTACGAGCATATCGAGACATTCTTAATGATGCCCTAGCGGGTCTGTCGATTATTCGATGCGCCCGTCGGCTTAGGACCCTTCTCGTCAAGGTACCGTAGGGCAGCTGCGCTTGTGACCCGCGTGGGGATTTTTTTGCCTAGATTTGATCAGAATCGGTCTGACCATTTCCAGAATGCTATGACTAGATCTCAGAAAGGAATGTCTGGGATTTCGGCTTTGTGGTAGCCTGTTGAAGGGTGGCTGTGACTCATTCTGGAGTTATGTAAAGACAAACAGAAAAGAGAAAGCTTGGGGGGAACGCGTTGCCCCAGGCTAAAAGGATACACGAGTTCACGCCTGTAACGAGATGTACCATTTTTCCTTTGTTCTTATGTTGTGTAGGCTGTATCAAATTGCTTGGATAGCATGCTCGGTTTGCCTACTGTGCTTGAGGAGGAATAAGCGCTGGACGGTTGAGATGTGTTGGAAGGCTGATCAAGGATCATGTTGGAGTAGATAATCTGGCCACTTCCGTTGAGGATCCCTAGTCCGCACGATGTGTGAGAGACTAGGGGATCAATTTTATCTATCTCTCATTTTGCTCTCCTTTTGCTACGGTCACCCACCTCGGGGCCGCACCTCTCAACCTAAAGGGGAAGAGCTCTCCTTTTGCCACGATCGCCTCAAAGGGTTTCCGGTCCTGCCTCTCTTTTACCCTAACTTTTGCCTAGGCCGCCCCAAAAGGGGTTTTTGACCTAGCGGGCTTGATTCTTTTATCTCTCAAGTTTGCAAGGGTGAATGTTTCGAAAGATTCAACCTCCGAGTGCATTGTTTTCTATCTCCGTCGAGGAGTTATTTCTGCTACTTCCCTTTTGTTGGGGTTTGTTGATTTTTCAAGATTGGCGAAGCCGGAGTTTTGAATCTCGGCGGTGCCTTGTTTTGTTCATTGGCGGGTTTTTCCCACGTCTTTTCTCTCTCTTCATTGGCGGATTTTTCCCACTTCTTTTTGCTCTGTTTTTTTTTCTTACAGCCGGGGTATGTTTTGTACCCCATGTCTTTGTTTGAAACTCCACGATTTGCATCGCCGAGGCCACTTTGGTGTGCTTCGCCGCGTGGAGACTTGTTGTGTGTTACTAGCCCTGTTTTGTGAGGACGGGCTTTCTTGGAGGTTTGACTCTCGTGCAATCGGAAGTCGAACTCCGTCTCATTTGCCCTTGCAAGTATTACATGTGAATTTCCCCTGTTATCTAGGAAAAGAGAATATCAAATTGCCCCATGTGGAATAGGGAACCGAGGTTGTCTCGGCGCGAATGTTGAAAGGGGATGCCCCGGTCTTCATTTGTTGAAGTGGTCCGTGGTAGGCGTCTGGTGTGATGTCTCCAATCACCTCTTGTTGTTCTTTCCAGCGCATGCCTCTTGTAGGGTGCACGCTGTTGAAGCCACTGGATGTTCGAGGAAGATGGTTGCATCAATGCTGAGTGATTCGCTCGATTGTCCTTGTTTTCGACTTCATAGGGGGGGTACCTTATCGTCGAACACCTCCCTCGTCAAAGTATAAGGAAAGGGTCCAAGACAAGTTCTCAAAGAAGCGCGAACTCGTGTATCGCTCTTCGCCTGTGGTCAATATGCCCCTGTGAAGGATGACAAAGAAGACAATGCATTAGGCGATTATGTGAGGAATATGTGGCAAGAAATATGAGGTGGTCCCATAGGAAAATCCCTTTTTTATCCCACGCATGACCCATGGGGTGCCACGTGTAGGTGGCATTTGTTTCTGGGAATCTAGTCATCGCTAATCTGGAGTGGTTAGACCGTGACTAAAGTCACATGAGCAGATTTTCCCTAGTTGCGAGTAAGCATGCGCAGTCGTCCTAGGGAAGGCTCGAAGAGTCGGGTCCCATGAGGACAGGTGAGTCACACAGGTTCAATAAAATTAATAGGGCATCACAAAGACTATCCTAATGCTCCATTGAAGGATTTGTTCGTGTCGAGAGCCCATTTATGGGAATGCATTTAAATTAAAGGAAAAGAGCGTTTAAAGAAGACTGCGCATGTTGCCCCCGTATTCAATCGGCGACCACAACAGAGGTGGATGAGATCCCTTCTTTGATCAGAGGCATGATCGTGCTGGTATCTCCCGCGATCGAGAGTCGGGTCATGCTTTGCTTGTGGAGCTGTCACTTCCGGTCTTTGCAGCGAAAGGATTAGACTTGCTCCTCAGAGTATCGCTTGGATGAATTTGAATCCAAGTCGATTTTGGATTTCAGATGAGCCTAAAAGCAGTAAATGCGATGTGTCAAAACCTGAATGTAATAAATGCTAGGCTGGAGCCCAAAAGCAGTAAATACTGAGCCGGGGCCCGAAAGTAGTAAATGCAGGATCAAGGCTCGATACGGGGCCGAAGCTCAAAAGTGGGGCCGAAGCCCAATGGGGGGCCGAAATCCAGAAGTGGGGCCAAAGCCCGATGCGGGGCCAAAACTCAAAAGCGGGCCCGAAACCCGATGCAGTAAATGCGGAGGCTGGAGCCCGATGCGGAGCCGAAACCCGATGCAGTAAATGCGAGATCGCAGCCCAATGCAGGGCCAGAGCCCGATGTGGGGCCGAAGCCCAATGCAGTAAATGCGTGCTCGATAAGAAAGTGCAAGAGATGCAAAAGCAAAGGTCAATACTGAGGAAAAGTGCAGGGCACTGCAAAGCAGTGACTCTAGTTTTTCTTGCGGTCTTGCTTTGTGGAGCAAGGATGGGGACTTAGTATTGAAATCCTAAGGAGCTGGATCAGAGACGTTTGTTGTCTCAATTGTGGTCGCTCAGTATTTAGGCTGTCTTCTTGTTGAGAATTTCCTGCAATGGGAAAAGAAAACAATGAAAGAGCAGAAACTGCTCAGGATTTCAATGCAAGAGTGTAGGGAAGCGAACTAGCCTGGTGAGCGTCGTGCGAGCGCATCGAGGGACGTATGCTGAAGATTCGGCACGGGCAGGGAGTGATGTGCTCGCACGACGCCTATTGACGCGCTCTGTTGCATTGAGGGAGGTGCACAGGGCAGGCCAAGAAACGTGTTGGAACACGTGGAGGCGTAGAGGAATGGTGAAGACTGTATGTTGTCTACCAGCGAAATTTGGCACGACTCACCTATCATGTGGGAATGCATGGTAGCTGCAAAATAATAAATAAACAGAATACATGCAATGCATGAGTTTTGAAAATACTAATGCGGTCATTCATATTGACTAGGACAGTTCAAAGCACAATGCAAGTTTTGAAATTGAAGTCCTTAGTCGATTTTCCACTGCGCTCGGGGAGCGAGCAACCATCGCCATGGAAAGTCCTAGTTCGAGGGTCTGGCGGGGGTGTCTATCCTAGGGTGTATATAGACCCCCGAGGGCCCTTTTCCTGGACCTCTCCAAAGCGGCGTTTGCTCGTGCCAATTCTTGATCGCGCTTCTGTAGCTCGGCACGGGTCTGGGCGAGCTCTCTCTGTAGTTGGCACTGATCAACAAGCTGCTCGTCTTTTTCTGTGATTTCTCGACGAAGACGATCTCTTTCGGCTCTGAGATGAGTGAGCTCGACTTGGATGGCCATATTCGGAGTGGGAGTTACGCCGGGTGACCCGTCATCTCCCACTCGCGGAGAGTTGACGAGATCCTCGTGTACTGCTGGACCCCATCGGTAGAGGCGAATGATGTATTCTTCTGTAGCCTGAAAATCCTGCTCATCAAGGGTAGGATGCTCGGGGAAGTATGGGCGCTCGGTAATCAAAGTTCGCCACGCATCCAGGGTCTGTTCGACATTACTTTGGCGATCTGCGGGTGTCTTATCCTCTCGCCAAGTATGTTCAAATCTAATTCGCGCTGTATCCTCGGGGACTGTCTGTAAGCCACCGAGCTGCCTCACTACTGGCGCTGGAAAATAAGTGGTGGACCCCGCATGACTCATGAGTGGGACTCCATAAAAATCAGGACACCTAAGGGTCATGGGTCCGGGTGGCATCCACGCGGCACGCCACTTGAAGCTCCTAGGTGCTATTTCACGAAAAATTTTGATCCACTTAGAGACCTTGCATTCTTCCACACGCAGGAGGGGTAGTAATCGAGAAATAATTGATTCTGGACCATTAAAATACATAATTGAGCGCACCAGATGCAGAGAGTTTGCGTGACTTTTGAGCCAAATTTGTAAAAGCATAGGGGATCTTCTTATCCTTCGGTCACATATTCTCAAGACGCGATCGAAGGACCGGATGGTCTCAGCCACGAGGGCTACCTCATAACCACACCCTCCGACCACTTGGAGGACAACGCTGGCCAAGGCCGCATCAATGAGACTATGCGAGAGAGGGAATAAGAGGGTCTGAAAGTTTAGCAATAGAACAGCATGACATAAATCCTCTCGAAGAAAATCTCTCTGGACCCTATGTTCTCGGGACTCAATAAAAAGAGGAGTTTCTCAATTGCAATCTCCGTACTGCCGGAGTATGCGATTTCAGCTTTCAAATGAGTCGTAGGAACCTCGAGTAGGCGTGAGACTAGGGTTGGTCGGGCGGTGTGGAAATTGGGTTCTACAATGCCGTGGACAACTGCGGTTCGACCGATGAGTGTTCGGTACTCCTCGATGGTTGGCGTGGGCTCGGTACCCTGTATGTCGAAGACGGCGCGACTTGGGTTCCAGAATGCGATGGCAACTTCGAGGAAATTCCAATCAACGTGTCGAGTAGCCAGTAAAGGGATATCCCCTACGAACGCAGAGATGTAACGGCAGTCGACTGGGCGTAATGCTCTCCATACGGGTAATCTCCTCGAGCGGTGCTGTGACTCTGTCGAGGCGCGGGCAGGAGACCGGGCGTGACATCCCTTACCAAGATGAAAGGAAAATCGACTTAAGACTAGTTAATACAAATGACAGCCTAATTTTGAAATTGGATGATGCATGCGTGTAGAAGATAAAATGCCCACGATTTAATGAATGACATACATCGCACATCTCTCTCAAGAACAGAAAAGATTCAAATTGGCGCGCAATTCGACTCAAGGATTATTGTTGGAGTCGGGTTGGAGGATGGCGTGGAGTTCCTGCAGAATGCATGATTTTAGTACTACAGGGACCGTGCTACGTAAAGATGGGCCTCCCGACTCAAGGGTGTCAATTCCTTGAAATCGGGCGGGGATCTTTGGGGGCCTAATCGATGGTCCAACCGTGCGACGTACCCTTACTCGGAACCCCTATCTAACCTGTGTTTCCTAAAATCGGTCATGGGACGCGACCCGTAGGTACCTGAAGCTAGTATGATATGCAATGTGCGTGCGAGAAATAAAAGTGCGTAAAGTAGATAAGCGGGAAATTGCGAAAAGCGGTAAATAAACAAGCAAACAAAGCAAGCGGTAACGAGTCCGAACCCTCTAAATGTCCCCAGCGGAGTCGCCAAGCTGTGTGCACCCGAATTTCGTCTCGTCGGGGCACGCATGCGCGCGCCTAAATGCAATACGGCTTGGGAGTGTTCACCTTCCCGGGGACGCACGACGGACGCACGTGAGAAGGAGTCGCCACTACCTGTTTACGATCCGAAGGTCGAGGGCCGGTGAGTCACTCGGGTCTAGGGATATGAATACACCTAGTATGCTAAGGCAATGGTCTTGTATGGAACCGAAAATTCCGAGTTCGGGGGTTCTATTACGTGTGGGCCTATATCCCACACGCCCTTTCGGTACTCTAGTTTGCTAGACTTGTCATTTTATTTATTTACCGCATGATTTAAGGTTGCACTCAACTCGCCTGTTTTGACACCGTAAATTTGAAGAGACAGTTGGATCTTCCACTCTCCGACTGGGATTATTACATGAATAAGTATACATCATAAACCTTTACATTGTTCTCTCAAATAAATAAAAGACAAGTTACAATGACTATATCCCGGTCGGTTCGCATTCGGCCATTATTTCACTCATGCTCACCGTATGGTTTTGGAAAAGACCGAAAATTAAATTAAATGCGCACTCAGTGTATGGGGGTATTGGACCCCGTGATCGACGGTTATGGGCATTGGAGCCAGTGTGAATCGAGTCCTAAAGGATCGGGCTCGATCCGCATAACAAACAAATGCAAAAATGTAACAAGCAAGCTCAAATAAACAAACAATAGGGTTTCTTATTATCGCCGAATTTACATGAATTAACTGATTATGAACCGGGGTATCTTGGCATATAAATCCTATCTTAAAACAAATAAAAGGGATGATGGATAAAGTATGTAGCACTCGACATTATTTTAACGGACCCGACAGACATGATGTCCATAGTCAAGTCTCGAATGTGTGGGTTATTTTTAGATTATTCTGTATTATGACAATATGCCTTTTACGGATTAAGAGTATTTTCACCTAAAACCCAAAAACTTGACCCTCTACTTGACTATTGCCCATGTTTGATTAAGCCGAGTTTGTGATTAATTTGTTTTCCCGTGTTTTAACCAATTCTATGCACAAACTTACGCTAGGGTTACGGCAAGACAAGAACCGGTAGTCATGCTCTTGAATCAGTAAATATGTGTGTGCATGAAAATTAAGATTACGTTGCACGTATCTCGGTGATTTTGAAATTGTGAATTTGAAAATGGCATAGCTAACAGTTCTTGAACTGTCGACGTGATTATAGATTATTAATCGCTTCGTACAATTTATTTAAAAAAGTAAAGAGATTTAATTTAACCAAATTTAACGTCCCGATTATCTCGTATGTAGAATTTTAGGTTAATTAAAAATTTGCCGAATGCTTTAATTTACGGGTTTCGAGTCGTCGAGATAGCTATTAGTTGACCGCCCGATAAACTCTAATTTCCGACATTATCACATATAATTACAAAATAAAATATTTAAATGGGGCACATACATTGTCGGTGGGTGATCCAAGTAGGAAAGGGTCGGATTTTTTTAGAAAATGTCCAGGGGACTGAATTGAACGATTTTAAAAAAGCAGGGACTGATTTGAAAATTCGGATGAAGTTTTGGGGACCAATTTGAAAATTATGAAAAAATTGGGGAATTTGTAAAATTACTGAAAAGTCCCAGGACTTGTTTGAAACGAATTTGAAGATTCGGACTGTCCTGGAAACGAAAAAAAATGGCCCCAGGACGAAACTGAAACAACTTGGAAAGTTCATTGGGATGTTTGAAAAATTCTGGGAATTCCAGGACGGATTGAAAAATAGTAAAATGACTGGGACTTGATTGAAAAGAAATTTTGAAATTCGGGGCAAATCTGAAAAAGGTGAAAAATGGCCCCGGGACTAAACTGAAACAACTTGTAAAGTTCATTGGGATGCTTGAAAAATTCTGGGAATTC
The DNA here is from genome assembly GCF_007655135.1 of Punica granatum. NCBI lineage: Eukaryota > Viridiplantae > Streptophyta > Magnoliopsida > Myrtales > Lythraceae > Punica > Punica granatum. Next base: position 23,957,266 of record NC_045134.1, on the reverse strand, counting down.
CAGGACTGAATGGAAAATAGTAAAATGACTGGGACTTGATTTAAAATAAATTTTGAGATTCGAGGCAGATCTGAAAAATGCGAAAAATGGCCCCGGAACTAAACTGAAACAACTTGGAAAGTTCCTTGAGATGCTTGAAAAATTCTAAAAATTCCAAGGACTGATTGGAAAATAGAAAAATGACCGGGACTTGATTGAAAATAAATTTTGAAATTCGGGGTAGATCTGAAAAAGGTGAAAAATGGCCCCGGGACTAAACTGAAACAACTTGAAAAGTTTCTTGGGATGCTTGAAAAATTCTAAAAAATCCGTGGAATGATTGGAAAGTAGGAAAATTACCAGGACTTGATTGAAAATAATTTTTAGAGTTCGGGGCAAATCCGATCATCCACGCGACCCAAGAGCATTCATTTCACATTATGTCCATCAAGCAAGCATTAATATTCAGGAAAGAAGCCCTAATCATGCCATTATGTCGAGAATTTACCTAGTCCGGAAAGTTGAAGGGCTTCTCTGTAAGATAAAAAAAATCGCCGAACAATCGAGTCGGATCGAATCGGATCGGATCGGACTGGCCCGCTCGAAGGAGGAACTGCCCAGGAGAGACGCTGGGCCGAACTAGGCGTTGGGCCGAGAACGGGCTTGGGCTGGAACTGCGAAACAAGGGAAATGGGTCGAGGCCCGTTAACCAGCGGCAGTCGAATGCCCGGATCAGCGGCGATGACGCTACGGGCAGTGGCTCTCGCCCATGGACACCGCGACGACGGCACGAGAGGGTGCGGGAGATAACTCCAGGCGCCGCTGATGATTCGCCGTGGTCGATCGAGACCTCACCGACGCTTAATCAGTCGGAATCGGGGAGTTATCGCGATTTTTCGGCGACGGTTCCGAATTCTATCGATTTCCAAATTCCCTCAAATGAGAGCAAATTTTTCGTTTCTTCTTGCTGGGTTCCGTTCGTCCCTATCCGAATTTCATTTATGTTTATTTAATTGCAATTTCATTCCCTTTTCCGTTAAGATTTCGGCCGATTTGGCGGAAAATCGCGGAAATCCGCGATATTGGGGATCCTGGGCCGGCGGGGTCGCGGGCAGCCGACGAGCGCAGCCCGACCTACCCTAATCGAATCTTTTTTTTTTAATTAGGGCTGGCAGGTCGCGGGCAGCCGATCAACGCTGCCCGGTGCTGCTCGAAATTTTTTTTCTTCTTTTTTATTTATTATTATTATTATTATTAATTAATTTTCTTTGGAAAAGGTAATAAATTGAAAAAAAATGATGATTTTGCCCCTTTGGAGCCGACAAAAGCCTTTGAAGGCCTCGCATTGAGGCCTTCGAAAACGGGATTCATTCGTATTTATCAAAGCAAAATTCTTCGCATGTCACCCAAGGGACCCATAATTGAAGCGTCGTGCGTCACAATGACGTTATCTTCATAGCATTAATAGGCCCGTACATCGTTAGTAGCTCTCATGACTTACTAATGATACCAGGATTACAGGTACCATACCGTAAGAACTACGGCAGACTCTGATCCCCTGTCCAAGGGGGTACGTAGGCTCCCCCAGAGCTCGAGTCCCGCATCACAAGACGACGATCCCTAGCGAATGAGCAGTCGCTTTGGGCGAAGCAACGAGCAACCGCCCTAGGCGGAGTAATAAGGAACCGCCTCGGTAAACTAGCAAGCAACCGCCACAACAATGTGGCCGATTTCAGATAGAGCAAGCAACCGTCCCAGTGGCGAGACCGGAGCATTCCCAGCAAGCAATCACTTAAGCGACGAGACCAGCTTCCAGCAAAAGCAATGTGCAATCGATCCAGTGGCAAAGTCGGCCCCTAGCAAGGCGATACCAATGAGCAAGTAGCGCAGCTGTTTCAACAAGGACGCCGACCTTCGGCAGGCCAACACCTTTAAGACAGTATCCTCCCAGCACACCTACTACGCATGCCGCCGCTTACCCGACTAACATTGGGTTATGTCCACCTCCGTGAGGGAACCACCGGCGGTTATCATTCCCCTGCAACGAGGCAAGTCGCAATTCGAGAGCCAAGCCAACCCACAACATCATCACCCTACGACAGCACTTGGAAGCAATCAGGGTATACTCAACGAGCCATACAATGGGTCATCCCCGCTACGCGAGAGGGTCTCGCGTCATCCATAGTGAAGGCCTATCCCAACACCAGGCGAACCAAAATCGTTTCCCTTCCGCGGCTAGCATAAATCCTCATCATCATTATTCTTCTGCAGGGCCGAGTCCCATCTTTACTTTTATACAGGGATGAGTCCCTTCTTCAATATTCTGCAGGGCCGAGTCCCATCAGTACTTTTCTGCAGGGCCGAGTTCCATCTTTACTTTTCTGCAGGGCCGAGTCCCGTCTTCACTTTTTTGCAGGCCGAGTCTCATCTTCACTTTTCTTTAGGTCCGAGTTCCATCCTTACTTTTCTGCAGGGCCGAGTCCCGTTTTCACTTTTCTACAGGGCCGAGTCCCGTCTTCACCTTTCTGCAGGGCCGAGTCCCATATTTAATTTTATGTAGGGCTGAGTCCTTTCTTCAATATTCTGCAGGGCCGAGTCCCATCATTACTCTTATGCAGGGCCGAGTCCCATCAGTATTTTTCTGCAAGGCCGAGTCCCATCTTTACTTTTCTGTAAGACCGAGTCTTGTCTTCACTTTTATGCAGGACCGAGTCCCATCTTTACTCTTATGCAGGGCCAAGTCCCATCAGTACTTTTTTGCAGGGCCGAGTCCCGTTTTCACTTTTCTGCAGGGCCGAGTCTCATCTTTACTTTTATGCAGGGCCGAGTCCCTTCTTCAATATTCTGCAGGACCGAGTCCCGTCTTCACCTTTCTGTAGGGCTGAGTCCCGACTTTACTTTTATGCAGGGCCAAGTTTCTTGTTCAATATTCTGTAGGGCCGAATCCCATCTTTACTCTTATGTAGGGCCGAGTCCCATCAGTACTTTTCCGCAGGGTCAAGTCCCATCTTTAGTTTTCTGCAGGGCCGAGTCCTGTCTTCACCTTTCTGCAGGGCCGAGTCTCGTATTTACTTTCATGCAGGGCCGAGTCCCTTGTTCAATATTCTGCAGGGTCGAGTCCCATCTTTACTCCTATGTAGGGCCGAGTCCCATCAGTACTTTTCTGCAGGGCTGAGTACCACCTTTACTTTTATGCAAGGCCGAGTCCCATCTTCATTCTTCTATAAGGCCGAGTCTCATCTTAACTGTTTTGCAGGACCGAGTCCCATCATTACTTTTCTACAGGGCCGAGTCCCATCATCGCTATTCTGCAGTGCCAAGTCTCATCTCCAACATTCGGCGAGGCCGAGTCTCACCTTTATTATTATGTAGGGCCGAGTCCCATCATTACTATTCTGTAGGGGTCCATGCACTTGCACAATTCTCTCCCACATATCCGAAACAAGAGAACAAGTGGCTATTAGGAGGGAATCAAGACAGTCGCCGGAACCCGATGGGGTGCTTCTCATGATCTTTGACTGCATCCTCTATCCGAGCACGCAACCAAAGAGGGGCAAGCTGTCAGCACCCCATTTTGGTCCACCCTGGTAAAAGGAGGGCAAAATCGTCATTTGTCACTAAAAAAAACTCTTTCCAAGGGTCAAACCGGTCAGATCGCGTCAGACCAGTCACATCGCATCAGATCGGTCAGATCGCGTCAGAAATTCTAACGCGGGTCAGAACTTTTGGACTCTTTCATTTTTGCCCCTGCTCTTTATTTCTTTCCACTTCGCCCCTCTTCTTTTCTTCCTCTTCCTTTTCGCCCCCGCCGATCTTTCCTTTTCTTCTCTTCTCCCCCCTCTTCTTCTCCTCTTCTTTCACTGACGTCCCTCTGCCACCTCCGACACGCCGCGGTTGCCCACCCACCGCGACCGCCTGCCACTACTGACATGCTCGCCCGACACGCCACCGTTCGCTTCCCCGGCACGTTCCCTCGACCGCTATCTCTCCCTTACGTTCCCAATCTCTCTGGCTTGCTCTCCCCCCGAACCCTCGACTCTCCGATCTCGACTCACGCTCGAAGATCTCTCGATCCCGCTCCGATTTCTCCCTGGAAATAAACTCGCGATCTCACCCCGAACAAAACCCCTTCATTTCCTCCTCTCGATCCTCTCGGATTTTCGGCGATTAAGTCCGAAAACCCCTCGCCATAAAACTCGAAAACCTAGCCGAAATCCCGAAAATCTCCCCGATCCCAACCGACCCGAGCCTTGTGACGCTTCCCCCGAGCACGGCGTAGCCCAGGCGGTGCTCGCCGCCGCCTCCCGTGCCATCGCCACGGCGCCCAGAGGCGGGAACCGCCGTTCGTGGCCGTCGGACTCCTTTCCTCCGCCCGACTTCATCTTCTCCTGTCACTCTCTCTCACGGGCTCGGCCCATCTTTCTTTCTTTTGCGCAGATCCAGCCCAGTCTGTTCGGCCCAGTCCAGTCCGACAGAGACGGTCCGACTCGATCTGACATTCGACCCGCTCCATCTCACCCGCAGATTCAGCCCAGTTCCAACGCACTCGGCCCAGCTCGCTGTGCTCCCGGCCCAGCGCTCTCTTTCGCGGCTCAACTCTCGCGTGTTCGGCCCAACCCACGCACGCGGCTCAGACCTCCTCACGCCCGGCCCAGCTCGTCGGCCCAGCGCCCCTTTGCAGTCGGTCCGCACTGTCCAGACCGCTCGGTCCGGTCTGAACGCCTGGTTTTCTAGTTTAAATCGAAATTAGGTATACTCTTGCAACTTAGTGACATGCGTAGGTCTTAATTCGTGAATAAATTTGATGTGAATAAATTTGATGATTGCGATGATAAGTTTAGTGATTGTCGTGCCGAAAATTTGAATAAAAAAATTAAAAAAATATAAAGAAAAGAATGACAAAAATAAAATAATTGTTGTTTTAATTAAACCAACAAAAGCACGAATTGGAATATTTTAATTACTCGACATTAAAACCGGTTGTTTGAAACGAGAACGAATATACACGAATTGGTTTAATTAATTATTCGGACTTAAAAATTGACGAAATTAAATTCTGTCGTGACTAATTTTGCTTATTCACGTGCACATGTGAATAATTGAATATGCTTTGATCGAAATCCTGCACGAATCGGCTAACCACGTAAACACGACATTAAAAGACACAACTCTTTTGCATTCACACGTTCATCGAATTTCATTTACTTTGTCTGCTTTCGCTGTTATTGTCTGTTTCCTGTTTATTTATTGCGGGTCGAGCCCGAATTCCTAGGATACGATATACACGGGGTCCAACACCCCCTCTTGTCAATCACGGGGTCCAACGACCCCACACACTTAACGCGCACAACCCGAGTACGGAATGGGGTCTTGTTTCGACTTACTGCATCGTTCCTAATAGTGTCCATGTGGAAGACGACTCGGATCGGGTAAGTAAGTCGTGGCCGGACATGACCCGGGAGCTCGGCCGATCCTACGGCTATCAAGAGAGTCACGTGACTCTTTCGCCATCAGTTGGTTCGGTTGGACCCGACCCCCGGCTCTCTGAGCCTGCGTTGCTTTATTTTCGATTTCGGTCACTCAAGCCACACGGTGAGCACGAGTGGAATAATAACCGAACGCGAACTGACCGGGATTCCGTTGTAAATTGTATTTTATTTATTTGAGAGAACAATGTAAGGGTTTACATTGTACATTTATTCATGTAAGAATCCCGGTCGAAGAGTGGACAGTCAGAGTGTTTTTTCGAATTTACGGTGTCGAAACGAGTAAGAAGAGCGTAACTTAATTAAGCGGTAATTAAATTAAAATGGCAAGCCTAGACAAGTTAGAGTACCAATAGGGCATGCGAGATATAGGCTTCCATGTAACAGAACCTCCGAATTCAGAACCTCGGGTTTCGCAGACCATATGCCTTAGCAATTAGGTGTACCCCGTACCCCTAGACCCGGGTAACTTGCCGACCCTCGATCTTCGGGTCGTAAAATGGTGAGTGGCGACTCCTTCTCACGCGCGCCCGTCGCGCGTCCCCAGAAAGGTGGACACTCCCAAGCCGCGTTGCATAGGCGCGCGCGCGCGTGCCTCGACGAGACAAAATTTGAGTGCACACACATATGTAAGGGATTACCAAAAGGAAGTTAAGCAGGGTTATTAGTAGTTAAAATGATCTAAATACACAATCGTTTCTCTCTTTTTAAAATTATTGACATAGTAGCTTACCATGCAATTTAATTTTTTGAAGAATTTTGGAAAATTAATAAACTCATATTTGCTTATGTCAAATACAATCTTACTTATCATAAAAAGATGTCAACTACAATCTACACTTGCCACGAAAAAAAAAAATCTAAACTTTACAAATTAATCACGTACTCATACATATGTATACATGCAAGTAATATTAATTTTTATCTGGATTTACAGGATTACAATGAATCCAAGCATGTGTACAAAATATAGTATCTATATCAAAATTGAATTCGCTTGTGCTAGAGGAGTTGCTATATAAATATCTCATATTTTCTCATATATTGCTCCACCAGAGAAATATCAATCATCATGGGTTTGGTTAATGTGAATTGTTTGCTAGTACTTGTACTATGTCTGGTTGCAGCCGACACGCTTGAAGCCATTCTCGATGATATCAAGGTCTCTATATCTAACCAGCTGCCTAACGGCGCGCCTTTCACCATCCACTGTAAATCGGGAGACGACGACCTCGGAACCCATGTGATCGGGGCGGGACAGAGTTACGGATTCTCATTCAAGGTCAACTTCTTCGGGACCACGTTGTTCTTCTGTGGGGTGGGGTGGCAAGGCGGGCAGGTCGAATTCGACATCTACAAGGCCTCATTCAAATGTGACGAGTGCAATTGGCAGGTAAAAGAGGATTTTATTGTCGGATACACTGACGGTGGTTCAAATCCTGACACCATTATTCCTTGGAAGTGAAAATGTTCAGGGCAAGGGGGTATTTGTAATAAGAGAAATCAATAAAAGCGTGCAATGTGATTGTGTGAACGTTATTACGGATCCTTGATGTAGTGGACCTATTGTGTAATTGAAGAGTCCAAACTATTGTACGTAAATTTACGGGAAGAAAGCAATGTGTACTTTCGCGATGGCTTCTTTCCAAGCAAATTAAAACATTTAATTCAAAAAGCCTTCCATAGACTTTCAGTTAAATAAATCGCGCAATAATTATGCCTATCCACTGAAATATCCAGCATAATAACTCCTAAATTTTATACGAAATGAATATTCATATAAATCTTTTTTTCCCTTTTTATTACTAAAGTGTAACGTACATTCTAAGCATTGTACAAGCGTAAAAGAAAATGACATGTAGCTCAAATTGAAGAAAATAATACAATAGTATTATTATATATTATGTTAACAAATCATATTGGTATATGGACTCAAATTGGCCATGTTTGGTGGTTAGAATAACAAGTGGAATAGGATTTCGAAAATCCTTATCCTTTGCTTGTACAAAGGATTGGGTTTTGGCATAAAATAGGAAAAATTATATCGGAAATTATCCCGCTGATGGGTGAGATAAAGGCCGATTGAAATATATTTATATGAAAGGACAAAAATTCCCTTAGCCTCCCTTTTAATTTTCGAAACATGCCACCTTGAAAGATTATAATATGCAATAGAGAGGCATGGGTAGTTAGGGCCGGACGCCGATAACCTTCGCCCCTGTGAGGTCACCGGCTACCAAAGGTCACCGTCAACCTTGACTAGTTGGTAATAGCCAGCTTGAGATCTTTAACATGATGCTTACTGGTTCGAACTTGACCATCCATTGCAAGTCGAAAGACGATGACCTCGAGACCCATGTGGTCCAAGCTAACCAGGGTTACGGGGTTGAATTCAGGGTTGACTTTTTCGGAACCACGTTGATCTTCTGCAAGGCATCACGGGAGCATGGCCATGCCGAGTTTGACATCTGCGAGGCCTCGAGGGATAGGAGCAGGTGCTCTCATTATTGCAAGTGGGGGGCGGCAGAGGATGCTATCATGGGATACAAGGAGGGTGAAGAAGAACTCGACATTTTTATGTGTTTGGCAAGTGAAAAATTATTCAACTTAACTTAACTCAACTCCATTTACCTTCAATTCAATAACACAATTATTACTTTTTCCTTTTTAATTTTTTTAACAATTCAATTCAATTTTTAATATTAAATTGTTTCAACTATTCACTACTTTTTTCACAATTCAACAACACAATCATTACTTAATCATTATTTTATCTCAATTATTCATTACTTTTTTTTGTATTTTTTCTCATAATTCAACAATACAATCATTACAAACCAATTAAAACCAAAACTCATTTCAACTCCACTCTAATACCAAACACATTATTCTTTGGAAGCCACACTGTTGAGGGCAGAAATATAATAATAAGAGATTAATTATTCGAACTGATTATTGGTGACCGGTGAATGTGTGATCATTTTTCTCTTCATTTGATGAGCAGTTGCAAACTTGGATCCGTGCAACATATATCTATATCTATATCTATATCTAAGTAGGCCTAATTTCTTAGGCGGTGCCATGTAGGATAATGATAGTTTATAATTGAGTAATTTTTTTTCTGTTCGAACCAATTATTACGTTACAAATGGCGTGTTATTTATTTACCATATTACTTGATAAAATGCCAAAGAAAATTAGTGTTTTAAAATGTAAATATGTACAATAATAAATTATCTAGTCTAGAAATACATGAAAACAAGCTTGTGCAATGTATGGGACAAAAATACTAGTATATAGTAAAATTGATTTGAGATATAATAAATGCATCCTATTTAATGCAATAAATGCATCCTATTTAACGCAATAAAAAATATCACTTAATATCAAATTATCAAGGTTTAGAAATTAGTAATACTAAATAAAATTTTGTCACAAATGGATTATGCAAATAACAAATTGTGATAGTGCAATGTATGGGACAAAAATACTAGTATATAGTAAAATTGATTTGAGATATAATAAATGCATCCTATTTAATGCAATAAATGCATCCTATTTAACGCAATAAAAAATATCACTTAATATCAAATTATCAAGGTTTAGAAATTAGTAATACTAAATAAAATTTTGTCACAAATGGATTATGCAAATAACAAATTGTGATTGTAAAGTAATTGAAGATATATAGTAATTAGACTTATCAACTCATTTTATTGCTATTGGGATTTCAAGATTATGTGAAAATACGTTGTTCATTTCATATAGGTAATCAATATAAATATAATAAATCTGTAAGGTAATTAATGTTTTATACATTTAATAAGAAAAAAGAAAGCACCTTATAAGTAGTCAAAATAAGAACAGCATTACTAACCATAGAGTTTCTATCTTATGTGAACTATGTAAAAAGAAAGTGAAACTTAAAATAATTGAGGAGCTGGCAATTTATTGTGACAGTCGATTGATCCTATTAAAATTTTAAATAATGTGAACAAACCCTCTTATTACTAAAACTAGACGAATGGCCCGCACATACGCGGGCTAGAATTATTATAATGAATAACAAAATTATTATTATTGAGTTCTTTCACTATGACCTTTATGAAAATAATTTTGTTTGTTCTCTTACATCTTCCTATCATTTCATGAATGCAATCTCTCCTTGATTAGTAGAATGATGTAAGTACTCAACTCACTATAAGAATATATTGATTCTCCCTAATTCAAAAATCCTCGAATGAATATATTTTATTTCTTGCATCCAATAAAATATATATATATATATATACCATATTTGCCATTTATGATATGACTGTATTCTCTCAAATATTCCATTAGTTGCTTAAATAAAAATTTTATTATATACTTCATATAAAATTATCTCCCTCTAATCTATATACAATATAATTTATTTACCTCAAGATGATTATGATGATTTCAATATCTTTTGGTTTCCACAGTTGATAAAGAATTATTTTCTCAAATTTTCCTTTCAATGTCAAAGATCATAGAGCCAAAAAATAGGTTCTTTATTTAGAATATGACACTTCTTTAAGTTCACAAAAATCAAATTCTATTAATTATAAATAGCATGAATATGTTATTTATGACTTTTCATAAGTATAATCTTATCGGCTTATAAAGTCGAGGTGGTAGTATGATATTATAACGATTGTCATGCTCTTGTTAGTGGTGATACGAAAGGTCTTACAACCAGAGTTAGGCTTCCTCTTACGTGGCATATTCCAGTGCGTCGCTCCGGCTTTTATTATTTTATATAGATTGCATTTGTATGACTTAAAATTATAAAAAAATTATAATTTCGAATACATCTCTAAAATTATGATTTTTTATTTCGCCTAATATAATGCAATAAATAAAATTAAGGAAAAGAATCTCTAATGACTAAAGGAAAAAAAAAAATATATATATATATATATATATATTAATAATTCTTTTAATTCTATAAAGCCGAGTCTCATCTTAACTGTTTTGCAGGACCGAGTCCCATCGTTACTTTTCTACAGGGCCGAGTCCCATCATCGCTATTCTGCAGTGCCAAGTCCCATCTCCAATGTTCGGCGTGACCGAGTTTCACCTTTATTATTATGTAGGGCCGAGTCCCATCATTACTATTCTGTAGGGGTCCATGCACTTGCACAATTCTCTCCCACATATCCGAAACAAGAGAACAAGTGACTATTAGGAGGGAATCAAGACAGTCGCCGGAACCCGATGGGGTGCTTCTCATGATCTTTGACTGCATCCTCTATCCGAGCACGCAACCAAAGAGGGACAAGCTGTCAGCACTCCATTTTGGTCCACCCTGGTAAAAGGAGGGCAAAATCGTCATTTGACACTAAAAAAAACTCTTTCCAAGGGTCAAACCGGTCAGATCGCGTCAGACCGGTCACATCGCATCAGATCGGTCAGATTGCGTCTGATCGGTCAGATCTTCTGACGTGGGTCAGAACTTTCGGACCCTTTCATTTTTGCCCCTGCTCTTTATTTCTTTCCACTTCGCCTCCTCTTCTTTTCTTCCTCTTCCTTTCCGCCCCCGCCGATCTTTCCTTCTCTTCTCTTCTCCCCCCTCTTATTCTCCTCTTCTTTCACTGACGTCCCTCTGCCACCTCCGACACGCCGCGGTTGCCCACCCACCGCGACCGCCAGCCACTACTTACATGCTCGCCCGACACGCCACCGTTCGCTTCCCCGGCACGTTCCCTCAACCGCTATCTCTCCCTTACGGTCCCGATCTCTCTGGCTCGCTCTCCCCCCGAAACCTCGACTCTCGGATCTCGACTCACGCTCGAAGATCTCTCAATCCCACTCCAATTTCTCCCTGGAAATAAACTCGCGATCTCACCCCGAACAAAACCCCTTCATTTCCTCCTCTCGATCCTCTCGGATTTCCGGCGATTAAGTCCGAAAACCCCTCGCCATAAAACTCGAAAACCTCGCCGAAATCCCGAAAATCTCCTCGATCCCAACCGACCCGAGCCTTGTGACGCTTCCCCCGAGCACGGCGTAGCCCAGGCGGTGCTCGCCGCCGCCTCCCGTGCCATCGCCACGGCGCCCAGAGGCGGGAACCGCCGTTCGTGGCCGTCGAACTCCTTTCCTCCGCCCGACTTCATCTTCTCCAATCACTCTCTCTCACGGGCTCGGCCCATATTGTATTCGGCCCATTGGGGATGTAATTAGGGTTTGTTCCCTTTAAAACAGCAGTTTATATCTCTTGTAACCTTAACTCAAAAAATAGTGGATATACCTGGCTTGGCGGCGCCCCCAGACGTAGTTAGAATTACTGACGAACTGGGTAATCAACTTCGTGTGTCACTTTTGATTTTTCGTTCATATTGTCTTCTACTATCGTACATCAGTCGCAACACATTAATGGTCACATAATGTGATAATATCTTCCTCCATTCTATGATTAATTTATTATGAATTTAATATGGAGGTTGCAAAAATAGGCCTCTTTTCATGCTGAAGCCGACAAACTAAGAAACAAATTCTAATCGTACCCAATGGGAGTTTAATCGTAACGGGAGAGGATAGAGAAATTTGCCAAAGCCCCACTTGACACGAGTGGCACTGCATGCAGTAGGACTCCATTGACCAATGTTTTTTCCCCCTAATTTATGCTACATTAATTTCTCCGATTTTTTTCTTCTACTCGTATATCCGAAAGTTCAATAAGTCTCACTAATCTAATTCGAATCGGATCGGTTCACTAGAAGGTAAAACTCTCCATGTAAAATTCTCCCCATTCACAAGACTTGAACTCAAGGCTTAACTTAAAGAGAATTAGTGCCGAACATTCACAAGACTTGAATCCGATATATTAGTTAAGGAGAATAACCGTTGAATTGATTGAACTGATTGCATCAACTCGTGTTGGTCAAAAAATTTTATTTTGATCATGGAAATTGCATCCACCACAGCCAATCCGACTATGTTGCGGAGCAAAACGAGTTGAACCTGCTCAATAACGTATAAGAGAATGCAAATAATTTTAGTTTATCTACTGTTCCTCTTTTTTCTTTTTTAATCCATTTTCTATGGACCTTACCCAGGTACTTCTCCTTTCTTTTGCCATTGCTTTTTCCATACACGTTTTGTATATTGTTCGGAACATGCATTCATTTTTAAACCGACAGAGAACATTATGTCACATGTCATGCATCATCGTCATCGACCTTGGATTAATGACCCAAATGAAATCTAACCTACACATTTCAAAGATATTCGAGACAAGTCGGAAAATATATCTATATATATATTTTTATTATAGCAAGCGTTGATTAACTGGCGACTACTATATACTTGATTAAGACCTAATTGTGGAGCCTAAGTACTGACTTATAAATTTATGTCTTGTCCCATTTCTGAGCACAAGATCAAGTCACATATATCGGTAAATGGAGAAAGAGTAAATTACAATTTATCTGAATAGATGTTCTCCCGGGCAAAGAACAGACGAGAAATTTTGAGAAATTTATAACTAGTATATCATAACGAATCAACATCAATTGATATCATTAAAAATTTTAAAACGTTTTTGCCTTACTAGTTAATTATTAAATCGGTCAATTTATTATTACCCTTATCGGGAAAACTGAGTAAACTATATCCAATCCAATATAATCTCACATGCATTGTGATTATTAACCGTATTGAGAAAACTAATCAGCCCTTTTCCTTCTTCACTTGGTGCTTCCTCGGTCGCCATCTCTCATGATCATCCTTCTTTTGTTATCGTTATATGTTATATTTTCTACTTTTTCTATTCTACCCTAAAAGAATGATTTTACTAAATTTTTAATGCTAATAAATTTAAGATAATGTAAGGATAAAATCAATCTGCATATCATGGTAAAGATTTTCCACTTTATTATACCTTTATAGGGGTGGTAATTCATATCATGTCGTGTTTATATATGTCGTGTCTAAACGGGTTCGTGTCATCGAACTCGGTACCCGTACACGACACGATTATTCAACGGGTCAGGTTTCACATACACGAACACGACACATTTATATCCGTGTCAATCCGTACACGACACGTTTAAACCTGTTTATCAAAACGTGTCTTAATAGGTACACATATCTATACACGAGACGATTATACCCGGTTACTCGGACACGTTAACACGACATGTTTATCCAACCCGGTTAACCATTCAAAATAGGGTTAGTGGAAGGGTATTCTGGTAAATTCAGTTAGATAAACGGGTTAACAAGTTACACGATTAAATAACATGATTAAACACGTCTAAATAAACATGTTTAATCGTGTATAATCGGGTTACACGGGTTCAACCTGGTAAGACACGCTTGTTAACCGTGTCTAAACGAGTTGGACCCGTTTAGACCAAATACTAAAAATGTCCAACTCGAACCCGTTTAATTCCGTGTCGTATCCGTGCCGTGTTATCGTGTCGTGTCAAATATTGCCAGCCCTATGCCTTTAGGTAAATCAAGATTCCCATCCATGAATAAAAAAATTAAAGAAAAAGTATAATTGAAAGCATGATTTTTTTTATATGTACCTTAATATCCGGAAGTTCAATGGATCTTTGACTAGTCAAGTTGAGCCGGATCGATTCAAAAAGGGGTAAAACTCCATCAGTGTGGATTTTCTTCATTCACAATACTCGAACCCAAGACCTTGCTTAAAGGGAAAAAAGCGTCCAATCACTTGAATCAATCCATATTGATTGAAAGAATGATTTTCCAACACTAATATTTTTACCTCATTATTTGGTGATAATTGATATACAGATTTGTAAATTAATGTACATTCCATTTACCCAGTTGTGTATACTTTCCTTGCACATATATGATAAACATTTTCAAGTATGGAATATACTTCGCTAGGGTTTAAAATATATATGGGATTACGCCAGTCAATTATACAATTCATTTTCTGCCAAAGAGTTCCTTTTTTTTTTTTCTTGAAGCCCCACCGAATTGACCAAGGAAATTGACAAAGAGATCGAGAGAGAGACACTAAGCAAAGCATGAGTTTGGTCAACGTGTATTCTTTCCTCTTAATATTTGTACTAACTTTGGAAGTGTTACTGGAATCTCCGACCGTAGCCCTGCCAAGCGACGGAAGTAAATTCAGCTTTTATTCAAAGAAGGTGGAAATCTTTAACAAGCTGCCTCATGGTGCGCCTCTAACCATCCACTGCAAATTGAAGGACGATGATCTTGGGATCCACACTGTCGGGGCAGGCCAGAGTTACTCATTTCGGTTCAGGGTTAACATCATAGGCAGCACGCTTTTCTTCTGTGGAGCATCGTGGCAGGGCGGGCAGCTCGTGTTCGACATCTACAGGGCCGACAGGGACAACCCAGATAGGTGCTTCAAGTACTGCAGGTGGGAGGCGAGAGATTCTGCTATCGTGGGATTCAAGGAAGGTGAAAGTAAAAGCTACGAGATTTCTCTTCCGTGGCACCATTATTGTTGAGGGCATAAAATATTGTTACCAGAACAGAAATGGGCTGGCTGTAATTTCGCATATTTATGCGAAATCCTTAATAGATTTAGGACAACTCATCCAACTGTTTGTACTTCATTTTCAATAAAGTGGAAAACCCTTTGATTCATCAACCCGTGGTGGATATGCCTTTATCGAGATCTAAATTTATTCTACAAGTTATCTAAATAGATTATACAAGACATCCTTCTATCACTAAGTCGAGTACTGCGTTTAGGTTGCTATAATTTATTTTGGATGTTCTCCCCGTTGAGGAGCTGGAAATGTTGTTTTTCATTCTATTCAATCAAAGAGCAAGTTCAGTCCCCAAACCAAAAGAAAACAGATAATTTTCCAAGGTAATCATCGATGGAATTTCTTAGATTGAGCTACTAGCTCGGCTATCAAAAAAGGGTATAGCATCATATGGCGCATGTTGTCGCTTGCTAACTAAGCGGTCGTAGGTTCGATACCTAGTGAAACTACCCGTATTTTTTATTAGTTATTTATGATTTTTCTTTCATTGTACTAGATTTTGAGTATCCTTTGTAGGCGAAAAACCTACTAGCTTGGCTTGCGATCGAGCGAGGGAACTTAGGCAGGCCCCGGTCAATCCTTTGCATTTGTTTTTACATTTTCTCAACTTTTAATATTCTTTTCAAAGGCTACAAATTTTTTTCTTGAAAACAATATGTTCGACAGAAGATCAGTCAGAAAGTATTCTTAACTTTTAATAGTATTATGAAGATTGATGGGTATGATAATTTCCAATAGAAATTCCTTGGTAATCTGTAGGAAAACAAATAAAAATTAATGAAATTTCGTTCGAAATCTCAGATTTTCAAAGGAGTTTATTTCAGACAATTGACTGAAGGTCAATCTAAGAAAAGTCTACGGTGCAATCATTTTTTAGGTGAAATCACTTTTTGCGCCATTAGATTGTATAATTATTAATGAAATTCGTTGAGCATTTAAAAAATTTATTTGCAACATAATTTCAGTTGAAAAACGTGTGCCAAAATTTTTTTCGGTGGAAATAACACAATTTTTTAAAATTATTTCCATTATTTCCAACAGAAGACAAAATTTTCTTTAAATCAAAATTAAATAGAGAAAACATAAATTAAATCGAACGAAAATTTACCCAAAAAATTCAATGTGACATTTTCCCTCACAGCCCCGTTCAATAACTTCATTATACCTCGCGGTCCTAAGAATATTTTAAATTAATATGCTTCCATTTGGCAAATTAATGTACTTTTTTTCGATGGACAAATTAATATACTTTAAATTATTATATAATCAAAAAGGGTGCAGTGTAATGACGCATACTTTTATCTGGTAAATAAGAGTTTGCAAGTTCGATATTCATTATGAAACTATAAGTGTCACTTTTATCAGTTATTAGAATTTCTATTTCATTATATTAATACCACATACTTCTGTTGTAACTGAAAAAAAAAATACATGATCAACAAACTTGAAGAGCAAAAAGTTAGCTTCAATCCAGATTCCAGATAGATACCTCTTTTGCAATTTAATAAATTCTATTCTTTTTATAATTCTTCAGTGTGCACCACTTAATATTTGAAAATCCAATGAAACCGACTAATCCAAAATCGAGTCAGCTCAATCTATCTCTTCATTTTCTTTTTTACATGAACCCTCGTATCCGGAAGCCCAATTAAGCCCTGACTAATTCAGTCGAGTCCGACCGGTCTACTAAAGAGTAAAACTCTTACAACGTAAATTTTCTGCATTACAAGGACTCGAACCTGGGACCTTGAAAGCGGAATATGCGTCGAACAACTTGAACTGACTCACGTTGATATCTCTTTATTAATCTTTACTGATATATAAGAAAGCAAGTGCACTTAATTCATCTTAATTTTACAAATTATATTTTCTTTCGTGCATGTTCGAATAGGAAACACTTTGAAGTTATACAGAAAATGATATCTTCAATTAATTAATCTAATTTATTTTGGGGCCCTAAGAATTCGTATTTAAGCAACTCTTGCTTCCTTCAAGAATCACAACTAAAAACTTCAAATTAAAGAGAAAGAAAGAATTAAGACAGAAAAATTAGCAAGCATGAGTTCGATTAAGGGAAGTTCTTTTCTCTTGCTTATATCCTTCTTGATGGTGCTATGGGAAGCCACCACCATAGGATCCGTAGCCCACACCGATATCCTCCAGGGGCAGAAGGTAACAGTCGAGGTTGACAATATGCTGCCCAGCCCTGCAACCATCCACCGCAATCGAAGGACAACGAGCTGGGGCCTCAATTCATCACGCCGAATGGAAACTACTCATTCACTTTACTAACAGGGCCATATAGACAGAGTTAAATAAATGGCCGTATATATCATGCATGCTAACCGGGCCATGTAGACAGTTAAATAAATGGCCGTATACATCCAGTTATTATCAATAAATCATAATAAGCACAATCCACCCGGGGAAAAAAAATCATAGAAAAAGCTCATAATAAGCATAAGTGCTGCAAGATTGATGCGACAGACGACGTGGCAAATCGATATATCAAGAAAAATAGGTTCTGACGACCCTGTCTCAAGGAAAACGGCTTTCGGAGCAAAACTTCACTGCCTTTGGCTGTGTAGAGACGAGATTTAGGCCTACTTCTATCGTTTATGGCCTCAAACGGGCATTTTTATGTTATATGGGCATTTTTACAATTTTAGGAAAAATTTATATCTTTCGTGCAATTTAGAAGTTTTAATTTCTATTTAAGCTTTGTAAAACCCTAGGGTTAAAGACAGTTGTCTCTTTGATCATTCAATAAAAGTTTGGAGCTACCATGCTCTTTACCCATTCTTGGATTCGATTTGAGTTTGATGCATATTCCCTAGTATTCGTAGAATCAATAGATTATGAAAGATTGTTTTTTGGCATTCATGTGCGAATCAATAGATTGCAATTATTCTTTAATTTCACTGCGTCAAAGATGCATGTCCGACACATATCATAATGATGTTATCTTTGAATTTCAGTTAATTTCGACTTTCAACGATACCGAATTATCTTAAGCAAGTAACAGACGATTTTTGTGAACTGCAATTTTGAGTGAAGGAATCAAATTCTGTAGGAATTACTACCCCTTGGAAAATAAGTATCTTAAAGTAAAAATTTAACAAAATTCTACACAGTGCATTTATCTTGTGCGAAGCTAGGAAAAGCTGTGGCGAAGGACAAATATTGGGCTCACACTAAGATTGTTATCGTGTCGATCTTCGATACTAAGATTCCCAATACGCGGTGTTATTATGTTCAAGAAAGCGCTCCTCTCTGAGCACCATATGTAAACAGGTACCCTGAATCTTAATTTCTAGTTTCTTTGGTACATTAAATAGGCCGATAAGCTTGGAGTCCACATCAAGAATGATCGTCAGAAACCCGAATTCAAAGCATGTTCTGAGCCCATTCAGACGCCCCATCACTTTGCTACAACCGCAATGCCAATATTGTGAGCAAATCCCACAAACAATATCCCACACCCTCATCTCGAATAACAGCACCTACAGGACCCAGGTTTCCATGCGATGCTCCGCGGTCTTAATTCCTAGTTGATCCATAATCCATTTACTGCATGGGAAATACTTATTGCAAATATGTATGAGAAGTTTTGGTTTAATATATGTGCGCCCTATGCATTCAGCCATCGATAGGCTCATAAGAAATCGGACTTTAGGACATTACTGTGGAAGACGTACGGAAATAATGCCATCATATTCATATATATATATATATATGGGCTGATTTGTAAACACGTTAGCCATGAATGACCTGAATATCAACTTATGTAACCCAAACGGTAAAATATAAATCTAGATTGCTGCAAGTGTATATTTTCAAGTTAATATTATTGGAACTGTATCATCGAGACATCGCAAGCCATCTTTTTCTTACGTGCTAGACAGAACTTCCCATGGGTCATCCTCACTATACACAAGCCATGATCCACCTCCGAGTTATGACCAATTTCCCTATTTTTTTTCTGTAGGAATCAATTTCCCTATTTATTTCCACAATATCGATTAGGAGTATAAAAGAAACTTCGATATTTCTATACTATCCGGAAGGACATAATAACATAATATGCAATGAGTATGCTTCTTTCTTAAAATACAATTGTATTCTCTTCTTTTTCTTGGGAAGTTCATGGGCCTAGTACAACGAATAGTCCCACAACAAGTGTCAAATCTAAAGCCTTATCTTGCTTACCAGGTGAGACTGAAACTAAAATCTACAGAAACATGTCAGACTGAGTCAAGAAATAACAGGAGCCTGCAGGGCAGAATTAACATTCTAGAGAGGCTACCATTGTTTCTGGTGCATAAATGCCTATAACATGAGGAATTCAAGCCAATAATGCAAGTTTAAACATGGCTCTCAAATGAAGATATGAAATGAGTAAGTTACCCTAAAATGATGAATGATCTGATGGATGTTCTTAGATGGTGACATGCAGACCTAAACTATCCGAACAGTTTTAACTAATTGAACATTTGAAGTGCATTGCTAGTGGGCGTATTTTACATTCATGTAAGGGTTTGAAACCCACTACGAATACTTCATGCTCAAAGCAAACTGATACTCGAGCAAAATTGGTATCAACTAATAAATTGAGAAAACCTCATGGTCCCAAAGGGAAAAAATAAAAATTTATTTAGAAGTTACATGACTATAAATCTCAAGTGATTATTTGACAATAGATTGAGAGCACTCATGCTACTTTTGCAAAATGTAACGATTTTATTTGGACAATAACAAACATTGCGTCTTTAATAATAGCCAAACATTGTGGACCATATAGGTATTTATCCCTAAATTTGGAATGTTTGGTGCATTCAATTTAAAATCGTATGCATTCATGTAACCGATAAAAAAATTGTATGCATTCAAAATAAATTACTTACGGTGCATTTGGTTAAACGTAATAGCAATTACATTACGTATCTATTACGTCACCGATTACTTTATTTGGTTGTGTCCGTAATTGAAATTTGAATTACGGATAGAAGGTCCTATCTGTAATAGACATGTAAATGTCATTCTCCACTCTTCTCTATGTAATTGCTATTACACATATGTAATAAAATCCAAATTACCAATATACCCACATCTATTCATCATATTTTTTGCCCTTAGCCACCACCACCTATGTCATCTCTGCCTCGTTGCCACCTCCACTCCGCAGTTGCCGTCGCCGTCGCCACCCTATGTTGTCGCCGTCGCCGAACATCCTCTTCCAGCAACCCAACCTACCTCTTCCAATTCCTATCAAGCTGACGAAGCCCGACTTGGCCACGCCGTGACAAGACTCGACCTCGTTGGTACAGATCTGGCTAGGCAACAACTTGCGGGTTGAGCCCTCTGCCGAGCCCTAGGCTCCCAAGCCACCCAAGGCTTAGGAACACCATGGCTGGGCTCACACGAGGCTCGCTAACCCAGCCATGTTATTCTCGAGCCCTGGAATGGGCGAGCCCTACGCTCGAGGGACCCCAACTGATACAGACAGAAACAGTAGTTTCCCTTCTTCACTTTTTCTTTTTTTTTTCTAAATTTTGATTTCAATTTTTTATAAATAAAATATATTTTAATTAATATTATTTAATAATTATATTTTGGCCAAGATTTAAAATATTGTAATAGTTTTTTGTATTTAATACATTTTCATATATGTAGGACATAGATATATGGTATTTTGTTATTTGTATAGGAAGGGTAATTTCGTACCCTTGTTCCAATCATCTCTTTATATTAAATTTTTGAATTATAATTCTCAAATATAATCCACTATTACATCCAACCAAACAAATAAGCTTACATATAAACATTATTCTATTACATATTAATTCTTATTACCTACTCATTCTATTCATGACTAATTCTATTACAGTGAATCAAATGTAGCATTAAAGTTATAGGCGGGTCCATCCAGTATACATTTAGAGTTCATTTGTGAGTACAGTGAGGGATTTCATAATCACTTTTCCTTATAATTTTAAGTGAATTTGGCATTTGGTAAGAGTTCATTTGGAAGTGCGTTGAGAGGTTTCATAATTACTTTTTTTTAATAATTTTAAGCAGATTTGGTGTTTGGAAAGAGTTTTTGAAATTACAATTTGGGTCGAAATTATAATTGCGAACATGATTTTTTCAAGCGTTTAATAGGTGCCTCTAAAATCTGCTTCTGCTTATTATGTTTCCAGTATTATGAATTGCCTTTCTTACTTTCAGCATTTCTAAATTAGTTTTTTTTCAAACACTTCAGCTTATTATGAAATCAACACTTATTTTTTAATAATTTTCTTTCGGTACTTTTTCATCAGCAACAATACTCCCAAACCAAGCTTGAGTATTTGATATCATGATTTAGGTCAAAATTGCAATTGCAAATGTGATTTCTGAAGTAAGTTAATAGATAATTATGAAATTTAATTATGCTTATTATATTTCAAGTATTAATAATTACCTTTTTTTACTTTTAGCAGTTTTCAATTATTACCTCCCAAACGTTTTTACTTATTCTAAAATTAGTACTTATTTTTCGGCAATTATATTTCAGCACTTTTATGTCAACAATGACACTGCCAAACCAAGCTTTAGTGAGGTCAATTTTGAAAAATTGTGTTAGAGTATCCATACTTGAAATACTTTTTCACTTTCATCCAACGGTGCTGAAAATTTTCAAAGAATTGTGGTGTTAAATGCAGATTGAGCCTATGTTTGATTATTTCTCATATATATGTCAAACGAAATAAAACTTGGGGTCAACTCCAGAAACGATCCCACAGATATCTCTTTCAAAGAGGATAATCATAAGACATTTCAATATATTTAGATTTCCCACACCGATATCTTCCAATTCGGGCAGAAGGTACGGGTTCAGGTTGAGAATGTGTTGTCTAGCCCTGCTACCATCCACTGTAAATCAAAGGACGATGATCTCGGGACCCATATGATCGACCCACACACGTTCTACTCGTTTGAGTTCAAAGTCAAATTCTTCGGCACTACCCTGTTCTTCTGCGATGTGAACTACCAGGGCAAACAGGTCGTCTTTTGATGTTCACAAGGCGTCCAGGGACAAAGGGCGGTTCCCGCATTTCTGCGAGCGGCACATAAACACGAAAGGGATGGAAGGCTTCAAGGAGTATGCCAAGGACACCCCCCAATCTCGTGATTCCATGGAAATAATTTGAGAAACTGAGATCATAGGGCATGAGGGAGTCGGGTGATGATCAATATTGTCATGTCCGGCGATTCCATTACTGTCACGAATGACAATAGCATTGTTACTTTTGAGTTCCGATCTGTGATGTTATAATAATAACCTCTTCACTCACCGTTCGTTTCTACGTTTTTTGCTCTTTTTTTTTGTGAAGATTAATATTTTTAATTTTAGAATTTAATAGCAGTCATCACATTAACGATGAACTGGCACGTGCCTTGTTCCTGTGTCTCAACGAAATAAATAATTTTACATTAAATTAGTATGTGATTCACATTATTGACTTAGCATGCAACTTTCTATAAGGTTCTTTACACATAATAAACTACTTATCAAAACAGAAATAGAAACAAAAGACACAGACTAATCGGTTATTTACTCCATTGTATTGGTCATATAAACAAATTTTGTTAAAGAGGTTCCCAGTTCAGAACTCAACAGTGAGACTATTTATGCTGCAATACCCCTTTATTTAAATTGCTGGTTTCTTTACTCCCCTGGAAGAACAAAATGCCTTGTTGGTAAGGATCTTGAAAGCAATGAAAGGCTTATTCTCGAATACGAAGCTAATATATGTTTTCAAGCCTCGTGGTGTTGCCGTAGCATTTTGGAGGGCAAAGATGCTTGGACGGGGTGGCTGTTGCCAGTTGCAGATGGGTAAAGTAGGTTTGGAAGGACCCGAAATTGGTGCTTAGGAATATATGAAAGGTACCTGAATTCATCGGTCCTGAAGAGGGTTGGGATCTGCATTGTTCATTCAAACAACTCATCTGTTGTAGGCATCTCTTCAAATGAACAAAACAGATACACCCCGACAAAGATCATATAAATTAATGCTTGATAGCCTTTCAATACCACCAATATGATGCTTGATATCCTTTCAATATCACCAAGATCCTCAAGAATTACAAAATGCAAAAGAGGATAATCGACAGCAATAGTTTTGACCAAAATTATCTAGGAGGCCGATCTGCACTTATAGTCTACGAGCTCTGCTGGGAACACGAGGACTCACATGAACAAGTTGGGCCTCGATGCCTTGTAGGTAGTCTTCAACTTCCTAGTTGGTGGCCTAACCTTCCTGAACACGAGGGGGAATTTGATCTTTGAGTTATGGAATTGCTTGGTGCTCTCTCTCTTGCAAAGCTTTGCTGGGACAGTAGCGGTTTTGATGATCTGAATGCAAGGGAACCTGACCCTGTGGCGCGAAGCCATCTCAGTGTACATCTGCTCAACAGCGCCATTTAAAGTCGTGTCGCGGTACTCTTTGTACATGTTATGGTAACCAGTCCTGCTCTGGTACCTCAACCATATCCCGTAGTTGTCGATCTTTGTCGGGTTCTTCTCAAAAATCTGCGAGTGTTTCGGAGATCAAAATCCACACGACAGCATTCCAGCAAAAGTAATTACAATCACTTTTATTTTCAATGAGCAGACAACACATCAGGAGACAAAATACCAAGACATTGTATAAGATGATCTCTCGAGGTATAGAAATCAGCTTTGAGATCTATTTTGTACAAAAACCTGAACCAACTTGATTGTACGATCACAAAATGACAAGACGCGATCTCTAGCACTGGCAAGCAAACTTCAAATGATCAATCAAATCTCGGGAAAACATAAACATGCCGCAGGAGTACTTTAAGGGTATGGAAAATCCACAGAAAGATTTGACCACTAGAAATATTCTAGAAGTTAGTCGACAGACCACCGAGTTTCATGCCTCGGAAGTTCAGAAAAGAGAAAAATGAGTGCAAGGCTGACTAATCATTTCACCCATGTGCCTAATGCGAAAAGTTACAAACATTAACAAGATCGTGACAACCGGATGTATCACGAGGAACAAAACATCCAAACATTCTTAATAAAGCGTGCGGCGTTACAATCAATAAACAACAACCGAAATGCTAGATGCTAATTGCTATGTAACTAAAGTTTGGCCAGACAACCTTTGAGCTGTTCCATGAACAACTATTGCAATTGCTATGCAACTAGCACATGGTCCCAGTCTACTTCATTCATCATTACTGCAGCCTTTGAAATGCAAGACGTTAGTTACCTCATTGATGGCGAGCACTTGCCCGTTGCTCTTCTTTACCTTCTTCAGCTTCCTCAGAAAGTACCTGAACCAGCAAAGCAACGTTGATTCACTTCACAACCCTAACAGACATACATTGGATTGAACCAGCAAAAGTGGATGGAAGCAAAACAGGGGCATACCAGAACTTGGATTTGGCGCGGACCTCATTGGTGGCCCAGAGCTTCATGCGATAAATCTTGGGATGCTCATCGGATTCTGTCGGCAGGGCTCTGCCCACCACCTGGTATTGATGAAACTGCACGCACCAAACGAAACCCCAAATTCACCATGTCAAAACAAACAGACGATGATCTGATGCCTCTGACGACACCGAGGTAACAATGAAGAGCAGAGATAGCTTACCCTGAAGGTAACCATTTTCCTCAGACAACGTAGGGATCGTCTGTTAGGAGAAGAGCCGGTCGGCGCTCCGTCCTTTTATACGTTGACGACGATGAAGCAGCAGGGAAAAGGCTCAAACCCTAGAACCCGCTACGGCATCGTTTCCTTGGCGGGCCGAGGAGGCCGGGCCAGGCCCATTGTTCGATTCAATCCAAAAGTTAAATTTTTTTTTTCTCCCTCTCCCTCTCTTCTCAATATATATTATGTAAGAAAGCAAAGTGTTACGTCATGAATGAGATCTAGGGGGCTTTTGGTTCGCGGATTGTTAGATCATAAACGAGGTTAGTTTGCTGGGTGGTGAGTAAGAAAATCTCAAATTTCTTGGAATCAATTCTAGTCTCTATTTACTCTTCACACCAAGATTCTCAAAGGGTCTAATTTAATTAAACTACACGGGATCAACCAAAATAGTTCAAATAACCCTAGAGAATGAATGTAAGAATCGAAACTAAGATCTCTTGGTAGAGGAGTACATCAGCTGTTAGGGAATGAAACCATATTTCTTGACTTATTATAAAATATTACATCCCGCGATAAAATAAGGTGTCTTTCTATGTTTTTTACCATAATATCTAAGCTAATAATGGAAATGGGCAGACCAATTTAAACAGTACGATATTCTACTCATTGCACCTGCCTAAGGTGCAACGTCGTCCTCGTGAATTTTATTTATTACATTAGAAAAATCGCAATAATCCTACTGGCAATGATAAATGATGACCGTAATCAGCTTTCGCATGGTAATCGAGAGATTCTATGCTCGATTCTCGTTGTAGGACTATCGATACGCTTTTATTAGCTAGGTTCCATATTTTCATGTACTAGACTCATTACCTTCCTCGTAACCGAAAAAAAGAGAACATCACGATGTAGGATGAGGTATGTAATATGAACACACTGTACTGGAATAACATCACAAGCCGAAATAGGCTCAGACAATGGTCTCCTGATGGTCCAGTCCACCTAGCCTCTCTTTCAGCAATGGGATGACCTTGCCCACTAAACTTCAGAGTAAGCTTGTTGGCTTTGTAGTCCAAATTATCATCCTCAACCACAATAAGCCTGCTGCACGTCTTCAGCTTCTGATTCCCATTCTCAATCCTTGATTAGCTTCGTCCGAACAAGAGGACGAGATGTTGGCCGAGACGCTTTGTTGTGACGAGATTCAAAGCAACAAATAAATCCCCATCCCACTTCCAGTCATTCAAATTCCACTTCAAACTCGTCTTCTCGACCGAGGTCATGTCGTAATAGTGATGAGGCTTCGTCTCAACTCTAGCCAACATTAACTCTTCACACCCAGATTCTCAAAGCATCTAACTTTGGGGCAAATAAACCTTACAAGATTGGACAGAACGGTCTTAATTAGCCCCACAGAATCAATGCGTGAAATGAAACTAAGAACTCCGTAATTGAATGCTTTTCTACATTATTTACTATAGTATCTAATCTAATCACCGTAATTGGCAGACCAAATTAAACAGTAAACTCATTACACTTGCCTAATATTAGCACTATCGAAGGCCTTGTGATTGTATTTATTATATCAAAAAATTTATAATAACACTTATGTAAATGTTAAATGACTACCATCATTTGAGAAAGGGATATGGTGCAGTAATAACAATTTTCATTTGATAATCAAGATATTCCAAATTAGAATAACATTGTGGAATTATTCATGCTCCATTACTAGCTAGATTTCTTATTTTCTTATACTGGATTCATGTTCCTTACTCGTCAAGATTGCTTTCTTATATAGGATCGAATCGAGGATCGTATGATCTTATCTCTAATTAAATATATATATATATATATATATATATATACATAAATGTATATATTCCTATGAAGAAGACGTACCAGAGCTTGGAAAAGAAAGCGACGTGGAAACAGAGCCCCAGAATCTCAAGTCTGCGAAAAAAGCTGGGGCAGAGCTCATACAAGGATTTCACATTTCAGAGGACAGAGGCTACAAAATCTCAGATTTAATTCATTAAATTCAAAACAAATCGAATGAACCGAAATTTTGGGCCGAAAATACGGGCAGGGCTTGACCTAAAATTACCTTTAAAATGCCAAAAACACTTATACGCTAGGATTGTTTGGATCGAGTCGATCTTCCTATCCAACTAGCGATCCTAGACTGATCCCACATTATTTATCTTTTTGTTTAGATTGGGATAGGTAGGAGGGTGCAAGATCGTAAGACGGTGAGATGTTACGATCCTGCAAACTATCTTGACAAACATGTTGTTACCAAGAAAAAAATAACAACATGAAGGGAGGAGAATGAACTATTTACTATAAACGTGTCCATACTGCTGGAATAACAACGCACACGAAAAGACAGTAAGACAATGGCCTTATTATGATGGTCCAATTCATCCAACCTTTCTTTCATCAATTGGATAACTTTGCCCACCAACTTTAGAGTAAGGCTATCGGCTTTATCATAAAAAATTATCATCCTCAACTATAATGACAAAACAATGCTATGCTACTTCAGCTCCTCTTCCCATGCTCAATCTGGAGATCTCAATATTTTAAATTGTACAATTTTCTACTGATTGCAATTGCCTAAAGTACAACATTAGAAGATCTCAATAATCTTACTAGCAATGTAAATGATGACCATCAGTAGTGTAGGAGATGAATTCTAAGGATAACCATAAAATCAAATCCAGAATTCTAGTTTCTTTTTATTAGTCGTATTAGAAATTTTATTTAAGTCTTGTTGGCCTATGGCTATAGAAGAATGCGAAGATCAAGAATATTCCGTTAACCAAGATGAGAGTTTTTCTCTTCTATCATGGCCCTTATGAGCGTTATTTCTCATGTTTAGACATAATCTATTCCTTTTGAGTCTAAATTCAGATGTAAGCACGAGAAACCATGCTCCACGCTGAATCAGAAGAAAGATGACATCACAAATGGTAGAGGATGAGTTATGTACTATGGACATGTTCCCGCTGCAACGCCCAATAGAGCTCCAGAATCTCACGTCATCGAAGAAGGTAGAGACAGAGCTCGGAGAACGGTTTCCCATTTCAAAGGACAGAGGTTTCAAAATCTCATATCCAATTCATTTCATGAATAAATAAATAAAATATTGGAACATGGGTCCTTTCAAGTGACTTGGTCCATTTATCGAACGACCATGATAACATAGCCCTAAGATAAAAGAACCCAATAACTAATCAAAATGCAAGAAAAAAATGTTGTTAATAAGCAATAAAGCACGTAAAAGAAGAAATTGAAATTCAAAATGAAATAATTATGAGTTATAGTATGTTCCTATTGATGCATTAAATAGATGTTGTTCAGATTTTAAGATTATGATAGTGAATCCCAGCGATTAAAAAAAATCTAATTATATAACATAAAAATTGCCAAAAAATTTTAAATTACAATTATGTTTGTCTTCACAGCAAACACTAATATATATATCATTCACGGCACACAAAAACTGTTAATCCTTTAGTCATTTTTAAGCAAAAACAAAAATGTTTATTTAAGTATTCGTTTAAATTTTCATTAATTGCATTCTTTAGAACAAAATCACAAATTATCTGGATAGTTGTATATTGCAAAAGACTTAAATATTCTCTTCAATAATGTAAATTATTTAATAGTTGCCCTTGATAATACAATTACTGAAAATATAAAATGTAATTTTTCTCTTTTCTAAAAGTTAGATGAATTACTGATTATGATATTGACTCCACGAAGACAATTTTGTGGAACGAATGAGATTATTATGCAGTTAAATTAAAAAAAATCGAAATATAAATTGAATAAAGATGTGACAAAGGTCATATGATTGAACAATATATTTATATATTCAATTGATATTAAAATATTTCGAATTCAATTAGACCAAATAAATTATTGTGATATTATGTTTATATTTTGGTCGATGTTGAAGTATATATAATATGCAAGGGGAATAAAACAATATTATATATAAATTGATAAGTGAAATCTAAAGCTCGCTTAAAAAGTTAAATAAGCAAAACAATCCGTGCACCGCACGGGTACGTGTGAAAACTAGTACATCTATTTCAACCTTGTGGATTAATGTACATTACTATTGTGACGATATGCGTACTGCATTAATTTACATTACTTTTTTTTTGGTAGATCATTAATGTACATTACTATAGTAACCATATCCGATAAAATGTAATTTCATATAAATGATACAATTTACCCTCACCAAATCAAAGCGAGAGCTTTTGTTCCAATTCTTCCTCGATTCTCCTTGTGCCAAAGTGTTTGCTTATATCTTATTTACTTCAAGCGCCCGCTGAGAAGTAATCAACGAATTAAAGTGGCAAAAGAGGGAGGGAGAGAAAGAGATTGTAAGTAAGAATGTGGTGTTATAGGAAGCAACCGTAATCGCAATCACAGGTGACATCAGTGAATATGCCTGGGCCAGGGGCCAGGGTTGAGGTCGAGATCTTTAACACGTGCTTACTGGTTCGAACTTGGCCATCCATTGCAAGTTGAAAAAAGATGACCAGGAAATCCCAGCTAACCTGAGTTACGAGTTTGAACTCTGGGTTGACTTTTTCGGAACCTCGTTGCTCTTCTGCAAGGCAGCATGGGAGCATGGCCATGCCGAGTTTGACATGTACAAGGCCTTGAGGGATAGAAGCAGGTGCTCTGAATATTGCAAGTGGGTGGCGGCAGAGGATGCTATCGTGGGATACTAGCCCGTTTGATTTTAGAGTCGATTTTTAAAATTTTAACTATAACTTTAACTCTACTCACTACAAAATAAAAGTTAACAACACAATTATTACTTTTTTACTTTTTTTTAATTTTTTTAACCATTCAATTCAATTTTTTAATACTAAATTCTCTCAACTATTCATTACTTTTTTATACTTTTTCTCATAATTCAACAATACAATCATTATAACTCAATTAGAATCAAAACTTAACTCTACTTAATTACAAGTCGCGTGAAGAAGAACCCGACATTTTTACTCTTTGGAAGCCATAATGTTGAGGGGCAGAAATAAAATAATAAGAGAGTAATTATTCGAATTGATTATTGGTGACCGGTGAATGTGTGATCATTTTTCTCTTCACTTGACGAGCAGCTGCAAACTTGGATCGGTGCAATATATCTATATATATATAATTACTATATCTATATCTATCTATAAGTAGACCTAATTTCTTAGGCCGTGCCACGTAGGATATTCATAGTTTAATAATTTTTTGTGTTCCAATCAATTATTACGATACAAATGGCGCGTTATTTATTTAAAAATGCCAAAGATTTTTTACTTATGAAAATAAAAAAAACTCTTCATGTATATGTGCAGACAAAATAAAAACTCATCATTTCTAAATAACCTCCAACGGGGAAAAAATGAAATACAAGGCCTCCATATTTTCATAAGAACAAAATGAAAATTATTCTACACTATGTATTAGAGAACACCCTCAAACTCAAGAAATACATATTGCATGATTTATATGAAATAAAACTTAACCGAATATACGGAGGAAAATAAAAGAACTAACTCTTAGATAATCTTAGCTGCACATGCATGGGCTTTTTCACCTTCTTAGTCAAAATAAAAGTTGTTGGAGAGGTCATTTGTCTTTTATGCCTCCGCGGCCGATGGATTTTGGGTCAAACGTGATATAATTAGTACAATAACAAAATAACTTATTAAATACCATTGGAGATTCTACCATGGTTATCTTTTTCCTAGGCATTAGATCTTCTTATGTAAGATCCAAGCAGTACATGTGTTCAAGAGTATTTAATCTTAAGATTCGTTTCTCATAGTTTGATTATCCATATTTTTGATCATGCATCTTCTCTTCGACGCTCGATCTCCCCTATGAACGAGATAGATTCGCTTCGATATTAAACTGAACCAAAGTGTACAAATTCAAGCAAATAAAAACAATTTAAGTACTTGAAAAGGAAATAATAAACGAATATTAGAAAACATCTTTTGTTCGTACACTGCAATTGAACAAGAACCAAATCCCCAAATTGAAAAACAAAATTCAATCTCATCAAATTCCTAAAATTCAAAGAAAAATTCAATTAAAACCGACGACATTGAATTTTTCTTGAACTGAAAGGCTAAGACGATGGCACATCCCAAGCCTAAATTGAACTGAGAGGCTGATAGAAAATAGAATTTTCAAGAATTCCTCAACTCGATTCGATTTTCTAAGGGGAATTTTTCTCTGTTTCTCTCTTTTAGCCCCTAAAAGAAGCTAAATTATTATTTCAATCACCTCAATTTTAATTGATTCTTTTTAATTTTAGGGATTTGACGAGATTGAATGTTTCTTTCAATTTGGAGAATTTGGTTCTTGCTCAATTGGAGTGTACGAGCAGAAGATGGTTTTTCGCGTTGTTATTACTTTTTTAAAGCAATTAAATTATTTATATTTGATTGAATCGGTAATATCGAAGCGGATCTAGTTCGCTCGTGAGCGAGACCGAGTATCGATAAGAAGATGCATGGTGAAAAATATTAATAGTCAACCTATGAGGGGTGAGTCTTAAAATTAAAAAATTTTGAGCACGTGTACGGCCAGAAACTTGGGATCTAATAGGTAGAAAAAAAAACTAACCATCATGGTTATTTTTGCTAGCTAATTGTGATAACATCACCAAAAAAAATTATAACATATTCGAAAATTTGTTTCAATTTTTCCGTTCTTATAAATATATTACAGCTCATTGAAATATGGACTCTTTCAAAAATTTCTATTGACATAATCAGAATTTAGAACTATCAAATCTCGATTTTCGCGTACCAAAATTTGTCCTTACTAGCTCACTGGAAGAAAAAGAAAAGAAAAAAAAACCTGTCCTAAGACTCCTAAGCAGATATTAAATTCTTTTTTCACTTTTCCTACATTTGAGGATCCATGACATTTCAATCTAAGAAATTAACTATCCAGAAATACTAGCGTGGGTTTTTTTTTCCAGTGTGAATTTTACTTATAGCAAAAAAATTTATTGTTTAGGAAAAAAATAAAAGGGAGAGGAAGGCTTGGTAGGTGTAGGAGAGACTGGAGAGTATGGTTATACGTGTACTGCAGGATAATCTTTTCTTAAACAATCTTCTCGTGAAATAGAGAAAATTACTTTTGCGCCCGCCGCCGCCGCCGCCCCCCCGCGTAAAATTATAGACACGGGTCATTTTAACCCCCAAATTATTCTGTTTGGTAACATTTATCCCGTCATCGTTTATGACCGATAGAAGATGTACCCCCGTGCCGTCTCTCTTGCTGGCAAATTTAACTGAAAAGTACATGTCCGTTGCACATGACGCGTGAAAAAAATTTAAAGAAAAGAAATTTTGAATTAAAACGTGAAAAACCATTGGTCATCATCGGCCTCTCCTAAGTCCCATGCATTCCATCCCCTTCGACCAGCGCTTACCGTCCGACGACCCCTCACCTCCAATGAACCTCCTTCCTCTCCGACCTCACCGGTTGATAGTGGCCAGCGACCAGAACTGTTGAACCGAGGGAGAAAGAGAGAGAGGCCACAAAGAGAGGAAGGGGATTTCTGCTTGTTATTAATTATTGATATAAGAAGTAATTATAATGCAGTCCAGAAATTGTTCAATTACCGACTCACTTACCTTTCGATTCTCTTCATTTGTTTGCTCGGTATGAGTTAATGACACAAGAATTAAGGCTGTGTTAACTTTTTTTTTTTTTAATGATCAGATGTATGCACTTCCTATGACACATGGAACAGCCAAGCATGGTACACCATAGCAGCTAATCTTAAAGGAATTTGAATTCGGGATCGAATAGATACTTGTGTTCCTTTTTACCACTAAATTAACCCCTTAAGATTTAGGTAGTGTTACTTCGCACGTACTTTTGCATCGCATTTCTCTCTGCTGTTGGCATTCTATAGCAGAGCTCAAGAACGTGGCATGACTGTTCATGTACATACAAAAACTATTGCGTCCTACGCAAGTCATTTTCTTATTATTACTATTGCGGTTGATGGAAGCTGTCATATTATTACTACTTTGCGTTAAAGTCATTTTCTTTCTATTAAATTTTCATTAGACTTATATGGGTCCGGATCTATATCCACTTAAAAGCTCAAGCTGATAAGTGATGGTACCCAAATATCATTTAAACTCGTGGATATTCATTCATTTTTTCAATGTAAGATTAATATTCTCAACATCTGCCCTCACGTGCAACGTATAGTCTATTTATGTCTACACGTCATCATGTGCCCCTAATATAAACTCATGGATATTAATTTATTTTTTTTTCAATGTGGGATTAACATCCTCAACATTTTCTTTACCACCGGCGATATTTCTTGAAGCGGAATTGAATATTAATTTTTCGTAGTGGAATATATACATTCATTTCTTATTAATTCATTTTATCGTAATGAAATCTTGCATATGAATTTCTGCATAGTTGCGGTCAAGGTGCAATAAACAACAAACTATAAGCGTATTGTGCACAGATCAATTGCGTATATAAAATTGTAGTATTGTACCTACAAAATTAAAGGACACACATATGTAAGGGATTACCAAAAGGAAGTTAAGCAGGGTTATTAGTAGTTAAAATGACCTAAATACACAATCGTTTCTCTCTTTTTTAAATTATTGACATAGTAGCTTACTAAGTAATTTAATTTTTTGAAGAATTTTGGAAAATTAATAAACTCATATTTGCTTATGTCAAATACAATCTTACTTATCATAAAAAGATGTCAACTACAATCTACACTTGCCGCGAAAAAAAAATCTAAACTTTACAAATTAATCATGTACTCATACATATGTATACATGCAAGTAATATTAATTTTTATCTGGATTTACAGGATTACAGTGAATCCAAGCATGTGTACAAAATAGTGACTATATGAACGTTTTACAAAATATAGTATCTATATCAAAATCGAATTCGCTTGTGCTAGAGGAGTTGCTATATAAATATCTCATATTTTCTCATATATTGCTCCACCAGAGAAATATCAATCATCATGGGTTTTGTTAATGTGAATTGTTTGCTAGTACTTGTACTATGTCTGGTTGCAGCCGACACGCTTGAAGCCGTTCTCAATGATATCAAGGTCTCTATATCTAACCAGCTGCCTAACGGCGCGCCTTTCACCATCCACTGTAAATCGGGAGACGATGACCTCGGAACCCATGTGATCGGGGCGGGACAGAGTTACGGATTCTCATTCAAGGTCAACTTCTTCGGGACCACGTTGTTCTTCTGTGGGGTGGGGTGGCAAGGCGGGCAGGTCGAATTCGACATCTACAAGGCCTCATTCGAATGTGACGAGTGCAATTGGCAGGTAAGAGAGGATTTTGTTCTCGGATACACTGACGGTGGTCCAAATCCTGACACCGCTATTCGTTGGAAGTAAAAATGTTCAGGGCAGGGGGTATTTGTAATAAGAGAAATCAATAAAAGCGTGCAATGTGATTGTGTGAACGTTATTATGGATCCATGAGGTAGTGGACCTATTGTGTAGTGGAAGAAAGCAATGTGTACTTTCTCGATGGCTTCTTCCCAAGCAAATTAAAACATTTAATTCAAAAAGCCCTTGATAGAATTTCAGTTAAATAAATCGCACAATAATTATGCATATCTACTGAAATATTCAGCGTAATAACTCCTAAATTTTATACGAATTGAATATTCATATAAATCTTTTTTTCCCTTTTTATTACTAAAGTATAACGTACATTCTAAGCATCGTACAAGCGTCAAAGAAAATGACATGTAGCTCAAATTGGAAGAAAATAATACTAGAGTATTATTTTACCCCCAAAATTATTCTCTTTGGTAGCATTGATCCCATCAACGTTTATGACTGATAGAAGATGTACCCCATACCGTCCCTCTTGCTGTCAAATTTAAAAGAAAATACATGTCTGTTGCACATGATGCGTGAAAAAAGTTAAAAACATAAAAAATGAAAACAAAATTTGATTTAAAAAGTGAAAAGCCATTGGTCATCATTGGCCTCTCCTAAGTCCCGTGCATTCCATCCCCTTCGACTACTGCTTCCTGTCCAACGACCCCTCATCTCCAATGAACCTCCTTCCTCTCCGACCTCACCGGATTATAGTGGCCGGCGACCAGAACTGCTGAGCTGAGGGAGAAAGAGAGAGAGACCACAAAGAGAGGATGGGGATTTTTGCTTGTTCTTAATTACTGATATAAGAAGTAATTATTGTCCAGAAATTGTTCGATTACCGACTCACTTACCTTTCGATTCTCTTCATTCGTTTGCTCGGTATGAGTTAATGACATAAGAATTAAGGCGGTGTTAACTTTTTTTTTTTTAATGATCAGGTGTGTCTAGGCTTCGCCTGACTATATAATTCCCTAAGTCCCATGCACTTCCTACGACACACGGAACGGCCGAGCATGGCAAACCATAGCGGCTAGTCTCAAAGGAATTTGAACTCGGAATCGAATGGATACTTGTGTTTCTTTTTACCATTAGACTAACCCTTTGAGATTAAGGTAGTGTTCCTTCACACCTACTTTTACATCGACTTCTCTCTGCTGTTGGCATTCTATAGCAGAGCTCAAGAACGTGGCATGACTGTTCATGTACATACAAACACTATTGCGTCACGTCCTACGCCGGTTGACGGAAGCTGTCATATTATTACTACTTTGCGTCTAGTCATTTTCTTTAATTGCCAACCGCGATATTTCATGAAGCAGAATGGAATATTTATTTTCTCGTTAATGGAATATATACATTCATTTCATATTAATTCGTTTATCGTAATGAAATCATGCATATGAACTTCTGCATAGTTGCGGTCAAGGTGCAATAAACAACAAAGTGCAAACGTATAGTGCACAGATCAATTGCGTATATAAAATTGTAGTATTGTACCTACAAAATTGAAGAACATATGTAAGGGATTACCAAAAGGAAGTTAAGCAGGATTATTAGTAGTTAAAATGATCTAAATACAGAATCGTTTCTCTCCTTTTTAAAATTGTAAAGGCAACATTAGTGACTTAAAGGCAATTTTTTATTGTGTGAGTTTTGTTTTTTAGTGGGCAAATTCGGTTCAAATTGGATTAGTACTGACATAGTAGCTTACTGTGCAATTAAATTTTTTGAATAATTTGGGAATATTAATACGCTCATATTTGCTAATGTCAAATACAATCTTACTTATTATAAAAAGTTGTCAAATGCAATCTACACTTGCCGCGAAAAAAAAAATCAAAACTTTACAAATTAATCATATACTCATACATATGCATACATGCAAGCAATATTAATTTTTATCTGGATTTACGGGATTACAGTGAATCCAAGCATGTGTACAAAATAGTGACTATATGAACGTTTTACAAAATATAGTATCCATATCAAAATCGAATTGCTGCTAGAGAAGTTGCTATATAAATATCTCATATTTTCTCATATATTGCCCCGCGAGAAAAATATCAATCATCATGGGTTTGGTTAATGTGAATTGTTTGCTAGTACTTGTACTATGTCTGGTTGCAGCCGACCCGCTTGAAGCCATTTTCGATCACGTCAAGGTCACTATATCTAACCAACTGCCTAATGGCGCGCCTTTCACCATCCACTGTAAATCGAGAGACAACGACCTCGGAACCCATGTGATTGGGGCGGGACAGACTTACGAATTCTCATTCAGGATCAACTTCCCTGGGACGACGTTGTTCTTCTGCGGGGTGGGGTGGCAAGGCGGGCAGGTCGAATTTGACATCTACAGGGCCTCATACAAATGTGACGGGTGCTATTGGGAGGTAAGAGAGGATTTTATTCTCGGATACATTGACGGTAGTCCAAAACCTGATGTCGCTATTCCTTGGAAGTAAAAATGTTCAGGGCAGGGGGTATTTGTAATAAGAGAAATCAATAAAAGCGTGCAACGTGATTATGTGAACGTTATTACGGATCCTTGATGTAGTGGACCTATTGTGTATTTGAAGAGTCCGACCTATTGTACGTAAATTTACGGGAAGAAAGCAATGTGTACTTTCTCGATGACTTCTTCCCAAGCAAATTAAAATATTTAATTCAAAAAGCCCTCGATAGACTTTCAGTTAAATAAATCGTGCAATAATTATGCCTATCTACTGAAATATCCAGCGTAATAACTCCTAAATTTTATACGAATTGAATATTCATACAAATCTTTTTTCCCCTTTTTATTACTAAAGTGTAACGTACATTCTAAGTATTGTACAGGCGTCAAAGAAAATGAGATGTAGCTCAAATTGGAAGAAAATAATACTAGAGTATTATTATATATTATGTTAACAAATCATATTGGTATATGGACTCAAATTGGCCATGTTTGGTGGTTAGAATAACAAGTGGAATAGGATTTTGAAAATCCTTATCCTTGGCTTGTACAAAGGATTGGGTTTTGGCATAAAATAGGAAAAATTATATAGGAAATTATCCGGCTGATGGGTGGGATAAAGGACGATTGAAATATAATTATATGAAAGGACAAAAATGCCCTCAGCCTCCCTTTTAATTTTCGAAACATGCCACCTTGAAAGATTATAATATGCAATAGAGAAGCATGGGTAGTTAGGGCCTGACGCTAATCACCTTCGCCCCACTGAGGTCACCGGCTACCAAAGGTCACCGTCAACCTTGACTAGGTGGCAATAGCCAGCTTGAGATCTTTAACATGATGCTTACTGGTTCGAACTTGACCATCCATTACAAGTCGAAAGACGATGACCTCGGAACCCATGTGGTCCAAGCTAACCAGGGTTACGGGTTTGAATCCAGGGTTGACTTTTTTGGAACCACGTTTATCTTCTGCAAGGCATCATGGGAGCATGGCCATGCCGAGTTTGACATCTACGAGGCCTCGAGGGATAGGAGCAGGTGCTCTCATTATTGTAAGTGGGGGGCGGCAGAGGATGCTATCACGGGATACAAGGAGGGTGAAGAAGAACCCGACATTTTTATGTGTTTGGCAAGTGAAAAATTATTCAACTTAACTTAACTCAACTCCACAATTCAATAACACAATTATTACTTTTTCCTTTTTAATTTTTTTTAACCATTCAATTCAATTTTTAATATTAAATTCTTTTAACTATTCACTACTTTTTCACAATTCAACAATACAATCATTACTTAATCATTATTTTATCTTAATTATTCATTACTTTTTCACATTTTTTCTCATAATTCAACAATACAATCATTACAAATCAATTAAAACCAAAACTCAACTCCACTCTAATACCAAACATATTATTCTTTGGAAGCCACACTGTTGAGGGCAGAAATATAATAATAAGATATTAAGGTTGCGTTTGGTTTCATAGTAGGATTTTAAAATCAGATTTTGATTTTGATTTTGAGTGGTATAAATGAGGCCTACCCTTTGACTTTGTATGTGTTATGTTGTTTTGTTGTGGAAAAAAGTGGTATAAATGGGGCCCACTCTTTGACCTTGTATGAATTATTTTGTTTTGTAGTGGGTAAAGTTAAGTTAGAATTGTGATTCTAAAATATCATCTTGAAACCAAACAGGCCCTAATTATTCGAATTGATTATTGGTGACCGGTGAATGTGTGATCATTTTTCTCTTCATTTGATGAGCAATCACAAACTTGGATCCATGCAATATATATCTATATATATATCTAAGTAGGCCTAATTTCTTAGGCGGTGCTGTCAGCACCTAATTTCGGTCCACCGGCTCCAAGGGGGGGCAAAATTATCATTTCCCAATTTATTACCTTTTCTAAAAAAAAAAAAAAAAATTACTGTTCCGGCCGGCCGGGCAGCCGCCGACCGGATCCGGAAATTCGGGATCTCCGCGATTTCCTCCCCGAAATCTGCGGAAATCCCGGCAAAATTGGCAATTAAAGGGAGGAGAATCCTCCTTGTTTTGGGGGGAGCTCATTCTCGGGATCTTGGGGGGAAAGAGGAGAAAAAAAGAAAACGCAACCGCCGAAAAAAACTCCACCGTTTTCCGGCGACCGCCACCCAACCCGATCCAAACTTGACCAAACTTCATTTCCCACATGCATTCGACCTCCTGAGTCCATTTCTGGTGTTAGTTTTGCGATTTGAGGCTTCTAAATGGCCTAATCAATACTGTCCAGAACGGAAAACTCCACCGTTTTCCGGCGACCGCCACCCAACCCGATCCAAACTTGACCAAACTTCATATCCCACATGCATTCGACCTCCTGAGTCCATTTCCGATGTTAGTTTTGTGATTTGAAGCTTCCAGCTTGCCAAAATCGCCCTGTCCAGAGGACATATTCACGGTTTTCCCGGGCTTCCTCGACATTTCCACCACCTCACGACTATGGCAAGTCGTGCCATCATTTCCTAAGGGTTCCTCATGACCCTCACTCTCCCCCGTGACGAGGTGGTCACGTGCCGAGAGCCGCTCAACCGCGCACCACCGCCATTTCTCTCTTTTCTCCTTTTACAGATTTTTCCAGTTTTTACCGGTTTTCTTTGCATCTCTCAGGCAAATAGACATGTCTAATCTTCATGAAACCACTGCAGGCACGATCCTCAGTCAGTTAGGATTCCAATGCCGCCGACCTTGCCTCAAAATTCCATCGGGAGCCTCCGTGACGACGTCCGACCCGACTTGTGCCAGTCGGGCCTGTTCCTCTGGTCGTCTTTTCTGATCCGAACTTTGAAGGGACGCACGGGTCAGTTCGGGTTGAATCTCGGTACGATCCACCTATCACTGTGCTCCTCAGTCAGTTAGGATTCCAATGCCGCCGACCTTGCCTCAAAATTCCATCGGGAGCCTCCGTGACGACGTCCGACCCGACTTGTGCCAGTCGGGCCTGTTCCTCTGGTCGTCTTTTCTGATCCGAACTTTGAAGGGACGCACGGGTCAGTTCGGGTTGAATCTCGGTACGATCCACCTATCACTGTGCTCCTCAGTCAGTTAGGATTCCAATGCCGCCGACCTTGCCTCAAAATTCCATCGGGAGCCTCCGTGACGACGTCCGACCCGACTTGTGCCAGTCGGGCCTGTTCCTCTGGTCGTCTTTTCTGATCCGAACTTTGAAGGGACGCACAGGTCAGCTCGGGTTGAATCTCGCTACGGGCCACCTATCACTGTGCTCCTCAGTCAGTTAGGAGTCCAATGCCGCCGACTTTGCCTCAAAATTCCATCGGGAGCCTCCGTGGCGACGTCCGACCCGACTTGTGCCAGTCGGGCCTGTCCACCCTTCCAGTCGGGTCTGTTGCTACCATTCGGGTCTGTGCAAGCCAAAACAGCCCAAACCCGACTCGGCAACGGTCCAGCCCGACTCTTGAAGGCCCTATCCCGCATCTCGGGACTAGCCCATTATTTCTCTGTTGCAGGTCCGGCCCAGTCCGCCAACTTCGGCCCATCCATCCTTCCGAAGCCCAATCTTCCATTCGGCCCAGTCCATTCCATCGGAGTTCGGCCCAATCCAGCTCAGACCGGCCCGATACTGTTCAGACCGGCCCGGTCAAACTCACCCAGCATATCTTTGACTTTTTTATTTTTTTTTATTTACAGAATCACCCCTCAACTTTCCGAACTAGGTAAATTCTCAACTTAGTGGCATGATTAGGGCTCATTTCCTGAATATTATTGTTTGCTTGATGGATATGATGTGCAGTGTATGTTCTTGAGTCGCGTGGGTGATCGGATTTTTCCCGAACTCGATTTTACGAACTTTCTGTTTCGTCACATTTCAGTCCATAGGACGTATTTTATTTTTTAAGATCTGCCCCGAATTTCAAAATCATTTTCAATCAAGCCCCGGTCACTTTATCATTTTTCAATCAGTCCTTGAATTTTCCAGAATTGTTCTAGCATTCCAAGAAACTTTCCGAGTTATTTCAGTTTAGTCCTCGGGCCTTTTTTTTATTTTTCAGATCAGTCCTGATTTTCAATTTCATTTCAAATAAGTCCTAGGGCATTTTCAGTAGTTTTTTTACAAATCAGTCCCCATCTTTTATGATTTGCAAAGCAGTCCCCCATCTTTCGGAATTTATAAATCAGTCCCCCATCTTTCGAAATTTACAAATCAGTCCCCATATTTTATGATTTACAAATCAGTCCCCCATCTTTTAGAATTTTCAAATCAGTCCCCAAACTCTTAGAATTTGGAAATCAGTCCCCAAACTTTTGGAATTTCCAAATCGGTCCCCCATCTTTTAAAATCGTTCAATTCAGTCCTCTGGACATTTTCCAAAGATATCCAATCGCTTTTCCTACTTGGATTCCCCACCGATAACGCACATGCCTCGTTTAAATAATTTTGTTTATGTAATTATGTGTATGCAACATGATAATACGTGCTCTTTGCAACATGTACTTTTCTGTTATTTGTTGTATTCATCGCGGTTCAAGCCTGAACTCATAGGAAACGATATCACGGGGTCCAACGCCCATGCACATTGAGAGCGCGCAACCCGAGTGCGGCATCGGGTCTTGCCTCGACTCAACGTCCCAATCTTAGTGATGTCTAAGTGGAAAGACAACTCGAATAGGATGAATGAGTCGTGGTCAGGACATGACTCGGGAGCTCGACCTGTCCCACGGCTGTCTCAAGAATCAAACGATTCTTCTGTTATCCGTCGGTCCGGTCGGACCCGACCACCGGCTCCATGAGCCCGCGTTGCATTATTTTCGATTTCGGTCTTTTCCAAACCATACGGTGAGCATGAGTGAAATAACGGCCGAACACGAACCAACCGGGATTCAGTCATTGTAATTTATATTTGAGAGAACAATGTAAGGGTTTTACGATGCATATTTAGTCATGTAATAATCCCGGTCGGAAAGTGGACGGTCGGAGTGTCCCTTCGAATTTACGGTGTCAAAACGCGTAAGATGAGCGGAACTTAATCATGTGGTAAATAAATAAAAGGGCAAGCCTAGCAAGCTAGAGTACCGAAAGGGCGTGTGGGATATAGGCCCACACGTAATAGAACCCCCGAATTCGGAATTTCCGGTTCCGTACAAGACCATTGCCTTAGCATATTAGGTGTACCCCGTACCCCTAGACCCGGGAAACTTGCCGGCCCTCGACTCTTGGGTCGTAAAATGGCAAGTGGCGACTCCTTCTCACGTGCGTCCGTCGCGCGTCCCCGGGAAGGTGGACACTCCCAAGCCGCGTTGCATTTAGGCGCGCGCATTGCGTGCCCCGACGAGACGAAATTCGGGTGCGCACAGGTGCCATGTAGGATATTGATAGTTTATAATTGAGTAATTTTTTTCTGTTCCAACCAATTATTACGATACAAATGGCGTGTTATTTATTTACCATATTACTTGATAAAATGCCAAAGATTTTTTATTTATGAAAGTAAAAAACTCTTCATGTATATATGCAGACAAAATAAAAACTCATCATTTCTAAATAACCTCCGACGGGAAAAAATGAAATACTTATTGAAATTAAAGTTCCAGCGTGGGTTATTTTTTTCCGGTGTGAATTTTACTTTTCGCAATAATTTTTATTTTTTAGGGAAAAAGAATAAAAGGGAGAGTATGGTTATACATGTACTGCAGGATAATCCTTTCTTAAACAATCTTCTCATGAAATTGAGAAAATTACTTTTCCCCCCCCTAAATTATAGTCACGTGACACTTTTACCCCCAAAATTATTCTCTTTGGTAGCATTGATCCCATCAACGTTTATGACCGATAGAAGATGTACCCCATACCGTCCCCCTTGCTGTCAAATTTAAAAGAAAATACATGTCTGTTGCACATGATGCGTGAAAAAAGTTAAAAACATAAAAAATGAAAACAAAATTTGAATTAAAAAGTGAAAAGCCATTGGTCATCATTGGCCTGTCCTAAGTCCCGTGCATTCCATCCCCTTCGACCACCGCTTCCTGTCCAACGACCCCTCATCTCCAATGAACCTCCTTCCTCTCCGACCTCACTGGATGATAATGGCCGGCGACCAGAACTGCTGAGCTGAGGGAGAAAGCGAGAGAGGCCACAAAGAGAGGAAGGGGATTTTTGCTTGCTATTAGTTATTGATGTCAGCATCCAATTTTGATCCACCAGTTTCAAGGTGGACACTTTCAAGCCGCGTTGCATAGGCGCGCGCATGCGTGCCCCGACGAGATAAAATTCGGGTGCACACAATTGATATAAGAAGTAATTATTGTCCAGAAATTGTTCGATTACCAACTCACATACCTTTCAATTCGCTTCATTCGTTTGCTCGGTATGAGTTAATGACATAAGAATTAAGGCGGTGTTAACTTTTTTTTTTTAATGATCAGGTGTGTTTAGGCTTCGCCTGACTATATAATTCCCTAAGTCCCATGCACTTCCTACGACACACGGAACGGCTGAGCATGGCAAACCATAGCGGCTAGTCTCAAAGGAATTTGAACTCGGAATCGAATGGATACTTGTGTTCCTTTTTACCATTAGACTAACCCTTTGAGATTAAGGTAGTGTTCCTTCACACCTACTTTTACATCGACTTCTCTCTGCTGTTGGCATTCTATAGCAGAGCTCAAGAACGTGGCATGACTTTTCATGTACATACAAACACTATTGCGTCACGTCCTACGCCGGTTGACGGAAGCTGTCATATTATTACTACTTTGCGTCTAGTCATTTTCTTTAATTGCCAACCGCGATATTTCTTGAAGCAGAATGGAATATTTATTTTCTCGTTAATGGAATATATACATTCATTTCATATTAATTCGTTTATCGTAATGAAATCATGCATATGAATTTCTGCATAGTTGCGGTCAAGGTGCAATAAACAACAAAGTGCAAACGTATAGTGCACAGATCAATTGCGTATATAAAATTGTAGTATTGTACCTACAAAATTGAAGAACATATGTAAGGGATTACCAAAAGGAAGTTAAGCAGGGTTATTAGTAGTTAAAATGATCTAAATACAGAATCGTTTCTCTCCTTTTTAAAATTGTAAAGGCAACATTAGTGACTTAAAGGCAATTTTTTATTGTGAGAGTTTTGTTTTCTAGTGGACAAATCCGGCTCAAATTGGATTAGTCGGGACACGTTAGACTTTCGTATACCAAGATAAATACCAAAAAAAAAAAACTAATCAACAGCTATGGCCGCATGATTATAATTTAAAGTACTGACATAGTAGCTTACTGTGCAATTAAATTTTTTGAATAATTTGGGAATATTAATACGCTCATATTTGCTAATGTCAAATACAATCTTACTTATTATATAATGTTGTCAAATGCAATCTACACTTGCCGCGAAAAAAAAAAATCTAAACTTTACAAATCAATCATATACTCATACATACATGCAAATAATATTAATTTTTATCTGTATAAAGGTTTTACAAAATATGGTATCTATATCAAAGTCGAATTCACTTGCTGCCAGATGAGTTGCTATATAAATAACTCATATTTTCTGATATATTGCTCCTCGAGAGAAATATCAATCATCATGGGTTTGGTTAATATGAATTGTTTGCTAGTACTTGTACTATGTCTGGCTGCAGTGGGCACGCTTGAAGCTCTTTTCGATGACATTAATGTCTCTATATCTAACCAGCTGCCT
Source organism: Punica granatum (assembly GCF_007655135.1). Lineage (NCBI taxonomy): Eukaryota > Viridiplantae > Streptophyta > Magnoliopsida > Myrtales > Lythraceae > Punica > Punica granatum. The sequence goes on along the minus strand of NC_045134.1, from coordinate 23,912,988 downwards.
AATGACGCGCCTTTCACCATCCACTGTAAATCGGGAGACGACGACCTCGGAACTCATGTGATCGGGGCAGGACAGAGTTACGGATTCTCATTCAAGGTCAACTTCATCGAGACCACGTTGTTCTTCTGCGGGGTAGGGTGGCAAGGCGGGCAGGTCGAGTTCGACATCTACAAGGCCAAAAGGGATTTTGGGTCCAGGTGCAATAACGAGTGCATGTGGCAGGTAAGAGGGGATGCTGTTGTCGGATTCAGTATCGACGGTGGTCCAAATCCTGACATCGTTATTCCTTGGAAGTAAAAATGTTCAGGGCAGGGAGTATTCGTAATAAGAGAAATCAAATATAACCGTGCAATGTGATTATGTGAACGTTATTACGGATCCTTGATATAGTGGACCTATTATGTAATTGAAGAGTCCATACTATTGTACGTTCATTTACGGGAAGAAAGCAACGTGTACTCTCTCGATGGCTTCTTACTAAGCAAATTAAAACATTTAATTCAAAAGCCCTTGATAGACTTTCAGTTAAATAAATGGCGCAATAATTATGCCTATGTACTGAATTTGATATTTGAATTTTATGGGTTTTTACGCCATATATTCCATAGTTTTACCGTTTTCTCAAATCTATTACATATTTTAAAAATTATCCAAAAAGACCTACGGTTTACATCTTGCCCCAACTCTATCACTCCATCAATTTGTCCGTTAGTGAAAAGTAAGTAGTCTCTTATCCCATGATTTTAATTTTTTTTCAAATCTATCAGATGGTTTTAATTTTTTTTTCAAATCTATAATGAGCAAAAGGCCATAGTGGTAAGAATGGACCCACTTACATTTCACGTCAGCATCACCGTTAAATGTTAAGAGAGAAATTAACGCCATGATAGATTTAGAATTAGATGTGAATCATTAATCTTTTTGAGTAATTTTTAAACAATGAAATGGATTTGAGAAATGAGTAATACCATGAAACGTGACAACTCCTAAATTATATATGAACTGAATATGCAAAGATATCCGTTTCCTTTTCATCACTAAAGTATAACGTACAGTCTAAGCATTGTACATGCATGGAAGAAAATGACATGAACTCAAATTGGAAGAAAATAATACAATATTCAGCTTATTACAATTGCCTAAGGTATAATATTAGCATAATCAAGGCCCTTGTGAATTGTATTTATTATATCAGAAAGGCTACAATAATACTAGTGCAAATGATAAATCATGACCATAATCTAAGAAATAGGGTATGGTGCAATGGCAAACGTCATCGTTTGATGACTGGGAGATTCCACTTTAGATTCTTGTTGCCGGATTACACATGTTCCTTTGCCAGCTAGATTTCTCATTTTCTTATGCTTGGCTAATGTATCTTTCTCGTAAGGTTGTCAAGATCACTTTCCTACATAGGATCAAAAGCAATCGTGGAATCGAGGATCGTAGGATCAGATCGAAAATCGTAAGATCTTACTTATAATTAAAATATGTATTTACATATAAACATAGATGTATATTTTCCTACGACGAAGACGTAGCAGAGCTCGAAAGTCTCACGTCATCGAAGAAGGCAGAGACAGAGCTCGGGAAAGGGTTTCACATTTCAAATGACAGAGTCTTCAAAATCTCATATTCATTTCACAAAAAAATAAATAAATAACTATTCCTTTTATCCAACGACCATGATAAAATAGCCTAATCAAAATACAAGAAAAAATGTTGTTAATATGCAATAAAGCACGTAAAAAAAGAAATGGAAATTCAAAATAAAATAATTATGAGTTACAGTATGTTCCTATTGATGCATTTAATAGATGTTGAGATTTTAAACATGGTTTTCAAAATCGTGATTTGAATCGTACAATCGTACGATTCTACGATTCACAGGGGTTATATGATTCCGATACAATGGACTGAGTCGGAACTATAGAATCGCAGGTGAATCGGGCCGTGAATCATAGAATCGCAGAATCGGACCGATTCTATGATTCCGGATTCGGCCCAGAATCGGGCGAAGCCTAGGCTTGATTCGGGCCCCGGGCCGAAGCCCAGCCCATTGGCCCTAAGCCTGAAGGCTCTCTCTCCTTTGCACACCCCCCTCTTTCCCTTTCTTCTCTGGTGTTCCCCCTTTCTCCCTAATTATGTGCCCTAATCCAGTGGACCTCCCAGTCTCCAACGGTCCAAGCTTCAACAATTTCTTCGTGTTCGGCATTTCTTCGTGCTCGGTTGTTCCGAGTCTCCGACAAGCTTAAAGCTCCGCAATTCCGACTTCCGGGTTCCATGATTTCTTCCGCAGTTCCGAACTTCGACAGTCCAAGCTTCAACTAGACTAGGTAGAGTTGATATGCCCGAGCTTCGACGTCCCAAGCTTTGACTAGAACAGTTCAGTTGCTTCAACTTGCTTGCTCTGCCTCTGCCCGAGCTTCGAGCCGCCGAGCATCCAAAAGTCCAGACCAGGTAGCCTGACTTGAACATCCGATCGCATTCTGCTTCGATTCCTTCGATGTACTGAACTGAATATAAATTGTACTAAACTAAACTAAATGTTGGCATGTTGGCTCAGCTGTACTGAACTGAATGATCAATCTACTGAATCACTGATTACTGAATACCGATCATGTCGGGATGTTCTGTTTGATTGCGTTGTTTCCAGATTTCAACTTGCAGCTTGGATAGCTGAAGCCCAAAACAGAAATAGAAAGTAGGTTGTCATAAACCCAGGAAGATCGTGATTTGTTATTCAGTCTCTCTTCAATTATGTTCAACCCCATATATCTGCCACATTAAGAAAGAAAAACCAGTCAAAACTTTCAGATAAAGTTGGTATTACAATTCTGTAAAATTTTCACTTGAGCCTACACAGACTTGAGCCTATCTGCAACCCAAAAGCTTAAGCTAATAGGTTGCTGGACCCAAGCCTCATATAAGCTTGTGATTTCTTTCTCAATTTTTTCCATGTGGGATAACGTATCTCAACATCCGCCCTCACGTGGCAACGTGTGATCCAACACGTGCCACGTGCCCTTAAACACCCGCCCTTAACAACTGACCACGAGTCAGGCATCCTCTTCCGTGCTCGTGCAAGGGGGGACAAATATCAAACTAGTCTCGAGCTCCACACTCGGGCCTAACTAGAGGTGCACCTTTAGCTACCTCGGAACTGGACCAGGCCATTCTTGGGCCGGATTAACATGAGGGGCACTCTTGGCTACCTCGAAACTGAATATGGCGTGCTGTGAGCCCACACGAGCGCGCATAAACATAACCCGCTTTGATACCATGTAAAATTTCCACTTGGGCCTACACAGACTTGAGCCCATCTGCAACCCAAAAGCTTAAGCTAATAGGTTATTGGACCCAAGCCTCATATAAGCTTGTAGTTTCTTTCTCAATTTTTCCATGTGGGATAACGTATCTCAAGCTGTTTTCATTCCGAATGGAAAGACGTCTCAAGCTGAATGAGTTGGAAAAGTGTATCTTGGTGGAGTTCTCAATTTATCTGGAGTATTATGGATTCCTGATTTTACTTGCGATTTAATCTCTGTGTCACAATTATCTGATGAAATGGGATGTCAAGTAACATTTACTGCTGAATTATGTCTCGTACAGGACTGTGCGAGGAGGATGATTGGAATCGGTGAGCGCCGAGGGGGGGTCTATTACATGAAGTGTGTGGCATCCAAGGTCGACGTTAGTCGTGTTGTAGCTGTCAAGACAAATTATGTGTGGCATAAGAGACTCGGACATCCGTCTCCACATGTTTTATTACGAGGCCTACCGGCTAATGAATTCGTGAATAAGGAATGCGAGGTCTGTCACAAGGCTAAGCAGACTCGATCTCATTTTCCAAATAGTATGAATAAAGCAAGTTTTTTGTTCCAATTGGTGCATATTGATATATGGGGACCATATAGAGCACGTTCCTATTCAGGGGCCTACTATTTTCTGACAATCGTCGATGACTTCAGTCGAGGTTTGTGGGTTTACCTATTGAGAGAAAAATCGGAAGCTAAAAGCTATTTAATTAATTTCTGCAATCTCATTAAAAATCAATTTAATCGGGCCGTGAAGATAATTCAGTGACAATGGAGCGGAGTTTCTTTCTCGAGAATTGCAGGATTTTTCTCGCAACATGGTATCATACATTAAACTTCCTGCATTGATACACCCCAACAAAACGGGCGTGTAGAAAGGAAGCATCGTCATATACTCAATGTGGCACAGGCCCTCTTGATCCAAGCATCAGTTCCAGTTCGCTTCTGGGGAGAATGTATTCTAACAGCGGCTTATCTCATTAATATTACCCCGACACCACTTCTCGAAGGCAAAAGTTCCTATGAGGTGATTTTTGGAAAGATTTCAGATTACTCTCGTTTACGAGTATTTGGGTCCCTATGTTATGCACAAATCAGACCGCTGTCAAAGGATAAATTCAAAGCACGGGCAAGGAAGTGCGTTTTCGTTGGATACCCTTATGGAAAGAAGGGGTGGCAAGTCTATGACATAGAGTCTAAAAGAAATTTTACATCAAGGGACATCAAATTTTACGAGGATATCTTCCCATTTGCGGATCAGCACCATGATGGTTGGGGTATGGCAATTCGAGACACGCCATTTTTTGATCCGGTTTTATTAAATTTTCCGCCGGTTATTGGACAGGGGGAGTCACCCAGCCTAGATATATTGAATCAGGAGTCCACTGGGCTAGGATGCGGCCAAACATGGCCCAGAATCAGGAGCCCAGCCACTTGCCTTCCGCTGCTGGCTTCCAGAATCCGACCCAGCACTCAGCACACGACCCGATTCCTTCTCCGCCTGGGCCTAAATCAGCGAATTCTCTTCAGTTTGGGGCCGGCCCGATTTCAGAGGATTCCAGCAGCCCATCACAGAATAATTCTGAAGAGAAGAGTAATATTTCCAGCCCAGTTGATTCTCACATACGGCGTTCAGATCGTATTCGACGACCACTAGTTCACCTTAAGGATTTTATTTGCCACACTGCCACACACTACCCCCCTCCATCTTTGGCCTCACCAGTTTCGTCACCCTCCTCAGGTACGTCCTATCCAATACAACAATATTTATCTTATTACAATGCTTCTGATAAGTATGTTTCCTTCCTGGTGGCTATAGACTCCGATACAGAGCCCCAGACATATTGAGATGCAGTATGAGATCCTCGCTGGTAGGCGGCAATGAATGAGGAACTTCGAGCACTCGAGTTAAATGAGACTTGGACTCTCACTTCATTACCTCCAGGCAAAAATCCCATTAGTTGCAAGTGGGTTTACAAAATCAAGCGGCAAGCTGACGGATCTGTTGAGCGATACAAGACCCTTCTCGTGGCAAAAGGGTTCACGTAGGTTGAAGGAATTGATTTTCACGAAACTTTTGCTTCAGTCGCTAAGCTCGTAACTGTCCGCTGCTTTCTTGCCGTTGCAGTAGCTAAGTAATGGGAAATTCATCAAATGGATGTATATAATGCATTTCTTCATGGTGATCTGGACGAAGAAGTGTACATGTCTCCTCCGCCTGGTCTCTGTTCTACTCAACTAGGACAAGTTTGTCGACTTCATAAATCTCTATATGGGCTTCGCCAAGCATCTCGGAACTAGTTTTCTAAACTGGCTGACGCCTTATACACCTTTGGCTTCAAGCAATCTGGAGCAGATCACTGGCTTTTCACCATCTCTAGAGGTATGATGTTTCTTGCAGTGCTTGTTTATGTGGACGATCTTATCATTGCTGGGAACTCGTCTAGGCAATGTGCCTCATTCAAGGAGTATCTCAATTCATGATTTCGCATCAAAGACTTGGGATTTTCACGATACTTTCTTGGCATTGAGGTATCTCGCATGGATTCCGGCTTATTTCTCTATCAGCGCAAGTACGCCTTAGATATCCTATCTGAATGCGGGATGTTAAGGTCACTATCAGCACCCAATTTCGGTCCATCGGCTCCAGGGGGGGCAAAATTGTCATTTTTCTATCTATCACTTTTTTTTTAAAAATAAAATAAAATAAAATAAATAAATAAAAATAAAAAAAATTATTAATTAATTAATAATAATAATAATAATAATAATAATAAAAATATATATATATAAATAAAAAAAATAAAAAAAAGGAAAGGAAAGAAAAGAAAAAAATCTCGGGCAGGGCCGGGCAGCGTTGACCGGCTGCCCGTGACCCGCCGGCCCTAATCTAAAAAAAAAAAAAATTCGGGCAGGCCGAGCAGGGGCCGGGCAGCGCTCGCCGGCTGCCCGCGATCCCCGACCTGCCCAGAACAGGAAATCGCGGATTTCCGCGATTTCCTCCCCAAATTGGCCGAAATCTCAACCAAAAATCGCAATTAAAGGGGGGGAAATTGAATTCGGGACGGACACAACAGAACCCAGAGGAAAAAAAGGAAAAATTGGCTCTCGTTTGAGAGAATTTGGAGATCGGTGCGATTCGGGACCGACGCTGGAAAATCGCGAAAACTCCCTCGATTCCGGCCGTTTCGACCTCGGTGAAGTCCAAACCAGACACCGCGTGGCCCAAGCGGCGCCCAGAGCTATCTCCCGCACCCTCTCGTGCCGTCGTCGCGGTGTCCAGAGGCGCGAATCGCCGCCCCCAGCCTCGTGCCGCCGCTGCCCCCCGATCCCGGCTACTATTCGGCTAACGGGCCTTGGCCCATTTCTCTTCCTTTGCAGGCTCGGCCCATTCAGGCCCAAGGCGCTCCAGCCCGGCCCAGCTTCTCTTCCGGGCGGTTTCTCCTTCGGACCGGCCGGCCGACCGATCCGATCCGATCCGACTCGTTCGTCCGGCAGCTTTCGTATATTACAGAAACGCCCCCAAACTTTTGGGTTAGGTAAAATCTCAACTTAGCGGCATGTTTAGGGCTTTATATTAAATATCATGTTTGCTTGAATGATGATGACATGAAATGATTGCTTGTTGGTTGCATAGATTATCAAAATTATGCCGAATCCGATTATTCTAATTTTCTGATTTGATCCATTCTAGTCCTGCAACGAATTTTCATTTTTTTTTATTTTTTTTTTCAATCCTGCCCAAATTCCCAAATCAATTTTAAACCAGTCCATGACATTTTCGATATTTTCATCACGTCCCTAATTTTTTCAGAATCAAATACTGCTCCAGCAAACTTTTGCATTTATTTCAATTCAGTCCCTGGAGCATTTATTATTATTTTTTTTAAAATCAGCCCTAAATTTCAAAATTCATTTCAAACATACTCTGGGATATTTCATTATTTCTAGCACATCCTCCGAATTTTTTAGAATTTAAAATCGCTCCAGTAAACTTTTCCATTTGTTTCAATTTAGTCCCTGCAACATTTATTCATTTAAAAAAAAAGTCCTGAATTTCAGAAATTAATTTCAAATAAACCCTAGCCCATTTTATACTTTCCCAGACATTTCTCCAAATTTTATAGAATTTTTAAAAAAAAAATCATTCTCCAAATTTTTTTGATTTGTTTCAGTTTAGTCCTTGAAATCTTTTTCTGTTGCTTTATTAGTCCTTATTATTCTACATTATGTTGTTCGATCTTTATGCAAATTTTTTTCGAGATGACTGGAAATTAGAGTTTATCGGGCGATCTATTATTGATCGTTTCGACGGCTCGAAACCCAAAAAATAAAATAAAACATTCAGCAAATTTTAATTAAACTCAATTATTTCACCAATCGGGTAAACGGGATGTTCATTTGACTAATTAATTCACTCGACCTTAATAATTTTGCACGAATTGGTAATTAATCGGAAATACGCGTCGATAAATTGTAAATACGTGTTGATGCCTTCTTTTCAAAATTCGCAAATTTCATACTAAAATCTGAGACTCGTGATCCGATGTGACATGGACGTCTGGGAAGAACTTGCATGTTTTGACTCGAGGCCTCCTAATTTTAGGTAACTCAAGTCGGGGTGTGGAAGTTCTTTTTAGATCACTTCCGGATAGATTGACCGTTTCTTCGACTCTTTTGGGGTTCTCGCATAACCCTAGAAGAATCAGGGAATCAGTCAGCGCCGGTCACAGGCCGAGGTGGCCCGCATTGCGTAGTCTCTCTCTTTTCAAAAATAAATTTTCTATACAAAGGCAAAATGGCGTATTTACAATTCATTGTTATCTATGCATGATCTTGGGTAGTTAGATCGGGAATAACGGTTTAAGATACCAAAATTTGACTTGATCGCATACTTGGCCTAATAGAAAACATAATGGGGATAGCGGGTTAGGCACTAGGTTGTAGGGTTCTCATGTCAAAATCCACATTTTATAATAACTTATCATAATCAAAGTGTCACGATATATAACAATTTAAAATCAACCCACACATTCGAGACTTGATCACGGACACATACAGTCTGTCAGGTCCGGTCAATGATGCTGAATGCTACATGCCATTCCCGTCTTGCCTTTTGCTTGTTTTAGGGTAGGATTTGTATGCCAAGATTCCTCGGTTAATAATCAATTAATCCACGTAAATTTGGTGATAACAAAACCCCATTAATTGTTTATTTGAGCTTGCTTGTTACATCTTTTGCACTTGATTGTATTGCGGATCGAGCCCGGTCCTTTAGGACTCGATACACATTGGGTCCAACGCCCATAACCGACGATCATGGGGCCCAATGCCCTTATACACCGAGAGCGCACTTTAATTTCAATTTCAGTCTTTTCAAACTACACGGTGAGCACGAGTGGAATAATAACCGAAATGCGAACCGACCGGGATCCAATTGTTATAATTTGTATTTTATTTATTTGAGAGAACAATGTGAGGATTTATGTTGTATGTTTATTCATGTAAGAATCCTGGTCGGAGAGCAGACGGTCGGAGTGTTTCTTCGAATTTACGGTGTCAAAACGCGTAAGATGAGCGGAACTTAATTAAGCGGTAATTAAATAAAAAATGGCAAGCCTAGACAAGCTAGAGTACCGATAGGGCATGCGAGATATAGGCTCGCATGTAACAGAACCCCCGAATTCGGAACCTCGGGTTTCGCAGACCATATGCCTTAGCAATTAGGTGTACCCCGTACCCCTAGACCCGGGTAACTTGCCGGCCCTCGACCTTCGGGTCGTAAAATGGCAAGTGGCGACTCCTTCTCACGTGCGTCCGTCGCGCGTCCCCGGGAAGGTGGATACTCCCAAGCCGCGTTGCATTTAGGCGTGCGCATGCGTGCCCCGACGAGACGAAATTCGGGTGCGCACAGTCACGACCGTCCGATTTTCCTATGGAGCAGAATCATTGTCTTGCGTTTAACTCAGGGGATGTTCTCTCTGACCCAGGTTGTTATTGTCGTCTAGTTGGAAGACTTCTTTATCTCATAATATCTAGGCTGGAACTTAGTTACTCTGTTCAGATTCTAACTCAATTCATGCGGAATCCTTGACAAGATCATTGGGATGCTGCTATTAGAATACTGCGCTATATCAAACAATCGCCTGGACAAGGCATTTTTATCCGGCCGAATTCTCTCGAGCTATCTGCCTTTTGTGATTCTGATTGGGCCAGTTGTCCCATGATGATGAGGTCTCTGACGGGTTATTTCATCACTCTTGGAGGTAGTCCTATCTCTTGGAAGACAAAGAAACAAACTACTGTCTCTCGTTCCTCTACTGAGGCCGAATATAGGGCAATGGCTGCTACAGTCAGTGAAGTAATATGGTTGCGCAGTCTATTATCTTCTCTCGGCGTTCTATCCTCCCGACCTACTTAGCTTTTTAGCAACAATCAGGCAGCATTACATATTGTTGCGAATCTAGTATTTCACGAACGGACCAAGCACATTGAAATTGATTGCCACTTTATTCGAGACCATATTCGCTCCAACACCATCACTACCGCTCATATCTCCACGAAGTACCAATTAGCGGACATTTTCACTAAAGCACTAGGCCGAGAGCGATTTCGTTTTCTTCTAAGCAAGTTGGGCGTTCGGGACCCTCATACTCTAACTTGAGGGGGAGTATTACAATTGTCTAGAATAGTCTGAGTATCTTGTGTCATTATGTACATATTAGTATTTTAGGCTAGTTACTTAAATTTTTCTCTGTTACTTATAGTTTCCTATTTCTCCTTATACTTGGTCCTATATGTACACGTTCTCATTAGTAATAAAGATTGACAGACAATTGTCCATTCACTTATCTCTTATAAGTTATTAGTTGGAGAAACAGCAGGACTTAAACCGTCCAAGCACTATAAGCCTGCCCAACATGCACAGATGTTACATCTGCCCAGCATGCTTCTCTATTTTCAGCACAGTCTCTCTCTGTATTGATTCGTGAAGCTTTGCCCAGATGTACTACCAATCTACCATAGTTAGATTTAATTATTGTAATCCCAGTAAAAATTGTACTTAACATATCAGAATTTACATCTTTTTTTGGCTTTGGAGATTGGAATCAGGGATGCTAATTTGTTAACATATCATAATTTACATCTTTTTTATCCTAGTGTATAAATTTGTTACAATCTAATCACTGTTATTAATTCAAAGTTTTTGTACTCTCTCAGGCCACTGTCTTGAATTTCGATAATTTGTAACGATAATTTGTATTTTTATGGCTTATTGTTGATTTATTAGTTTGTAGTCTTTATTTAAATGAACAATAATTGATTTTTTCCTCAAGAAAATACTCTACATATATATATATGCTACTTTTTTAATTACAAATAAAATCTTACGATTCACGATTTGAATCGCGATTCACGATTCTATAACTCTCGACCGATTCTAGGTAGAATCGCGATTATGACAACTTTGATTTTAAGATTATGATAGTAAATCCCATTGGTTAAAAAAAATATCTAATTATATAACGTAAAAATTGCCAAAAAAATTTAAATCACAATTATGTTTGTCTTCACAGCAAACACTAAAGAAAAAAAAATCACTCGCGGCACACAAAAACTATTAGTCCTTTAGTCAATTTTAAGCAAAACGAAAAAATTTTATTTGAGTATTCGTATAAATTTTCATTAGTTGCATTCTTTAGAAAAAAAATCACAAATTATCTGGATAATTATATATTGCAAAAGATTTAAATATTCTCTTAAATAATGTAAATTATTTTATAGTTGCCCTTGATAATATAATTACTGAAAATTTAAAATAATATTCTCTTATAATAATGTAGCGAGGAATAATCAATCAAATTGCTATATAGCAATTGCTGTGTGATTGATATTCATTTTTGTATTTGTTACAATTTGATTGGTATTTTCTTATACCAAATAATGAGATAGGACTTACCGGAAAACATGTCAGTTGTTGCCTAATATCAAAATTCAAAACAGGTCTCTCCAACCCAAATCCAATTAATTTGTTGCCTAAAAGCCTGAGAACATATCCATATTCAGATCCACCTCAACTTTCCCTATGCGTACTGCATTAATGCCCATTACTTTTTTTGGGTAGATCATTAATGTACATTACCATGGTAACCATATCCGATAAAATGTAATTTCATATAAATTGATACAATTTACCCTCACCAAATCAAAGTGAGAGCTTTGTTCCAAATCTTCCTCGATTCTCATTCTGCCGAAGTGTTTGCTTATATCTTATTTACTTCAAACGCCTGCTGAGACGTAATCAACGAATTAAAGTGGCAAAAAAGAGGGAGGGAGAGAAAGAGATTGTAATTATGAGGTTTGGTATTCGGAATTCTTTAGTCTTATAGTGTGTTTAGTTTTAGAGTTGAGTTAAGTTGAATTTTGATTTTAATTTATTTATAATGATTATGATGTTAAATTATGATAAAAAGTGTGAAAAAGTAATAAATAGTTGAAAAAAATAATGATTGTATTGTTGAATTGTGGAAAAGTAATGAATAGTTAAGAGCATTTATTATTAAAAATTGAATTGAATGGTTAAAAAATTGAAGAAAAATGATAAAGTAATAATTGTGTTGTTTACTTTTGTTGTGTATTAAGTAGAGTTAAAATATTAAAATCAAATAGCGAAATCAAACGGGCGTTAGTACTTCTACTATCGGTGTTATGGGAAGCAACCGTAATCGCAAACACAGGTGACACCAATGAATCTGCCTTGATCCCAAAGACCAGGGTTGAGATCTTTAACATCATGCTTACTGGTTCGAACTTGACCATCCATTGCAAGTCGAAAGACGATGACCTCGGGAACCATGTGGTCCCAGCTAACCAGAGTTACGGGTTTCAATTCAGGGTTGACTTTTTCGGTACCACGTTGTTCTTCTGCAAGGCGTCATGGGAGCATGGCCATGCCGAGTTTGACATCTATAAGGCCTCGAGGGATTGGAGCAGGTGCTCTGACTATTGCAAGTGGGAGGCGGCAGAAGATGCTATAGTGGGATTCCAGTCGGGTGAAGAAGAACTCGACATTTTTATTCTTTGGAAGCCATAATCTTGAGGGCCAGAAATATAATAAAAAGAGAGTAATTATTCGAATTGATTATTGGTGACCGGTTAATGTCTGATCGTTTTTCTCTTCACTGGACGAGGGGTTTCAACCTTGGATCGACGCAACATATATACCGCGTAGGATGTTGGTAGTTATGATTGTCAACACCTCGTTTTGGTCCATCAGCGTTCGGAAACCATCTAGGAAGACCCGACGACATTTCCCATTTATCAAGGAAGTCGCCTCTGACGATCCCTCGATACACTCACTGCTTTTGAGATCGGGGCATGTCCTTATTTTAATTCCAATTTTACATCTTTCAGAAAAAAAAATGCTCTACGGGACGTTTTCAGGTTCTAGTTGCATCAATTCCTATCTTTCAAAATTCAAAACAATATTCGGGGCCATAAAATATTTTTGCATAATATCAATCCTTGAATTTTTCTGAACACACTGGTGGTCCCGGATTATTTTTCGAATATCCAATTGAAAAGAAGAGAATTTCAGGCCTATATGCTTTAATTTCGATTTTCAAATTTGGGACGATACTCAGGATTAAAAAATATTTTTCTACATAATATTGTTACCTGAATTTGTTTGAACACAACAGTGGTCCCAAAATATTTTTCGGATATCCAATTGAAAAGATTGAATTTCGAAAATAATCGAGCAATTACGATCAACGTGTATCAGATGTTCGATGTCGATTTTTATCGAGATTCAATCAATGTCAAACTAATAATTTTTATAAATATCGAGACGTGTGGTCCATGTAGCATGGATATCTTGGAAGGACTCAAGTGTCCTGACTCAAATCTGGGCATGATTTGAGTTGGCTCAAGTCGGAACACGAGAGTTCTTCTTAGATCACTTCCGGATAGACCGACCAGTTTTCCGGCTTCCATGGGGTCTGTACACGACCCCGGTGGATTCAAGGGATTGGTCGACACCAGTTACTAGCCGAGGTGGCTCGCATCACTTAGTCTCATTTTTACAAAGTAATTTTTCCATCTCAAGGGTAAGATTATTGGTTTATGATTTATCAACAACCCTAGGGTTAGAGCGATCAAAACACTTTTAGCCACATGTAAAGACGGGAAGTCTATGCAGGCGCAGGTATCATCTGCATTGCCCTCTTTACTCGATCGAAGTGTTTTTGTCATTCTAACATACATTCGGGCGCTTAGGAATATGGACCACAGACGCAAGCGAAGACGACTTGTGAAAGATTGTTCGGTCCTCTATAGGGCGTGAACAGAGACCTTAGCACCTCCGTGGTATTTAGCGTTCCCACTTCCCTAAGTTTGTGCTTAGGTTGGGTTCATTTGTCATCAAATACAAAATTAGACTAATCAGGCACTCGACATAATCAAACACTGAGAAATGGGCTAGTCAAAACCCTAGGTTTTAGGTTTCTAGTAAAACACACTTCTGTCATAATCTGTTAATATGTCAGTGTCATAAAACAGAACAACCTAAAAGCAACCCACACTTTCGAGGCTTGACTACAGACATCATGTCTATCGAGTCTTTATTAAGAAAAGCCAAATGCTATATGCCCGTCCATGGCGGCTCATGGCCGATCATCACCACGCATACTTACTCTGTTTTTGTCTGTTTAAGATAGAAACGTGATTTTTAAGCAACCCCAGTTCATAACTTGATAATCACATAAACAATGCAATTAAACATAACTTGTCTTTTTCATATGTTTTTATCTGTTTTCATCTGTTTTTATCTCTTTTCATCTGTTTTTGTCTGTTTTGTGACGATTCCAACTGGAACCCATATGATACAATTCACACGGAGTCCAACGCCCCAATCTTCAATCATGAGGTCTAACACTCCCACACACCAAACGGGGCTAGCCTCGTGCAGTATGGGGTCTAGCCTCGTTCCACTGTTCCAAACCTAGTATTATCCAAGGGAAGAGGACTCGGGTCGGGATGTGTAAAATGGGGTTAGATAATCCCCGGAGCTCGATCGGTCCCACGACTATGTTGAGGACCATTTGACCCTCCTAGGATCCGATAGTTTGGTCGGACCCAACCCCCAGCTCTCATAAGCCCAAATCGCATTAATTTTGGTTTCGATGTTCCCAAAACTCACGATAAGTACGAGTGGAATATTGGGCGAACGTGAATCAACTGGGATTCATTTATTATAATTTGTATTTATTATTTGAGAGTAAATTGTGAGGTATTTATTTGTACATTTATTTATGTAACGATCATGGTGGGCAAACGTAGAGTCTAAGAGTCAAAATTGATTGAATCGGTTTACGAGTCATCGAGATGAGCTGGATCACATGAGTCACGGGTCCGGTCCACAAGGCGAACCGGCCATCACGATCTGGTTAGCTGAGATGCGAGGACGGGAGGGACCGACCCTTGACATGGGGATCTGCTCCTCTTTCAGTCCCTCAAATCGGATCAATCATTTATATGAATTTACAGTGTCAAAACGAGCGAGAAGAGTAAAGCCTAATCAAGCGGTAAATAAATTAAAAACGACAACCCTAGACAAATTAGGGTACCGATAGGGCGTGAAGGATATGCCTTAGCAAACTAGGTGTTTCAATTACCCCTAAACCCAGTCAACTAACTAGCCCTCGAGCTCCAAGTCGTAAACAGGTAGTGGTGACTCCCTTCTCATGCGTGTCCGTCACGCATCCCTCGAGAAGGTGGACACTCCCAAACCATACGATCAGTGCGTATGCATACGGGCCCCGATGAGGTGAAATTCAGGGCCGCACAATAATTGAATAATTTTTTGTGCTCCAACCAATCATGACGATACAAATGGCATATTATTTATCTACCATATTACTGATAAAACTCCAAAGATTTTTTTATTTATGAAAGTCAAAAACTCTTCATGTATATGTGCAGACAAAATAAAAACTTTGCATGCCAAGTTTGGCATGTACAAGGCCTCGAGGGATAGGAGCAGGTGCTCTGAATATTGCAAGTGGGTAGTGGCAGAGGATGCTATCGCGGGATACAAGTCGGGCGAAGAAGAACCCGATATTTTTATTCTATGGAAGCCATAATGTTGAGGGGCAGAAATATAATAATAAGAGAGTAATTATTCGAATTGATTATTGATGACCAGTGAATGTGTGATCATTTTTCTCGTCACTTGACGAGCAGTTGCAAACTTTGATCGATGCATTATTTATATATATATATATATATATATATATATATATACTATAACTGTTTCTATATATGTCTATAAGTATGCCTGATTTCTTAGGCGGTGCCACGAAGGATATTAGTAGTTTATAATTGAATAATTTTTGTGTTCCAACCAATTATTACGATACAAATGGCGTGTTATTATTTACCATATGACTTGATAAAATGCCAAAGATTTTTTATTTGTAAAAGTAAAAAACTCTTCATGTATTTGTGCTGACAAAATAAAAACTCATCATTTCTAAATAACCTCCAACGGGGAGAAAATGAAATACAAGGCCTCCATATTTTCATAAGAACAAAATGAAAATTCTTCTACACTATGAATTGGAGAACACCCTCGAACTCAAAAAAGAAAACAAATGCATATTATACGATTAATAAGAAATAAAATTTAACTAACTCAGAGACAATCTTAGCTGCGCATGCAAGGACTTTTTCACCTTAGTCAAAATAAAAGTAATAAAAGTTGTTGGAGAGGTCATTTGTTTTTTATGCCTCCCATCTGTTTTGCGTCAAACGTGAATATAATTAGTATGGTAAATAAAATAGCTTATTAAATAAGATTGGAGATTCTACTACAATTAATTTGAAAAATAACTACCACGATTGTCTTTTTCCTATTCATTAGATCTTCTTAAATAAGATCCTAGATGAAAATGTGTCCAAAAGTTTTTAACCTTAATATTCACCTCTCATAGTTTGACTATCCATATTTTCGATCACGCATCTTCTCTTCGACGCTCGGTCTTGCCTGTGAACGAGACAGATCCACTTTGATATTAAACCGAACCAAAATGTACAAATTCAATCAAATAAAAACAATTTAATTACTTTTAAAAGGAAATAATAAACAAATATTAGAAAACATCTTTTGTTCGTACAGTCCAATTGAACAAGAACCAAATCCCCAAATTGAAAAAAAAAAATCAAATTCAACCTCGTCAAATTCCTAAAATTCAAAGAAAAATTCAATTAAAACCGACGACATTGAATTTTTCTTGAACTGAAAGGCTAAGACGATGG
The DNA here is from genome assembly GCF_007655135.1 of Punica granatum. NCBI lineage: Eukaryota > Viridiplantae > Streptophyta > Magnoliopsida > Myrtales > Lythraceae > Punica > Punica granatum. The sequence goes on along the minus strand of NC_045134.1, from coordinate 23,896,354 downwards.
CACATCCCAAGCCTAAATTGTTTGAAGCCTAAATTGATCTGAGAGGCCGAGACGACGGGTCATGTTTCGACATCCCCCTAGATTCTTTCTCATTCATTGTTTGAAGCCTAAATTGAACTGAGAGGCTGAGCGGAAAATAGAATTTTCAAGAATTCCTCAACTTGATTCGATTTTCTAAGGGGAATTTGTCTCTGTTTCTCTCTTTTAGCCCCTAAAAGAAGTCAAATTATTATTTCAATCACGTCGATTTTAATTGAATTTCTTGTTTTTATGTTAGGGATTTGGCGAGATTGAATGTTTCTTTCAATTAGGAGAATTTGGTTCTTGTTCAATTGGAGTGTGTGAGCAGAAGATGGTTTTTAGTGTTTGTCATTATTTTTTTTTAAGTAATAAAATTATTTTTTATTTGATTGAATCAGTAATATTGAAGCGGATCTGGTTTGTTCCTGAGCAAAATTGAGTATCGTTCATGCTAAGTTGCGACACACATAAACTCTCGAACCCCTTCCACATACTCCAGGCAAAAATGATCCCTGAGTTTCATACAACTTCTCTCCGTCTATTTTATGCAAATTGGCAAAAACACTTTGTTAAAGATCAGTGCAATCTACTAAACAAAAGTGGGGAACTGAACACTATGGTGACTTAAGGAAGAAAAATATTAACTCATGGAACATGTAACAATTGCCTAAGTAGTATGCAAAATTTCATGAGATTGATTGTCGTCACTCCAATTGCTTTTGCAAAGAATATCAAATACCAAATAAATATGCAATATCACGAAACAACCAAACCAAAATTCATCTGACAGGAAAAAAAATCCATCGAAATTTTGAAGTGAGCAACAGAGACAAGTAGCACATATAGAAAACTCACAGCAAAATCAAATATAAGTCATCCTAAAGTAAGTCATATTAGGCTCCAATTTTGAAGTGTACTCAAAAAGCTTCTTGGTCGATCCATCTCTGTGACTTCGAGGAAGGGGACCCGATAAGAATTTACGAGAGCGAGAAGCTAAAAACCATAGCTATGAGAGACAATAGAATAGGCAGCAAGGTGTGGCTGAAAAGAAAGAGCTAAGGAGGATGAGACAAGGTGGCAGGCTTCTCTGATTTTCTCCGTTGAAGGCGCAAATGGGAAGACGAGAGAGCTCAGCTACTAGTAAAGGAGAAGAAGATGAAGAAAGAGCGAGAGAGAGAGAGAATCTTCTCAGATTTTGGGAATTGGGGTTTCTAGCAAAGCTTGGCCTTCCACTAAAGCTTATCCTGTTTCTTTTCTTCTTCTTGTTTTTTTTTTACTATCAACATAAAGGATTATTTTATTTGTTAAAGCAATGTACGGGATCTTATATAAGTATGAAGATAAGAATGGAAAATGTAATTTTTTTAAAATTTATATATACAACCACACTTACAGATACATCTAATAAAAATTAATAAGAAACATAAAAATTTATTATTTATTAAATGAGAACTTAATATTTGAAAATTTAAACATTCAAGATTAATATATCATGAATATTTTAAAATGCTTTAAAATTTTCGCTAAGTAATCATATCCTAAAAAATTAATTTAAATTTAAAATTTCAATATTCGTGATTACTAAATAATATTACTAAAAGGATTTTAAAAATAAAAAATTTGACATTTTTGAATGATATCATAAAAAAATAGAGTTTATATTATTTAGATACCACGATTGACCGGAAAATATATTTAGTAAGATTGGAAAATTAATGGATTTAGATCGTAAAAATTAAAAAATTAAGTTTATATTTTGTAGATAACATATATGGAAAATTAAAAAATTATGAAATTATTCTGTAGATGATCGCATTTTACCAGAAAGTACTAATTTATAATAAAAATTATAAATTATTTTTTTAAAAAAAAAAAGATCAAGGATGCTTCTTAAGTAAATAATAATTATTTTGATAAAATCATTCATCATGAGAAATTATACTATATATTGTGAAAAATAATTTGTAGGTATTAGTTGAAAAATAAGATTATCGAGACAGAATGCAATTTGCCGCGATATAGTATATCATTAGTGACACATATATTTGTCACCGTATATTCTGATATGATTTTTTTTGGTAAAGTTTTCGCAATGAAATAATTTTGTCACAATATTACAGCCATGAATCGTAACAAATTGTCAGTCGCAATTGTCACAAACTATTGTGACAAAATCACTTTTTGTCATTGTGATATATTATTTGTGACAAATTGAAATGATAAATTATTCTTTGTCGCGATTGGACAATTATTGTTACAAAATTATCTTTTATCAATATATAACTGTTTCTGTTGACAAACAATTATTTGTGGCAAGAGATTTTATCATAATAAATGAAATTTCTTATAGTGACTATTGAGTAGTGTCCTACGCAAGTCATTTTCTTATTTTTACTATTGCGGTTTGACGGAAGCTGTCATATTATTACTACTTTGCGTCAAGTCATTTTCCTTCTATTAAATTTTCATTACACTTATACGAGTCCAGCCCCATATCCACTTAAAAACTCAAGCTGATAAGTAATGGTATCTAAATCTCATTTAAACCCATGGATATTCATTCATTTTTTTCAGTGTGGGATTAACATCCTCAACACCCATCCTCACGTGCAACGTGTGGTCTAATTCTACCTACACGTTCTCACGTGCTCTTAATATAAACTCATAGATATTCATTCATTTTTTTAACATGGGATTAACATCCTCAACACTTTCATTGCCACCAGTGATATTTCTTGAAGTAGAATTGAATATTAATTTCTCGTTAATGGAATATATACATTCATTTCTTATTAATTCATTTTATCGTAATGAAATCTTGCATATGAACTTCTGCATAGTTGTGGTCAAGGTGCAATAAACAACAAACTGTAAGCGTATAGTGCTCAGATCAATTGCGTGTATAAAATTGTAGTATTGTACCTACAAAATTAAAGAACATATATATGTAAGGGATTACCAAAAGGAAGTTAAGCAGGGTTATTAGTAATTAAAATGATATAAATACACAATCGTTTCTCTCTTTTTTGTAATTGTAAAGGCAACATTGGTGACTTAACGGCAATTCTTAATTAGTAGAGTCTTACATTTCAGTGGGCTGATCCGGCTCGAATCGGATTTTGATATACGAAGATAAATACCCAGAAAAACTAATCAACAGCTATGGCCGCATGATTATAATTTTAAATTATTGACGTAGCAGCCTACTGTGTAATTTAATTTTTTAAATAATTTTAGAAAATTAATAAACTCGTATTTACTTGTTATAAATATAATAGATTTGCCGCCAAAAAAAATCTAAACTTTACAAATTAATCATGTACTCATACTTATGTATACATGCAAATAATATTAATTTTTATCTGGATATACAGGATTACAGTGAATCCAAGTATGTGTAGAAAATAGTGACTATATAAATGTTTTACAAAATATAGTATCTATATCGAAATCGAATTCGCTTGCTGCCGGAGGAGTTGCTATATAAATATCTCATATTTTCTCATATATTGCTCCACGAGAGAAATACCAATCATCATGGGTTTTGTTGAGATGAATTTCTTTGCTAGTACTTGTACTATGTCTGGTTGCAGCCGACAAGCTTGAAGCCCTTTTCGATGACATCAATGTCTCTACATCTAACCAGCTGCCTAACGGTGCGCCTTTCACCATCCACGGTAAATCGGGAGACGACGATCTCGGAAGCCATGTGATCGGGGCGGGACAGAGCTACGGATTCTCATTCAAGGTCAACTTCTTCGAGACCACGTTGTTCTTCTGCGGAGTGGGGTGGCAAGGCGGGCAGGTCGAGTTCGACATCTACGAGGCCAAAAGGGATTTTGGGCTCAGGTGCAATAACGAGTGCAAGTGGCAGGTAAGAGGCGATGCTGTTGTCGGATTCAGTATGGACGGTGGTCCAAATCCTGACATCGTTATTCCTTGGAAGTGAAAATGTTCAGGGCAGGGGGGTATTTGTAATAAGAGAAATCAATAAAAGCGTGCAATGTGATTATGTGAACGTTATTACGGATCCTTGATGTAGTGGACCCATCGTGTAATTGAAGAGTCCAAACTATTGCACGTTCATTTACGGGAAGAAAGCAATGTGTACTTTCTCGATGGCTTCTTCCCAAGCAAATTAAAACATTTAATTCAAAAGCCCTTGATAGACTTTCGGTTAATTAAATTGGGCCATAACTATGCCTATCTAATGAAATCGATATTCGAATTTTAGGGATTTTTACGTCCTCTATTCCATAGTTTTACGGTTTTCTCAAATCTATTACATGTTTTAAAAATTACACAAAAGACGTACGATTTATATCTTTCTCTAAATCTATCGTGCCGTCAATTTATCCGTTAGTGAAAAGTAAGTGAGTTCGAAACATATCCCATGATTTTAATTTTTTCCCAAATCTATCAGACCGTTTTATTTTATTTTTTCAAATCTATCACGAGCAAAAGGCCATAGTGGCAAGAATGACCCACTTACGATCCACATCATCATCACCGTTAAATGTTGAGGGAGAAATTAACGCCGTGATAGATTTAGAACTAGATGTGAACCATTGATCTTTCTGGATAATTTTTAAACAATGAAATGGATTTAAAAAACGAATAATATCATGAAATATCTGACATAATAACTCCTAAATTTTACATGAACTGAATATGCATAGACATCCATTCCCTTTTCATCTCTAAAGTATAGCGTACATTCTAAGCATTGAACAGGCGTAGAAGAAAAAGACATGAAATCAAATTAGAAGAAAATAATACAATTTTCAGCTTATTACTCTTGCCTGAGGTATAATATTAGCATAATCGATCGAAGGGCCCTTTTGAATTGTATTTATTATATCAGAAAGGCTACAATAATGCTACTGCAAATGATAAATCATGACCATCATCTAAGAAAGATGGTATGGAGCAAATGCAAACGTGATTGTTTGATAACCGGGAGATTTCACTTTAAATTCTTGTTGTCGGATTACACGTATTCCTTTACTAGCTAGATTTCCTATTTTCTAATGCTGGGCTCATGTATCTTTCTTGTAAAGTTGTCAAGATCACTTTCCTACATAGGATTGTAAAGCAATCGTGGAATCGAGGATCATAAGATCAGATCGAGTATCGTAAGATCTTACCTATAATTAAATATGTATTTATATATAAGCATAGATGTATATTTTCTTATGAAGAAGACGTAGCAGAGCTCGAAAAAGAATGCAGGGCGCACTAGGGCTCCAAAATCTCACGTCATCGAAGAAGGCAGAGACAAAGCTCGGAAAAGGGTTTCACGTTTCAAAGGACAGAGGCTTCAAAATCTCATATCCAATTCATTTCACGAATAAATAAATAAAATATTGGAACATGGGTCCTTTCAAGTGACTTGGTCCATTTATCGAACGACCAGGATAAAAATAGCCCTAAGACAAAAGTACCGAATAACTAATCAAAATACAAGAAATTTTTTTGTTAATATGCAATAAAGCACGTAAAAGAAGAAATTGAAATTAAATAAAATAATTATGAGTTACAGTATGTTCCTATTAATGCATTTAATAGATGTTTTAAGATTTTAATATTATGATAGTGAATCCCATTGATTAAAAAAAATATAATTATATAGCATAAAAATTGCCAAAAAATTTTCAATCGCAATTATGTTTGTCTTCACAGCGAACACTAAAGAAAAAATATATCATTCACGGCACACAAAGACTATTAATCCTTTAGTCATTTTTAAGCAAAAAGAAAAATGTTTATTTAAGTATTCGTTTAAATTTTCATTAATTGCATTCTTTAGAAAAAATCACAAATTATCTGGATAATTATATACTGCAAAAGATTTAAATATTCTCTTAAATAATGTAAATATTTAATAGTTGCCCTTAATAATATAATTACTGAAAATTTAAAATGCAATTTTGCTCTTTTCTAAATGTTAGATGAATTACTGATTTTGATGTTGACTGCACGTGCGCTATCTTATAATGATGTGGCGACGAATAATCACTCAAATTGCTATATGACAATTGTTGAGTGATTGATATTCATTCTCGTATTTGTTATAATTTGATTGGTATTTTTTCATACCAAATAATGAGATAAGACTTACTGAAAATCATTTCAATTGTTGCCTAATACCCAGATTCAAAACAGGTCTCTCCAATCCAAATCCAATTAATTTGTTACCCAAATTCAGATCAACCTCAACTTTCCCTATGCGTACTGCATTAATGTACAAACCTATAGCCCATGGTTTACCTAACAGATCCACCTCATGGTATCTGTACAAATCTACAGATCCACCTCAAATTTGTTGCCTAACACCTCAACTTTCCCAATTAATTTTTTTTTTGCCTAAATTACGCCATATATTCCATGATTTATCCATTTTATTAAATCTATCATATACTTTAAAAATTATCAAATATAACCCATGGTTTACATTTTTCCCTAAATATATCCCACCATTATATTTTACGTTAATGAAATGTTTGTAGACTACAAATTTATCCCATGATTTTAATTTTTTTCTCAAATCCATCCTATGGTTTTAATTTTTTCTCAAATCTATCCCGGATAAACGTTGATGGAGATATAACGCCAGGAAAGATTTAGGGCAAAATGTAAACCATGTGATATATTTGATAATTTTTAAAGCATATGATAGATTTGACAAAACTGGTAAACCATGTCCTATGTGAGTTAAAAACCCCTTAACTTTTTCTGGGTAGATCATTAATGTACATTGCTATATTAACCATATCCGTTAAAATGTAATTTCATATAAATTGATACAATTTACCCTCACTAAATCAAAAAGCTTCCTCGATTCTCAATCTGCCAGTGTTTGCTTATATCTTATTTACTTCAAACGCCCGGTGAGAAATAATCAACGAATTTGAGTGGCAAAAAGGAGGGAGGGAGAGAAAGAGACTGTAATTATGAGGTTTGGTATTCGGAATTCTTTAGTCTTAGTTCTTCTACTGTCGGTGTTATGGGAAGCAACTGTAATGGCAACCACAGGTGACACCAGTGAATCTGCCTTGATCCCAAAGACCAAGGTTGAGATCTTTAACATCATGCTTACTGGTTCGAGCTTGACCATCCACTGCAAGTCGAAAGACGATGACCTCGGGACCCATGTGGTCCCAGCTAACCAGAGTTACGGGTTTGAATTCGAGGTTGACTCTTCCGGAACCACGTTGTTCTTTTGCAAGGCATCATGGGAGCATGGCCATGCCGAGTTTGATATCTACAAGGCCTCGAGGGATGGGAGCAGGTGCTCTGACTATTGCAAGTGGGAGGCGGCAGAGGATGCTATAGTGGGATTCAAGTCGGGTGAAGAAAGACCCGACATTTTTATTCTTTGGAAGCCATAATGTTAAGGGTCAGAAATATAATAATAAGAGAGTAATTATTCGAATTGATTATTGGTGACCGGTCAATGTGTGATCATTTTTCTCTTCACTAGACGAGTGGTTGCAACCTTGGATCGGTGCAACATATATACTGCGTAGGATATTGGTAGTATGTAATTGTCAGTATCTCGTTTTGGTTCACCAGCGTTCGGGAGCCATCCAAGAAGAACCGACCATATTTCCCATTTATTAAGGAATTCGCCTCCGTCTAACTCTCAATACACTCACTGCTTTTAAGATCGAGGCATGTCCTTATTTTAATTCCAATTTTACATTTGTCAGAAAAAAATTCTCTTGGACATTTTCCGGTTCTACGTGCATCAATTCCTATCTTTTAAAATTCAAAACAATATTCGGGGCCAGAAAATATTTTCTGCATAATATCGATCATTGAATTTTTTTTTAACACAATGGTGGTCCCGGATTATTTTTCGAATATCCGATTGAAAAGACGAGAATTTTAGGCCTATGTGCTTTAATTTCAATTTTCAAATTCGGGAGATACTTGGGATTAAAAAAATATTTTTCTGCATAATATCGATACTTGAATTCGTCTGAGTACAACAGTAGTCCCGAAGTATTTTTCGGATATTCAATTGAAAGGATTAAATTTTGAAAATAATCGAACAATTACGATCAACGCATGTCAGAGGTTCGATGTTGATTTTTATAGAGATTCGCTCTCCGTCGATGCAAATTAGAATTCTCACGAAGCGGTTATTTTATGAATTTCTCAATTTTAAAATTTTCATTTCAGAAGATGTCGATGGATCCTGAGAAATCGAATTTCGTCCGAAAGATGTTCGTAAGAGTAAAATAAAATAAAAATGATATCAGGTGGCAGAAGGGTCGGCCCATTCCTGCCACCTGCTTCTCTGCCATCTTCTTCTTCCTGCACTCTTCTTCTTCTCCTTCTCTCTTTTCCGTTTTTCTTTTTTTTTTTTCTGCAGCTCAACTTGCCTGGCCGCCCACCCTGCAAGATGAAGACCCTTATCCCGGCGCCCACAATGAAAATCAGATCAATTCTTCTCTTTTCTTCTCTACTCCAGGATCAGCTCAAGATTTTTTTGGATCAACTTGCCCGGGGCTCCTTCCCTTGTCCAAGGCGGCAGCATACAAGCACAGCTCAGACACACATCACAGATACCTTGACCTCTCTACAACCGGCAGTAATCGGCTTCTTCTTCTCCTTCCAGTGCACGGCATCTCCATCACCATCTCTGTATTTCCCCAGCCCCACGCAATAGGCTTCACCAACTTGTTGGTCTTCATCTCCTTCTCTCGATTTCTCACGCATAGAACAAAAAAAATGCAGAACAGAAAAACAGAAAAAAAAATGCAGAATAGAAGAACAGGAAAAAAAGAACTGAACGGGAGAGAGGAGGACAGCAGCTCAGTTGAACTCTCAGCTCGATCTCTTTCGGTCCCGCAGCTCATTCAACATCCTAGCCCGACTCCCCCTCAGCTCACTCCCTCTCATCCAGTCCTCCTTCCCTTCCACTAGTCATCTCCTATCTCCATCAACTTCCGGCTCTCTTCCTTTCTCTCTCGGCTTCCCCCTGTAATCCAGCAACCTCTCCCTCTCTCGGGCTCTCTCTATCCATCTCTCTCTCTCTCTCTCTCTCGGCAGATGGTGGAGGCAGGGAGGACTTCATGATCCTCACCTTCTTTGTCCGTCACGAACCTCACTAGTTCACGGCTCTTTTCTTTTCCCAGCTTCAAGATTCTCGCTAGCTCACCTTGGCTTCTCACCGTCACCAACAGACATTCACTGCTTCCTCTCTCCCTCATCTCATCGCTCTCCCTCATTCTCTCTTTCTTTCCCACTCTCGGCCCTTACTGCAAAAAACAACAAACCGGCCTTCTCATTCACTTATCTCCTCCTTTCCCTTCTCGTTCTCCCAGCTTCTGATCGCCATCCTCCCCCCTCTGCACTTTCCTTTTCCTGTCTTTCCTCTCAGCTCAGTTCATGGACTCCTCATTCCATCACAACTCTTCATGACTCAGTTGTGGTGGTCGGCCAGCCTCCCCCCCAAAGTCCAGGAGTCGTTGCCGTTGCTGTGCTACCCTTCCCGAGCTTCCCTCGTGAGGCTGCAGCTGGTACTTTCGTTTTTCTCGTTTTTTCTGCAGGTTTGAGGTCACTGAAGTCTTTGAGGTCCGTGGTTATTCCCAGCTCTATGATCCTGTTGCGGTGGTGAGCCCAACTAATCCATTATAGCCTCGGTTCGACTGATTTTTGAAGCTTCTTTGAGCTCCTCCCGACGTTAACTCAAGAGAGGTATAATTTCTCGATCTTAGTGACACATGTAGGGCTCTTCTTTTGTTTGATTCCGTGTTTGCATGCATGATAGTTGTGTGAAATGTGTATTTTGATTGAAATGACAGCGACCTAGTTTGTTAATATTAACTCGACTCTTTGAAACCGAGATGTAGGATAATAAGAACTGGCCCAAACACGAAATGGACATATTGAAAATCGAAATTAAAATTGGTTGCATGAAATGAGAATATATTTACACGAACCGGATTCCACGTGTACTCGGCTTTAAGGAATAAAATCAATTAAAAAAGTAAAAACCAACTTAATCGATCCACTTGAACTTAAAATCGATGAATCGAACGTTGACGTGATTTTGCATTCCATGATTCGTGTGTTTGGACATGTGTTTGTAATTTTAATAAAGATCTCACAAGAACCAGTTTAATCATATAAACTCAAGTTAAAATCGGTTTTAATTTCGAGACGGTCGAGAATTAAGCTCTCATCGAATGGTTCATCAATGGACAACTCAACGACTTAAAACTCGCAAACCAAGGCATTCGGCAAATTCATTTAATTTAATTGATCTTTCACATGTAGTAATTAGGACGATCCACTCTGCTAATTAACCCACTCGACTTATAAATGAATTGCATGAATCGGTTGATAGCTTGTAATCGAGTCAATAACTCACAAACTAATAATTGTGTCCTTTTCAAACTAATAATTTTTACAAATATCGAGACATGTGGTCCATGTAGCATACATATCTTGGAACCAGTGTTATCAGAACAGAACCGGGCTTTGAACCAGATAGGGTATGGGTTCATGGGTTTATGGGTTTAACCGGGAGCTCGATGAGTCTGATCGCATATTTAATTAATCATAATATTTTAATATTTAAAGTAATATTAATGATAATTAAATGCATAATAGCTTTCTAATTTCATTAAAAAATTCATAATATCTAGGGAACAAAATTAATTGATGAAGAAATCAAGCAACAAACAGATGTTGCGTTAATTGGTTAGAAAGTGGCCATGGTTGTGCACATGGAGTGAGAGGGGAGAAGTTTAAACCCTCATATTACCAACCAACAAAGTAATTTTGTTTATATATTTGTCTAACCATTAAACCCATGAACCGATCGATTCGGTGGATTTTAGATTCAAATCGGCCGGTACTACAAGTTCAACGGTTCAAATGTGCATTTCCAGTCTGAAAGTAGAACCGGACAGGTCATGGTATCGGTTTTCGATCCGACCGATTGAACCGGCCGATCCGGTCCGATTTTGATAACAATACTTGGAAGGACTCAAGTGTCCTAACTTGATTCTAAGTCTGATTTGAGGTGGATCAGGTCGAAACACGGGAGTTCCTCCTAGATCACTTTGGGATAGACCAACCATTCTTTCGGCTCTCGTGGGGTCTATACACGACCCTGGTAGATCCTGAAGATTGGTCGACACTGGCTATTGGTCAAAGTGGCCCACATCACTGGGTCTCATTTTTGAAAAGCAATTTTTCCATCTCAAGATCAAGTTTATCGGTTTAGGATTTACCGACAACTCTAGGATTAAAGCGATCAAAACACTCCGAGCCACAAGCAAAAACGAGCAATTTGTGCAGATGCAGGTGTCATATGCATTGCTCTCTTTATCCAATCGAAGTGTTTTTGTCATTCTAGCATAGATTTGGGCGCTTAAGAATATGGACCACAGACACAAGCAAAGACGACCCATGAAAAATTGTTCGGTCCTCTATAGGGCATTAGTAGAGACTTTGGCACCTCCGTGGTGTTTCACGTTCTCATTTCCTTAAGTTTGTGCTTAAATTGGGTTAATCTATCATAAAATACAAAACTAGACTAATGCACTCGATATAATCAGACATAGGGAAACGGACGGGTCAAATCCTAAGTTTTAGGTTTCTAGCAAAACACACTTATGTCATAATTTGTTAATATGTTAGTGTCATGAAACAGAACTTAAAAGCAACCCAAACTTTCGAGACTTGACTACAAATATCATGTCTGTCGAGTCCTTATTAAGCAAAGTCAAATGCTACGTGCCCGTCCAGGGTGGCTCATGGCCGATTATCACAACACATACTTACTTTGTTTTTGTCTGTTTGGGGTAGAAACATGATTTTTAAGCAATCCTGGTTCAAAATTTGATAATCACGTAAATACGGCAATTAGCATACAGCTTATATGTTTTCATCTGTTTTTATATATTTTCATCCATTTTTATTTGTTTTCATATGTTTTTATCTATTTTCATCCATTTTTATTTGTTTTCATATGTTTTGTGACGGTTCTAACCCGAACCCCTAAGATACAATTCACAAGGAGTCCAACGCCCCACACACCAAGTGCATGCGACCCGAGTGTGGTATAGAGTCTAGCCTCGTGTCACCGTTCTAACCCTAGTAGTATCCAGGGGAGGAGGACTCGGGTCGAGATTAGACAATCACCCGAAAGCTCGACCGGTCCCACGGCTATATTGAGGACCATTGCTCCTCTTGGGATCCGGTTGTTCGATCAGACCGACCTCCGGCTCTTATAAGCCCGCCTCGCATTAATTTTGGTTTTGGTCTTTCCAAAATTCAAGGTAAGTATGAGCGGAATGTTGGGTGAACGTGAGTCGATTTGAATCTATTTATTGTAATTTGTATTTATTATTTAAGAGTACATTATAAGATATTTATTTATACATTTATTTATGTAACGATCCCGGTTGGTAATCGTGGAATCTGAGAATCGGAATTGATCGCGTTTTACGGGGTTTTCGAGACAAGCTGAGATGCGAGGACGGGGCGAATCGACCCTTGACCTTGGGATCTGATCCTCTTTCGGTCCCTTAAACCGGATCAATCATTTCCACAAATTTACTATGTCGAAATGAGCGAGATGAGCGAAGCCTAATCAAGCGATAAATAAATTAAAAACTGCAAATCCTAGACAAACTACGGTACTGATAGGACGTGAGGGATATAGGTTTACACGTAACAGAACTCCTAAATTCGGAACTAGTAGTTCCGCAAGACCATATACATTAGCAAACTAGGTGTATCCATTATCCCTAGACCTAGGGCGAACTCCAGGTCGTAAACAGTTAGTGGCGAAATGGTATCAGAGCCCAGGAAAGTCTTGGAAGTCCCCGGTTCGAACCCAAACGAACAATATGGGCATTTGTCCGCCGGAGTTCACCTAGTACGGTGCGTGGTGGCCCCAAGATGAGCACTTGATGAATCTGTGCCCTCACAGGGACAACTAGCTTTTTGTGGCGAAATCACGTGTCCGTCACGCATCCCCTGGGAAGGAGAACACTCCCAAGCCGTGCGATCAGTGCACACGCAATGCGGGCCCCGACGAGATAAAATTCGGGTCCGTACAATAATTGACTAATTTTTGGTGTTCCAACCAATCATGACGATACAAATGGCGTGTTATTTATTTACCATATTACTGATAAAACTCCAAAGATTTTTTATTTATGAAAGTAAAAAACTCTTCATGTATATGTGCAGACAAAATAAAAAGTCATCATTTCTAAATAACCACCAACCGGGAAAAAGGGAAATACAAGGCCTCCATATTTTCATAACAAAATGAAAATTGTTCTACACTATGAATTGGAGAACACCCTCAAACTCGAGAAAGAAACAAATATATATTACATGATTAATAAGAAATAAAATTTAACCGAATATGCGGAGGAAAATAAAAGAAGGACTAACTTTCTCACAGATAATCTTAGCTGCAGAGATGTAAGGGTTTTTTCACATTCTTAATCAAAACAAAATTTGCTGGAGATGTCATTTGTTTTTAGTGCCTCCGCGGCTGATGGGTTTTGCGTCGAACCTGAATATAATTAGTACGATAAATAAAATAAATTATTAAATAAGATTGGAGATTTTACCGCTGTTAACTTGTAGAAAACAACTACTGCGGTTGTCTTTTTCCTATCCATTAGATCCTCTTAAATAAAATTCTAACCGCAAAAGAGTTTTTAACTTTAAGATTCGCTTCCCATGATTTGACTATCCATATTATAGACTACGCACCTTCTCATCAACGCTTGGTCTCACCTGTGAACGAGACAGATCCATTTCAATATTAAATGGAACCAAAGTGTACAAATTCAATCAAATAAAAATAATTTAATTACTTAAAAAGGAAATAATAAACAAATATTTAAAAAAATCTTTTGTTCGTACACTCTAATTAAACAAGAACCGAATCCCCCAAATTGAAAAGAAAAAATTAATCTCATCAAATTTCTAAAATTGCAAGAAAAATTCTATTACAACCGATGAGATTGATTTTTTTCTTGAGCTGAAAGGCTACGACGATGGCACATCCCAAGCCTAAATTGAAAATTGCGTGTATAAAATTGTAGTATTGTACCTACAAAATTAACGAACATATGTAAGGGATTACCAAAAGTAAGTTAAGCGGGGTTATTAGTAGTTAAAATGGCCTAAATACACAATCGTTTCTCTCTTTTTTAAATTAATGACATAATAGCTTACTCTGTAATTTAATTTTTTGAAGAATTTTGGAAAATTAATAAACTCATATTTGCTTACGTCAAATACAATCTTACTTATCATTAAATGGTGTCAAATACAATCTACACTTGCCGCAAAAAAAAATCTAAACTTTACAAATTAATCATGTACTCATACATATGTATACATGCAAGTAATATTAATTTTTATCTGGCTTTACGGGATTACAGTGAATCCAAGTATGTGTAGAAAATAATGACTATATGAATGTTTTACAAAATATAGTTTCTCTATCAAAATCGGATTCGCTTGCTATAAAGAAGCGAGATTGAGCAGAAGAGCTTACTATTGTCATTCATCTTATCGGTATGAGTACAACTGTCTCATCAATAAAAGGAAACAATATCTGCAGTTATAAATAGGCTATCCTAGAAATGGTATACAAGAGTATGTATATAGTAGGAAGAAAATATTTCCATAATACTTGCTGCCAGAGGAGTTGCTATATAAATATATCATGTTTTCTGATGTATTACCCCACGAGAGAAATATCAATCATCATGGGTTTGGTTAATATGAATTATTTGCTTGTACTTGTACTGTGTCTGGTTGCAGCTGACCCGCTTGAAGCCTTTTTCGAGCACATCAGTGTCTCTATATCTAACCAACTGCCTAATGGCGCGCCTTTCACCATCCACTGTAAATCGAAAGACGACGACCTCGGAACCCATGTGATCGGGGCGGGACAGAGTTACGAATTCTCATTCAGGATCAACTTCTGGGAGACCACATTGTTCTTCTGCGGGCTGGGGAAGCAAGGTGGGCATGTCGACTTCGACATCTACAAGGTCCCATACAGGTGTGACGACTGCAAGTGGCAGGTAAGAGGGGATGCTGTTGTCGGACTCGGTATGGACCCTGATTCAAAGGACATCGTTATTCCTTGGAAGTGAAAATGTTCAGGGCAGGGGGGTATTTGTAATGAGAGAAATCAATAAAACCGTGCAATGTGATTATGTGAACGTTATTACGGATGCTTGATGTAGTGGAAGAAAGCAATGTGTACTCTCTCGATGGCTTCTTACTAACAAACTAAAACATTTAATTCAAAAAGCCCTTTATAGACTTTCAGTTAAATAAGTCGCCCAATAATTATGCCTATCTACTGAAATGATAATTGAATTTTAATATTTTATGAATTTTTACGCCATATATTCTATAATTTTACCTTCTTTTTTTAAAAAATCTCTTACATGTTTTAAGAATTACCTAAAAAAGCCTATGGTTTACATCTTGTTCTAAATTAATCACGCCGTCAATTTGTCTGTCAATGAAATGTAAGTAGACCCCAAACCTATCACGTGATTTAAATTTTTTTCTCAAATCTATCCTACCGTTTTAATTTTTTTTCAAATCTATCCCCGTAAAAGGCCATTGTGGCAAGAATGGACTCACTTACATTCCACATCAGCAATATTGTTAAATGTTAATGAAGAAATTAATGCCGAGATAAAGTTGGAATCAAATGTAAATCATGGATGTTTCTAGGTAATTTTTAAATCGTGAGATAGATTTAAGAAACGGGTAATATCATGAGATATCCAGTGTAACAACTCCAAAATTTTTGGTGAACTGAATATGCATAGACATCCTTGTCCTTTTCATTACTGGAGTATAGCGGACATTCTAAGCATTGTATGTACAACCAAAATGACATGAACTCAAATTGGAAGAAAATAACTCTAAAGTATTATTATATATTATGTCAACGAATCATATAGGTATATGAACTCAAATTGGCCATGTTTGGTGGTCAGAATAACAAGTGGAATAGGATTTCAAAAATCATTATCCTTCGTTTGGACACAGGATTGGGTTTTGGCATAAAATAGGAAAAATTATTAAGCAAATTTTTCCACTGATCGGTGGGATAAAGGCAAATTGAAATATATTTATATCAAAGGACAAAAATGCCCGCAGCCTGCCTTTTAATTTTTTAAACATGCCACCTTGAAAGATTATATGCAACAGAGAGCCATGGGCAGTTGGGGCCCGACACTGGCCACCACCACCCCAGTGAGGTCGCCAGCCACCAAAGGTCACCGTCAACCTCGGCTGGGTGGTGGTAGCCAATGTCGGGTCCGCACTGCTCGGAATTTATTGAAATCAAAGGAAGAGAGAGAAGAGATCACCCTGTCACTGCCCCGTTTGAGGTTGCTGGTGGCCTCTGTGGCAACTAGCGGCCCTAATTCAAGCGGTGGTGGGAGGAACTATAGCCCCAATTTCTTCTCTCTCCCTCACTCTGTAATTTTTGTGCAATTCAAGTGGTGGTGCTCTAGCTAGACATCATTGCCCAACCGAGAGATCGTTGGGTGCATCTGGTGCAGCCGCCGACCTCGAGGGGCGGTGGTGGTTGATGTCGAGCCCCACCACCCTAGCCGACGTCTACTCTCTTTTTTTTTTCTTTCTTTTTGGTTCTTTTTTCTTTTAGCTTTTAATTTTCAAAGTTTATTGTTGTCAAAATTAATTTAGTTGGGAAAAAAAATTATTTTCGATATATGTTCGTAATTTTACTTTAATGTCTCAATCATTATCCCTAGCCCCGACGACAAGCGTATTTGTATTTTAGCATTCCCTCTAAGACACTTCAAACTCCGAAGGGGAAACATATTCTTAATTAGTGGAGATTTCGGACCAGACACTTATACTTTTTGGGATGAAATTTAAATAAATACACAAGACAAGATAAAAGCCGCATATTTCAATTTTTACAAAGGTAAATGACATGCAAAATTGCATACTTTTCATTTCTTTAGATTTAACATGTATTCTCAAAATTTTTTTGTAAAATTACAACGTTTAATTTCTACTTCAAATCTAGCACGTTGTCGACCAGTTGTTTATTTTTCCAACAAAAATGCTGATGTGGCTGGCCATGTAATTAACCTTTTTTTTTGTTACAACCACATAATTACTTTTAGAAATAAAATTTAATAAAAATAAAAAATTAAGAAATTGAAAAAAATAATAATAACGCCCACTACCAACCAATGTCAAGGGCGAGCGTTTACCGGGAGCGCTAGGGTCGACGGTATCCAACACCCAACGAAAGGAGGTCGCTGATGACTTATGAGTTCGCGGGTGTCCACATGTTGTGGGATGGTGGTCCCCACAAGGCGACTGCATCCCCAGTAAACACCCACGAGGTGTCTGGTGGTGGGTGTTAGTTTCTTTTTTTTTTTTCCAAAATTTATTGGAGATTTCTATTTTTACTAACTTTCGATTTAAAATTTTAGTACGTGATGTCACCAATTTGACAGAATAATTAACAGCCGACTGATGGCTTCTCAAATTTGAAACAAAAATGAAATGTTATGATTTTACAGAAAAATTTCAAAAGTATGTACTAGATCTGGAAAGTCGGAAAGTTCGTAAATTTACATGTCATTTGCCTATTATAAAGTTCAACTTTTAAAAATAGTGACGATGGTTACAAAAAGAAATTTCTCCTAATTAATAGTATAAGTTAAAGTTTTATTTAAATGAGTAATATATTTTGAATAATCAACAACGATGGTCACAAATTTTTTTTCTTTTTTGGTGAGGGATGGTCTCAGATTTTCCATTAGATTAGTAGTCTAGTGGGTAAATTGATTTGATTTGAAGTAATTTTGGAAAATTAATCAACCTTTTGTCTGATGATATACACTTGCCAGATTCTACAAATTAAATTATGTACTTTCCTCTCATGTATATATGTATATATAGTATAACCTGTACATGCTAATAAAATTAATTTTTATTTTGTTTACAGGATTACAGCAAATCCAAATATTGTATATATGGTAAATCCAAATCTGGTTCCCTTGTTGCCAAATGGCTTGCTATATAAGCGACTCTTATTTTCACTATTCCCCTTAGAATTAATCAAGAGAGAGTGACGAGAGCAAGAGAGAGACTTATACATCAAGCATGAGTTTGGTTAATAGGAACTATTTCGTGCTAGCAATTGTGCTATGTCTGTTGGTGTTGCAGGAAGCAATGACCAAAGCGATTTCAACCGACGACACCACTGAAGCCATATTGAGTGAGGTCAATGTCGATATCGCTAACAAGCTGCCTAATGGTGCAACCTTCACTATCCACTGTAAATCGGGAAATGACGACCTTGGGACCCATGTGATCGGGGCAGGAAAGAGTTATGGATTCTCATTCAAGATCAACGTCACTGGGAGCACATTGTTCTTCTGCGGGGTGTCATGGCAGGGTGGGCAGGTCGAGTTTGACATCTACAATACCTCTAGGGATGACGGGAAAAGGTGCAGTGACGAATGCAAGTGGCTAGCGAAAGAGGATGCTGTTGTGGGATTCAATTTCATCGGTACCGGTCCAAACCCTGACATCGTTATTCCATGGCAGAAGTAATTGTGCGAGCATGAAATATTGTAATAAGAGAAGCAAGGCAAGCTTATAATAAGATAATCATTATTGAAAATCATTGATAGTGGAGAGGACATTATGTCTAATTGATGATGATTCAAACTATTGCAAATATTGTGTACTTTCTCCCTGACTTCTTATTAAGCAAACCATAACATTTGATTCGAGAGCCCTAGACCAATAGACTTTCGATTACGTCACTGTGAACAGTTCTGCCTATATATTGCGACCGATATTTACTTGAATAGTTTATTTGATGAACTGAATAAACATAGATATCATTTTACTACTAAATTATATGGTTGTACAACTACAAAAAATGATTAATTATTTTCTATTATATATATTATTATATTTGTTATGTTGATGAATCGTGCTTATTTATGAACCCGAACTGAAAATGAACTCATCCCGGTTACTTAGGAAAAAGAACTTAGAAAAAAGGAACTCCATCTGTTTTGGCATTCCCCCACAATTCTCGACAAGTATTTCTTATTCAGATAAGATAGCAAAAAGAACTCATATTTGAAATTTATTTAACTTCTTCTTTTTTCTAAAATACTCGATCACTATACATTTATTCAAAATTCATTTAGGATTTTCTCATCTCCCCAATACGGGTCGTTTCAAAAATATCAAGTAAACAAATCTTATTATCCACCATACCTATGCTTCTTTTTTCATCTTGCGCCGGGTTCCACTATACCTATATCGGAAAATTTATGATACTCCTAGGCAGAGATACTAACCATCCGCATATAATATGAAGATGATGATGATGATGTATATATATATATATATGCCATAAGCATTTCGAAAGTCCCGCGGCTCTCGATCTTGACTTTTATTTTTTTACAAATGCAAATGAATTAATATAAATGTAGTTATTACTTAACCATGAAATAAGTAGTAGTAATAATAATAATATAAAATAATATCATAAAATAATAATATAATTGCTCTTAATTCAATCTTATAGGCCGATTTATAAAGTATTTAAGTAGGGATTGTTAGTCATGGAACTTGAATAAGTAATAATATTATGGATAATATGCATCAATATAATAGTATAATAAAGGTCGGTCGATGATGATGTATATACCAGAAGCATTTCGAAAGTCCTCGCGGAGAGTATTTCATGCTCTCGATCTTGACTTTTATTTTTTAAAAAAATGCGAATGAATTAATATAAATGTAGGTATTACTTAACCATGAAGTAAGTAGTAATAATAATAATAATATAAAATAATATCATAAAATAATAATATAATTGCTCTTAATTCAATCTTATAGGCCGATTTATAAAGTATTTAAGTAGGGATTGTTACTCATGGAACTTAAATAAGTAATAATATTATGGATAATATGCATCAATATAATAGTATAATAAGGGTCGGTCGAAGAATGCATCATATATTTTTAATAAGGATATTGATTTGTCAAAATTTTCAGATACTTTATAATGATTGTATTAAATTGAAATAGAATTCAAAATATATTTTCCTTCATATATATATATATATATATATTGTGTATGATTTTATTTATTAGTTTTCTCGTGCAATAGAGCAACCTACTACTATCATATATTTGTAAATCCATTATAAATCATGGGAAATTCTCCACGATGGTACAGAAAATGATATCCTCGTTGAAATCCAATTCGTTTGCTGCCAAAAGAATTGCGGTATAAGCAACTGTTATTTCCTTCAATCCTCGTCACCAGAGACAGAGAGAGGACTAACTAAGCAAACATGAGTTTGATTAATAGGAACTCTTTCATCTTAGCAATTGTAATGTCTTTGCCGGTGTTGTGGGAGGCAACGAATGTAGTGACTGCAACTTATACTGTTAGCCGGTATGCTATACCAACGAAGGTACGAGTCGAAATCTATAATGAGCTGCCCAAAAATGCGAGTTTCGTCGTCCACTGCAAGTCGAGGGACAATGACCTCGTGAGCCATGTGGTGGGGGTGGGCAAGCATTACGGGTTCGGATTCAGTGCTAACATTTGGGGCACCACATTTAAATTCATAAGGAACATGATCGATATGAGTTTGCTGGTGTTAGGGGAAGCAACCGACCACAGTGAGTAAGTGACTGCCATTAATTTAGGTATGTGGCCTAAGGCGTGCGTTAATTTTTTTCAATAATAAAAAGAGTTAAATGCACTTTACCACCCGATCTATGAGGTGAAATTAGGTTTGGCCCCCGACCTATGAAATTTGGCAGAGTGCCTCCTCATCTAATTCGAAAATAAGCGATATGACTCCCGGACCAAATTCCGGTCAGAATTCTGGTCAGAAAAAGTCACAGACTAATCACATATCAATTTGAAGAGAGCAAAATTGTCACAAGGAATAATTAATCAAAAATTGAATTCTTGTAAAATTAGCCACCTATGATCGTTCGTGATTTTGATTGTGATAGATTCGAGTCATACTTAACATGAACTGCTTTTCTTGAAGGAGCTTATGGTGAAAGATGAATTACGGATAGTGTGAGAGACAGACAGTTTAAGTGCTCTCTTCTCCATATGGGGGATAGGATCCCTCGGTTTACTCTCCAGCAGCCCTCTGTCCCCCACCTGCTGTCTCTCTCTCTCTATATGTTTGCCTGGAGAGCATTATGTGTGTGTGGATTTCTTCGAAGCTCAGATGCTCAACGGAGAAGGGGCAGATAGGAGGAAAGGGGTGGGTGAAGGGGATGAAGGGAGAGATTTGGCTACGAAAAGGACCAAGCTGCCCTTCTCTCTGAACCGTCTTCTGTTTTTCTAATTTTACATTTGAAATTATATTCTAAAATTTGAATTATAAATTAATAAAAATTATTTTTTTCACCTGAAAAGTGATCGAAAGACTAGTCGGAAGTGTATTTTGCTTCTTTTTACATAGGTTGGGGGGTATGATGCAAAATTTTAAAGGTCGGGGGCATATTGCTACTAGGCCTTTAGGTTGGGGGGCAAATTACATTTTACTCTAATAAAAAAATCAACGCACGCCCAATAGACGGATATTATATTAAGGCGGATAGTCGTATCCTCCATTTCAGCTGAGCATGACACCACCAATTGGAATAATATTGATTGAATATTACTCAACTGATTTCGCAATTTTGTTCATTTACTAACGAAAAAATCTGACTTGGCACGCTGACAAGGTAAAAGTGGTTCCATAAACAATTTCAGAAAATATTCAAATTCTTTTACCTTTTCAAATTGACCCCATAGCATCCTCTCCCTCTCCGCTAATTAGTCTAACAGCCCCAGTTGCCCCCCGGCGGCGAATCCGAGTCTCTTCCCTTCAATGTTTCTCTTTTCCCCCGATATGTGCAATCTCTCTAACCCAAAAAAAAAAAGGAAAAAGAAAAAAAAAACACAAAGAAAAGATTACTGGGGACGGAGGGACTTGAGCATAAACTGCATTTTGCTGTTGCAAATCACATCCTATCTGTTCAAGAAAATGGTGAAACTTTTCAGCCAACATTGATATATTGAAGTTTATCTCCTATTTTGAAAGTTAAATATTGATTATAACCTTTTTTTAGTTTGTTACATTTGGGTGCTCAGTTCTATGCATGGACGGTTGGGGGAAGTGAGAAAGCTGGTTACGGGGAACAGAGGGGCTTGAGGACGTTTAGGAAGTTCTCGATGTCGATGATGAGGAGCTCGGGTTTTGACACCCACAGTTGCCAGCAGCAGCGGAGGCTACCGGGTCACTGATGTCTGCAAAATGTCCACAAGATGTGCGCAGCCTAAGAGCTTCATTCTTGTACCAACTTTACTTTCACAATTTTTGGAATATACTATCATGGCGTCTTCATTTAAAATTTTTTAACTTAAACTACCAAACTTTTTTCGATGTGCATGATCAGGTATGCAGGAACTTTAAGGACCCCAACTTATTCATGATCAACTTGACCGGCCCACTGAAGGCGTAAAAACCTCTCATAGTGTGAATTTTCTCCATTTTTTAAAACTCAAACTCGAGATCTTTGCTTAAAGGGATCAAGTGTCGAATCATTTGAATAACTCCGTATTAATTATTTAGACTTTTAAAATTTAGTGGCACGAATCGCTTGTTATGATTTGATATAATCCATTATTGGTAATATAATTATAAATATAAATATTCATTTAATATATCCATTTATTTTAATTTTATAATAATTACTACATCCGATGATGGAAAATTAATTGCCCTTCACATCAATAAATATAACAAAAAATTGTATTTTTCTAGATTCCTTTAACTGCTTTGACTATCCACACATTTATTATGTCTGTGGTCAATTTTGTTACTGCCGTTGGAGTCAACTTGCAAATTCGTTAATTTATATTTTTGGAACTTGGGCAACTAATTCTTTTAAGTGTGAACTCTAGTATTCAGAAATCTAATTAGACTTCGACTAATCCAATTGAATCGAAACGGTCCACTAAAGGATAAAACTCTGAATTTTTTGCATTCAACTTGAACCCACGACCTTACTTAAGTGAAACAAACGCGGAACCGCTTGAATCAACTCACATTGGTTTGGGCAACGAATCTTTGTTCGGAGCATAAATGAATACCGATGTGTGATATTACAAATTAATTAAGCACTTTCATATATATATATATATATATATATATCATAAGCATTTCGAAAGTTCTCATGGAGAGTACGTTCGTTTTTTATACTCTTGAGTTTCTCTTTTATTTTCAAAAAATGCGAATAAATTATTGTAAATATAGAAATTACTTAACCATGAAGTAAGTAATAATAATAACAATATAAAATAGTATCATAAAAATATAATATAATATAATTATTTTTAATTCAATCTTATAGGTCTATTTATAAAGTATTCAAATTGGGATAAGGGTTTGTTACATATGGAGCTTGAATTAGCCAATAATATTATAGATAAGATGCATCAATATAATAGGATAATAAGGGTCGGTCGAAGAATACATATTGTATTTTTTAATAAGGGTATTGCATTGTCAAAATTTTCAGATGTTTTATAATGATTATATTAAATTGATGTAGAATTTAACTATGAAACAAGTAACATATGTTTTTCTTTATTTATATATATATATATATATATATATATATATATACTATGCATGACTTTATTTATTAGTTTTCCTATGCAATTTTCCCCGTGCATTATACGGGCAACCCTACCAGTATCATATATTTGTAAATCCATTATATAACATGGGAAATTCTCCACGAAGGTACAGAAAATGATATCCTCGTTGAAATCCAAATGGTCTGCTGCCAAAAGAATTGCGGTATAAGAAACTGTTATTTCCTTCAATAACAGTTGATAAATTGGAACTCTTTCATCTTAGCAATTGTGATGTCTTTGCTGGTGTTGTGGAAAGCAACGACTGTAGTGACTGTAACTTATACTATTAGCCAGTATGCAATACCGCCTACGAAGATGCGAGTCAAAATCTATTATGAGCTGCCCAAAAATGCAAGTTTCATCATCCACAGCAAATCAGGGGACGATGACCTCGGGAGCCATGTGGTGGGGGTGGGCAAGCATTACGGGTTCGGATTCAGGGCTAACATTTGGGGCACCGCATTGTTCTTCTGCAGAGCGTCATGGCAGGGCAGGAAAATCGAGAGGGCCATCTCCAGTGCATCCAGGGATGAGTGGGGCAGGTGCCTCAATTTCTGCATTTGGCAGGCACGGGATAATGGTATCTTGGTATACAGAAGTGAAACCCTGTCCTACCTTTACCCCCTGGACGTGTTATTCCGTGGAAATAGTAATGTTGAGGGCAAGGTCGTTAGAATCGCGATTCTACTTAGAATCGGTCGAGGGTCGTGAAATCGTGAATCGTAGAATCGAATCGTGAATCGTAAAATCGAATCGTGAATCGTAGAATCGAATCGTGAATCATAAGATTCTACCTTTAATTAAAAAAAACATATATATATATATATAAATATTAAATTTTATGTCGGAAATAGTTGAAATAAATATCAAATGGTAAATCTTGCTGCTTTCTACTTTATTCATCAAAATCAGACGGTGCTTAGTCTTCACAAGAGAGCGTTTCCACTATAACAACCTCCAATGAAAATTGATATAGTACTGTGGTCACAGATCCTATAGGCGAAGCTGTTTTTCCTCCCTAACTTCTTCTTGGTCTGTCCCTTCTTAGAATCATCTTTCTCTGCACTTGAAAAAGTCAAAAAAAAAATTCTAGCATAAATCATCTCAAACTAGACGACAATCAGGAATCGGTCGGAACCCAATTCAAAGCAGTTTCATAAACTTTATAGGTCCCTATCACTTACAGTCAAGAGACAAGTTTCAAATTTTTCATAAAATAAGAGAACCAATGAGCAATACTGTCGTACAATGAGAGAGATGAGGAGGGAGAGAGAGGGGGCATATGACTTTGGATTGAAACCGGAATCGTAGAATCGGTCCGATTCTACAATTCTAAGATTCGAATTGCGATTCAGCCACGATTCTACCTTCTCGATTCATGCCATAGAATCGGAATCGCTAACTACCCCTTAAATCGTAGAATCGTAAGATTTTACGATTCGAATCGCGATTCTAACGACCATGTTTGAGGGCAATGAATATTACAACATGGCAGGAAGATAACCAAAGAATTATTATGACAAGGCAGATAGGTTCTAATATGACTACTATTGTTAAGAATCCTTGATAATGCATGGACATGTCCTGCAACTGATTTAAACTTTCTTCAATTTAAGGAGCAAGAAAGTTTTATTTCTTCATGGATTCCTTTTTTATTTCAGTTGCAAGAGAGTGATCTTGACTTCACCAGCTCCATGCCTAAATTCACATTGACATGCACAGGTTACCGCCTAGTTTCATTAAATCCGAGTAATTGTTCACTCTTAATTGTAACGAAACCCTCACTTAGCCTGTTACTTTCATGTGTTTTGCTTTAAACATGCCCATGTCTACTCTGTGCATAAGCATCCACAGATCTGGAATTGGATTCTCGACGAAATGTTGCATATTTCCACGTACCTATTTAGGCATTTAGAACTTCTGAAAGGTAGGAGCTCGACTCATAACGAGAATTGCTGCTCTGTTGAACGCTCAAAGTGATGAGGACCAAAATCAATAGACAAAAGGACTCTTTCAGTCGAGTATCTCCTGTCAAGTATATACGTTTTCTTTCAGTCAAAATAACTTAAATAACACTCAAGTATCAAAATAATATCTTGGAAAGTCTAATATATCCCTTGTCACTCATTTAAGTAGTCCTGAATTTCTTTGGGTAATTACGAGAATTACGTGCAATTTGCTCTTATCTGGTCGCACAGTTAAGACTTTCCCATTTAAGTCATACGAGGTCAGAGGTCTAAATTAATAATTTGCTATAGTAAATCAGTTAGATGCATAGTGCGGATGCGTTGTTCGCTAGGAAATAATTATAAGAACTTCCTATCGAAAAAAAAATTCTAAGAACTGAAATGCATAATAGAATTTCTTTTTAACTATAAATTTAACTTTGAGGCCTAAAAGAAGCTAATTTGTGTGATAATATATTCTTTTTTTATTGCAAGAGACTCATGAACCTAATAAAGAGATTAATATGTATTATTCAATAATTAACATAAAGTTCCTAACAATAATTTAGAGTTCATTTGGGGATAGAAGGTCTCATAAGCGTTTTGCCGATACATTTTAAATAGACAGTATAGGGTCTAATGAAATCTGTTGAAACCACAATTTGAATTAGATTAACTCAGCGGTTAGAGACATGATTTAAAGCTCATAATGAAAATTATTTATAGTACTTCAAGGCTAGATTAATCACCAATTGGTAGCCGGTTAATTACCTTTTCCCAATGAATGACTATTCACCAATTCTACTTTCAACAATTTTAAATTAATTCCTTACAAACATTTTTTTTTTTGGTGAATTGGGGCCAAACGATTTAAATTAATCTGAAATTAGTAATTATTTTTTAAGTAAATTTATTTTAGCTCTTTTCCATGGCAACAACACTCCCAAACCAAATTTCTTAAGTTATTGGCTTAGCAGTTACTAGATTTAAAAAAATTTGGGAAGTTAATCATTATATACATTCTTTTTATTAGATTTTACAAATTAATGTACTTTGCATTTATAAGTGATATGTGTATATATATATATATATAATCCAATCTTACAGAACATGGAAAATGCTTTATGGATGTAAATAAATGGTGTCTATGTAAAATCCAACTGATTTGCTACCAAAACATATTTTGTGCGCCCCAGTACCTGGAATCTTAACGGGCTCCTATTAATTCAGTATAAAAACTCTCATAACATGATTTTTCTCCATTCATAAGAGTTGAACCAATATATAGTTTTAGGAAAATAAGCGTTGAACTGCTTAAAATCGAAAAAAAAATCTCCTACTTTTAGGAAAAACATAAAAAGTAATAAATAAAATAATCTCTGCTCTATTATTTCAAAAATCTCTTTTATTATTTCATCCACCATCCATTTAAAAAAAGCATCAAACAAAACATTTCTAAAAGTTGGGTCAATATTTTTTAAGACAAGCAATCTTAAATTTCCCCAAATTACTTTGGGCTTGCAGGAGAGCTAGTATTGCATATAGATATTTAACTTCGAGGGAGAGCCTCTTCGACAAGTGTTCAGTGTTTCCCCAAAAAAAGCAACTGAAAATTTATAAATAAATTATTAATCAGTTAATTTATTGACTAAAATAAAGGGGGAGAGACCCGACATGCACGGGACGGTTTCTTGCATGCAATGCATTAGTTGCCAGACATTTCATACGTAACCAACGCAATTCGCTATATATATGCTTTTATCGCTTTCATTTCTTACAAACTAATTTCATAATATATGGGAATGGTATACTTTTAAAACTAATAAATATAATGATTTTCTCTGCAAAATAATATATAATGACACCTATTCTATATCTATATAATATCTAAACTTGAAAATAGGGGTAGAATAGCAATGATTGTCCTATAATTAAAATATTATAAGGAATTATTATTATTATTATTATTATTATTATTATTGGTAACAATAATGGTCAAAGAAGTATTTCAATCACTTACTGCTATTTATCAATAAGTACTTATAATTTTAAGAAAATTAATGATCTTTTATAATTATGTAGCATCATAATTTTAATATATTTTTATATATATAATGAATTTTTTAAAACAAAACGGTATTAATTATTTTTTGAATAGTAGCTAATATATATACTCTATTGATTATTTTGTTCCCCTGTATATATTTTTTGGGTTATATGCAAATAACATATATTCTACTGCACAATTAATGATAAAAAAATTTCTTAATACATAAGTGATAACGTGACAAAGTAAAAGAGTTTTATTTTTTATGATGCGACAGCGTAAATATCGACTCGTAATTTGTTTATATATATATATATAGATGTTTATGAATATATATATATATATATATATATATAAATTCATGTGATGCATGGCACAGAAGGTTTGCAAAATTGTATTTTCCTACTTTTCTGTAATTGCTTTGCCTAACCACATTTATTATTGTTTGTTTGTATCAACTTTATTATTGCCTTTGTAGTCAACAATGTAAATTCATTAATATTTATGTTTTTTGGAACTGAGTCAACCCATTTTTTATCGTACTAATGACTTGCGACGTGTGGGCCTTAGACACTGTATTTCCCCAAAGAAAAAATGAATAGTGACAAAGAAGGGGTCTTAATGGAGTGACCAAAATATCGATTCAAGATCAAAAAGTCTTGGGTTCAATCCTTAAGGTGAAATGCATGTGTCTTTTTATCTCGTTTAATTTCTTACCTTTGTATTAATCTCATGAGTCTCTCTTATAACTGAAAAAAATGAATAGTGACGGGTGATATAAGAAATTAATTAATGCACTTTCATATCATATATTTGTAAATCCATTATAAAACATGGGAAATCCTTCAAGTTGGTAAAGAAAATGGTATCTTCGTCCAAATCCTGTCCATTAGCTGCCAAAAGAATTGCGATATAAGCAATTCTTATTTCCCTTCAACCCCCGTTGCTAGAGCCAAAGAGTGAGAGGACTAACTAAGCAAGCATGAGTTCGATCGCTAGGAATTCTTTCATCTTTCTAATTCTTATGTCTTTGCTGGTGTTGTGGGGAGCAAC
This sequence comes from Punica granatum, assembly GCF_007655135.1. Taxonomy (NCBI): domain Eukaryota; kingdom Viridiplantae; phylum Streptophyta; class Magnoliopsida; order Myrtales; family Lythraceae; genus Punica; species Punica granatum. The sequence continues at coordinate 23,867,523 of NC_045134.1, read as the reverse complement.
GATCACAACGACTGCAACCGATACAACAGACATCGGCACTAAACACAAGGTGTTGGTCGATATCTCTAACAAGCTGCCCGATCAAACGAGCTTCACCATCCACTGTAAATCACAGGATGACGATCTTGGGAAGCACGACGTTAAGGCTGGTCAGAAGTACGGGTTCAAATTCAGGGTTAACTGGTGGGGCACCACGTTGTTCTTCTGCGGGGCGTCATGGCAGGGCAACTATGTCGAGTTTGACATCTACCGAGCCAGCAGGGACGACGAGAAGAGGTGCTATTTCCACTGCATGTGGGAGGTACGAGGGGATGCTATCGTGGGATACAAGGAGGGCTACAAGGAACCCGACATTTTTATTCATTGGAAAAAGCAAACCAGCCACATACTTGTCTGAGAGCGTAACTCATGTTGAATCTGAAATTTGTCAGCTTCAAGAAAAATAAACCTCATGGATAAGGCAAAAGTCTGTCTGAATGTTAAATTTGATCTATGCATCCCATTATATAAAAGCAATGATATACTATATATCTTCTCAACGAACAATATTAAAACAAGGGGAATTTCTATGATACAATTACCAAAAGCGATACTATGGTGCATTTAACAATGTTTTACTAAAAGTTTAAGTGAATTCCTCTAGAAATTTATGTAATTTATATAAGTAAATATATCTTGGAGTCCACGTAATTTACTTCAAACGTAAGTGACTCGCTAAGAGTCCAAAAAATCCACTCCAACTAGTTTTTCAAAGCACATGTAATTTAGTCAAAAGACGTGTAAATTATTTAAAATTAATTATCTTAGTATAATTTCAAGTAATTTACTTGCATACATGGTGCAGTTATTTTAAAGTTACACCCTAGACCTTCTCTAAGACAAGGTGAAAACCCCATACTTGCATCGCTATTTTGACTAGAATATCCTTTGAAAAACAACATATTTGAGAACTACTTTTAAAATTAGTTAATTAATCAAACTAATAATAATTTAATTGAATAGTTGCTTTATGACATGGTTGCTATGTGATTTAATTTTTATTTAGCGCTTCGGCCCCCTTATTACCAAAACTTGTTCGTATCGATCACGTTAATAAGCGAACCAAAGCATTTTATTCATGGGCTGGGTCATGACAAACTTTCAATCAAGTTCATGTAAAAATTATGAATATATTGTGTAAGTTATCCAAACTACGATGTATCATGTGCCAAGATAAAGGTGGAGAAGGGACAACAAAAAAAAGTCCCACCGACAATATTTCAGTCCTACGTTACAGTTCATATCACTACATTCTCTATCGGTTTGCTTTTTTTTTTTCTTTTTTATTGTGAGATCAAAAGATGCCCCTGCCGTGTTGGTTCCGTCTCATGCAGATTTCAGTTATGCAAATATTTACTTTTACCATTATACACCACCTAAATATTTAAGGAATCAATGGCATGTTATGATTTGATAATATTGATTCAATTCATTAAATTTTAATGGAAATTACATTTTAAATCCAAATAATTATTTATCTAAAATATACATTTTATAATTTTATAATAATTACGACGTTAATGATGGAACCTTAATTGCCCTTTAAGTCTACACACATATAGTCTCTCTCTCTCTATATATATATATAATGAATATGCTTCCTTTTTTTTTAAGTTGCGTTGACAACAACCATTTATTATTGTTTGTTTGGAATTTAATATTATTATTGTTGACAGCAAACAATCAATAATAAATTATTTTGGGAAATTAGTCAACTCATTTTTGTCTGTATCAAATAAATAAGTAACGAACTACTGAAAATAATTAAATAGATAAGTAATGACGTGATATATATTTCAGATATATTTCAAATCCACTTACAAAACCTGGGAAATTCTTCGCGATGAACAGAAAATGACATCTTCGCCCTAATCCAATTCCTTTGCTGCCAAAGGAGTGGCGATATTTATAGGCAACTCTTATTAAACAAGTATGAGTCTGATTACTAGAATAAGTTCTTTCCTCTTAATAATTACACTGTCTTTGCTGGTGCTAGGGGAAGCAACGGCCACTGTGACTGCAACTACCGATAAAATTAACTTCGGCTTGGGGCCGAGAGTGTTGGTCGATATCTCTAACAAGCTGCCCAATCGAATGAGCTTCACCATCCACTGTAAATCGAAGAACGATGACCTCAAGACTCACGTGGTTGAGCCAGGGCAGAAGTATGGGTTCAGATTCAGGGTTGATTTCTTTGGTACCACGTTGTTCTTCTGCGGGGCAAAATGGCACGGGGGACATGTCGTGTTCGACATCTACAAAGCTGACAGGGACGATATGTACAGGTGCCCTTATCACTGCAGATGGGAGGCACGAGGGGATGCTATCGTGGGATATATGGAGCACTACCCAAACCCCGACATCGTTATTCCTTGGAATAAGTCATTTACGGCCCTAACGTGACTGTCAGTGATGAGAATCCTCCATAGTGGACATATTGCCTAACTGATCCAAACTAGTGTACTTCTTTTTCAGGAAGGAAGAGCTGTATTTTCTTAATGGCTCAGCGAATAAATATAAATTCCTTGAAATATGCTTTAAGTTATTAACATGTGAAAAAACATAAAAAAAAAAAAGTCCTAATTGACGAGAACAACATTCGGAATGACTTAATCTTAGACAAGAGCACTCAGAATGTCTTTAGACAAGAGCATGTACCATGTTACAATATTCCCTATTCAGCTTCCTAGCTTCTAATTATTATTTTTCATCACGAAGTGTTTATAGCATATCGGCTTCCTTCTAATTATTCAAACAAAAAAAGCCCTTTAATTCATGGACCTATGACAAACTTATTTTTTCGTATTTTCTCTCGAAATATAATAACAACAATTGTCACGGCTTGGTTAATTAGTGCAACTTTCAAATTTATTTCTTGGATGCAATAGATAAATAAGGTTAAAAATTAAAAACTTATATTAGTCTTGTTTTTTGGTGATCATTTAGAATTGATTATAGTTAAAAAAAAAAAAAGGAAAAAAATTTGTCATTGCAATTGGTCCATCATCCATGGGCCTCTTTGTAAACCCAAAAAATAAAAAGGAAAAATTTTCTAGATTGATTTCTTAATAATCACATAGAAGACCTTGTACTCTATGTATCTTTTGTGAAAGTTGTATGGTCCTTCCAACAACTACAATTATTGAAAGCTCAAGTGGACAATCTCATCGACTTCCAATATTCAACCTGGTCTCTTTGTTTACCACATAAAAGATTTTTAAAAAAAAAACTGCCGAATTTATTCATGCGGTGTTTTGGATGTTCGAGGATAGGAAAAAAATGAATAAATATGGAAAAATTAAATGGGGGAAAGATAGGGAAAAAAGAAAAGAATGAGGCAGGGATGGACTGGGAGGGGCTACCATCCCTCTAAAATCTTGACAAGCAATGAAAGTATGCATTATTATTCTATTTTCAATGAAACTACGTGTATTTTAGGACTCTCTGAGGAGTGAGAGGAGCTTGAGGGGACTAAATTTGGTCCTCTAAAACACCTTGGAGAAGCTAATGACCAATGTGGAGTCAAACAGTGCGGTATAATAAGTATCATTTACTCTCAACCAAAGCATCTTTGATCATTTAGTGAGGACAATGAACTACTGAAATTGCTATGGTATACGGTCATGATCTTTCTTATAAAGAGACAAGCCCAACTAATTTTAGGCGAAGAGTTTTACTATTTCAGCCGATTCCGCACGAATCAAACACATATGACAAATATATAATTATGTCAAAAGCTATGGGCAGTTTCACAAATAGACACATTGGAGGTTTTTTGTTCGAAAATTTTCGCAAAAAATATAGGCGAATTATAACTTCCCACTTAATAGACACCTAACCACCTTTCTCTCCGAACTCATGGACCTAAGCCTTTTCTCTCTTCCTACTCCTTTCTCTTGCGTAAATTGCACCGTCGGTACAAAACCTTTTAGCAATGTAACATTACCAACTTTTTTTCCGTTACAAGTTGATACAAAAATCTTTTAAAGTGTTACAATCAATTACATTCCGTTCATTGGAAACTAACACTGTTTGTATCGCCTGAGGTGGCATTCGATATGTGATTTAAACATTTGATATGGTAAAAATAATTCTATAAAAATTCATTTTTTAAAATTTTAATTAAGTAAAATAAGATAATAAAAATAAATTTGAAAATAACTCTCTTGTCTCTCACTTGTATTTCTCTCTCGTCTCTCTCCATCTCTGCTTGCAAGAGCACTGGAGCAAAGGAGCAATAGCAAGAACAATGACAGATCGCCTACTTCCGCAACCTCCGCTCCCTCGACCTCTCCTCCTTCCCCGGCTCCCCTGATCCATCCTCCTTTGCGTCTTCTACTTTGCCTCCACCCCCCGACTCAGACGGCAACAAGTGGCGAGCCTACTTCGTCCCCTTCTCCTCTCCAGATCGATCTCAGTCCCATCGATTCCCTTTCTTTCTTGTCTTGATCTAATTCCTTCTTTTTATTGAAATTCGACAGAATAAGAGGTGGGGTCACCCCAGCCAGCGACCCCGACTGACCACCCCGGCAATCTCAAACTCCGACAGCAAGCTCTGTCAGGGGTGGCGTCTCCGACGGGCGCGCCCCCACCCCCGATAAAGATGAAATTAAAAAAAAAGGGAAAAAAAAAAGATCTTGACTGACGCAGCGCGGATCACGATTTCTCGCTCCTAAATCTGAATTTAGACTCGAAAGGAATAAAACACAGCTAAACCCTAACGATATACTGAAAACAAAGAGTTATAGTAAATTCAAAGTATCATTCATCAATAGTTATTTCTGAGGTATCTAGTTCTCTCTTCTAGAGAAAACTAAGAAACTAAAATAGGAAATTAGAATATAGGTCCTTACTATGTAACTTCCTAAACAAAATAAGTAATTATTCCAAAATTGAAAATTTTAGACTCTTGACTCGAACTAAAATTGCAAATAATATATAATTCTAAATATACTACCTAATTAAGATAATAATATTATCAATCTATGGATCAAGACATCTCATCTTCCCCTTCCACATCACGAGAATATTTTCTTGATATATCAAAGATATGCTTCTTTGGGCTTGGGCTTGTTGATACAGATATGGGCTGAAAATCCTCCGCGTCATTAAGGGTGGTGCTTAGACGACTTGCTTCTGCTTCTATTTGCTAATTGGTTTTGAAGATGATGATGATGATGAGTGAAGATAGATCTGTTTACCCCTTTTTTTTTCCCTGCTCGTTGCTACTGTAGAGAAAGGGATGGAGAGAGAGGGAAAACAGAGAGACCGAGGAGGGAGAGAAGAGATAGACAAGAGAAAGGGGAGATAGTTTAATTTTTTAAATTTTTTTTTATTTATATGCTATGTTTATTTTGCCCAAAAAAATCTTATGTTAATAAAATTGTAGAAAAGTATTTTTTATATATTATTTTTGCCAGGTTGGACGCTGAAATTATACATCATTGGACACATCAACATTTCCAAACGGCATCATTATTACAAAAAAAAGATTTTATACCAAACTGTTACGTTACTAAAAGATTTTGTACAAACGGTTCAATTCTGTCCTTCCAGCTCCTTTCTTCGTTTCATTCGTTCTTGCTCTTGTTTCCAGGTTTTTGGGACTTTCCTGGTGAATATGGGACATACTTCAGCAGATTGATATTGAGCCAAACTAAAAGAAAGATGGTAAAAATGCTGAGATCGTAAAGAAGCCGTGAATGACTTGGTCCTACATATGCAAAATTATGGAGGAATTTACAGACAGAGGAAAAGACCGTGGAGGAACAATCGGAGATTTATGTCAAATTAGTAAAAGACAAGACATCCTCCACATTCGATATCAACTTAAAAAAACAAAAACCATTTACTCAAATATATTTGGTAGAGTTAGATATTATTAGGCCTTGATGAGCACATATATATAATATATTACATCTCCATATATATATATATATATATCCACATTCATCAATCATCATGTTAGAATATTTCGATGATAATTTTATTATACACCAGTGCCAAGACTTACTTTCGATTGGAAAATTTCTACTGTCCTCCGGAAGGACCGCCACTGATGTTGTATAATTATATATAACATTAACATGCTGTGATGTGCTCAAATAAGTTGATATAACAGTTGAAAGTGGAGGGAAGAAATTAATGAACCTAGCTACCTTTCCCCTTAACTGGCAGAACATGTATACATATGGATATTGCTTATTACATCCTTTCTCACAATATCTTAATTGAAGTATATGTAATGTAATGACTCCTCATTTACATATCTATCATATTTGCTGTTATTTTTTTACTTCATTTTTAACGAAATTCTCATTGTTTCTTTCTCTTATTTGTTTTGATTATTTTTCCCTCAGATGTCAATATACTAACTCATATTATGTTAAATCAGCTAATAAAAGACTTTTCTTTTTGGCATGATTTTTTATTTTTCATTGCGGAAGATCTCAATAGCTCAAAAATTGTATCGAAATAGATTTTTTTTTCCTAATTGTTTTGTTAAATGTGACATCCATTGACTTTATTAGGAATTCAACCAACTATATTTAAATAAGGGTTAACGGCCCAATAACGTGAAGACACATGATACTACCACTAAAATTGACGGAAAATCTAACGTTGTGCCAGATTTTAGTCTAAAATGAAAAGTCATGCTTTTCAGAACAATTTTCGAAATGTCGTGCTAGAATCTGAAAAAAAAAATTGTAAAGGTCATACTTTTTTGGGCTATTAATCCTTTAAATAATAATGACGGGGAATTAATCAAAGTAGTGCTCTACCAAAATGAGTATGCAGAATACGCTAATGTGGAAAACCTTTCGCAAAAGCGAAGGAAAGGCTCTTATCAATTGTAAAAGTTCGATTTTTGGTGATTCTATATCGACTGGCGACATGAGACAGCACCAAATAGATTATAATAAATGGAGGAATAAGTGTTAGTCACTCGAGTGACTGTCATAACTATTCTTACGTATCATAATTTTATTAATTCTTCCACATCAAAATATTGTGAAGCAGGACAATTTAATATATTCTCTAACGCAAGCCAAAATTAATAACGCTAATATGGATTATAGAAGGGGAAGGCGCACACACAGAGATTAAGTAACCAAGCATGAGATTGATTAGAAGAAATCCTCCGCTCTCAGTACTTGTAATGTCTTTGTTGGTGTCACGGGAAGCAACGGCCATTGTGACAGCCGAGGGGGGATGCCATGGCGGGATTCATGGAGGGCTACCCAAACCCCGACATCGTTATTCCTTAGAGTAAGTAACGTTGGGTACAACCAATATTACAATAAGACATAATAGAGGTTCTAATCTGACCGTCATTGAGATTAGTCCTTAATGGTGGATATGTTGTAAAACTGATCCAAATTATTTTACTTTTCTTTTTTTTTTTCAAAAGCTTTTTATTAAGCAAACCACAATCTTTGAGAGAAAGGGTCGTAGAAGATATTGTTTTCTTCACAGTATAAGATATTAATGAGTGGCAAATATTTTGTGTAGAATGACAATCCCCTACACATACTTTTTTTTATATATATTTATATCAATAGGTATTTTCAACCATGCTCAATCACACTTGAGAATTAGTCACGATTTGTATTATTTCCATATCGAACCAGCTAATTCAGTACAGTAAAAATTCCATTTTATAATTTTCAGATTCAGAGTATAAAAACTAAAAATCAAGAATCCAAATCCAAATCCAATTAAACAATAAAAGAATACCCTAGTCGGGTTCTATTGTCTCAATTCCTCCTCCCCTGCATATCGATATGCAATTAAACAACAAAAAAAAAGGTCTGATCATTTTTCTGTGAATCCGTTTCGCTCTATTGTGTAGATTTGATTCTTTTCTAGGTGTGAATTGAGGTGGCTTGTTGATTTACATTAATTTCTCATATCTATTGTCTTCTTCATTTTAGTTTTCTTCGTTGCTTTGCATTTTACTGTTCGATCATGTAGGTTTTGAGGCCATGGAGGCCCATTCACTTGGGAAAAATAAATAAATAAAAAGAGTTTTTCCGCCGTATATCTCATGGTTCATTTATTTTCCTTAATCTATCTAATAGTTTAAAAATTATCCAAAAAGATCCACGATTTGCATGTTGTTCTAGATCTATCTCGACGTCAAGTTTTCCTTCAATTTTTGACAATATTACTGACGTGTCAATTTCCACGTAAATGCTGTTAAATGGAAAACAGGCCACGTCAGCAAAACCGTTAAAAATTGACGGAAAACTTGACACTGATATAGATCTAGAACAATATGCAAACCAATGGTTTTTAGGATAATTTTTAATTCATGCGATAGATTTGAGAAAATAGGCAAACCATAAAACATAAAGTCCAAGATAAAAGTGGAGATGCTATAGCGGTTTGCACGTAAAAACAACCACCATGGTAGTTTTATTTTTTACCGTCGAATCTTTCTACTTAAAATCCTAGCCATATAAGTATCCAATATTTTTTTTTTTACTCTAAGACTTACTCATAATATTTTGACTATCTATAATTTCAGCCACGTATCTTCTCCTTGAAAATGGTATCTTCTTCTAAACCCAATTCGTTTGCTGCCAAAAGAATGGCGATATAAGCAACTCTTGATAAGATATTGTAATGTCTTTGCTGGTGTTATGGAAAGCAAGGACCGCTACGGCTGCAACCGATAGAATTAACTTGGGCACGGGGCACAAGGTGCTGGTCGATATCTCTAATGAGCTGCCCAACGGAACGAGCTTCACCATCCACTGCAAATATAAGGACGATAACCTGAGGAATCACTTTGTTGACCCACAGCAGAAGTACGGGTTCAAATTCAGGACTAACTTCTGGGGCACCACGTTGTTCTTCTGTGGCGCATCATGGCAGGGCAGGCAAGTCGAGTTCGACATCTTCCGAGCCAGCAGGGACGACACCAAGAGGTGCTTTTATCACTGGGGGTGACAGGCACGGGGGTGTGCTATTGTGGGATACATGGAGGGCTACCCGAACCCCGACATTATTATTCCTTGGAATAAGTAAACAAACCGCATACTTGTCTAAGAGCTTAACTAATGCAAATTTCGAGTCTGAAATCTTACTTATTTCATAGTTAAAATTAATGCAAATAAGTTGTTATTGTGACCTTTCATCTTCAGAAAAAATAAAACTCATGGATAAGGCAAAAGTCTGTCTGAATATATTGGATTCGCAGATTTCTTGTAGTGTCGATCTATACATCTGCAGATATGTATAGATGTTATTGTGATTCATCGCATTAAAATGGAAATGGTATGGCAAATATAAATCATCTATAACGAACAATAGCAAAACAAGAGGAGAGCTCCATAAATCAAAGACGGTGTAGCACAGTGTCTGATAATCAAGAGATCCAATTCCGTTACTCGTTGTGGGATTGACCCATGTTCTTTTATTAGTTATTAGAATTTCTATTTCTTTGTATTAAACTCATGAGTCTCTCTTAAGCAAAAAAACAAGAGGACACTCCCTACATCGTAATTATGAAAAAACTATATAAGAAATATAATTTTCCAAAGTTTGTTAAATAGTAAATTATCTTCTAATGAAAATAAACAGTTACAATTAAAATTTTATTTTTAGCTAATTATTAATGGTAATTAATATATAAAATCCTTCTTAATTCATTAATTTAATAATATGTTTCTTAATTGATACTAATTGTTTCATTTTAATTGCGTACTAATGTTAAAAGTAATATTATTATTGTCAATTTTTAAATTTTAATAATTATGTTGATTGTATATAGTTATAATAAAAATAAATTATTTGAGTATGTATTTGATAATTTTTCATTACTTAAAAAATATTTATACATAATTTGTAATTATTTTAGTAATAATTATTTAATTAAGTCAGGATAATCTATTTTATAATATTCTAATTATTAAAAATATATAACTACATTGATTTGAAAGAGAAAGAAGTTGGAATTGTTTCTGGAAGAATTTTTCTTTGGCGATTAACACTTTGGTGGTAATCCACATAGCCATCCCTGACCTAGGCAATGTGGATTGCCAATTGAGTAGCAATGCAGATTACTGGTACAAGATGGGTTACCACTTACGACATACAACCAAACAAGGTAGTGTATGAGTCCATGTAATTTAAGGGTTTATTGCACCATATAGCCTAACGTTGATAGATATTCTTAAATATATCATAACGTCGTTTTTTTGCTTGAGGTATCACAACGTTGCTATTTTTGTTTCAGCAACTATCCCCCGAGGCTAGATGGTGACATCAAATTAGCAATGTTAGGATACCTCAAGCAAAAAATCTACGTTGGATAAATCTAAGAATATCTATTAATATTAGACTATATTGTGCAATATATCCTAATTTAAATACCTCATACCAAATGCAATCTTAGTTCCAAGTAAGAACGTGTTATCGATCCCTTCTAATAAGCAAACCAAAACATTTAATTCGTGGGCTGGGTCATGACAAACTTTCAATTAAATTCATGTAAAAGTTATGAATATATTGTGCAAGTTTTCCGAACTACAAGTGTATCATGTGCCAAGTTAAAGGGGGAGAAAAGGGGACAGCAGAAAAAGTCTTGCTGACAATATTATGGATTTATAATATCTTAGTCCTAAGTTACAACCCATACCACTACATTCTCTATCAGCTTGCTTCTTCTTTTTCTTTTTTATGGTGAGATCACAAGATGCCCATGCTATGGTAGTTCAATCTCATACGAATTTCAGTTGCACAAATATTTAACTTTTACCATTATACACATCCCAAATATTTAAGGAATCAATGGCACATTATGATTTCATTCAATCCAATATAGGTATTCAATTCATTAATTTTCATTGGAAATTACATTTTAAATTCAATTAATTATTTACGTAAAATATAGAATTTATAATTTTATAGTAATTACTACCTTAATGATGGAACATTAATTCCCCTTTAAGTCCATATACATATATATATATATATGTATGTATGTATGTAATGAATATGCTTCCTATTTTTTTAAACTGCGTTGACAACAACCATTTATTATTGTTTATTTGCAATTATTATTATTATTATTATTATTATTATTATTATTGACAGCAAACCAGGAATAATAAATTATAATTGGTGAAGTCATTTCTGTTTGTAACAAATAAATATTACTGAAAAAAATAAATAAGTAATGACGTGTGATATATATTACAAATTAATGCACTTTCCTTTCATATATATTTCAAATCCACTTATAAAACTTGGGAAATTCTTCGCGATGGTTCAGAAAATGCTATCTTCGCCCTAATCCAAATCCTTTGCTACCAAAGGAGTAGCGATATATATAAGCAACTCTTATTTCCTTCAGGCCCCGTTTGCCGAAGACAGATAGAGCACTAATATTAAGCAAGTATGAGTCTGATTAATAGAATAAGTTCTTTCCTGTTAATAATTGCAATGTTTTTGCTGGTGCTGGGGGAAGCAATGGCCACTGTGACTGAGACAACCGATAAAATTAACTTCGGCTTGGGGCCGAAGGTGTTGGTCGATATCTCTAACAAGCTGCCCAATGGAACGAGCTTCACCTTCCACTGTAAATCGAAGAACGATGACCTCGGGACTCACGTGGTTGAGCCCGGGCAGAAGTATGGGTTCAGATTCAGGGTTAATTTCTTCGGCACCACGTTGTTCTTCTGCGGGGCGAAATGGCAGGGGGGGCATGTTGTGTTCGACATCTACAAAGCCAGCAGAGACGATATGTACAGGTGCCCTTATCACTGCAGATGGGAGGCACGAGGGGATGCTATCGTGGGATATATGGAGCACTACCCAAACCCCGACATTGTTATTCCCTGGAATAAGTAATTTAAGGCCCTAATGTGACTGTCAGTGATGAGAATCCTCCATGGTGGACATATTGCCTAACTGATCCAAACCGGTGTACTTCTTTTTCAGGAAGGAAAAGATGTATTTTCTTCATGGCTCAGCGAATAAATATAAATTCCTTGAAATATGCTTTAAGTTATTTACATATGAAATAACACAAAAAAGTCCTAACTGACGAGAACAAAATTCGGAATGACTTAATTATAGGTAAGTGCACTCGAAATGTCTTAATTTTAGACAAAAGTATATACCACTTTACTATATTCTCTGCTAAGCTTCCTAGCTTCTAATTATTTTTTTTCATCACGAAGTGGTCAGAGCCAATCGGCTTCCTTCTAATTAGTCAAACAGAAAAAAAAAAACCCTTTAATTCATGGACCTATGACAAACTTATTTTTTCATATTCTCTCTCAAACTATAGTAATAACAATTGTCACGGCTTGGTTAGTGCAACTTTCAAACTTATTTCTTGGATGAAATAGAAAAATAAGGTTAAAACTTAAAAACTTATGTCAGCACCCTGTTTTGGTCCACCGGTTTCAGAGAAGGACATCGATAACACTTCTAACAACAACCCTTGAACCGCAACAAAAAACCGTCGAACAAAGTCTGGATTACTATTCACAGTCAGGTCAGACATATCAACCAGACGGCCTCGAGAACAAGGCATAGAAGATCACAGCGCAATAAGAATTCAAAATCGACAACCTAACATGACCACGAGGAGGAGGGGCAAAATCGTCATTCCAGTCGGAGGGAAGTATTTTTTGATTAAATTCCCAAGCATTCACGGTTTTTAAATTCCTTGCATTTTTTAATTTAATTTAGCTCTAATTTTACATTTTTCAGAAAAAAAAAATACTCTATGAGACGTTTTTTGGACCTTACGCGTGTCAAATTCGAATTTCAAAATCTGAAACAAAACTCATGACTGAAAAATATTTTTCAACATAATATCGATCTCTAAATTTTTCTGAACCTTGATGGTGGTTCCGGATTATTTTTCGGATGATAGGGTGAAAAGACGATAATTTCAGGCCTTACGTGCATCAATTTTGATTTTTTTTCAAAATTCGAGTCAATACTCGGAATTGAAAAATAATTTTCACATAATATCGATCCTTGAATTTTTCTGAACACAACGGTGTTTTCAGATTATTTTTCGGAATTCCGTTGGAAAAGACTAGAAATTCGAAAATAATAGAGCAATTACGATCGACGTGTTATAGAAGTTCAATATCGATTTTATCAAGATTCGGTCTCCATTGATACAAATTGATCCTCATAGAGTCGATAATTTCTAGAATTTCATGATTTCGAAATTTTCATTTTTAAAATATCGATGGATCTCGAGAAATCGATTTATCGATCGATGAATGCCCATACGAAAAATAATTATTATATTTATTAAAAAAAAAAGGAAAAAGGTTACAGAGGGGTTGACCACCACGTTTTTCAGTTTTCCCGCCCCTTTTCTTTTCCTTCTTCCTTCCCTTCTCTTCCCTTTCCTTCTGACCGTAACCTGTTGACTCGTTTTCTTTCTTTTCTTTCCTTCTCTCTTCTTTCTTCTCTCTGCAGGTTGATCCCATGCTCCTTTTGACCATGACCAGCTCTCTCTGCTTTTCTTTCTTTCCTGGACAAAAGAATATTTTATACTAAACTGTTATATCGCTAAAAGGTTTTGTGTCAACAGTGCAATTTACTCCCTCTTTCTCCCCAGTGAACTCTAACTCTCTACAACCTATTCCGGCATCGCCTCTCACGGTCCTTCCAGCTCCTTTTTCCGTCCAATTCATTCTTGTTCTTGTTCCCAGGTTTTTGGGACTTTCCTGCTGAATATGGGACATACCTCAACAGATTGATATTGAGCCCAACAAAAAGAAAGATGGTAAAAATGCTGAGATCGTAGAGAAGCCGTGAATGACTTTATCCTACATATGCAAAATTATGGAGGAGTTTATAGGCAGAGGAAAAGACCGTGGAGGAACAATCAAAGATTTATGTTAAATTAGTAAAAGATAAGACATCCTCACATTCGATGTCAACTTAAAAAACAAAAAAGTTAGAACCATTTACTCAAATATATATGGTAGAGGTAGATAGGTCTTGATGAGAACACACACGTGTATATATATATATATATATATCCACATTCATCAATCGTCATGTTGGAATATTTCGATGATAATTTCATTATATACCGGTGCCAACTTACTTACTTTTGATTGGAAAATTGCTACTGTCCTCCGGAAGGACCGCCACTGATGTTGTATAACTATATATAAAATTAACATGCGGTGATGTGCTCAAAATAATTTGATATAACAGTTGAAAGTGGAGGGAAGAAATTAATGAAGCTAGCTACCTTTCCCCTTAAATGGCAGAAGATGTATACATATGGATATTGCTTATTACGTCCTTTCATACAATATCTTAATTGAATAATATATATGATATTTGCAGTTATTTTTTTATTTCGTTTTTAACAAAAGTCTCGTTGTTTCTTTCTCTTATTTGTTATGATTTTTTTCCCTCAGATGTCAATATATTAACCCATATTATGTTATATTAGCTAATAAAAAACCTTTCTATTTGGCATGATTTTCCATTTTTCATTGCGGAAGATCTCAATTTTTCTATCAAATTAGATTTTTTTTCCTAATTATTTTGTTAAATTTAACATCCATTGACCTTATTAGGAATTCAACCAACTATATTTAAATAAGGGTTAATGGCCCAAAAAAGTACAACCTTTATATTTTTTCTGATTCTAGCCCAATATTTCAAAAATTACCTAGAAAAACACGACCATTTTAGACTCAAATCTAGCACGGCATTAAATTTTTCATCAATTTTAATGGTAGTACCACATGTCTTCACATTATTGAATGAGTGGATCCAACTTATTTTTATTTGATAAAAAAATTTCTAAATTTTTTTTTTAAAAAAAGGGTCGGATAAGGCCCGAGGGAGGAGGGGCCGATGGTGGTGGCCTCGATTGCGGCCACCACCGCCCCCATCGGGTCGGCGACGACCCCTGCTATCGTTGCCGACCCTGATTGAGGCTGTGGTGGCCGCAATCGAGGCCACCACTGTCGGCCCCCTCCTCCTTCGAGTCTTAGCCTGCCAGCCGACCCTTTTTTTTAATTTCAAAAAAATTTTAATTAAATAAAAATAAGTGAGACCCACCCATCCAATAGCGTGACAACATGTGGCACTACCGTTTAAAATTGATCAAAAATTTAACGCCATGCTAGATTTGAAAGGCCATGTTTTTCTGAGTAATTTTCGAAAGATCGTTCTAGAATCTGAAAAAAAAAAAGTGTAAATACATGCTTTTTTGGGCTATTAACCCTTCAAATGGTAATGACAGGGATTTAATCAAAGTACTGTAGTGCTCTAGCACAAACTGAGTATGCACAATACGCTTATGTTGAAAACCTTTCACAAAAGCGAAGGAAAAGCTCTTATCAATTGTAAAAGTTCAATTCTTTAGTGATTTTATATTGACAGGTGGCATGAAAAAACACCAATTAGATTATAATAAATGGGGAAATAAGTGTTAGTCACTCGAGTGATTGTCTAAACTATTCTTACGTATCATAATTTCATTAATTCTTCCACATCAAAATATTGTGAAGCAGGACAATTTAATATATTCTCTATCGCAAGCCAAAATTAACAACGCTATTATAGATTATAGAAGGGGAAGAGACACAGAGAGAGAGAGAGAGAGAGAGAGAGAGATTAGCAACCAAGCATGAGATTGATTAGAAGAAATCCTCTGTTCTCAGTACTTGTAATGTCTTTGCAGGTGTCACGGGAAGCAACGGCCATTGTGACAGCAACCGACGACATTAAATTCGGTCCAGCGAAGACGATGGTTGAGATCTTTAACGAGCTGCCTGGCAGTGCGAGTTTCACCATCCACTGCAAGTCGAAGAACGATAAGCTAGGCACCGACGTGATCCGGGCGAACTACAAGTACAGGTTCGACTTCAGGGTCAACTTCATGTGGGAGCACGTTGTTCTTCTGCGGATCGTCATGGCAAGGCGGGCAGGTCACCTTGGACATCTACAAGGCCAGTATTGTCGACCTGAAAAGGTGCAGTTACTTTAAGTGGCAGGCGAGGGGGATGCCATCGCGGGATTCATGGAGGGCTACCCAAACCCCGACATCGTTATTCCTTGAGCAAGTAACGTTGGGTACAACCAATATTACAATAAGACATAATAGAGGTCTAATCTGACCATCATTAGATTAGTCCCTGATGGTGGATATGTTGTATAACTGATCCAAACTATTTTACTTTTTTAAAATTTCAAAAGGTTTTTATTAAGCGAACCAAAATCTTTGAGAGAAAGGGTCGTAGAAAATATTGTTTTCTTCATAGCATAAGATATCACTTGATGGAATGAGTGGCGATATTTTGTGTAGAATGACATTCCCCTACCCATACTTTTATTTTTTTATATTTATATCCATAGATAATTTCGATAATCCTCAATCACACCTGAGAATGACTCGCGATTTGTATTATTTTCATATCGAACCAGCTAATTCAGTACAGTAAAAATTCCATTTTATAATTTTCAGATTCAGAATAGAATGAACTAAAAATCAACAATCCAAATCCAAATGCAATGAAACAATTAAAGAATAGTCGGTTTCTATTGTCTCAATTCCTCCTCCCATGCATATCGGTATGCAATTAAACAATAAAAAAAAACGGTCTGGTCATTTTTCTGCGAATCCGTTTCGCTCTATTGTGTAGATTTGATTCTCTTCTAGGTGTGAATTGAGGAGGCTTGTTGATTTACATTAATTTCTTATATCTGTTGTCTTCTTCATATTAGTTTTCTTCGTTGCTTTGCATTTTACTGTTCGATCATGTAGGTTTTGAGGCCATGGAGGCCCATTGACTTGGGAAAAATAAATAAATAGAAAGGGTTTTAATGCCATATATCTCATGGTTTGTCCATTTTTTCCAATCTATCCAATAGTTTAAAAATTATCCAAAAAGATCCATGATTTGCATGTTCTTCCAAATCTATCTCGATGTCAAGTTTTCCTTCAATTTTTAATGGTGTTACTGACGTGCTAATTTTTCACATAAGCACTGTTAAACGTAAACGAGTCACGTCAGCAATACCGTTAAAAATTGATGGAAAACTTGACGCCGATATAGATTTGGAACAACATGCAAACCAAGAGATATTTTTAGATTATTTTTAAATAATGGAATAGATTTGAGAAAATAGGCAAACCATAGGATGTATGGCTTTAAAACTCCTAAATAAAAGTGGAGATGCTATAGCGGTTGGTAAGCAAAAATAACCACCATGGTTGTTTTATTTTTTACCGTCGAATCTTTCTACTTAAAATCCCAGCCATATAAGTGTCCAATAATTACTTTTTCTTTAAGATTCGCTCATGATATTTTGACTATCTATAATTTCAACCACATATCTTCTCATCGATTTTCGTTCTCGCCCGTGAATGAACCGAATCCAGTTCGATATTAAACTGGAAGGAATTGCACCAATTCAACTAAATTAAAATTGATTAATTACTCAAAAGACAAAAACAATAAAGAAACCCAAAAAAAAAATTCGTCTTCCACATCTTCTCCTTTAATCCAACAAATGACAATTGATTACGAGCATCCAATTTAGGGGAAATAAGATGTTCCTCTCTAATAAAAATCACAAGTTGGCTATCTGGTCCTAAAAGTGGATAGAGTACATCACTAGCTCTATAACAGAGGGCCTTCCAGAGAAAATTTAATGTCAACTTTCTCTCCCTCGGTTTCTCGCCATTTACCTTTGACACCAATCCTTAGTCTCTGTCCATTGACAGCCCAACAATTGAAACACGAGAGCTTGTCCTTCGCAAGATGATTCAACTGAGCTATCTCGGAGTTGTCGGGTTTGTTGTGATCAGGGGCGGAGCCAAAAATAAAGTTCAGGGGGGCAAATTAAAAATTTTGGGGCAAAAGTCAAATAATAAAATAATTCAAGGGGGCATTGATGATTTTTTAGGGGTAAAAGTTAAAATTTTTACAAATTTATATGTGAAATTTTTAAGAAATGGAAAAGTCAGGGGGGCAATTGCCCCCCTGGAGCCTTAATGGCTCCACCCCTGGATGTGATCATATTGCATAATGAGCTAGGTTTCGATATCAACGGCCCCACCACCCGGAATAAGGGTTGCCAACAAACTCGGGTTGCACAGGTGACCTCATCTCGGCGGTGGGGGCCATAGCGGGAGGTTCCCGAACCTTAACATTGAGAGATCCCAAATTCGGTCTAGAAATTCTCAAGCCTAGGAGGGGACCTCTCTTTTAAACCATTTCTTTTATAAACAAAATAATTTCATTAATGAAAATTAAGGAATGGGGGTTGGAAGGCTCGAGCGGGTGGGCTAAGGCCATAGTTGGGGATGAATGGGAGGAGTCAGGCTCGGAGCTAGAGGTCGAGCCGAGCGCTCGGAGCTGGAGGCAGGGCAGAGGAGGAAGCGAGGAGTTGGGCTCGGAGCTTTCATCCTATGAAGCCTAGAGGGAAGGGAGAGGAAGGGGAGAAGTCAGGCTCAGAGCTTGAGGAAGAGTTGAGAAAGATGGGCTTGCGGACTTGGGGCATTGTCAATCGTCGACTCGATGTCGACGAATTCTTCTGCCTTCAATTATCTCTTGTTGAATAGAGGAGAAGATGCGGAAGACGAAGGTCTTGTTTGGTTTTAGGATAGTATTTTAGAATCACAATTCTAACTTAACTCTACCCACTACAAAACAAAATAACTCATACAAAGTCAAAGAGTGGGTCCCATTTATACAACTTTTTTCCACAACAAAACAACATAACTCATACAAAGTCAAAGGGTGGGCCCCATTTATTCCACTCAAAATCAAAATCAAAATCTGATTTTAAAATCCTACTATGAAACCAAACGCAACCGAAGTTTTCTTCTTCTTTTTTGTTTCTTTATTGTTTTTGTTTTTTAAGTAAATAAATTATTGTTGATTTGTTTGGACCAATGCAATTTCGTCCGGTTTAATAATGATTAGATTTGGTTCATTCACAAGCCAGATCAAACAGAAACGAGAAGATACGTGATCGAAATTAGAGATAGTAAAAATATTATGGGTGAATCTTAAAGTAAAAAAAAATATTGGACACTGTACGACCTTAATTTTAGGTAAGAAGATCCAATGACTAAAAATAAAACAATCGTAATGGTTATTTTTTAATTCCAATCGTCGTAACATCACCCCATTAATTATGTCTTTTAGTCATCGTACTTTTTATCAAATAATAACCCGACAATTTTTCTTTTTGTTTCTCTCTTTTACCTTTTCTTTCCAAGTTGTTTTTCAAATAATTTTACTCTTATCCTGATGATGCAGGAAATAAAAAAATACAAATTTGTTCCAAACTGATTGCAATAGAAAATTAGGAGAATCTATTATAAAAGTTTGATCATTATTTATATTTCAAAGGTTATAAATATAAATTTAGGTCTCATATTAATTTTTTGCTTACCTCATCAAGTCTATTAGGCGGCCCCTCGGTTTGCCGGAGCTCTAACCTCTAGCGAACCAGTGGATACTTGGGTCTCTCTCTCTCCAAACCTAAGTTCGCCAAGTCGAGGCTCGTGGGCCCTAAGCTGGACTCACGAGCCAAGGGCGAACCTGACCCTAGGGTCAACGAGCCCCAGGTGGCTAGAGAGCCACTAGCTTTGTGGGTCTCAAGCAAGTCTAGTTGAGATCTCAATCAATCGAGGCCAAATTCGACCTAATCGAGGATGGATCTAGCTTCATAACCCTCATTTCGACCCACAAAAGGTCACGCTTTGAGAACTCTCATCCGTCCTACATGGCGTTCAACAATGCGTCACCCCGGTTTTTAGTATTTTATATAGATGGAAATTCCTATCATATAGGTGGAGAATGGCTATCCATTATTTATTACTTAACTGAAACCAAACCCGTCATTGGACGAAATAAAAGACATGGCCATTACATACGTAATTGATGTGTTATGTGTAATGAAATCCCCCTTACATCCAATCAAATGTTTGGGATTTTGAGTATCGGCAATATATCTATGCATTTTCATTTCCTGGGCTCAATCTCTTTACGAGACTCACATATATTTTTCGTTAAAAAATACCAAATGGACCCACGACAAAGAAATTTATCCATGGCACCACAAGAGGTGGTGCTGGACCCACCCATGTGCCTAAGAGCGGAGGCCAGGAATCAATAATAAGAAATATCTGAATCCTGTTCGTTTGATTTCATACAAATGTAGTGCAGTCTAAGAATGAAGGGAACTATTCCTATTCCATCGAAATTGAAGAATCAAGACCTACCCCTGCAATAGTTTCTCCATTACGAGATGAAGACAAAGCATTGAGAAGATAAATCAAAGTGTTAAAAGTCATAAGTCGTTCATAACAGAACATTCTATTGTTCATACTGTTCGTTCTGCACAAGAAACTTCGAAGAGATGAGGCGAATCAAGTCACGTTCAGCTTGCTACATATCGGAGAATGTAATATGAAGAGCTGATTAGAGATTTGATCGATTCAGTTCCAAAAATCTAAGTTTTTGATGAAGAGAAAGAACTCTTGCCAATCGACTTTGACGGCAACACTATTATGGACAGACGGAAGCACGTCATCCTATAGAACCTATATAATAAATATCAGGGCTAGGCTAGACCTTAAGTAGCAGCAATTAAGCTCGTAAATCAGAAACCGGCGTGTGAAGGATAGTCGAGGATCTCACAGATTGTGTTCTGTGGCGGGGGGACCGCAGGTATGGAGAAGAGGCTTTGGGTAATGATGTTTTCCTTAAAGGCCGAAATTGCAAGCCTGAATGAACTCCAAGTCGTAGTCGACGTGCTTGGTCCATAGAGGCTTGAACTGGTTCATGGCTATGTCGAGCCACGGCTTCATGTTCCCGTTGAAGTGAACCACCGCGGCATTGTGAATCTCGTCCATGCTTATGCTAGGATTGTAACCGAGCCCAAGAACGTGCCACGACTTGTCCAGCGGTTTTGTCGTGGAGTAGAATGTGATCAAACCCGGAGGCAGTGTTCCCAGTTTCCACAAGGTACGGTTCTCATTCTGCAGCAAGACCACCAATAAATTTAGAGAGGGAGAAATACTTGCTTAAGCAGGAATGATTGATCCATCAAGAACAAAGACTGAATGAAAAGGTTAAGACAGTCCAACAACAATATGAATCATGCTCAATCATTCTCGAGTACATAGAGGACCTCCGCAACCTAAGACATGACCCTAGGTCTGATCTGACAAAGAACAATTGCCAAAGAGACACATAATTTCAAAGTTTGAGAGATGACGCGTAAATTCTATCCAAAAGTAACTCTGCCATCATATTTAGCCCCTAATAAGCTTGTTTCTCAATCACAATAGAATAGAAATTATCTGGAAAAGATGGGAAAAAAAAGCTATAAAGGTAAGCAATCTCACCAGATTTTGCCAGTAGTGATACTCTTCTGTGCACTTCTCTCTCCTCCAAGCATCCAGATCGAAGAAGTTCATTCCATATGCCCATGCACAGGCCTTGGGATTGAATTTTTCTTTAATCAGAGGATGCGAAAAATTCATGTACTGGGAGTAACGATGGAAAGAACCGAAGCATGTCTCCACTGCGCCATTCACCTTCCCGTCCATGTCAATCTTCCACAAGTCCGTCAAGTCCTTTTGCACAACTATATCATCATCCAAGAACAAAATCCTGTGCAATTTCGGGTACATCTCCGGCAAATAAAACCTCAGGTGATTCAGAATAGACAAGTATTTGGGGTTCCTGAATTTCATGTTGGTCGTGTCCTTAGTGGCATTCTCAAGCTTATTCTCAAAGTAGAATCTCTGCAAGTTCGCTGACTCCAATTGCCTCAGCACTGGGACATAGGAGGAATTTAAGAACTTGTAGTCCTCAACTGCCTTAACCTCAATGTGGGCGCCATTGTAATCTTTCAACTTGAACATGACCTGCATGGCCCCAAGATTCATCTTATCAGTCACCACATGGAAGACATGTTTCCATGGCTCCATCGCATTCTTCACTGCAGAATTCACGACCACCGAGGCTGCGAGCACATTATCTGAGAAGATTGCATAATGGTAAAGGTTTGGATCCTCCAATTCCGGCATAGGAGGCTTCCCATCATCCACATACTTGTCGGGATGGGCAATCCTCTCCTCCATCAATCGCATTGAGAGGCAATGCAAGCTCTTCGGGATCGACTTCGCAGCGATTAAACTTGAAAAAGCCCCCTGCTTCTTTGCCTTCGTCAACAGCTCATTAAGCGCAAAGATAGTATCTTTCAACTTCTGGATCTTCAATTGATTGTCAAAGGACTCCTTCGACTCCGATATCAACTGGCGAGTGACCTTGATACGCTCCTTCACTTCCTTCTCGAACTGCCGAAGTACAGATTCATCAACATTGACTGAATCCGATTCAAAGAGAGTGTGGTAGGAGGGCTTCTTCAAAAGATCACTGAAGTTCCTCGAGAGATCGACAAAGATCCTGACTAGTTTCCCATGCTCAAGCTTAAGCTTACGCGCGTAAGACGCATAGGCCAGCGCGAGAGCCCTGTGGTCATCAGCTTGCTTCTGTATCTGATCTAGTCGGGGCTTCAGAGGATCCGACTTCATCGCGAGTATCGATCTCCGGATAGATCCATATCCATTTCCAGCAGAACTAAACCCCTGAAAGCAATCAAAGAAGAAATCAACACAACAAAGCTTTAAACTTTATGATTTTCCGTTTCAATTCCGACACTGAAAACGATAAACCAGAACACGGATGCATCCATTGTGTCATTTTCAAAATAAAATAAAATAAAATAAAATAAAAACAGAATAAGTCACAACAACCTTCCATCTGAAAACTGAACACCATGAAGCGGATCTGATTTGTACACGAATTCAAGAGTCATGAAGAAGCAAAATCTAAACCCTACTGCGATGAGAGAAGCTCCAAGATGAAGACATACACTTCAGGTGCTGAAGATCCAAGACGGTGAAAACAGAACAGAGATACTGATCGCAACATTTCCACATAGAAAGGAACCGAATTAACTACAGAGGCGTAGCACTTCCGACTCAAACGTGATCTATGAAGCGGATCCGGGGAGATACGGATCCAATGTGGTGAGAAATGAAGAGTCGGTACCCTATTTGGAATGAAAATGCAAGTGCAGGGAGATGAAGAGTGCGAATGGATTTACCAGGGAGTGGAAGCGGGAGGCGTCGGGGGAGGAGGAGGAGGAGGAGGTGAAGAGGAAGGAGAAAGTGAGGAAGAGGAAGGCGGCGGCGGTGACGACGGAGACGAAGAGCTTGAAGAGGGAGAGGTTGACGGGGGAGGGCTGGGGGCGATGGTGGCTCGCCATTATCCGCTCATCCGCTCGCTCGCTCGCTCGCTTCACTCACTCGAACCACCAGAAGTATTTGTCGCAGAAGAGAGAGAGAGAGAGAGATCTAGAGTGAGAGTGAGAGAGAGAGAGAGAACGCGGGATTGGGTTGGATCCGTTGGGTTAAACACGTCGGTGGTGTTTTTATTAACAGACTGATTTTATCTGTCCCCCACTAATCAAACGGCGACTTAAATTTAATTGCACGCGGAAAACTAAATAAAATAATAAAATAATAAAACCTAAAAAAATAAAATAATCTCTTACAGAAAAAGAATAAAGTAAACAAAATAAACTTATATACCTTTTTTTTGTAATTTTGTGCGATAAGAAGGGAAATAAAAAAGAAGATAAAATGCACTTCCCTGAATTATCGCGAAGTAACCGTCGTAGTTAGAAAAACATGGTTGTTTTTTGAATAATTTTTCCCTTGCCGACAAAGCAACAGTCTTATGAATGAACATTTAAAATTAAAATGGTTCTTTTTTAACCAATGCCATGAGTCGACCAAAAACCTATGACATAAGGGCGTACTAATTAGGGATATGCGGGTCTGGTTGCCATGTATTTTTCGAGATATCCAGGTCATATCTTGTAGAAAACCGGTTTTGAGAATTTAGAATCAGACTCAACCCTATTAAATCTGAAACTTGTATTTCTGTAAATTCTTTTTTTATTCTTTCCCTGCAATCACTATAACATTCGAACCAAAGAAAATGACAAATCAATTTTTTTCACTGGTCTAGTCTAACTAACAAAATCATAGCAATATGATTTTCATAAACAAACATCAAATAATTACAAATCAGACCAAGAATGACACAAAGCAATGGTCGGAACGGGAGCTTGGGATTAGGCTCGGGAGGAGCAGCGCCTGAAAGAGGAGCATGGGGAGCCATAGCGGCAATGCAGCAACTATTATACCCTGGTACCCATGCACACCCCTAGTACTAATAAGATTTAATATATAGAATAATTTTTTCTTAATTGCAATTAAGATTTTTTAAAATTTTTGCAATTAAACACTACTTGTTATTAATTGATGCCCATACTATGGTAAGTTTAGCAGTTATC
Organism: Punica granatum; assembly: GCF_007655135.1. NCBI lineage: Eukaryota > Viridiplantae > Streptophyta > Magnoliopsida > Myrtales > Lythraceae > Punica > Punica granatum. The sequence continues at coordinate 23,843,079 of NC_045134.1, read as the reverse complement.
ATGGTAAGGTTTGCAGTTTATCATGCACTCTTCATATTTAGGTTAGAAAAATCCAATTAAAATTTATAAATCCTAATCGTTTCTTATTCATTCATGGGGTGTGATCACAAAACAAAGCTCGAATCAGAGTCGACAGGAATGATCCTCCGTTGCACGCCAATGTCCTCCGTCGAATTAAATATTACAGCACCGTCTTTAACCCAATTCTTAAAGTTGTGTTTGAGAATCTTGTCGGTAATACTAATTGCCTTCACGGGCTCCTTTGTGTGATTCTGAATCGTTATATCAAAGCTTGCCTCGGTTTATTTGCTCCAATTTTCATTTTCTGGATTTATCATTATGGGGAGAAATATGTTAGAGAGAGAGAGAGAGCTCTAATTAACGGCTTTAGTCAATAATCAAAGTGGAAATCCGGCACCAGCAGCGTCCTCAGTTTTCTTTTTTAGTTATTTAATTATACAATTTAATATTTCTTCAGTCTTGGCCCAAATATATATATATATGTATATATATATATATCTTCAGTCATTTGACCTGTGGATTGGGCGGATTCCGCGGACCAAAATAATTTAATCAAGGAAAATTAGTAATAAATAATTTGTTATAATATTCACTTCATTTTTTTTCCCCTTCTTCTTCCACTTGGTACTGCAATATTTTTGGCTGCATCGACATCTCACATTAATTGAAGACAAAAATGGATAGGGGGACGGAGAATGTTGAGACGTGACTGCATGCTCATGCAGTGAGGAACACGATGAAACCGTACCACCGTTAAGAAATGCGCTCGGGGGACGGAGAGGGAGGGATTTGGGAATTAGGTTCGGGATCGAACTGTATGCGGTGAAATCATTCGAGTCGTAAGCTCAAGCATGCCAAGTATTGCCTCATCAACCGGAGCTCGATCTTGAAATTAAGAAGTGCTCGACCGATCGTGAGCCGTGCTATACACCCCATCGGGGCACATCTCTGTAAGGATTTGACCTAGAAATGATAATGTAAGATGATACTGACATAATAGATAAATATTGGATGCACGAAAGACAAATGGGATATCTTATAAAACACATTGGACAAGACTCTTCATCCCGGAAGCTTAAACTTGCGCTACGTACCGGATACCGAGCAAAAAGTATATTTTCGACCTACGAGCATGACCAATACGTAAAGCACGAGCTACAAAATTAAATCCCACTTGGGTCGTCACTAACCAGATTAAATACAAGAGAGCATGCTGCAGATTTTCGTCAATGGATGAGACCCTTTCTTGCTCTCCCATGGTGAAGCCACCCGATCCCTCGGAAGGCTTTCGAGATCCTCGCGATGTTCGGCTTCCCCATCCCTAAGTTCACCTTCCCTGCTGACAGCTTCAGTGCCTGCAAGCAGCAGAAATGCCCGTTTATCTCCTCTTCTTCTTCATCACCATCATCTTCTTCCTCCTCTTCGTCGCCCACCTCCTTCTGCAACGCCTCCTTCTTCCTCGTCTTCTTCGGACTATCTTTCACCGCTTTCTTGCTGCTATTGGTCTTAGGAACGGAAGCGGGACGGTCGCTCTTCTCGTAAGTCTCCCACAGCAAGTCCATCCCCTCCTCATCATCACCGCCACCTTGACTTCCCTCCCCGTTGCTGTGCCGCTCCTCGAACAGCTTGCACGCCAGCGTCCGCTTCCACTCCTTCTCGGTCCTCCTCATCGACCCAAACCCTCCAAGGACCAAGCCCATCTTCTCATCTGCTGCAACCCCTCCGTCGCTTTTTTCGAATATCCTTAGGCTGTTGCTTAGCCTTCTTGAATTCCTCCATGCCCTCGAAGCACATTCCTCTGCTTTACTCCCCAAATCACAGTTCGTCGACTCTGGGATGGCTTCTTTAACCTCTGGGTTGGCTTCTTTAACCTCTTTCACTTCTTCTTTCTCCTCCACAACCTGCAGAACCACCGCTTCGCACTCTCCGGCCTCTTCCTTCTCTTGAAACAGCTCCTCTAATGTCTTCTCTGCTTGAGCATTACCATCTTTCTCATCACCATTGTCACCATCATTGTTTTCTTGCAATTTCTTCTCCTCCAAACGCTCACCGAACACCCCATCACTGGCATCTCCACAGATCAAGAACTTGTCGACCAGCACTTCAGATTCTTGCAGCCCATCTTTCAAGTGAGAAGCTTCGAAGAAAATCTTGTACACTTCATTCTCCTCAGCACCCTCCTCACCTGACTGAAGCTCAACCTCCCCTTTCCCGCCAACTACACTGCCGGTCGATCTTCTGAGAGCTCTATACGAGGTGAAGAGGAGGATGAGGAAGGTGGTGACAAGGAGGGGTGACAGGAAAGATAGGAGCTTGAAAAAGTAGAGAGGGTGAGAGAGGAGGAAGGAGGAGAATAGAATGAGGAGCGGGATGAGGAGGTTAGAGAATTGTTGGGTCTTCTTCTCTGAGCTCGAGATCGGTAGCTCGGGCATTTCCATGGAGTTCTGATCTGTTGAAGGAGGAGGAGAAGATGGTGAGGAGTGAAGTAAAAAGAGGGAAAGTTGGTTTTCTCAGGGTGTAGAATGTGTCTGGGGAGGGAAGAAAAGGCAGCGAGCATTGGAGATTAGAGCGCGGCGTGAATAAAGGGAAGTGATGGGAGGGAATTGGAGAGAGTAACTTGGAAGAATCATTATTACAATCCCCCACAAGTTCAACCAAAAAGGATCTTATTAACCAAAAGAATTCTCCCACTAGATTGATGATTCAGTGGTTGGGTTCCTTTGTGTCGGTACGCGCTTCACGACTCTCTGTCGCTACACATTAACATCGAACTACTGAAAATCTCTTGTAATTACCTTCTAAATAGTAATTACCTTCTAAATAATATGACGCTCAGATCTCCATGGACACAAATATATTCACGTCCTCTAGTAAAAATGAGTCCACTCATACAAAACCCGAGTGGTTTATCCGATTCAGCTCTTTCTACTTCGATATCACTCTAGATACACATAGTAAGAGAGGATATTATTAATGAGAGGATATCACTCAACCATTATCAACTGTTTTTATCCCTATTCCGCCGTAGATTTTACATTTTATTTTATAAATACGTGCATTTTTTTTTCATATTCTATATAACGTCATTTGCACATAGCGGCTATATAACGTCATTTGCACATATCGTTATTATAAGCGTCCAAGTATTCCGCTCTCGCATCTCTTCGAGTGAGCTTAGAAAGCCCTCTATGATCGCAAAGAAGAAAAGAGAGGCATTAGGACCCTTTTGGAGGTTGGATTAGGATTAGCTTTCACATGGCAAACAAATCATGGATACTCAAGTATCATCACACCGATCTAGCAAAAAAAGGTAATCATCACCTCGAGCTTCTCCATTTGTGACCCCATCTTTTGACCTTCCCTTCCTCTCATGGGACCCAACTGTTGTCTGTCGCTACCTTCCAATCAATGGCCTGTGGGCCCACTCAACGGAAAACTCTCAATCCTCTTCCTTTTTCCATGGTTGTTGACCTCTAAAGTCATTGCTTGCTCACAAAAGATTCATTAGGTTATACCAACTACCATCAGAGGCAAAACAGCACTCTCTCCCCGAGTATCAAGCTGCCCTGTCCGTATAACTCGCCGCGAGTAACTTGTTTTGATCCAATAATGGACATTTCTTCTAAACAAAAAGTCACTAAGCATAGAATGAGATGCAGCTAACACAGAATACGAGTATGGTATGAAAAAGTTCACACTCAGTACTAGAAAAATTGTGAGATTCACATCAATACCATTACAGAGTGAGAGCACAATGCTTTCTCTTCATATAGTTCAGCTAGCACTACTATGCAAACTCCTGCTCTTACCCGATTCATTTCCCCTCTACATGTCACTCGTTCATAACGGGCTTGTTCTCGCTGGCCTTGGGCTTCTGCTCCTTGGGCTTCTGTTCTTCCATCTTCCTGCAATGCCCCAAAGAGAAGCAAACATCGAATCGTGAGAAGAAAAGTTGTAACATGAATATCAGCTGAAGAGAACAAACAATGAACACTATACAGCTAGAGTTCAAAATACCCCAAGACAAGCAGACATCGAATCGTAAGAGGAGAAGTTGTAACATGAATCAGCTGAAGCAAACAAACAATGAACACTGTGCAGCTAGAGTTCACAATACTACGAGTTAATAATATTTACATTTCTTCAATTATGTCACAATCTTTAAATTCCATCAAACATTAGGAGATATGAAAGATTTGCAACTTCCAAGTCACAGATACAATAAAGGTTAACATTAGGATCCCAACAGACACTCTGTATGTACTTCGAAACGTAGGCAGAGATAAGGGACATACATCTAAACAGATAGCGAAACGAAGCAGATACAGAGATCATCGTGCCAGTGTTTATACGTCACAATTCAGATCAGTGTCATGGAAGTACTAAGCCAGACACTATAAATTTGTGCAGCAACAAAACCGAGAAACTTAACATGCCGAACATTGCTAACCCTTCGACCACATTAAGTAACGAAATAAAGCATTATTTGACTGACCAACCAACCTTACCCAGCCACAAAATCGGGCCACACTTTCACAACAAGGTTTCCAAATTCCAAACGCAGCATCAATAAAACATACCAACTCCGGGTAACTCACAACAAAAAGATATATCCAACTTCAAGACACACTGACCTCTATTTGACCATTCCGTAAACATTTTATATCTAAATTCCTTTCCATTTCTCACAATTCTCAGCTCACTGGGCTATATCGTCAAAGGCATACCATCCATTCAATCCCGCTAATACAGCCAATACGTTTCTAGCAGCAGAAAACAGAAACCGAAATGCATCCGCCGAAGCTCCATCTTTGAACACGCAAGCAGCACAACTCGACAACAACCGCAGCTTATAACACATACTAAGTCTAAGCAATCAATCATCAGACCACATCGTTCGAACAGATTCAAACTGGAAGAAATGAAACCAATACAGGGAGACAGGTAGAGAGAGAGGGAGGGAGGGAGGGAGGGAGGGAGGGAGAACTAACCTCTTGTCGGAAGAGCCGCCCTTCTGGCTGAGGAAGGATCGGAAGAGGGGAGAGTTGACGTCGTAGATCATCGTTTCGTCTTCGCTAAACCTCAGAGCTTCACGAAACCCTAATTTCCCGGTTCTTGCTCGCAGCTTCTGCAACTCTCTGCTCAACCAAAGCAACCTTTATAAATGGCTACCCGGTGGCTGTGGGAAGGGACCGGCTGATAATGGGCTCAACCTCGGGCCGCCTCATTGGGCTATATTCTAAGCTCGATAGGCCCATTACCCTTTACTTAGATCCGGCCCATTAACCCATATCTTTTTTTCGGATTAAGCCATATCTATATATCTATCGATATTACAAATTCAAGCCGATAAATCTTCTTTAGGTGCACCGGAGCTAATTATCACGGACCCCATGGCATATGCAACGGATGTATGAAATACATTCTTTGTATTAGAGAGAATTGCGATGCAATGCATCAAGAGTACAAATCAAGCAAGACCAAGAATGTTCGCTGAAATAGTTACGTGAAATTAATGAAATGATAAAAGAGTTCATTCTTTACGAACGCATGAAACGGTACAAACTCATGAGTTCAAGTAAGCCCATCTAACAACAGCCATTTGAGTATGGCTTCACGAAGCCCTCTCCATGCAAGGGGAATTTGGACACAACCTCGTCAACTATTCACAAGAGGCACCCGTATCCGATTTCATTTGCAGGGCCTTTTTTTTTTTTAATTTCCTTATGGTGTTAAGAAGAGTAATTGGATGGAGGAGGAGGAAGGGTGACAAGCAATAATAGTTCTTACAAGAAAGAGACAGGTGATGTTGAGCTGATTGTTATAATGGACGTATGGGGTCCTGTGGTGCCTTGACCAATACAAGGTGACAAAACTCAATATTATCACATTATTTTGCCATCTTATCAATTCTAGACAAGCCAAACATCTAATTTTAGTCACATTTATAACCCAGAAAATGAGAAATTGACAAAAAAGGTCTAGTGCAGCAACACATGTCATCGTTTAAAACCAAAGATTTAAAATTTGATTATCGTCAATGGAATTTCTTATACTCTTTGTTTTCATTCCTCCATGCTTTTATTGGGTTCACGAGCCTCCCGGTGATCGAAAAGACAAAAAATTAAAAATGCCTCTATTTTAGGAAGAAATCTGAAAAGGTTATCTCCCAAAATGATGGGGGTGAGTAAAAGGCTTCAATTAAGAGCTATTAACACGCATTCATTATTTGTAGCAGTTTAATTGGTAATCACATTGCATGACGAGACATATCACTAAAAACATATTCTCTTTAGTTGATCATTGATATTTCTTTTTTTTTTGTGCACCTTTGTATATAAAAGCTCAATATGTCTCGACTAATTCAATTCAAATTGAATCGGCTACTAATAAATCAATTGTTTCAATAAAAGATTTTCTACTTATTTCTAGATCAGTTCTCACTGCTATGCACTTTCTAACATGACATACGGTCATATGGACGCGCGCATACTAATCGTCAGATGCATTGCTCTATGTGGGCCCCACGCGCATCTTATGGGGGTTAGTCGGCGTCCGTGTGACCGCCTGTCACTGTAGATGAACTTCTCACTGCTAATTGCCATATATTATTTTCTTTTTTCATTTCCGCAAGGGGAAAACTGTTAATTCCTTCTGCGGGCGACTGCTACTGTGAAAGTTAACCCACAGTACAACCCTCATATCACCCAATCACCATGGCATGATTCCCACCAATGACCGATGAGAACCTCACCTCAGTCACCTTTTCCTGCCATCTGATTGGCCCATCCCGTTGACCTCGCGTCCCCTCCCCCCATAGGCTAACGAATCCTCTCTCCTATATATGGGCTTTTCCCGAACTGACGTGTAAAGTAATAAACGGCGTCGCTGCAGATGCAAACAAAAAGTTTTAAGTGGGCCCCGCACCCCAACGCGTGTCGCTACTACCGTCGCATCTCTTGATATGTTTGACTCCGTCCACCCAACGGACGACGCGATGCCGCCCACCGGTTTGACGGGAAAAGTCATCCGGCGTGCGGCCACTTTCGGCTCCGTTTGGCTTCCGCGACTCCCCGACCCAATCATTCAATTTTAGTAATCCGGACGTGTGAACAGGGGTTTTTGTTACATGTTTACGGACGACTTCAAGTTATAATAGTCTCATACACTATCACGTGCCATATTTGCAATGCATTTTCTATGCAATTATATTACAATTTACGAATTCACACTATGACTTATACATTTTCTCATTGTCCCCGCGGCATTTAGTCTCATATTTTTATCCACTTGCAACTTCCTGTATATTTATGATCACCAGCATACTGTTGCCTAGAAGTTTTGAGCACAAGAGACACGAATTCTAATCGACGGTCCAACTGCTTGTGAATTCTGATCGTTAATCGCGGGAGTGCATTTCTTAGGGGACTGGTGTGCAGGAGATGAATCGGTCAAAACCTGACTCACTCATAATGAGAACGGGCTTAGACTTAACAATATGATATCATACTAAATAAATTAGTAAAAGATGCATGTAAGCTAATCCAACAATTAAAATAAAAGAGAGAGAGAAAGAGAATGATGTATACTATTTTTTATTATAATTAATTATTCTATTTTATCTTGATCGATATAGTTTTAAAGTTTAACCATGCTAATTATTGGTTTCTTTTTTCTCAGTCATAAAAAGGGTTTTTTTTTCACTATTTCAGAAAGGATACAAGTGCTCAACAAAAATGACAAATGGAAAGACATTTAAGGGATTTTTCAAGGTAATAACTACACCAGAATGAAAAGGCAATGAACACGTAGTAGTAAAACTCAATATCTCAAAGTCGACCTCCTGCCGATTGAAACTCAATATCTCGAAGTCGACCTCCTATCGATCACAAATATATCCCCGTAAAGACGGGATGGAGGGTTCTCGAGTCTATCAATCTTTGCGTGCTAATTATTGATTCAATTAATTATTTTTTCAAGAAAAAAAAATTATATATTGGAAAAATAAATGTATTTCATAAAAGAGGAGACAAGAGGAGAGAGAGAGAGAAGGCAAGGAAACTAGTTTTCCTTATTTAGAAGATGATAGTAAATGGAAGGATAAGAGGGGGGATGTACTTTTGCGGGGTAGAATCAAAACGATAATATTGGATACTTTTATTATACAAGAAGTACTCTCCCTAAAAATTCAACAGTAGTACGTGGAAAAATAATTATTATATGTGACATCTTAATATATATATCAGATTTCACTTTCAAAATCTTATGGGTATGGGTAAAAGTAAAATTGGAGTATTGAACACGTCATTCTAAAATCTAACTTGTATCTTCAATATGAGTTGATTATATGAATCAACAATAGGATCACGCATCTAATTATCGATGAGCTGGGACCCGATTGATCATCTTGAACTACACCCGGTATCAATGGACATGTCCCGTCGAATATATCAAACTACCCTTTGGTGGACTGTTTAAAATATTTGGTCGTGGTCTCAACAATGGAGGCAACTGTTAATCGATAGTGGCATTCATGGAGAGCGCTGCATATAGCTTTCGATAAGGTAGACGGCTCAGGTTTAGGGTATATATGGTTATAATAAACGGTATGATAATGAACTAGTATAAATTATTTGAAACGATCCAATTCCCCCTTCTTCTTTTTTTTACAATCCTGCCAGTATCTATTATCTTTTTTTTTTACAATCCTACCTAATATCTAATAACACAAAAGATATCCCAATAAATTCAAGTTCGGATCCTCCTATCGAAAAAGAATTCAAGTTCGAATCCGATCTGCCCACTAAAGGCAAAACTCTCCGATTTGTAAATTTTCTCCATTAATAGAACTCAAACTTGATATCATTTTTAAGGAGAAGAGGTACGGAACAATTTGATTCGACCCATGTTGATTGATTTTTTTTTTATCTTGAATAGTCTATTGAATTATGACAATTGTCATCAAAGGTCCACATTATCCCATGACATCCCAGACTCTATCATTTGGGGCCTTTCACATGATGGCCAGTTCAGCACTAAGTTTGCCTACCTCCTACAATTCGATCGCCTTGTAACTCCATAGGATAGTCAGGACTGGATATGGAAGTGCCCAACCTTCCACACATCTAGTACTTCACATGGTTGTGCCATAAGGAGAAGATCCCCACTGCCTCCCTACTTGCTCAGCGTGGTTTATCCATTGCAACTCACTGCCATAACTGTCCTTCAGATCTGGAGACAGTGGACCACATACTACGAAGTTGTCCTACGGCTAACTCCTTCTGGCAACACATGCAGATTCCACGCTCCAAGCTGGGCACATTCACTGCTCCAATGAAGGAATGGCTACATTACAACGTTACGTCCTCTCAATCATCGCACTTACACATTCCTTGGGGTATATTATTCACATTCGCTATCTGGCACCTCTGGAAGAATAAAAATTCCCAAGTTTTCTCATCAAAACCCCTCCACATTAGCTTGATTGATCTTACCATCCAAGCTATGGCATAATATTATGCCAGTCAAGTGAAGCCTTCCCCAAGGCCTCACTTGACGATCAATGTCCGCTGGGAGGCACCTCCTGATGGCTACTACAAACTTAATTATGATGGTTGCTCAAAAGGAAATCCAGGAATTGCTGGAGCCAAGGAACTCATTCGGGATTCCTTGGGCAGATGGGTCAGGGGTTTTTGCATGAATCTCGAGCGCTCAACAAGCCTCATTGCTTAGCTTAAAGACCTTCGACAAGGACTGATTATGGCTAAGGAGTGCGCCATAAGTAACTTGATTGTAGAGATCGACGTTGAATTGAGCTTAAGCTGGGTCTGGGGAAATTCAAGCAACAAGGTGCTAACGAACTTGATTGATGATTGCAGGGGCCTCTGTTGAGATTTTAATTCGATCAATCCTAGGCATATCTATAGGGAAGCCAATAAATGCGCTGATCATCTCGTCAATCTTGGAGCTGAGCAACTTGACTATCTTATTTCCTTGCCTCTTTCTCCTCCTTCCATTAGGCAGACTTTATTTGATGATATTAGGGGTTTTCCAACCCCCGTACTGTAAGCGCTATGTGCGCGAATGGTTAATTTATAATGCATTATATTATTCAACAAAAAAGATTAGTCCACATTATGAATGTACCCTTGGAGATTACCAAGAAACGTTTAAATGATATACCTCACAATGACGTGGTGAGAAAAAATCAATTATGTTACCACAATTAAAAATAATTATAGTAATTATTCAAGCGATTAACACACGTTTCTCAAGATTATCGGTTTGAGTCCTCTTCAAGGCATAATGTTGAGAATACTTATGGATTCGATATATCAATTCGATCCGAGCTCTTGGAATTTGAATAAGTTCGGTAGCGGATCACGAAATCTTTACGATCTTCTCTATCTAATGAATGGAGAGTCCGCTTTGAAATCGTCCACCCTGCACCCATCCTCCAAATATATGCTTCAACAGGAATCACAAAAGCTAAATTGATACAATCTGATGTTGTATTTGGTTTTAGAGTTTAGTATAATTGATTTTTTGTTTTAATTGGTTTGTAATGATTGTATTATTGAATTATGAGAAAAAATATAAAAAAGTAATAAAAGTAATGATTGTGTTGTTGAATTGTGAAAAAAGTAATGAATAATTGAAAAAAGTAATGATGAGGTTGTTAAATTGTGGAAAAAATAATTAATAGTTAAGAGAATTTAATATTAAAAATTTAACTGAACACTTAAAAATTTGAAGAAAAAGAAAAATATAGTAATTGTGTTGTTAAATTAAAAATAAATGGAGTTAAGTTGAGTAAAATTTAAAAAGAATTGTAAAACCAAACAAGCTGTAAACCTGTGGTAAAATGCCCCTCGTATTTCAGCAGATAAAGTACATGACATGGCCTGTTTTAAGGATTGGCGACTTACCCATTCAGTGATTTTGTCAATAGACATTCTCCAAATGTCTACTATCGAATTGAGTGAATTCAATACATCCATCCAAAATTGCGTAACACAAAATATATAAGGTCTCAAATGACGTCCTCAATAACAAATATTATTGGACCTATAATAATGTTTAGAAAGAATTTTTTTTTGGCAAACAAGGTCTTCAAAGATAGATTCACAATTATGGAGATATTAATTAATGGTTTTCAATGCGTACTATTGTGTAGAGGCGCCATTCACTCCCACTAGATCTCCCAATTTTGGGTGTTCAGAAATTGCACCAAATCATATTAGTGTGTCCACTTTTTCTCTCTTACATTTCCCTATAGAAAAAGATCTTCCAAAAGAAGAATATACTCTTTCTTTCTTATCCATTCAAACTCCTCTATCTAAAATAAAATGACGAGATTAGTTTTCACTTGTTATGGTTATTGAACAAGTATTCGGGGGGGGGGGGGGGGGGGGGGGGGGGAGTGGTCCTTGGGATGTTCGAAACCTTGTTGGGTGATAGGCTCTCATACTAGGTCAACTACTTTAGTGTTAGCGTGCAATAAGATAAATGGGCTATGTCATAAATTTGTCGTGACAAAATAAAATTATTCAATAATTTTTTTCACCTTAGAGTTCGTTATTTTTATTGATAAATAAAAATGGAAAGGAGATGACATATCCGCGTAAAACATATGAAACGTACTATATACTCTAGGTAGGGCGGGTATAAATTCTAGTATTCGTACAAATGAATGATGACATGTAGAAAAAATGAAAAAGATGGAATCTCCAAATTCGTTTTATCTAAAACAACCAATAGGAGAAAGCAACCTATTAATTAATTAATTTTAAAATAAAAAATTCGAAGCTGCCCAAACGGGGATAAGCCCGATGAAGTTGGATGTAGGCCCCACATCAATATCATTTTCAATAGCCATAAAATTAAATAATTATCCTCGTGCTTGTTTTATCAAACAATTAAAATAATATAAGACCAAATAAATACTAAAATATTTATTTATTTATTATGGTAAAAATTAAAATATGTTTATTATTTAATATTATGGGATAATAAGGAGAGAAAAAAAAAAGAAGAAGAAAAAGAGAAGAAAAGGGGTTGGGGTTGGCGGGACATTATCTACAAGTGAGGGGCTCCCTCTCCTCTTATATTGGGCATTGGCAGGCCGCCCATCCAATCACCGCTCGTCGGTGCCCTTCACTTCTCTCTTCTTCCCTTCTCCTCGTTCACCAACCAACCCCCTCGCTTATTTATTAATTCATTTTTACCCCCGACTTTGCCCACTGCCTGCCCCCGACTATTCCCGTAATTCCCAATGTGTCCCACCCGAGAGAGACGGCACTTCCTTCCCATTAAAAATTCTCCATTATTATTGCTGAAATGACATAATGGACCTATCATTGTTCGGACGTCATGGAGATGAGACGGTGGCCTTTTCTTACATATCATTGTGGCTTATATTTGGACGGTAGGATGAATGCAGGTCAATCGCCCCATCGGTCAATTCGACGCGAAACGATGCTCCGAAATGAAGGTTTGCCATTGTGCAAGATTTACCTCTTTATTGGGGTGTCTTCTTATCTAGGATGCGGGAATTGTTTATTAATGCTTTTTTTTTTGTTGCAGCGAGATTAGTGTTGTTTTATATTATTTAATCTTTTAAATTATTTTGTAAAAATACTAAAGATTTAACACTTCATGAGACACAGCATGTAGATAATGGATAACATCTACGGTTCAAAAAGAAGTCCATAATACAAAAATCCAAAGGTCAATAAGCTTAATTTGCACTAAAAGACATAAAACCAAAGTTCATGGACCTAAATGAGAAAACCTTCATAAATTAGCATTAGTCAATACTCAAGCACGGTTTCCAAAGCAAGATAAAATCTTAAGTAATTTATTTTTTTCTAGTTATGTATAAGAAAAAAAAACACTAACTTTTTCGATTTTATAAATTTATAGCCCACCATTCAGATTATTCAATTAGCTTTTGGTGTTTCTATGACAAGATCATCAAAAATTTCTCATAAAATATAGCAAGTTAATAAATTACCATTAAAATTCAAAAAGATCATTTTTCCCAACCACTAAAGAATCTGTCATATCCTCCACTCTTAGAGGTGTTTTTCTCAAGGAAGTAAAAGCCAAAGTTCGCATTAGCATTCTATCAACAAGCATAATTCGACATACACATTTCTAATGAAAAGCTTATAAATGACAAGAATAAGTCAGGATCATCAAAATTTCTCCCAAAATATTATACGTTAAAAATTTAAAATTTAAAAAAGATCACATCTCAAAATCCCAAGCACTAAGAGATCTATATATGTCTCTATTCTTAAAGGTCTTTTCTAAGGAAGTAAAAGTTAAAGTTCAAGTTAACGAACTACCAACAAATGTAATTCGTCACATCTTTTATTTAAAATTTGTAAATGACAAGAGTAAATTGGTTAATGAGAGTATTAGTGCATTAATCTAAAAATTTGATGTAACAAAATACAATCATGACCCCAAACTTTTCCCGACACGGATTGCCGCGTTTTGGGTAATGGATGGCAACAACAAGCGATACCGATATTACTGGCCACCCAACTTTGCTGCCCAAAACGAAAAGTAAAGTAATAATAAAACAGCACCATAAAGAAAAAAAAAATGAGAAGAAAAACAGTTGAGGGCATTATGGTAATCTAAAGGCGCTGCCCGCCAGCTCGTAGATGGCATCGGCCAACCCTCAGGAGGGTAAAACCGGAAATCAACCAACCCACCACCCTTTCTCTCACTAAAGTACACAGCAGCCAGCAATCACACCTACGTTCTCTCTCTCTCTCTCTCTCTCTCTCTCTACCATTATAATACCATCACCACCACCACCACCTTCCTCTTCTTCTTCTTCTTCTTCTTCTTCCTCAGAAGGCCCGAGCAGAGGCAGAGCGGCTCCAGCAATAATGGGGGAGCAGACCTAGTAGGAACAAAAGGTGGTAGATAGATTGACAGATTCATGAGCCACCACAGAATAAAGCAAAGCAGGTCAAACCCAACACCCATCAGCCCCCCTTCTCTCTCTCTCTCTCTCTATCCGCCCACCCGCCACCTTCCCTTCCCAATCACCTAATCCTTTCTTCCCCCGGCAATCCGGCCGCAGCCCCATGATTGTGCTCTGCTCCTGCAGGTAATAGCAGCATAAAGATACGACCTTTGCTCCGTAATGTCATCTTCCCATGTTGCCCCTCTGCCCGTAGGCTTGTCTGTTTTTATGGGTGGTCTTCTAATCGCCGGGGTGGTCTCTGTTCGGTCCTCTTCCGGGTCGTTCTTCGATTCTCTCTCCTCTCCTTGTCCTGCGGCGTCGTATTCTCGTATGTACTTGGGGTCCGGACCGTAGTATTATTGACTTGTGTATACTGTTGTTTGTCACCACCCTCCCCCCCATGAAAGGTGGTAGGTTGGTGGAGTTGACTTGTTGGAGTCTTTGCCCCATTTGCTTCTTTGCTGTTAATATGATGATTAATTCCTCACTGTTACGGCCTTCCTTAGATTGTTTACCCCCCCTTTTGCCTCTGAGAGACAAATCCCGAAAGTCTTGGCAAATAAAGGAGAAGAATCTGTGCCGGCTGGCCCCGGCAGTCGATTTAATCGCTTCAGGGCACGTTTCAGCCATTCGGGTCGGTCTAATTTCTGTATTTTGTTTGATTTCGTTGCTGATTGGTGAGAACGATCTGTGAGCTTCTTGCTGGGTGGCTGCTGGGTCTTGCTTAGGTTTATGTAAGTTATGATCGTTTCATCCTAGTGGGTTTGGTTCAGACGTCATGTTTTGGTAGGACCCTGAAGTGGGTTAACTTTATGACGTTCTCAAGGATGGCGTTGAGATTTCGGGGCAATTTAGATTCTCAGCTTGGGTTTCCATAGATGCTTGCCTGTTTCAGATTATATTGGGTGGTGGAAGTTAATTCTGGCACATCGGTAACTTTAAGCTACAAGGAAGTCTCGGGTAGTTTAGCATTCTTTTCTAATGTAAGTAGAGCACTTAAAGGATGAAACTTGTCTATCATTCAGGAGCATAATTAACGGGGCTTCCTCTTCCATAACATCTTCGGACACTTCATTTTCTTTCAGTAGTTTGAGTTTCATTCTTCTGGTGATTGAGAAGTTGATCGTTGAATTGGTTTCTTTAGATTAACTTCATGAAGTATGAAACTAGAACTTTCAGGTTTTCTTTTATCTGTGTAGTTATAATTGTGTTCTCTTACTTTCTTACAACTCGTCTCCTTTACTGTTTCAAGCAGCACTCTAAATGATGCTCAGATCTACTAGATGTACCACTGCGAACTGATCAGGAATTGAACCGAACCATGGTGAGCCTAAGGAGGCGCAAGCTATTGGGACTCTGTTCTGGTAAGCTTGAACTGTTTATTATCATATCTTGGTGAAACGAAATATAGTTTGTGCTATGTCCTTGTTACCTCTTTCTTGTTCACTCATAAATCCTGCATTTGTGTTTTTAGGAAAAAACTCTTTTCCACTTCCCAAGTCTTCAGATGTAAATGTGACTGATAGTCCTAACACGAGCTTCAAACCCGTTACTGTCCATCCATTGCCATTGGATGACGTGAAGGATTTCGACACGGTAAGAAGCTGACAAAAAGAATTCATGTCTTTATATTCAAGTGTTGATATGTTTCTTATTTGAGTTATCCCCATATAACTGACAAAAGGACATCTTTCCTCAGTTTATCAGCATAATGATAGGAAAGAAGCTTAAGATAGAATGCCTTGAGGAGAGTATAACTGGCATAACTTAGAAGCAGTACTGTGAGTTTTTGGATTCACGGGGTATCTAGCCAATGGAAAGTGTTATAATGCTGATTCTAGAATTTTATCTGAGATCTCTAGACTCCCTTATGTTTGCGCTTGAGAGACTCAATGCGGTTGACTTGCATTTATTAATTGATTACATGGTCTAAGAAGAATACAGAAATGATTTTTCCTCCGAAACTTTTTGGAGGGAAATCTGCCGACTCTCTCTCTCCGAATAAAAGTGCCTCAAACTTTTGCAAATTTACAAACCTGCCTTGTGTAAGTGGTTCGGCAGAGCTGAATCAGCAGGAGCAGCGTCATTAAAAAGAATATACTACTACATATGCACATGCTCTTTTTCTTATAATGTTGCATGTCATACAATAGGAAATGCTTTGTTGGTGTTTTGCTTGAAGGATAGGATACTAGTACCATTGAAACACTATTCTTTTCCAGTTCTGTATCTAATATCTCTGATCTCATTATCCAGAAAAACGTTGCAATAATAGGAGCTGGATCATCAAATTTATCAGGCTCTAGTTCATCGAAGGAGCAGAAGAATGAGCAGCCTCCAGGTTTGTTGCTTGTAGAAACATTATATATATATATGTATGATGATGATGACTTCCATTTGTTTTAACTGATTTCACTTCTTGAAATATGTAATAATGAACATCACCAGTGATTCTGATGCTTCCTTCTAATGGTTGAATAAACTGGCCATCTCTAATATCAGTTTCTTCTTTGTTAGTTTGATCAACCAAGGCACTAAATCAATTGGAAAATTTTGTTCCAAACTTGTGGTTATAACTTGGAAAATGGCATTTGACATTGCAGTTTTGATGATTTTTGAAGATGTCTAGGAACTTAACTAATATAACATGTTTGTTTGAGAAGTTCTTTCTTGAAAAAGCTTTAGTTTGCTAATTACTGCAGATAATATATTTACTTCTCACTTCAAGGTGGGGAAGGACGGCATGCTGGTGTTTGCCCCATTAGAAGTTCTTATGATTCGAGATCAACAGGAAACTAAGGAAAGATAATATATGCTGCGTGATGCTATGACGAAACTTTTATAGAACTTTAGCCATAGTCATTCGTCTTAATTTGTGAAAGAACAGTTACAGTAAGCTTCTAAGAAACACAGTTACATCTGATGGCATGAATTATGGGCCTCACCTGTTCATATGATGTGTACGTAGTCCCTTGGAAGCAATTCTTTTGGGCATATAGTAGTAAAGTGAAAGCTAAATTGTTCCTGTTGATGTGATGGTTCTTTTGAAATTCTAGTTCTACAAGGACATTGCTGAGTTTATATATTTTCAGAGCAACCAATCAAGAGGCGAAAGCGGCATAGAAGGAAACATCACCAAAACCAAGAGCAATGCCTGATGAGAGGAGTGTACTTCAAGAATATGAAGTGGCAAGCCGCTATAAAGGTTGACAAGAAGCAGATACACTTGGGAACTGTTGGTTCTCAAGTAGAGGCTGCTCGTCTCTATGACAGGTGCCGACACTTTCATTGTAGAGCATGAATTTATGTAGGTTTTGTTTTGCGACAATTCTTTTTCCGGACAAAATCATGAAAAAACCAAGACTTAAAGAACATGTTACTTGCCTAGCATCGTTTGTGTGAAGCAAGAGTTGTGATTCGTGGCATACTCCACATCTCCTTTTCTCCAAGAAAAGGGAGAAAAAGAAGTAGAGGGTAATCTAAGATTTATAACATGGTTGGTCGCAGAGCTGCATTCATGTGCGGGAGGGAACCCAACTTCGAGCTGTCTGAGGAAGAGAAGCAAGAACTTCGGAAGCTCAGCTGGGACGAATTCTTGGCGCTGACTCGCCACGCAATAACCAATAAGAGTAAATCCTTTTATGTTGTCACTGACCATCAAGAATCTAACTTTTAGTTTTCATTCACCTGATTCTATGTATGTCTTGGCAAACTTAATATTCACAGAACACAAGAGATCGGGAGTCGGGGCAAGGTCACAGAAGAAGTCCGAGCCCGCTGCAATGCAGAACAGTGACTGGGAGGGGGATCAGGAAGGAGCCAATAGCATGTCGGGTTCCGAGGAGCTAGACCCTGAGGACACCTCGGTCTTGTAGAAAAGCCGAGCCTGTCTGACCCTCGCATGGCTCAGAGCCGATTAAATTTAGTGACTCGGTTCTGAGCTCGATTTGGCCTACAATTTTTTAGTTTCCTTGTGTTATAGGAAGCCCCTATTAGGGCTCGATATATCAGATACCAATCACCTACCATTCACTCTCCTCCAAGACGCAGATTCTTATAGCTCCTTATTAACACAATAAAACCCCTCATAAATGTCACCAGTTTATTTTCCCACTCTTTCTGAAGTAACTTCTAGAAGACCTTAACTCGCAACATGCCATGTCGAACACTAGTCTAATAGCAAGTAACGGGACGAATGTTAAGCATGCCGTTCTATCTTATTGTAGAATTTTATTGGTTCTTCCTCTTCTTCGGTGAAGTATCTTATTTTCCCTCCTTAATACACGGAATCTACAATAGCACAAGGAAGTTCATGGAAATTTATCACGTCCCTTTTAAGGGACCATCGGCATTCTATGTTAAAATGTGAGATCGACCTCGTTCACTCATGCTATCGCATCCCAAAAACTAATAGGATGTAGTAGTTTGGTCGAAGTACTTCCAACTCGTAGGATCAAACCAACATCAGCAACCGAGGCTTCCATGCTAGAGATTGATCAAGGCATCGGTTTGGTATCCTCGAATGTGCTAAATAGATGCATATGCTGCTCGAAATTGAACTGTTGGATGGAGGGTGCGTGTCTCGGCAATCAGTTGCAGTCGATGTGGAACTGCCAACTGCAGAGGAACCAAATCCCGATCAGCGGATTGAGTACTTCAACCTTGCCAATGTTGCCTAGGCCCGACCCCGACCTTACGCAGCTCGCTCAACTAGGACGATAAATGGGCGGGGCTTTGAGAACCGAACCCAGACTAGCCCGGCCCGTCCTCAAGGCCCGACCCGTTTGATCCGACAGCACATTCGTTGTGCTTTCCTCCGAAGAACGGTACACAGAACTGAGCATTTCGCCGTTTGCAGGGGCCGCAAAAGCAATCAAGCACTGAACTTGCAGACCAAGAACGAAGAACCCATCACAGACAATGGGTTCAGGCGACGACCAGAAGCTCCCAGACGAGGAATCTCCATCTCCATCTCCATCTTCTGCTCCTCCTTCGTTCCGTGATTACTGGAGAGAGCGGATACTATACCCTACTCTACTCGGAGGTCTCTCTCTCTCTCTTCGCCTTCTGGGGTTCTCTTGAATGGTGAAAAGTTTTGAACTTTGATCACTTTCTTCTCCCGATCTCTTGTGAAAATGCTGAATTGATTGTTTCGATGGAGCTCTGACGAGATTTCTTCTCTGTTTGCGCGTTTTTGGTTTGGCAGGGGTTGCTGGAGGAGGAATTGGATTAGTGTCTAAGCACAGGAGAACTCATGGCTTGGCTAATATTTCTGCAACTTATGCTACTAATATTGCTATCGTCGCGGGCTGTTATTGCGGTAATTCCTTGCTTGTTCTTTCAATACGTGGAGATTGCATTGCACCAGGTAGTTATTGATGTTGGTTCATGAGAGGGAGGTTGTAGATCGGATATCGATAGTGAACCCTGTTATGGCTCTATGGAGTTTCACTTGTTCAATCTGCTGGCAGAGGATTAGGCTTTTCAGCTAATGATTTGATATCTGTCTGTCGATAAATCTAAAAAGGCATTGTGCAAGTTGAGGACAAGCCATCACCGGTTTTATAGGAGGAATTATGTTGTCAAGATCCAAAGAGGCAATGTCCTAGGCATTGAAGTAGGTAGGCTTGATTTGGAGCTGCTAAGGTGTTTATGACATGTACACCTGAGTTTCCATGAGGGCTTTCAGAATGATTTGTACGAGGATAGACAAGAGGCGTTCTTTCTGCAGCTCAAAGCATGCTTCCTTTCAATTTAGAGTCTAGAGCTGTGCTTTTGACAACGGAACACACAGTGCATACATATAATTCTGTTTTTGATTTTGAGAATCGGGGAAAAAGATACTCATAACTGTTGTAAAGGTTTCCTTTTTCGTTACTTGGTCGTATAACTATCTTTCAAGAGGAGTCCTCCGTGATACTTTGGCTTTCAGAACACACAGCTGTTGAATGAAGAGGAAATTGCCCGAAGTGGTATAAGAATTGGCTTTGCTATAATCTTGATTGTCCATCAACAGGGTGATGCACGATGAGCATCAGCTTTTAGCACCTTAACCCAAAATTCTTGGTGGCGTAAAAGTTCGCATTGTACTGGTGGTTGAAATTTCAGCATATCGTTTCAGTTAATGTTAATCAATTATTTTCCAACTCTGCAGGAGCTCGGGAATTTGTCAGAGTAAGTCGAAGAGCAGATCCTGAGGATCTTCTGAACTCTGTAATTGCAGGATTCAGCACTGGTGCACTACTCGGGCGCCTTCAAGGTTAAGTTCTTTCCTCAATAATGCTATCGTTGCTTCACAGTAGGCCTTTTTCTTTTTAGTTTTGTTTTTGGAAATGGAAGGCCCCATCTCTTCGTGGTAGCAACTCCAAGATAAAGATGGAACAGCAGTAGTATGATTCTTCGGTCAACATTTGACAGCAAACTCATAATTAGAAAGGAAAATGGCTTTCTTGTTCTGAAGAATGACAGAATGACGTAAGCTAATCTAATTGCAATTTTAGGTGGTCAATCTGGAGCTATTAGGTACTCTGTCATATTCGCTGTTGCCGGCACAACATTTGATTATGCGACAATGAAGCTAAAACCCATGTTGGAGGGCTTCGGCGAGTCTGTCTTCGGGCAAGACGAGAATGGACAGAGTCAGTTCAAGCTGCCTGAATGGTCTCCTATACAAGTGCTTGATGAGGATGCACTTGCTGCCAAGAAAGCTCGGGAAGAGAAGCTTTACTCACAGAGAGTACTCGGTAAGATGAGCAAAGAAGAATCTTGAAGAAGAATTTTTCAGTCTTTCATTGTTCACTGTATACATTAGGAACAAGGCAAGCATGTGGCATCCCCTTCAAATTTTGTAAGTTGATGATGGGCTTATTAGTAGCTAATTTTAAGCAGTTTCTCCCAATAGAACTGAATAATAATCAGGAGGGAATTGTATCAGAAATTTCTGGCATAGATAAATATGTTCTGAATCAGAATGATCCATTTTCCAGTGGACAATTAAACCATGAGATGGATTGCTGAAACTTTCTGTGTTTCTTCCACATAAGCAATGGAGAAGAACGATTGCTTCTCATACTGCATATTTTGAATGAGGATGTTGGCATAATTAGAAGACCAGCCTAGTCCTTTTTCCTTAGCCGAAGGCGTGATGAAAGAAAATAGACAGCAAAATTGTACGACCAACCTTTTTCTGAGATTTGCATCTATGTAGATTGAATAATAACCATGGTGGGCTTATATCTCGAGTGTAGATGCAACTTTGAGTTCATTTCGGTTTGATTGGAAGAAGACCAAACACATACTCTATGGGGGAGCATGCTTCTTTTCTATTTCTTGTAACCAAGAGAATCTACATCTTCAGCTTTAATGTATTATGTTAGAATTTCTGCATAAGATTGTCTGTTCACCACGTATCATTTAGTGATTTCCAATTCTTACCGAGGGCATGCATTTCTTTACGATTGCATTCATGTCACCCTTATCTTGAAGGAGAACAAACGAAGGCTTCACGATAGCCTCACGACTCTCGACATGGCCCGCCAGCCCATGTATACCATCTGGTGTAACTTGATTCAGGAAAAAGGAGAAACAAGAAGGATAGAAAATTCTAACGTGTTTTGGCAAAACAAAAGGGAAGGGGCAAGAATTTATGAACCAAAGACAGAGTAAAGTGGAGATGCTAATTGGCATCAAATTGAAGCTCCACAATTTGGAGTTGCAGTCTCGTTGAATACTCTATGTACACAGCCTTCCTTTCAAGTGGTCCTCTAGATACGAGCTCATCAACCTAAGAGCCACATGGATATCGCCAAAACCGTCTGGGATACTGGCTGTACATGCTGGGAACGCGGGAGCAAGTACCTGACATACATTCGGAGTCTCGGAGACAACCTTGCCGCTCTTCAAAGAAAGAAGGATGAACTCTCTGGTGTGTCTGAAGATGTGATCCGACGAGTTGAGAAGGCTGAAGGAGAACAGTGGATTCGAACGAGTGAAGTGGACGGCTGGTTGCAGAAAGTGCAACTTCTTACGCAAGAAGCCGACCTTATTCTGCAGAAAGGGGAGCAAGAGATGAAGAATAGCTGCTTCTGCGGTCTTTGCCCCAAGAACTGCCTATCACGTTACAAGCAGTCAAAGCTTGCTGAGGCAAAGAAAGTCGAGTTGGACGGAGCACTGGTCCAGGGTCGCGGTATACAAGTTGTTGCCTACGAGCCTGCTGACTTGATTCTCACAAGATGTATCGAGGCTCTTCGCAGCAAGATGAGTGAACTGGAAAGTGTCTTTGAAGATGTGAAGCGACTAGTCAAAGAGGCCGAAGATCGAAACCTGACACGAACTGCTGAAGTAGGGAGCTGGTTGGAGAGAGTGGGACATCTGATGGAAGAAGTAGGCAAAATTCTGGAGAAGGGGGGGCAGGAAATGGAGAAGTCCCGCTTGCAGTTGGCAGATCACTCTCCGGACAACTCTCAGTTATGGTACGAGCTGTCGAAACTTTCCGAGGAAAAGAAAGCTACCTTAGATGAAGAACTCTGCAAAGGTCGTATATTTGCTGCTGCTGGCACGATATCCAGCGTTGCAAATGCATTGCTAAACCCTGTCTTGAAGGGCTTAATCGACGTCGTATTAGGGCAAAAAGAGGGTGGGCAGAGTCCGCTGAAACTGCCTGACTGGTCTGCAATTTCAAGTCCCGGAGGAGGAAGCTCTCAACCCCAAGAAAGCTCAGGAAGAGAAGCTCTAACAACAGAGGGTACTCGTTGAGAGGAGCAAAGGAGAATTCAAGATCTTCTAATAATGGACGGTACGAGTTAGGAGGAACAAGGGATGGGATGTCGCTCTCTGGTTTCTTTTTGGAGTGATCAATTTATTTGTCGAATGGCCATTATAGTCTCTTTCGTCGATTGTATTCTGTTACGTTTGTAACTTATGTGAATGTTTCGCCATGTCACATCAGATGCCCTTTTGCCAGTCAGATATCACACGTGATAAAAATCTAACGGCGTCAACGAAAATTGACAGAATGCAGTTAATTGTAACATTTTAGAAAATTTTGAACCGAAGTGTTACTACAAAAAGGTTTTGTACCAGCCGTGTAACCTCTTACAAGATTTTGTACCACCCAGGTAATTTGCCCTATCTTTCAGTCCATGGACTTTCTTTCGTTGGGATCTAAATCGATGAAGGCATTATAGGGAACCTCATGAGTCTCGACATGGCCCACTTTCCGCCACGGGCTGTCTCGCGTAAGTTGATTCGAGAAGAAGAAAGGAAGGGATATATCAAGGGGGCAAGAGTTGAACTAAACATGGAGAAAAGTGGAGATGCCAATTTGTGGAAAGTTAAAGCTCAACAAACGTGAATTTGCAGCCGTTTGAATCCTCTCTGGATGTTACCCTTCCCTCGATTTGTGCTCTCGATATGTGTTCATTAGACTGAGAACCAAGATGGATATTGGAAAGACAATCTTCGATGTCGTCCTACAATGCTGGGACTGCATATCCAAGTACCTGGCATACATTCAGAGTCTCGAAGACAATGTGGGCGCTCTCCGAAGAAAGAAGGATGATCTCAGCCACGTCTTTGAAGATGTGAACCGACGAGTTATGTTGGCTGAAGGAGAACACAAGGTAAGAACGAGTGAAGTAGCAGGCTGGTTAAAGAACGCCCAGCTTCTAATGCAAGAAGTCGATTCCGTTCTGCAGAGAGGGGAGCAGGAAATGCACAACAGTTGCCTGTGCAGTCTCTGCCCAAAGAACTGCAGGTCACGTTACAAGCAATCGAAGCTCGCTGAGGCAATGAAATCCACAGTAGAAGCACAAGTGACCCAAGGTCGTAACTTCAAGGATGATATTGCCTACGAGCCTGCTGATTTGATCCTCGAGAGATCTCTTAATGTTCTTCGCAGCAAGATGGACGAGCTGGTAAGTGTCTTTGAAGATGTGAACCGACAAGTTAAAGAGGCCGAAGATCGACACATCAAACGAACCAGCGAAGTAGGCAGCTGGTTGGACAGAGTGGGAGTCTTGAAGGAAGAAGTGGGAAAACTTCTGGATAAAGGGGAACAGGAAATCCGGAACAGCCGCTTGTCATCGGGGGATCGCTCTCCCAAGAACACTCAGACATGTTACGAGCTGTCAAAACTTTCTGATGAAAAGAAATCCGCTGTACAAGAGGAACTCCTGAAAGGTCATCTTTACTCTGTTGGAGGCATGGCACTCGAACTTGCAGGCACGGCATTTGATTTTGCAACTACGATATTAGTACCCACCAAGAAGGGATTCAACATGTCTGCATTTGGACAACACAAGAATGAGCAGAGCCAGTTGGAATTGCCTGCGGGGTCTCCCACAGATGTGCTTGAAAAGGAGGACCTTGAAGCGAAGAAAGCTCCGTAAGAGAGGCTTGATCTAATGCGCTGTATATATTTGTTGGTATTTGATTTGCCCCTACGAGAATAGCTGCAATAAGAACTTGACAGAGAGATCCATGAGATACATCTCAATGGGTGTGTGTGACTTAATTGTTGCGTTCAATTTGCGCAGGGAAAATACCGAATTTACTCTAGTCTTGGGGATTTATTATAATTTTATTTCAAGTTCTTGCTCAGAAGTGATCGGGACCTGACCGAACACATGCCTCTCGATCAAGGGATGATGTGATTTTGCATTTTCCTTTTCCTTATGCCCAAACAGAACCATTGTCATCACCTGCAGTAAATGAACAAACACAGTACAAAGTTAGCCGAGGTTTTGGCTAAGACTCTCTGCAGAAATTTCTCAGTTTCCAGATCCATATTGATACTCTAACTTGCTGAAATCTGAACTTCCTAATCTTTTAATCTGCTGTTTTTTCTCGAGAATTTTCATCTTCTTCTTGAAGTCCAAGATTTATTATAATGACTTTGTTGTCTGCTAAGAATCAATTGTAGACTGCTTCACCCATCTATATGGGACAAAAAGACTATTCTTTCTTCTAGAATGATTATTTTCGAGTGGATGGTTGTTTGATTCCCGAAAGAGGCAGAATTTGAGGAGCAGAAGAAATAGCCAGGGAAGTTCTTTCCTGGACAACTGCTCTATTACAGTGTAGTTAAGCAAGAGATAAAGAGGACACGCGTAAAAAAACGTTTCCATCACATCGTAGAGCCAAATTTATCTCAGCATTAACAGGATTTCAGCAATAAAGATAACAGCTGATTCTTAAGAAGAAAGCATTCAATTACACAAATGAAGTGCGGGAAAAAGGCAAGAGTTTCATATGTTCTCGCGGCTGTTACTTTTGCCTGATTTAGAATGTTAAGGTGACATTCAGATATATAGAAAAGATGATATCACGAACGCTTTTTGGCTTCTTCCTGCAAAGCTACCGCAACGCTGGAGTACATCGATGCAGCTTCCAGTAAACCCCTGCGCAGACCACAGAAGTTTATGTCAAGTATAATTTGTTGTAAAAATGGTGAACAATGTCAGAGTGGTCATGATCAAACATAATGTCAGGCTCAAAATCCGTGTTTAGAAGTTTAGAAGAGTGAATTGAATCGCAATCAAGGTTCTCTACGACACTCTTGCTGCATCAAGTAAGTCCATAAGCAGCTATCAAGGGGCATAGTGGAATCACGTTAGAGGACTGGCGGGTCCGTAAGCAGCTCGCTGAATAAAGGCAGATTCAGATATTAGTGCATCCAAGGCAGTTTGCTTTTCCTCGACCCGCTTCCCAAACACGTAGCTGACCCAAAGATTTCGAGGACACAACCCTCCTAGACAATAACGATTCACTTCTTGTTCGCCTTCTTCCAGAATCCCGTCCACTTCCTCCGTTATAGCCTCTACCCTTTTCAACCAATCAACCACTTCCCTGGCAGGCCTCCTGTACCACCGTTCTTCTAGTTTGATCTTCCTCCTGATGTCCTGAAAGAGGCTGATCAGGGCATCCCTCTTCAACTTCAGGTCATCGAGGTTCTCCTCGAGATACAGAACATATGAGATAAGCTTGATCCATTCCATCGAACCGAAACAATTGACTAACTGGAATGAATAGAAATTAAGATTTTACAAGCTGGAAAGTTCAAAATTCTTTCTCGTTGACGTACTATATTATATTCTAACCAACTTTCCAACTAACCAAATTGTCATATAAATAATTTCTCAGGGATATAGTCATCTCAATTGTTGAATGTAGAATTAATCATTACTATGGGCCGATTAGAAAACCTGCTAGTGTTTCGTATTTTCAGCGGCTTGCCCATTGAAGCTCTGGTTTCCTCACTGCAAATCAGGACATGACGAATGTGTCATCATTATCGTCGATACACTTTCACCTTAGACAACGTAGAAATTGTTATTATGAATCATAAAGTCTAATTCATAAGCATTTCAGTATCTTCTCGAGTTATGATGATATCCGAGTTTAGATTCTTCATAGTAGGGTAGGTATGTTCTTATTCAGTTGTAAAATAAACAAGAAATGAATTCACGACCGTATTAGCACAAGATTTAAGACCATAGGCTTGACAGTATACAACGCACTAATAATGGACCCTGCCTTCGATAAAATGAGACATCAGAAGCTTTAGAGAATCAAATGGACTGCAATTTGGGCCTTCCTGGCAGAAAAGGATATTGAATTTCGCTAAGCAAATAATTTCCTCTCATTTTCTCCACATTTCTCAATCTTATTCCGTAGAACATTTTATCACTTTTTTTTCTCAAACTTATATCCCAAGAATTTGGCTTGTTCTGCCATTCTGCTTCTCCTAATTTCATAAACTATCCCTCGAATTCGCCCTTCACCACTCTGTGTCTCGACTTCTCTCAAGAATCTCAACAAGTCATGAACTATTTATGACATAAATCTAAAAGACTTGTTCAAAGATAGCAAAGCGAATCTTCTTAGATGGTGCATCAGAGAAGTTTCGGAAACAAACGCTTCATCAGAGAACAGGATCGGCCTTGAGGTCTAATGGAGATTTTGGAAAAGCATAAGGTTGAACTTGAATTTTTTACAGTCTCGATCCAGTAAGGCTCTTAACCTTACTCGATAATGTAAAATTTTCTCATCGGTAACTGGGCTCTCTTGGCCTTAACGGCAATTATTAGGGCTCTCTTGACCTTTCGTGACATTTTGGATGTATTTTGAACTAAGAAAAATTGAGGAATCCTATTGGTTTGTGACATTACAACGTGCTATACCCATTATCCATATATGATTTTCTCGTCGGGTGGACTTTTCTTCTTAAGACTCCAATAAACTTCCAAGTAAGAGAGCAATATTTCCAGTCAACATCATGCCTACGGGGTCCATAAGCAACTTGCCAACAAATTATTTGCCCGTGAACTTTGACGTGGTCTCTGTTGAAATGCTACCATAGAATTTTCAATTTATTGCTGATGTGTTTGTGGCCATTGCATGATTTAGCTGTAAACCTTCTCCCGCGGGTATAAGGGAGACCCATGGATCATAAGGAGATAGGAGAAAGGAACAAATTCAGACACTGTATACATGACACTTGTCTTTCTCCAGTTCAACTCATGCCAATAATTCTGTGAGACCCGGCATTTTCTTTCATACATACATACGTAAACATATACTTACATATGCTTATATATATAAATATATTATATACTATACTATATGTTGCTGGAGGAAGAAAAAAGGGGTAGCATGGGCTCCACGGGCCCCAAAATTTTTCCCCTGAGCAACCCTTTTACCAACTCCATCCATTTTCATTTCATCTGTTCTTTCTTCTTTCTTTCTTTGCTCTGTTTCTTTTTGCTGGGGGAGACGAATAAGAAGAAACAGAGGGGGGAGGGGAGAGAGAGAGGTTATAGTGTTTGGCTTGGGATGGTGCTTAAGGAGGGAATGAGGACGATCCAGCCGGGAGATTTCTTGGAGCAGAAAGCTTGGGAGAAGAATAGGGAAACGAGACGGGGCACACGAGTGTAGATTGATGCAGGAAATTGGGAGAGACATCGGGGAAAGATTGTGTATTTCACTCAGTTAGGTTGTGGACGTAGTCGGGTATGGATTGATTGAACTTATTGCGATTTAATCTTAGTAGCTGGTTGTGTGCTTTCATGAATTAGGAAGCAGAGGCTAGTTCCGTCTCAGTTAAGTCCAACTCTGTCTGAAGATTCTTTCATATTTGTGAGAATGTTTTATTTTATTTTATTTCGATTTCATCTTTTATGAATTTATTCTGATTTTTCTTGATTTTTTGAAATTTTTCTATAATTGCCTTCAAAAAATAAATTAGATTGGATCACATTTTCATAGATATGATGGGTTATATATTTATTTTTTTTAAAGATAAGATCATACTTTTTTTTATAGATATGATGTATTGAATAAGTGCGGAGACTTTCCATTGAACGCAAATATCTGTATGGATCACTCTTATCCTAGCGTAAAATATAACATCTTATCCAAGCATAAAATAAAACGAACATATCTTATTTTTTAATATTTTAAGGTTTTTTTTTAAAAAATATCTTATTTCACCCAAAACAATAAAAATATTTTATGAAAAAATTCAAATAAAACAAATGACTTAAGATTCTATTTGCTTTTTAAAAATAAATTAGATCAAATTTTTCATAGATATTATATTAATTTTTCAAAACACAAATTAGATCATATATATATATATATAAGAAATTACGATGATACGTTATAAATAATGGAAGTAATATGCGTAAATCTCGACTGATCTGATATGAAAAATATTTCTATCGCTACATGTGAGTTGTTTAATTTTTTGCAGGAGATTTTTTTGAAGGTTTTATTTTTCTTTTTTAATGCATAAATGTCGGTAGAATTTTTGGGTTCTCTAATTTTATCTATGTGGTTAACATAAGGCTTGTTTTATCTGTGCAATACACGGGCTCCATGCCTAGTATATATATACAGGGTTTTTTTGGCTTGTGTGTTTTGCATGAGATTTTTACTACAAATATAATTATATTTACTTAATTCAAACTTGAAATGGTTTTAGTTAAATTTCAAAATTTTCATATAGAATTTTTCTTTTTTCTGTAGTATATGGTATCTAATAATTATATTCGAATATCTTAAGGAATTATGATTAATACATATTTTAATACCATTTTGGAGAAGGAATAGTGATGTCACTTTTTCAAAATTATCATTTCTTCAATTCGGTAAAAAATTAACATGCCATAAATTTTAAGGATAATTTTGTAATTATTATTAGTTTTGAGGATATATTATAATTAAAATATTTCATGTCCAAATATATTTATGCTCGTATATATTTACTATTATGCCATTATTTATTACATTATATTCAACTTTATATATATTTTTCACTATTTATTACAATGTATTCAACTTTATATAATATATGGATAGATTCCAGAAGTCAATGCCATCAAAGTGCATAGGAGTAATTGGCTTCATACAAAATCATTCTCCATTTTGCACATGTAACTTTGACAGGAACAAGAATAATGGTTAAAAAGAAAATAAGGAAAAGGACCGGGAGCTTCTAAAAGTTGGATCGGATTTCTCCTGAATTGAATGTGATTCCATTTTCCATTGCTGTCAAGTGATCCAATTCATTGTCATGATATATAGGGAAAGATATTACCCAAATTCTCTATTTTTGCTGGCAATTATAAAAGGAATGCTTAGTTTTTCCTTTTTTTTTTTGACATATACTGGTCGACCATCCCGGTGGAATCTCATATTTGGTGGGGAAAGGCAGTCGAGAGCTCAATGGAAGGAGGAAGAGATGATTACACGGAAGATGGCACTGTGGATCTCAAGGGGAAACCTATTAGAAGATCGAGAACTGGTCGATGGAGAGCTTGTTCATTCATCGTAGGTCAGTAATGCTCAATGCTCGTATATGAATCGATATCTGAGACACCAGAGGGCTAATTAACTAGGGTATATTGAACCAAATGATATCTGTATGTTGGGTACTGTTTTGGTGCAGTGTATGAAATTTTCGAGAGGGCAGCATATTGGGGGATAGCGTCGAACCTAGTGATGTACCTGTCCACGAAGCTACACCAAGGTACTGTGACATCCTCGAGCAATGTCACGGACTGGGTCGGCGCCACCTGGTTGACTCCCATTATTGGCGCTTATATTGCTGATGCTTATCTCGGGCGATACTGGACTTTCATGATTGGTTCCGCCATTTATCTCTCGGTATTTTATCAGAATCTGACCTTCCTTTGCGCAGAAACAGAAGATGTTAGATCATGTTTGGTTAGGCAGGAACGGAATGTAATGGAACAGAATCAACCATACTAAATGAATGCAACCATTTGGTATGGTTGATTCCATTTCCATTCCATTCATAGCTACCAAACATGAGTTTATTTCTGGCTGATGAACATGGTTAGGAATAAAAACTCGATACAAGATTGATATTTGTTGTGTTTATGTGACTAATAAACAGGGGATGTCACTCTTAACGCTAGCCGTATGGATCCCACAGCTGCAGGCTCCAACGTGTGAGCCTGGAAGCAAAGAAGAGCAATGCAACAAGCAGACCATGCCGCTCCAAGTCGGGATCTTCTACGGCGCTCTCTACTTAATTGCTGTGGGGAATGGCGGAACAAAGCCCAACATCTCGACAATTGGTGCAGAGCAGTTTGATGAGTTCGATCCCAAGGAACGGATCCAGAAGCTGTCCTTCTTCAACTGGTGGATGTTTAGCATCTTCTTTGGGCAGCTGTTCGCCTACACCATCCTGGTTTATGTGCAGGACAATGTGGGTTGGGCCCTCGGTTATGGGATCCCGACCATCGGGCTCGCAGTATCGATACTGATTTTCATATCAGGGACCCCATTTTACCGACATAAGGCGGCATCAGGGAGCCCTTTCACCAGGATACTGCAGGTCCTGGTGGCTGCTTTGAGGAAGTGGAATGTTGCGTTCCCAAACGATCCCAAGGAGCTCCATGAGCTGCCTGTCGAGGAATACACGAGAAGGAGGAAATCCAGGATTGAACATACGCCTTTTCTGAGGTCACATTAATTTGATTTGTCTTTGGTAAACTTTTCCGACACGTCCGTCCTGGTTTTGGCTTTTAATTGTATATTTCGTGATTGCAGGTTCTTGGACAAAGCTGCCGTGAAGACCGATTCGAACTCTCCATGGCTGATGTGCCCAGTCACCCATGTCGAAGAAACTAAGCAAATGATCAAAATGATCCCGATACTAATCACTACGTTCGTCCCGAGCATGTTGGTAGCCCAGGTTAACACGCTCTTTGTCAAACAGGGCGCAACACTAGACAGGAGCATGGGCCCAAATTTCAAGATCCCTCCTGCGAGCCTTGGCTCGTTCCTTATCATCTCCATGTTGATAGGCCTCGTGCTATATGACCGCTGCTTCCTCCCATTCGTCAGGCGACACACGAAAAACCCGAGGGGGATCACACTGCTCCAGAGAATGGGGATCGGCCTTGGGCTCCAAGCAGCCGTCATGGTCATTGCTTGCTTCGCTGAGAAGAAACGTCTCGCCGTTGCCAAGGAGAAGGGCATTTTTGGGAAAGGCGAGACCGTCCCGCTCTCCATTTTCATCCTCCTCCCACAATTCGTGTTGTTGGGTTTCGCTGACGCCTTTGCAGAACCCCCAAGGATGGAGTTCTTCTACGATCAGGCCCCTCAGGGGATGAAGAGCCTCGGGACTTCCTACTTCACGACTAGCATGGGGATAGGGAACTTCCTCAATAGCTTCGTCCTGAAGGTGGTCGCAAGCGTTACCAAGATGAATGGACACCAAGGTTGGATCCTAGACAACCTGAATAGGTCGCGTTTGGACCTCTACTACTTGTTCTTGGCGATCCTCATATTAGTTAATTTCCTCATCTATCTGCTGGCGGCAAAGCGGTTTGTTTACAATGCCGATGTATCAGAGTCCGATGGCGATTTAGTTGTGGAAGCTCTGCCCAACAGAGGACGAGCAGATGGTTAAATTTCAAGTTGGTGATAGAATGGTAGAATGGTAAATGCCAAAGTAATATAAGATTAGAAATGTAGGCCGTTTGGATTGAGAGTTTTACTATGATTTTGATTTTGATTTTGATTGTGGAAAATGACAAATAAGATGTGATTATAAATTTGACTTGGGAAACGTGTGTTTTTGTTGTGTAGTGTGTTGAGTTAAAGTTAAAGTTAAAATCAGTTAACTCTCAATCCAAACGGATGTCTAAATAAACTTTAAAATTAAAAAATATTATCTATAGGAAAAATAAATAATATTCAGTATGCATTAAATGTTAAAATAATGAAAAACTCATTATTGATCATATATATATATATATATATGAAAACGAATCGCTTGTCGAATTCTTAAGCCGCCACCTCATCAAAAATAATAAATAGAGCTCTCTGTATTGCCATGTCATCAGTTATATAATAAGGAAATATATACAAATTGTTTTAAATTCTATTAATTAATTGTATAATCGAATATATAGATTGTATACACAAGGGAAGAAAATATGCAGTAGAATATATAGATATAAATTAAATACAATGGAATATAGTTCAATAAGGCATTAAAATAATTTACATGGCCATATGTATATATGCCTTCCAAATTTTATTGGTTATTGCATTTATATATTATATCAATATATATTTACATTCTCAGTATATAAGCTAATCTGTACAAGGATCAACCAGCTAGAACAGAGCAGTGGTGGACAAAGAGAACAGGGGAGAAAATCATTTGCCAAGAGCTCCAACCAGCACGAGATCAAACCTCAATCGGGATGTCAAACGAACTCTAATTGAGAAGAAATTTTGGCAGCAACCTCATGACTTCCTGGCTAGGTTTTGAACGGTCAATCGGTATGATTAGGTTTAGACAAACTACGTTAGGCCTATACTCTGGAAGATTGATGGAGTTAGTATTATCTTTTCAAATTTCTTTGATTTTTAAGAATATTTCTCTCAATATTAACTATTTTTTACCCAATTTATATAGTTTTATGATTTATTTTAGTTGTTACTGCAAGATTTATATTTAAATAAAGTGATTTCTCTAGAAAATTTTGGAACAAAGAAATTTGTGATACAACTTAAGTCTCTTATCACTCCCTGTTATAAATTTTGTGTTTTTGAACTATTCTAGTCATCAATAACTCTTTTTATGCAAAGCTTCATTTAAAAAATAATGTACAATATAAACTTTGTGTTAATTTAATCTTACATGATTAGCTTTTAATATTATTTTTCTTATTTTCTATAGATTTTCTTTTTTTTAATCTTGTACTAGGCACTATTTATTAGATAAATCTTCAAATTATTATCTTGCAAGATATATTTATTTTCACCATCGGTTGGTTATACATGAAAATTATATAGCAATTCCATCTATGATAAATGTATATTTTCTGATCGTTTTGCTCTCCTATCATAATTATCTTAAATATTATGTATTCCTTTAACATCGAGGAAAGACACTTCATGTAAATATGACTTAAATATTTTCTATATGTATATCAACGAATGTTTAGAAAATATACTTTATGTCTCAAATTATATATATAAGAATTAAACTTAATAATTACAATTTTTTTTATCGGGTCGACTTTTCATGAAACTTTTAGAGTATTATGATGCAAATTGAAATTCAAAAACTAATACGCAATTAGTTTTTACTTTTTAAATCCTTTTTTGGTTTTTCGATTTATATAAATCTCGATCATCTATTTATGTATAGCAATCACTTCATTATTTCAACATTTCTATTTGTGATAATTAGATGCAAAAATAACATACAGTAGAAAATTATTATTGAAATTATTATAATTGTTTTAAAATGCATACTTATTTTTACTTAAATTTAAATGCATACTTATTTATTACTTTTTAATTTACTTGATAAGGTTCAACAAATAGAATATAATTTATCAATAAATGCAATTCATTTACCTCTTATGATTTTATATTTTATAATTTTTGCCTATACATATCGAATGAAATCAATAAATTTATTTCTCCAAATTTAATTATCTTAGATAACTATCTCTAATTACTTCGATTTCTTGAAACACTTATTGTTTTCAGTGGAAAAAACAATTATCTTAAATTATGTAGTATGCTACTACTGCATGATAGAATCTAAATGAGCGTATTTGAATTGTATAATTTCAACTGTTTTACATTTTTTAGATATTAATGTTAAATTGTGTGATTTTGGTTTAGGACATGAAAATCCTATGCAGGATACCAAAACCCATTTTTGGATGAAAGATTAGTAATCTTCCAATAAAGTCATTTGATTTTCAAGTGAAATAATTTTTAAATCCATAATTTTTTTAAAAAATTCATAATATATTTAATTTAAAATATTACTTTCTATCAAAAATTTATTAATCATTTCCCGCGCAATGCGCGGTTTCTCAACTAGTTTTTAGTCATTGTTAGCAGATAAATAATCATATATTTGTTTATGAAAATGTATTTATAAATAGTTATGTAATTGTTTATTTATTTAGCTTTCTTATCCTACCGAAATATAATACACATTTTTTTATCTCTAAATAATGTTTAGGGTCAAAATTAAGTACTAATACCGTATTTGACGTGAGTCTTAAATAATAAAATCAATTAGAAATGTATACAATATATATATATATATAGTTTCTCCATCCTAAGTTAAAGTCGTAGATTTTTATAGATGAAATTTTATCAATAAATTCAAAAGAAGAATCTTAAATAAAAAACTTATATGAGGATATTAGTGCTATATATGTATATATATATAAGTTGACAATACCCTAATAAATAGAGAGGCAAAACAATGATCGATTCTTTTTTCCGAGATGATCCTTCTCCAGCATTCCTTTTGTTCACAGCTTGTTCTTTGCCCTGATGTGGACGGCAATGATGGTGTCGAAGGTATAGCTTAGATGCTCTATTGCTTGTCCTTCCTTTTATGTTTATAACGAATCCTTCCGCTTGTTGATCTTCTTTTGCCTATCGTATCCATCAGTTTACTTTCAAAGTATTAATTTGCCAGTCTTCTCCCCGTTCGAAGGACATGTGTTGTTCCCAGGAAATGTATTTCTGCATAAAGAAGTTCCCAAATCTCTTCATCCGGGAAGGCTAATTTCATAGAAGAGTCTAGTGTGTGAGGGAAACCCGGACAAGTAGAATAGCGTTTTCCAAAGTTCCAAGTGCTCGAACTATTCCTTCACCCTCTCATGCTATAAACGCCACCTACCAAATCAAATAGTAATCTTCCATTTTCAATGGGGCTTGCCACCAAGTGGTCAAGTAAATAATATCTGCTCAAGAGGTCCATTTGAAAAAAAGAAAGAAGGGATTATAGAGAGGATGGAACAAATACATGGGAATATAGTAAAATTCCGGACATAAAAAATGACTGCAGGGATAGTATCCACCGTCGATTGTTTTAGAGACAAAATCCATGAAATGTCCCATTTGATCATTGATTCCATTCAAGAATTTTTAATGTGTACATCTGGTATCCAAAAGCTTAAGGCAATAATACTATTCAAGTTCAAGCACAGGTCAACCCACTAAAGAGTAAAGATCAACTTTCTCTGTTCACATGACTAATACATGAAAACTTACTTAAAGAAAAGAGGCGTCAAATATTAATTTTGGAATTTATATAAGTAGGAACTCTTGACCCCTTTTTCGTTTCCTTTCACGATTTCTTTTTTCTTTTATTTGGGCAGTAGGGCGCCGAAGGCCACCACCATTCTTGTAGGGTCACCAATTTAATAAATTCTTTTGGACTTTCTCTATTTGCATGACTAAAACTTAAGACTTTACTTAATGATAAGTGACATTGAATATTAGTTTTGGGATTTATATAACAAAAATTCTTGGCCCCCTTTCCCTTTTCCTCTCATGATTTCTTTTTTTATTTGGGCAGTGGGGAGTCAAAGGCCACCATCGTTTTTGTAGGGTCACCAACAACCTATTTAAAAAAATTCTTTTGGATCCTACTTGGGTTAGCTTTGGTGAATTAACCTCGTGGAATCATTAAGTGCCAAGTTGGCACATCATTGAAATTAAAAGTGAAATTGATATAGTAATAAACGTGATATAAAATCGAAAGTCGGTATATTTTCATGTGATCGATATTAAGGATTGGCGAAGAATGAGGTTAGACCAATTTCAAATATAATAGTGAATGACCCTAAATATTTCAATCAATCAACAACCATTGAATTATGAACATGTTGAAAGTAATTTAGCAAATTTAAGCCGATATTAGTTTAGCAAATTTTATTCATAAATAATTATTTGTATCATTTAATATTGGTCTATATGCTACCTACTTTATTACATAAATTGATATAATGTGAATAGTAAATAATTAAAAAACTTTTAGATTTCGCATCATGCGGGGTTCCGGCCTAGTCAACTAAACAATTATTACAGGTCCATGGCAACGTCATGTTGTCATGTGTCCCTCCCTTTTTTATTTTATTTTATTTATTTTTATTTTCTATTATTTTTACTTTTTTTCATAATGAGAGGTGTCTGGTTTCATCTTACTATTTTCCACGGCCCTGTTGACCACGTTGTAAGTTCAAAGGACAAGCAACTCCGATCATACAGGTTGTGCATTTGTCCAAAAGGGCGTATTCTTGTGCATGACTTCAGGAAGCGATTTATACATGTTTTTCCTCAATTGCCCTTTGTTACAATTTCTATATATTTAATTATTTCTTTAAGTACTTTCTATCATGTTCATCTGTATTAATGAGAACATACTCGCACTACGAGTAACAATATGAAAAGTCAATAAAAAAGAACATACATCAAATAATTTTTTGCTAAAAAATAAAAAATAATCTAACCATAAAAAATAATTTGTCACTATAAAGAATAGATCATTATATAAAAAAAGTAAAAAGTAATTTATGAATTTACAGGAAGAAAATTGGCTTAATAAAGGGCGGCTACTTACTCATTTTTTTTTTGGTCCTTTTATACTCTAGGCGGATGTGGGCTGCTTAGATAGGGGAGGTTTAGTGAGCTATTTGAGAGGGCACATAGTAAATAAAAAGGATGGTTATTGTGGATGAATTTAATTTTGTTGAAAATACAAAAAAAATAATATTGCAAGACATTATCAGCCTATATCAAAATAACTAAAAAAATTAACCAAAATATTAATAAGAGATAAAATTTAACCAAATATGTTGTCACAAAATAAAAAATTAAAACAATTATTTTCCTACGGGAGAAATCTCTGCAAAAGGGACTGCAAATGAACCTTTGTTAAGGTTGTCACAAACATTTTTATGCACTTAAATCTACTATGAAAATGGTGATCAGTCCTTTTGAAATGTTTATTGATTTTAGCCCGTACATATATATATACACGCGAGTATTGCATCCAACTACAAATAAATACAGAAAAATATATTTGACACAAACTATTATAACGAAATCACAAATTTGAGAAAAAACTTGTTTTGTTTTAGAATAAAAATTTTATTCTACCAAACTCAACTTATTTTTCTACAAATTCAACATTACAATCATTCATGTTTTGTCTTGTTCTTTCTATCAATAATAATATCTCACTCATATTTTTTCTAACCATTTTTATAATCAATTTTTAATAATAAATTCTTTATCTATTTTACATCTATATATACATACATATATATATATATATATATTCTCACACATTTATATATTTTTCAATATTTGTAATAATTATTTTTTATCTTTTCTTATTCTCCAGAATTGAGTTGAATTGAGTTAAAATCTCAACTCAAAAACCAAACATAGTCATGCATTTTCAGGAAGCTATTTTAAGGATAGAAATTTCTACGCAATATTACAGCTCCACTTAAATGAAAAGTGTAACCCCATGATACAATTCCCACGAGAGATATTGGCTGCAATCACGTGGCTCCAGGAAGTCCACATCATCAAATCCTGTTAAAATTAACGGAAAAATGATGTTGTGCTAACACTGATACCAAATCCATAGTTTTATGTATGTCTATGCTAATGGAAATAGTTTGTGCAAAAATTGACAAAATGTGCAAAGTTTTTTTTTAATTATTTACTTAACCCATATTTAAACAATTCTTTTGCTTGAATTTCAATCTTTATCAACAGGAACTGCCCATCGTGTAACCGGCTATCAGAGCGTGCTAAAGAGAAGACAACCGCCTTGGAAAGAGAGCTTGAAAAATATCGTGCTTTCACAATTTACACCTGCAATCCGGATGATCCTCCTATGGTTGAGCAACCTCTCGAGCCGCCAGTGGGCTTAGATTCCAGCTTTGAGGAGGTGTCGACCTGGGTTCAGGATGAAGGTGTGAGACGTATTGGATTGTATGACATGGGTGGTGTCGGAAAGACTACCCTTCTAAAGAAAATCCACAATGAGTTTCTGGTAAAGGAGCACGATTATCACGTGGTTGCTTGGATTGTAGTGTCCCAACCAACTGATCCTAAGAAAATCCAGGAACACATTTGGGAGAAACTGCATCTCCCTAAATCTCAATGGAATGACATCATAGAGTCGGAAAGACCGGGCAAGATATTGAAGATTATAAAGGAAAAGAATTTTCTAATTTTTTTGGATGATGTATGGGAGGAAATAGATCTCTTAAATCTCGGGATTCCTTCTCGCAATCATCAACACAAATCCAAGATCATATTCACAACCCGATTACAGGATGTTTGTGGCTCCATGCATGCTGAGCGGACGAAGAAGGTTGAGTGTTTGCCAGCAGATAAAGCCCTCAAACTATTCCGAGAGAAGGTGGGTGAACAAACTTGGACTGCCCATGTTGAAATCCCAAATCTTGCTGAAGCTATGATTAAGGAGTGCAAGTATCTGCCGCTTGCTCTTATTACTGTTGGGGCAGCAATGGCCAGTCGTAGGTGTCCCGATGAATGGAGGGGCAGTATTGAAGTTTTGAAGAAACTCCCATCAGAATTTGCAGATATGGAAAAGAAGGTGCTCTCTGTGCTAGAATTTAGCTATGAAGCTTTGCTAGATGAAACCCACAAAAAATGTTTCTTGTACTGCTCAATATTCCCTGAGGACCATGTATATCGCATGGATGAATTGATTGATCTATGGATTGGGGAAGGTCTTCTCAGTGAATGTGGTGGTATACGTGAAGCGCGCGATCAGGGAATCGAAATAGCCAGATGCCTCATACGTGTTTGTTTATCGGAGGAAGTTGATATGTCTATTGAAAAATGTTGTAAAATGCATGATGTAGTTCGAGATATGGCCTTGTGGGTGGCATCTGAACATGGCAAGAAGAAGAGACCACTTTGTCAGGAGAAACAGAGGTCATTTGAGCCCACGGAATTCGTGAAGTGGACTGATGTAGAAAGGATATCCCTCTGGGAGGTGGATCAAAAGCTGGAAAAGTTGCCTGATACATTTGCAACTTTTTCTAGTCTATCTACTTTGATAATACGAGATACCAAGGTAAAGACATTTCCAAATGGATTCTTTTCTGCCATGCTATCGTTGAGAGTGTTGGATGTGTCATGTAATGAATTCTTGATTGAGTTACCCGGAGATATTGGAGTACTAGGAAATTTGAGGTACCTTGATTTGCAGTGGACAATGATAAGGGAGCTGCCTGCAGAGCTAGAGAATCTGACAAAGTTGGTGTTTCTGCTTTTACATCGTTATTGTCGTGTTCCGGATCGACTGATCTCAAGTCTGCTGTTCTTAAGAGTGTTTAGCTGGGAACCATGGCAAACTACATCACATATAGATGGGGGGAGAAGAGCGAAAAGTGATTGAGAAGCCGAATCACTGCTGTAACACGAAGTTAATTCAAGAGGTTTGCCTGCGATTAGACTTCACTGTTGCTGTTGAAGAGTTACTTATGAAATGCCCCCACTTGCAGAGGTGCTTAAGAGAACTCAGGCTTAGATGGTGTAAGGTTTGGATGTCACTTATAATCCCGAAGCCATCATTGAGGACAATGGAGCATCTCAAATATCTACAAGTCAGTCGCTGTGAATTCACTGAGATAACAATGGGCAAGGAAGAATATGGTTGGCACGGAGAGACTGGGAGAAGTGATGGATTAGGATCTCTTCGTCTACCTTCTTATCCTGAAATTAGCCCTGAAATTAGCCACCTGGAAAGTCAGGACTGCTTCCGTAGACTTGAAAGGATAATCATTGAAGATTGCGACAAGTTACGAGAAGTGACAGTTTTAATTTATCATGCTCCCTGCCTTACCTACCTCAGAATTAGTTGTTGTGAATCATTGCGGGAACTGATCGCTGGGGATGTTGAAGATTCTCATGTGGGCAAAATACTCTCATCTCTCATCTACCTTGACCTGGGAGCTCTTCCGGAATTGGAGAGCATCTGCAGGGGAGCGCTGTCCCTTCCTTCGCTGGAATTGTTACAGGTTGTGAAATGCCGGCAACTGAAGAAGCTCCCCCTAAAGAGCAGCAGCAGTGCACACGCAAGAAGACAGTTCTGCAAAATTAGAGGAGACTGGGAGTGGTGGAATGGTTTGCAATGGGATGACCCTGAGACGAAGCGCCTGTTCTTTAGGAATTTTATTTCTGGGTTTTAGATTGAGAATTTTGGAATCTGATTTCGTATTCTTTATCGGACTTAAAAAATAATCGTATTTTTTTTGGTGTGCACCTGGTATCCGGTAAAAAAAATCGTACTTTGTCTCTGCACACTCTTCAAATTTCTTTTTTCCTTTTGTATAACTTTTGTCGGCCCTCGATAGCAGTTCACAACGCTAATAATTGACCCTGCCTTCGATAAACAGTGACATCAAAAGCTTCGGAGAATTGAACGGAGGGGCCGTTTGTTTTTATGTAAAGTTTAAATTTTACATTGTAAAGTTCGAACTTTACATAGTATTTTACAGTGTTTGTTTGTACAAGTTGTAAAAATGAATCATTGTAATCATGTGCTCGAGTTAGAACTTTACAGCTATGGTCAGTAAAGACTTTGAATTCAAAACAAGTGGAATTGTTAGATTATAATGAAGATTACTGTCGTGGGATCCATAATCATCTCTGTCAGCACCCCATTTTGGTCCACCGGCTCTAGGATATGACATCAACAAGGCTCCCGACTAGGGTTCCAAAAAAAAAAATGGTGAGGGCAACATATGGAATTTTGTAGCACACACAATGATCTCGAAGAGTAAGGCACGAATTATCAATATTCGAACCGAAGGCAATGGACAAAGGGGAAATCACGTCTCTGTATCATTTTCTTCGATGAGAACGACTATCTTCATGGATCTAGAACTAAGTTCGATATTTTTAGATCAAGGTTTGGTGAGTTAGGGACATTTCAATGCAAAAATCACGTCAAGAGCCCTTTCGAGCAAAAAGATAAAATTCGTGGGAGTTGGGGTGCCCAAACAGTGAATACAACAGTTCGAGCATGGGATTCGACGCATCATATCACGGTCAATCCTGAACCTAAAAGGGTGAAGTCCATATGCTTGATCTAGGAAATTGAGTTAGGTTCAATTTGACGGGTCGTTCATTCCAAGATTCAATACGGAGAGAGAGTTATGAATTTTTGAGCGCACCATGCCCGAAACTGTTAAACCGGGCAGACTCTGTCAGTCGAGGGAGAAAATCCATAAAAAATTCAATTCTTCGTATTTTCAAGTATGGCCAACGTCATTGGATTCATAATTCACTGAAGATTCATAAAATAAAAAGAAATAGGAGATATTTTTGGCTAGATTAGTACAGAATCGAATATATTCTCACAGATCATAACCAAATCTCCCGGTTCGGGCCAGCTGTCAAAGAAAAACTGTTTCGGGAACTTCCCGAGGTCGAACGATCTTCAAATTTTACGAGGATGTGCCCAACTCATGTAGAGATCAAGGAAAAATATCAGATAGACCGAAAGGTTCATGAGAAATGGAGGAAAATTCGGAATATTCAGGTCAGCTCATGGACTGTTGGTGACAGCTAGCACAACACCCTGACTTCTCTCCTCCAGCTGCCTGCTTTCCTCAGAACCCTGACTTCAAAAGAAAAAAAACCTAGCCGCAACTTCCCCCGGGGCTGCTCCGGAATCCTCCCATTCATTCTCCCTGAACTCCCTTTGGGCTCCATAACGGTAGGCAGACCAGACCCGACCCTGGTCTCCTCCTCTCTGATCGTCTCTTTCTCGCACCTTCTCAGTTCCGGCACAAACACAAACAGAGAGTAACCTCAGCATTTCCAACACCATTCCTACCTTCTTCTTCCTTCCCTCGGTGACTCCCAGTGAAAAAAAAGGAAAAAGAACAACAACAGCAACTACGAGCTTGAAAGATACGTTTGTACAAGCACTTGATGTGATTCAGCTTCGAGCTCACACCCGCTGGGACCTTCTTCGACCAGCAGCTGCAACCAGCTCGTGGGTTGTGCTGTTCCGCAACTCCGGTGAGCTTATTCGATCTCTATTTTAGCTGGTTTTGTATAGCTATGATATGCAATGATTTCTTGGTTGATTTGGAGGACGTTTGGCTCGATTTTGATGAGTAAAAGACATGTTTGTGATGAAGGCTTAGTTACCCAACGATTTCTTGATTAATTTGGAGTCATTTAACTTGATTTTCTTAGATTGAGGTCGAGTTTATGATAGTGGCTGAGCTGAGAAATGATTGTTGGTTCGATTAAGATGGTTCTAGCTTGATTTCAATGCTTAGAGATTACGTTAAGAGTATGGGCTGAGCTGTATTTCGTTTTCTTTGACAGCTTTATGTAAGTTTGCATGGTTCTAAGAGCTTAAATCCTCGTTTTGATATAGTGGCCGAGTTATGATACAGTTCTTTCATGGTTTCGAGCTCGTTTGGTATGAATCGGTTGACTTTTGGTTGGGTCTAAGGCATGGGCTGAACGAGATGATGCTCTATTGATCTGGTTGAGGTCCTTTAGCATAATTTAGATGATTTATGATGGGATTATGGTACGGACTGAATTGCTTGATGGTTCTCTGTTCGGTATAAGAACATTCGACATAATATTGAAGGCCATGCGTTAAAATTAATGGTGCGGCTGAACTGAACGATTATGGACGTGTTGTAACTTCATTGCTTGCTGGTCTGTCTAGATTTTGATCCTTAGAGACTTGTTTTGGCCGCCTTCAAGTCATTACATGAGTTGTTATTGTGTCCATATGTCTTAATATTGACTTTCTTAACCTTTTATGTCATTCCAGGTGCTAGGAAGTCGAGTCATTGGGACTTTAAAGTCGTGACCAGATTTCAATGGTGGTCTTGGAACTCATTTCATTAGCGTTATTCTCGATCTTGTTCATGGCTCGCATATTTGCTTTTGTCCCGCTTCTCTCGTGTTTGTTTCCTATTTGCATGTCCCCTCGAGCCTCGGAGTGAAGAGAAGAAAATTGGAGATATGAGAAGACAATTGGCCGATGCCGGTGGGGGCTCGAAGACGACGTGGAGACTTACCTAGGCTTAGGTTGAGCCTCGACTTGAAGGCCACCTAGGTCCGTGATTGTCGCGGGATCTTCCGAGCTAATCGATCCTAGGAATCTC
The DNA here is from genome assembly GCF_007655135.1 of Punica granatum. Taxonomy (NCBI): domain Eukaryota; kingdom Viridiplantae; phylum Streptophyta; class Magnoliopsida; order Myrtales; family Lythraceae; genus Punica; species Punica granatum. The sequence continues at coordinate 23,799,564 of NC_045134.1, read as the reverse complement.
CTAGGATAAAGGTACGATTCTTTGATCTTAGTGGCATGTCTAGGACTTCCATTTGATGTGATTGCGTGATAACCGTGGTAATATATGATCGTATGAGACCGTATTTTATGTTTAGTTTTGATCGGTCGATAAATCGTAGGTTAAATGCGTTAGATTTAAATAAATCGCTTTATAAATCCCTAATTTTTAAGGCGAATGATACATCAAAATTGTTTAATTAATCACTTGGACTTAAAATCGACGAATTAATTTATTTGTGATCATTTTACTCATATTCGTGTGCTTGAGATGTTTGAATGTGTCTTTGATTAAAACCTCACATGAATCGGTTTAATCACGTAAAGTCAACTAAAAATCGGATTTAACCCCAAGACGGTTGGAAATTAGAGTTTATTGGGCGGTCAATTAATGGCTAATCCGACGACTCGAAATCCGTAGACTAAAGCATTCGGCAAGTTTTTAATTAACCTAAAATTCTACATACGGGATAATCGGAACGTTAAATTTGGCTAAATTAAATCACTTGATTCCTTTAAATGGATTGCACGAATTGATTAATAATTTGTAATCGCGTCGACAGTTCAAGAACTGTTAGTCATGCCCTTTTCAAAATTCACAATTTCAAAAGCACTGAGATACGTACAACGTAATCTTGATTTTCATGCACACACATATTTACCGATTCAAGGGCATGATTACCGGTTCTTGTCCTGCCGTAATTGTAGTGTAGGTTTGTGCATAGAATTGGTCAAAACATGGGAAAACAAATTAATCACAAACTCGGCTTAATCAAACATGGGCAAATAATCAAGCAGAGGGTTAGGTTTTGGGTTTTAGGTGAAAATACTCTTAATCTGTAAAAGCCACATTGTCACGATACAAAATAATCTAAAAATAACTCACACATTCTGGACCTGACTACAGACATCATGTCTGTCGGGTCCGTTAAAATAATGCTGAATGCTACATGCCCTATTTATCACTCCTTTTGTTTGTTTTAAGGTAGGATTTGTATGCCAAGATACCCCGGTTAATAATCAGTTAATTCACGTAAATTCGACGATAACAAAAAACCCATTGTTTGTTTATTTGAGCTTGCTTATTACATTTTTGCGCCTGTTTGTTATGCGGATCGAGCCCGATCCTTTAGGACTCGATTCACTGGCTCTAACGCTCATAACCGTCGATCATGGGATCCAATACCCCCATACACCGAGTGCGCATTTAATTTAATTTTCGGTCTTTTCCAAAACTATACGGTGAGCATGAGTGAAATAATGGTCGAACGCGAACCGACTGGGATTCAGTCATTGTAATATGTCTTTTATTTGAGATAAGGTTTTATATTGTACATATATTAATGTAAAATCTCGGTCGGAGAGTGGACGGTCAGAGTGTTCCTTCGAATTTACGGTGTTGTCAGCATCCCATTTTGGCTCATCGATTCAATTACATTATCAGCAATGATCCAAGCCACAACTTGAGCAGAATACAGAAAAACGACTTAACAGAGCAGAAAAACGCTATTCATTTTCAAGTCGGCGAAATCAGGCAAATGACACATGGACATGACAGAAGGACTCCAGGGGTCATCAAAAGCAATAGAGTGACTAGAGAGCTCAACAATGTCCAAAACCGGTATTTTCAGTATATCACATTGAACGGTTCTATTTTTCCGATAGTTCGCTCGATCGTTGGAAGATAGCCAATATTGGACTTCAAAAATCCACACCAATGCCAAACAGATGAAAAGTGTCTCCAAAGGCATTTTGCAAATCATTTGCTCTATACAGAACAACTTTCTGTATACAGACAACTTTTCAGTGGAAGTCCAAAAATGCCGGTTTCTTGGAGAAAAGTTAATTCCAAATATCAAATGCGGCCATGCCCCACAATCATACAGAGCACGAGTAGTGCTTCAGATTGTCTTTTGGAAGCTATACAGGTACCCTGAATGACTTTCGAGCGACAAAACGGGCATACCTCTCTTCGGAAGAGCATAACCGGTGACTGGTCTGATGGGATTACGGCAAACGAAGTTCACACTACATTGCCATGAAAACTCCAGCAGACATTCGCAATTGGGCAAAACAGACAGCAAAACCCTTCACGATTTCCCGAGTAACCTCCGAAAAGCACAAATGACCATTTTCAGTGAAGATCCATATCCGGATGTCCTCTTTGGGGAAACTTGACGCCGGATGCTTACATTACACAATGCTAGTCTTCTCAAGGCTCAATGTGGAATCGTTGGAATGAATCGCACAACTCATCTGGACCCATCGAGCAGTGCTTTAATGGTCTCAGATGCACTTTTCATATCCTTAGAGGCCCAATCTCGGCAAACGGAGATTACAATGATCTCTGGATCGCCTAAGAAACTCGGAAAGCAATCTAAGAAATCCAGTTTCGGCCTCCTAGGACATCTCCGGCTCCATATTTGCATTTTCCTGCTTAAGGGACAAGTGCTCACGTAATTTGACAATTTATGTCAAAATGACTGACGTGGGATGTAGATACAAGATATGTTGTCAGAAGTGGGTAACCTCGCTTTGAATGCATAAAAGGAGCAAAACCGGCTTTCGAGCCTCATACAGACATTTGGCAATTTCTCACGAAAAATGCCAATCTCGGACTCATTAAATCCGTTTCCTCGCATATATCGATAATTCGACGTTCAATTCAAACCACGAACTTCGAATGCGCGATCAATCGAGACCCGAGCTTTTCCCGGTTTCTCCTCTTCGGTCGTGGGACCCACGGGTTGCCCAAGATGAGTCACCGTTTGCTCTAGAAGCTTCTTCTTCTTCTTCAAAGCAAGAAGCCAACTTGCCCTCTCTTAGCCAAAATATCTTGGAGAGGTTGAAGACAACACTCAACTTCTCATCAATGCTCATCAATGTCTTATCTCTTCTTCATTAATGCAATGGAAGAAGATGAGACTTGATATTTTCTTAATCAAACCGAAATTTGCTAAGTATGGGGGTTAAGAGCACTTGCTTTTGCTAATTGTGTCATTAGCTTTGCCTATAAATGGCCCAAAAGTGATTAAGTTAATCACTTCTCCTCTTGCACACTCTCTCCAAGCTTTCTCCCTCAAGAAAAGCTCTCAACTCCATAGCCAAAACCAGCAAGCTTCAACACTTCAAAACCAAGAGAGAAAAACCGAAGAAAGCTTTGAGTTTTTTAAGTCGGAAGCCAATGTTCATCATCCCGACTTAAGTTCAAAATTTCTCAAACTCCATGGACCACATGTTTTGGACCCAAGGAGTTCATTTATGAACTTAGATTTTTGTTTTGAAGTCATTTGCTCATCATTTCAGGTCATTTAGGTGATTTCGGGTGAAAGACGTGCTCTCGGGTGAACAGTACACCCGTCGCCGCACGCGCAGCAGCACGCTCGCGCGCTAGACGCCCCAGCGCGCACGCTTGCGAGCTTCAGCGCTCCGCCCGTGTGCCCCGCGTGCCTGCCTGGGCGCCCCTGTGCGCCTAGCTCCCCGAACGTGTATGCCCTTGCACCCAAGCATCCTTCCAAACGTTCAACCGAGTCACTCGACTCTCGAACACTTCCCCGACTCATTCCTCGCATCCCGAGGCTAGGTAAAACATTCTCGACTTAGAGAAGCTAGAACCTTTTACATTATTTGCATGGCTATGGAGTAATATGGCATTTTATGCATGTTTAACTTGCAAGAATTAATTCTTATACACTTTCATGTTATATTATGCATGCTCGTCATCATATAACATGTTAGCATGTCGGGAAACATTTGGATCGATCCTCGGAAGACCTTCCCGACCCGAAATAAGCAAAAGAGCTCTCAGGGTTGCCTCAAGAAAAGGTAATCGAGACTTGGCTTGCTTTCCTCGGGTTAAGAACGGCCTTCTTAGCTCGATCCAAATTCAATTCCCGAGTTTTCTCGCGTTTTCTTATATGCATGAAGTCGGTATTGTTTTATCGATTCCTTAAATAACTTGTTTGTGCATGTTTGCATGTTCGAATGCGTTATTCAAATCATGGCAATACCGACTTTCGTTTAATCGTGTCATTTATCATGTTTGTCGTTTAAGCATGCGAGAAATGATTCGAAATGAGATGGGGAAACCTCGTAAAACCCCATTCGGGCCATGGGACCTCTCGGCTATCTCCAAGGAGAAGTGGCCAAGAGCCTCTTAGACTCGTATGAGTTGCATGAGGCTTCCTCTTCCCGTTTTAAGTCCGTTCTCGGCTTTTGTGTAATTTGCAATTTACATTACCGTCATTAGAATCAACTGCATCCATGCCAAGTTCCATCACCACAGCAAGTGGAAGGTAATTAAAACCAATTAAATCCATCCATCCATATATATATTCAGCCAAAAATTCCCCGATCAGCACTGTCATACCAGAATAAGCTCACCAATTCACAACCCATAAGCACACAATCAGTTCTCTTAAGCGTACTAGGATAACCACATCGATCAACACTCATTACCGCAAAGAATTACGTCATGTATCATAATCTCTATCATAATTAGCTTGATTAATCAAATTGTACAAAAACCAAACTCCCTCTTAAGGATGCAAATAATCGAATCTTATGAAACCGACTTACATGAAAGCTATCATTATTCAGATGCCCTAACCTCAACCAAGACGAATTCGAACCAGCCAAAAAGAACATGAAACGAGTGATTAAGAATGCCAAGGCCACGGAGAGCTAACCTACAGTCGAAACTTCTTAATTCGTGGGTACATCGAAACGTAAACCAAACTGAAACGAAGAGGAAAATGGCTCAATCAACACCTAGACTCAGTGAATAAGAGTGTCTAGGGTTAGGAAAATCAACTTACTAATCAAGAATCCCAAGTTTAGTCGTTTTCCCTTTCAAAATTTGCTCAGCTTGGTTGTCTCCCTCACGTTGTTTCTCTAGTCTAGTCTGTTTTGTTCGTTGTCCATGAACAGAGCTGAAGCTCGGCTTGAAGACTCCTCGAACCTATCCTTTTATTCTTCTTCTTCTCCCCCGGGTTTGCTCAGCTTGGTCCTCTCTCTCTCTCTCCCCCTCCCTCTGTTCTTCTCAGTTTCTTCTTCGACTTCTTCAGCTCAAAAGAGAGCAAGAAAAAGGAAAAGAAAGGAACAAATGAAAGTGAAAATGTTTGGCGGTGGAAACATGGGGTGGTCTCAAGACCACGTGGAGCCCACGTCGCCTTTTCTTCTTCTTCTTCTTCTTCTCCTTTTTTTTATTATATGCTCCAGCCACATCAACATGTAATATATAACCTACATTGTGAGATCCGACATTTTTTATATTCAAATAGCATACATACATTTACATGCTTATATATATACATATATATATGATACACGTTTACTGGAACCAAAAAGAAAAAAGAAAGAAAGAAAAAAAAGAAATGGGTAGCAAGAGGCCCACGTGGCCTTCCATCCTCCCCCAGGAAACCCACCGCCATTGACTTCTCCCATTTTCTTCCTTGCTATGTTTTTATGCTGAAAAAAAAAAAACCGAAAGGAACATAGAAGAACAGAGGGGGAGAAAGGGGGGGGGGGAGAGAGAGAGAGAGAGAGAGAGAGCTAAGGTGCAAGTTAGAGGAGAATTGAGGGAAATGAAGTAGGGAGAGTCAAGATATGGGAAGGAAATCGTAAAATTGAAGTTGAAACTTGCATTTGCTCATATACTCAATATGGTTCGGTATGTTCAAGCTGAAATAGTTATCTTTGTTGTGTTTGTTTGTCTACTTTCTATTTGTTCTTTGGATTGTCTTGCATGTGGCTGATATGGGTTGTTTTATGTTGAACTTTACTTAAACAACTAGAGGAGTAAGCTCTTAAGATCAATCCATGCCTTCTTGGAAGTATGTATGTGTATATATATATATATATATATATATATATATGTGCGGCTATATGTATACAGATATATATACGCATATATCTTGTATGGGTATATATATGTGCAGGCGTATGTATACATATATATATGTATATATCTTGTTTTTTTTAGAATTGCAAATTAGAGGTTGGTCAAATAATTCCTAATAATGCCAATTCAATTTCGACTTTGGGGAGTGTTTTTGCATAGAAATTATCTCGTGGGTTTAATTGAGGTTGCCTATTGTGAAGTTCAAGGGAAGAGTTGGAAGTTGGGAATTATTGTTTTATAGTATGAGGTAAGTAGATGACAGGATGTAGTTAGGAAAGTGGTTGTTACTGCGCTCTACCGTCTTCAATTGAGTTGGTTATATGATTATCAAGTGGAGGAATCAGCTGAAAATTTGAGTTATTCTTGATGGAAGTAACATTGAAATGGATGTTGCGTTGGTTACAGAGTAAAGAGTCGAGCTTGTTCTCTAACGTTAAATTGCTTTTGCTTGGTCAATCAATATTCTTAAGCCAATTGAAGTGTCATTTCTATGCTTTGTTATGCTTCCCTCGAGTGCTTTCAATACGTTATATGATATGGACATCTCACTTACATATGAGGCAAGTCGATGTGCTTTGAGTTATGCATATACATATCATTTTGCATCGTGTCCCATTTAGAGGGTTGTTAGAAACCGAAAGAGAGAGGGAAAGGCACTTGTTCATTAGGAACATCTTATGTTATAGCTATATCAATGTAGTAACAAGGGAGTTGAGCTGATGTATATCTATACTCTTATTTAGCGTATTATCTAACCTTTATGCTTGAACTTAATAGGGGCTGAGGAGACCGAGACTATACATCCGAAAGGCTCGACCGATTGAGCTATCTTTTTTTTTTGGGGTCTTTGTGAGTATTTTATTCCATTGTGAAATGATATATATATATATATATATTATGTGAGTACTTCATTCCATTGTGAAATGATATATAATTATATGTATGTTATGTGAATACTCTATTTCCTTGTGAAATTATGTATTATAATTATATAAATTATTTAAGATGAATATAGTGGTAGTGAGATTAAGGAATCGGTCTTGCTATGTTGTGGGTAAGGATATGAGCAATATGGCCTTTTTTGTTTTACCTTGATTTGGGATATGTAGTGTGACTGAGTATGTGGATTGCGTAAGAAATTTATAATGATAATGTGATTCTTTTGGAATATGATTGGGATTATATTTGTGCATGCTGAAATTGCGATAATTTGGGAATAGGAGTTTGGTGTGGGTATATGATATGAGATGGCGTGGTTGCAGTTGATTGTGTTTGTGATTGTTGTTTGACTATAGCCATGGGACCGCTGGACCCGGCGGATTACAAAATGGGCCAGATCGGCCGCTGGACCCAACGGAATACAAAATGGGCCAGATCGGCCGCTGGACCCAGCGGAATACAAATAGGGGCATGATCGGCCGCTGGACCCGACGGAATATAAATAGGAGCATGATCGGGCCGCTGGACCCGGAGGAATAGAAAAATGGGCTTGATCGACCGTTAAGACCCGACGGAATACAAATTGAGGTCAACTCTTACCGCCAGAGGTTAATAGGCGGCCCCCGCTTATGAGACATGGATATTGGGAGTTAAGAATGGTATGAATGAGAGGTGCGGGGTCACGGTACTGTCATAACTCTGTTGCGAGGAAATGCAACCCTATGGCTATATTGATTGGTTGTGTGGTGTATTGTTTGCCTGGTATGATTGTTGAGATTGTCTGAAGTTGTTCTGGGAAAATTGTGTTGTTTGCTGATGCTTGATTTAATTAGTGTGTGACTATTAGGTGATGCTGAGTTGTTAGTTAATTTTAATATTGTTATATAGTTATAAAGATAATTGATTGGTTACGAGTGAGTTTGGTAATTATTTGCATGAAATGCATAATATGCTGTGTTGGTGAATTAAATGATAGACTTGGGTATGCTAATATTATCTTTGTTCATTTAAAAATATATTTTTAGTTAATAATAGTCCATTTCACTTTGGAATTTTGTGCTCACTGAGATGCAGCTCACACCCTGCATATATTTTTCCAGATAAGCTTCTAGCTGCGCGAGAGTACCATTTTTGATGTCAGGGATCAGCTTGGAGAACTAGGTATGAACCTTAGTTATTTGATAGATATCCTTTTTGTACAGAATGGACTTGAGAATGTTACGACCTGAAACTTTTGTCTAGTTGGTTTAGCAATGTAGCTTTGCTAGAATCGTACTTATATGAATATATATGTGAGAGCTTGTTGGACTAGTTATATATTTTTTTGAGTTATGGAAAGCAGATTTTATATGAATAGTTACATGATAATGGATGTCGAGGAAATATAGGGAAAATTCAGCTGAAATTTCGGGTCGTGACATACATATATATGCATGTATATGTGCATGTATGCATGTTGGAAAAAAAAATAACTGGGTCTCACACCTTTTGATTTGGCTTTCTGATCCCTTCATCAATAGGAATTGCCCGTCATACCACGAGCTATCTAAGCGTGCTGAGATGAAGCGAGCCACCTTGGAAGAAGTGCTTTGCAAGGGTCGCGGTTTCACAATTTTCAACTACAAACGTGCTGAACCTCTTATGGTTGAGATACCACTCAAGCCGCCGACAGGATTACATTCCACATTCCAGGAGGTGTGGAAGTGGGTTCAAGATGAAAGGGTGAGGTGCATTGGATTATATGGCATGGGCGGTGTCGGAAAGACCACCCTCCTAAAGATGATCCATAATGAATTCCTGAAAATTAAGCATGATTATAATATGGCTGCTTGGATTGTGGTGTCCAATCCACCTAATCTTGAAAAAATTCAGAAAGCCATCTTCAGGAAACTGCATCTCCCCGAATCTGAATGGAATCACACCAGTGAATCGGACCGGGCTGGCAAGATATTGAGCATTATGAAGGAAAATAATTTTCTTCTCTTTTTAGACGATATATGGGTTCACATAGATCTCTTGGAGCTTGGGATTCCTTCCAACAATGATCCACACAAATCGAAGATCATATTCACGCCCCGGTCACAGGAAATTTGTGGCCTCATGCAAGCAGACAGGACGAAGAAGGTCGAGTGTTTGCCCCCAGATTAAGCTTTCAAACTATTCCGAGGGAAGGTGGGCGAAGAAACTTGGTCTTCCCATGTTGAAATCCCAAAGCTTGCCGAAGCTCTTGTTAAGGAATGCGAATACCTGCCTCTTGCTCTCATTACCATTGGGGTATCGATGGCCAGTAGGAGGCATCTTGATGACTGGATACACGCTCTTAAAGATTTGGAGAGTCGTCCATCAGAATTTGAAGGTATGGAAAGGGTTCTTTCCGTGCTAGAATTTAGCTATGAAGCTTTGCCAAATGAAATCCACAAAAAGTGCTTCTTGTATTGTTCAATATTCCCAGAGGACCATAAATTCCAAATGGATGAATTGATTGACCTTTGTATTGGGGAGGGCTTTCTCAATGAATGTGACACTATACATGAAACATGTCACCGTGGGATCAACATAATCAGCAGCCTCGGATGTGCTTGTTTATTGGAGGAAGATTCTAGTGGTAGTACACGAAGGTTTAGAATGCATAATGTCATTCGAGATATGGCTTTATGGTTAGCCTCTAACCGTGGGCAAAAGAAGAAAAACATCCTGGTTCAGAAGAAGTGTAGATCGTTTGACACAAAGAAACTCAAAAAGTGGAATACAGCGGAAAGAATATCTCTGTGGGATGTTGATCAAAATATTGAAAACTTCCCTGCAAGAATGTCTTGTTCCAATCTATCTACTCTGATATTACGGAACACCAAGGTAACGGTATTTCCAAATGGATTCTTTCCGTCCATGCCATCCTTGAGAGTTTTGGATTTGTTTGAAAGTAAATCCTTGGTGGAATTACCAGAAGATATTGGAGTACTAATAAATTTGCGATATCTTAATCTGCAGTGGACAAGCATAACGAAACTGCCTCTGGAGCTAAAGAATCTGATAAAGTTGGTGTTTTTGCTTGTGGATCGTACCAGTCGTATTCCAAAAGGAGTGATCCTAAGTCTGTCATCTTTGAAAGTGTTTCATTGGGGATCACCGATTCTTAGTACTGGATGCATAGATGAAGGAGATGAGTGCAATGTGATAGAGGAGCTGCCCAGCACGAGCGAAATAGATGAGGCGCACCTGACCCTATCCTATGCCGGTACTGTTACAAAGTTGCTCATGGACTGTCCTCACTTGCAGAGGTGCTTAGGAGAACTTCGGATTGCGGAGTGCGAGGAGTGGGAGCCACTTATTATCCCGAAGTCATCACTTAGGATAATGGAGCATCTCAATCATCTATCGGTCTATCGCTGTGCATATGACGAGATCAGCATCTGCAGTACAGAATATGGTAGCAGCGAGACAGGGAGCAGTGATGGATCTCTTCTAGCTCATGACTATATTCCTGGACCAACGTCAAGCGAAGAAAGTCAGGACTGCTTTCGTAACCTCAAAAAGATTGATATCAAAGGTTGCCCTTTCTTACGAGACATGAGTCTCTTAATTTATCATGCTCCGAACCTTGCCAACCTCACAATTGAAGATTGTCCCGCAATGCAGGAACTGATTGGTTGGAAAGTTGGTTTCTGTGTCGAGGGAATATTCTCATGCATCATTGAACTTCACTTAACAAATCTTCCAGAATTCGAGAGCATTTGCTGGTTAGAGCTGCCCTTTCCTTTGCTGGAGCGGTTGGAGGTCAAGAAATGCCCAAAACTGGAGCGGCTCCCCCTCAATAGAGGAAGTGCATGGGGGCGTTCATTGGCAATTGTAGGAGAGCAGAGGTGGTGGAACAGGCTGCATTGGGACGAGCAACAGGACAAGAAGTTCTTCTCTACCAAGTTTAATGGCCTGGATGAGCCATTCGATTTTATGAAAATGGCGAGAGATATGGATCGTGCAGTGGAATTGTTGAGGTCGCATAGGTCTGCTGGAAGGATAGCGTTGCTATAACGGTAGGATGCTGATGCAGGTTGGAAGTCCCCTTGCACCAGATTTCAGCATCAGACAGCGTTTATGAGCTCTTTTTTTTTTTCCTCCTTCTGTTTTCTCTAAATATTGAAATAACTCGTTCTGCTACTTTGGTGTTCCAAACTCGAGAAACAATTCCATCTTCTTTTTCGATGAAAGAGGCAAATTGTTGCTCTTCCATAACTGACACCGAAAAGATTGCTCACAGTTCCGGTCTGCAGCATGCACTACGTGAAAGGGTGTAACAGTTAACAATAGCATAACAGCATGTGCAATTCTGTTTTGCCCCTTACAATGAATCATGTCGTGTATCATGACGCTTCAACATTCTGATCGCAGCTCGTTGTCAGATGTGGATCATGTTTAAGTGTGTTCCCTCGACGAAGCAAAATGTTGTTATCTCTAATTATGATCAAGTAAACAATGTAAGTAGGCATAAATGCGTATCAAGTACAAGCAATAAAACGATCTATCTCTTCTTGTTGAACTGAAAGCCTTGTTTTTCACAGAAACCTTTTTAATGCCACCGGAACGCCAGCATAGGTTTGTCCTGCGATTTGCATATGCAGATAACCTGTAATAAGCTTGACGGACGCGTACATCAAGCACCGATGCATTTAAATATGGATGTGAATGGCTCAATTCTCGGCCAAATATATTAGAGAAACTCGAATTATAATAGTTCAGTTAACGTGAATTAGATCTACTTTGGTTTTTAGGCACGAGTTCTCCAAAATCGAATTAAATTCATATCCCTGAACTTGAGATATTGCCATGTTCTACCTACTGTTGTTTCCGTTCGTTACTACCATATGGGATCAATGTAATCGATTGGAAATAGAAAACAAGACAGAATTCTGACAAATTGTTTCGGTTTAATTGTCGCCAATATGACTTGGGCAAATTCGAACGTATTTTACTCGAGTTCCATTTACAGTAAAAAATGAAAGATTTTGTAAAATAAAGGACGAACTTAAATTTTGCTAAGATTTAGCCAAAGTTTAACTCCATTAACTTTCCCATTACTTCCTACAACAAGTCACTATACCATCCGGTGAATTACGTTTAAATTTCTTTCATTAATTTAAAATTTTTTTTAAAATAATTTGTGGTGAAAAAATTATAAAATTCAAAGATGGACAAAAAGAAAACTAGAGATAGTTATGGATCGTGTTCAAGTACAATCTCCGATTTACCCTTTAAAATTAGAACAGTGATGATCGGTTGGCTGGGAACGGCCTGATGGGTTACCACAGATTTTCTTCTCTTCTCCCCTTAATTTTGTAATTTCTTTAATCATCAAATTTCTTCTTAATTTTTTTTAATATGTGTCGGAAGCTACAGAAAAATTAATCAGAGGATAGGGAGGTCTCTACTTTTTTGGTTTTATATTTATGTATTGATTAGAGACGAAAATTTCATTCCTGCAATTTATTATCGGGACTCCTGTCCATAATATCAGCGAAAAAATATCCTCATTATTAAAAGTAAAATAGGGAAAAAAGAGAGCAAAAACAGTATTGGTTAAGTGATAAGCAGTTTTCACTCATGTAACAAGGATAATATAGGTTCGAATTCCGGAAATCACACTCCCTTTACTCAATCTCCCGGAATTGTGATAGTAATATATCCCACAATTTTATCAAAGAGGATTGTAAGATAGTGGCTCACGCATTCCCTTCGTAACCAAAGGTCACAGGTTCAATACTCACGCGACTACCCATGTCTTTTTATTAGTTATTAAGATTTATATTTTACAGTATTAGTTTCATGAACCTCATTTATAATTGAAAAACGAAATAGAAAAACAAAATTTATAGGATGAAATTTGGGACGGATTTTTCCGTCTCTTTAGTGTTTTAGGCTTGGACACCCCTTGAGGAGATCTGGCAATGGGCATTGCTTTCAATTTGAACAAATTCGGGAAATTCTATTCGAGCACTGATATATGGTTCTATGTGTGTTATACCTCATGAACCAAAGCAAATGAACGATCGGTTGGCTAAACTCAAGGTGCCGATATAAACTTTTATGCAGCTTCGATATTATCAAGACGCAGATCAAATTAGTAATAGCTTCAACGTTATCAAGGATTCTCTTCCGCAGGCAGTTTCGAAATTGAGAGCTAATATAACAACGGCTTCTAGATTTGAGCCATCAGACGTGATTCACGCCTTATCGACCTTTAAGCCTGGTGACATCAGATGCAATTCGCACCTCTTGCACTGTTGGATCAATGGCTAAGAAGCCCAATTGGACATAATATCAAATGTTTCCATTAAACCTAAACACAGGGTTAAAATTTAAAGATCATAACTTTTTATGCACAATAGTTTGGAATTGCACCTTCTCTGGTGGAGGAATTCTATTGATGCAAAGGACGAAAGAAATTTGGAAGCTCGAAAATTTCAAATATCAAGTATGACTAGAATGCGGTTCACATGAATAGATGTTACAAACCTGTTTAACATTTACAGACAGGTTCACAAAATCTCTCTGAAATACAACATAGAACATTCTCACGGCTAATTTACAATCTATGGGCTAATAGCACCAGATTCCGGCCAGATGGAATGAAAACGGGTAACATATTTGAACGTTACCTAACACGGACAAGACTTGTTTGGAACATTTCAGGAAAGGAGAGAAACGAGAGATACAAACTCCTGAGTGACCCGACCCTTAGACCGGGTGTTGATGACAAAATGCTCGGGGTTCTTCCTCAGCAGCATGAGCAGACCATACCAGGGTTTACCCAGGGATTCGAGGCCCGGCCATTCCTCGGAGGTCAGGTATCTCCTCACCCGACTGTGGTGCCAGACATTACTGTAGTTCTCCACCAGCTTGACCAAAATACAGTAAATATAAGAAAATCCCAAGGAAACATCATATGGGAAAGACTATAAAGGCCAGACAACAGTTACTCGTGTTAAAAATTTAATGCGACATAACTGTGTGGAACACTCTTTCCCTGCTGTCCCGAAAGACAAAACTGAAGGTACTAATTCAATACACCTTCATTCAGCAATAGCGAGATACATAAACAAAAACACAGCAAAGAACAGAGAAAAGAAATATCTTTTTTTTTCCCCCCCCAACAACTGATAGATCAGAAGTAATCACAAATGACAGCATAGAGAGATTACAAGTGAGAGAGGAACCCCATTCTATCAAAAAAACAACACAAAGATTGCACTATAGATGCCATAAACGCAAACAGGATACATCACTATACAAGCAGCAAAAGGTTTTACGGATCATATGAGGCACGTTGCATTTTTATCAACAGGAACTGACCCACACCAGAAATGATAAAATTCATTAGAAATATCTGGAATTAATTGAGCAAAGCGGATTTTATAAAGCAGGGAAAACAAGAGCATATAAGGAAGCAGATAATTGCAGAAGTTTGACATCTAACCTCAGCATGAAGTTTATCCATAGGCATCCACTCCCTGGGGCCACAGACGTCGGAGAGCACTGTTGCCACAGATGAGACCACATCCTTCTCCTCCAACTGCAAAAGCTGCTGATTGTCGGCTTCCCTGTCGACTCTCGATTGTCCATCTCCCTTTTTCTCTACACAAAATTAAGCATCCAGGAGCAAGATCACATCCGCTTAAATGTAAATCGTCTATAGAACCACAAGTTCATTAATTTGGAAGTAGTTCATTAAATTTGGAAGAAGTTGTTCATGTTACGGTCAACGACATTAACATCCGAAATTTTGAAGAAGCAAATAACTAAACCGCTGGCAACAAATAATTAAGAGAGACGACAAACAGGGTATTCGGGGCTCCATAACCTTAAGCCAAACGAAACAAGGTTCAAGCATCACAAAACAGGCTTTTGAAAATGGAAAACAGGAGAATGTATCATAAAAACATTTGGGGAAGATTATAGTTGAATGATTCATTAATGTGAATTATAACTGCCCATCTTCACCGAGAAATCAATCTTGCAGGGGTAACCCTTTCGGCACAGCACATCGATCTTCATCGTACAGGCCGATACACATGCCCTGCTAATCCGACAGCCCATCATACAAATCATAAACCATTGAAGCAATCAAAAGACTCCACAAACAGCAGAGGAAGAAGACAATACTCCTGTCTTGATCGGCAGAAAACCCTACTGAGCAGCAAAACACCAGCAGCAAGGGAAGGATTAGGACTTACCCGATGAGTGCGCTACTCCCGTTTTTCCGCCTATCCCAGCTCCGCCACCGTAACCATAGCCATCAAATCCTTCCCTCCTCAGTTTCTTCACGGCGCCGCCACCACTGCCGCCACCGCCTCCACCACCAATGCCATCGTCGTCCTCCTCATACTCCTCCATGTAATACTCCCTCCCCCTCCCTTTCTTCCCCCCTGAGCTGCCGCTGGTCCCCACGAGCTGGTACCCGTACGGCGGCGGCATTACTGGCACCGGTGCCGGAGGGGGTGCCACGTGGTGCCTTGGCCCGAGGGTACAGCCGAGAATGCTCCTTACGGGGAGGAGGAAATAGAACTTCTTGTCGCCGATCTGGAGGAGATCCTGGGAATCAAGCTTGACGGGTGGGGTGCCGGGGAGGTGGAGGACGCCCTCGACCTCAATGCGGATCAAGTGACTTTCTTCATAATATATATATATATATATATATATATATTTTAGCTCGGACAAACCCAGAAATGGTTATAAAGAATTTCGAAGTCTAATCCCTAAGCTTTTCATTATCTTCTTGGGTTCCAATATTATATATCCGAGTTTGGGTATTTCGTAGTAGGTCAGATATGTCCTCTATCCAATCGCTGAATAAACGAGAAAGGAATCCACAATCACATAAGCACAAGATATGATGCCGTAGGCTTGACAGTAGACAACGCATTCACAATCGACCCTGGCTTCGACAAACTGTGAATTTGAGCAATCATTGCCTCTTTTTCCTTCGCATTCTCTCGATCTTAATTCATGGAACAGTTTGTCATTTATTATTTCAAACTTATATCCCAAGAATTGTTGGTCGGTAGTTTTGCCATTTCGCTTCTCCTAGTTTCAGAAAATCTCCCAGGAATTCACCCTTCATCACTCTGCATCTCGACTTCTCTCAGAAATCTCAATATGTCATGAGTTACATTGAGAAGTTTTCAGAAACGAACACTCCATCGGAGAATAGGATTGACTTTGGGGTCTAAAAATATGCGGGAAAGACAGGAGGTTGAACTCGATTTTTTAACAATCTGGAAAAGCTCTTGATACTCATCCTTCTAGCAATCTCGATAATTCAAGATATTTTCAAAAATAAAATTCAGGCTCTCTTGGCCGTGATGGCAATTATTAAAGCCGTCTTGACCTATGGGTTACGTTAACCACTTTCCATAAATTATTCGCTCAAAAATTTTGACGAAATTTCTGTGCAGTTTTATCGTAAAATTTTTAATCTATCACTCATATCATTGTGGCCATCAGATGATGTATTTGACTAAGACAGAAACAAGTGGATGTGCTTGGGTACAGGAAACATTCAACTTAAAACTTGGAAGCAGCACATCGACTCATCTCTTTCCCTTCAATCCAGTCTGTTATTACCCAGGGAAACAATGGATTGTGCAGCTGCAGTATTTGGCTCCATCTTTCAGTGCTGGGATTGCACGACCAAGTACCGGACGTACATCCAAAACCTTGGAGACAACCTCAACTCTCTGGAAAACAAGATGAATGAGCTTAGCCATGTCAAGGTAGATGTGACAAGACGAGTTGAGACGGCTGAAGGAAAAGGATGGGTCCTAACAAGCGATGTTGATGGCTGGTTAGAGAGAGTCGACGCCCTCAAGGTTGAAGTGAGCGGGATTCTGGCAAAAGGGAAGCAGTTGATGGAGAAGAGCTGCCTATGCAGCCTCTATCCCAAGAACTGCCGGGCACGCTACAGGCAGTCTAAGGCAGCAGAGAGAAAGGAAAGCACTGTGGAAACAGAAATCGGCCGTGGTCGGAGTTTTGAAGTTGTGGCCTATGAGCCAGGCGATCTGGTCCTCAAGAGATCTCTAGAGGCTCTTTGGGACAAGATGGCGGAGCTGGGACATGTGTTTGAAGATGTGAGGGAGCGAGTTAAAATGGAGGAAGATCGGCACCTGAAGCGAACAAGTGAAGTTGGTGGCTGGCTGGAAAGAGTGGAACTTCTCAAGGAAGAAGTGGGGAAAATTCTGGAGAAAGGGAAGCAACAAATGGAGAAGAGCAACCAGGGAGTGGGAGGGGACCTTCAATCTCACAGGTGACAAAGTGCTCTGTGCAATTGATCATTCATTCTTCAATTGCATTTTGCTGTAAAACTCATGCCGCCACATAAATATGCTCATCCAATCATGTATTTTGTCGGTATTTTTCTATCTTGTCGATAGTTGATACTCTTTGAATTTTTGTTGCAGACACCACAAGCATATACTTTTCTGTCAGACAACTCGACTCATGTTCATTTGTTGTGGGATGGCTTTAATCCGACTATGTGATCCCTTTCTGATAGTCTTTCTCATGTTCATCAACAGGAACTGTCCGTCCTATCACCAGCTATCAAAGCACGCCGAGGAAAAGAGAGCAACCTTGGAAGAGGAGCTCGGCAAGGCTCGTGGTTTCACAGTTTATACCTACAAGCCAGATGATCCTCTGATGGTTGAGATACCTCTTGAGTCGCCGGTGGGCTTAGATTCCACCTTCGAGGAAGTGTGGAACTGGGTCCAAGATGAAAGGGTGAGACAAATTGGGTTGTATGGCATGGGCGGTGTTGGAAAGACCACCCTCCTGAGAAAAATCCACAATGAGTTTCTGAAAATTGAGCATGATTATAATGTGGTTGCTTGGATTGTGGTGTCCCGATCAACTAATCTTGAAAAAATTCAAGACGCCATATGGAAGAAATTGAAACTCTCTGAAGCTGAATGGCATCACCTCAGCGAACAGGACAGAGCTGGCAAGATATTGAGTATTATGAAGAAAAAGAGCTTCATGCTCTTCTTGGATGATATATGGGAGGAAATAGATCTCTTGAATATTGGGATTCCTTCTCGCGGTCATCAACACAGATCAAAGATAATATTCACCACCCGATCAGAGGAAGTTTGTGGCCTCATGCAAGCTGACAGAACAAAGAAGGTTGGTTGTTTGTCACCACATAAAGCCCTTGAACTATTCCGAGAGAAGGTGGGTGAAGAAACTTGGTCTGCTCATGTTGAAATCCCAAAACTTGCCGAAGCTCTGGTCGAGGAATGCGAGTACCTGCCGCTTGCTCTTATTACTGTTGGGTCATCAATGGCCAGTAGGAAGCATCTCGAAGATTGGAGACGCACTATTAAAGTTTTGAAGAATCGTCCATCCAACTTTGCAGGTATGGAAAAAGGGGTGCTCTCTGTGCTAGAATTTAGCTATGAAGCTTTGCCAAATGAAACTCAAAAAAAGTGCTTCTTGTATTGTTCAATATTTCCAGAGGATCATGAGTACGACATGGAGCAATTGATAAATCTATGGATTGGGGAGGGGTTTCTTGATGAATGTGATGGTATACATGAAGCAAGCGATTGTGGAATCGATATAATCAACAACCTTACACGTGTTTGTTTATTGGAGGATCATTGTCGAAGAAAATTTAGAATGCATGATGTTGTTCGAGATATGGCTCTATGGGTATCCTCTGAACATGGGCAGAAGAAGAATAAAATCATAGTTCAGGAGAAGCAGAAGTCTTTTCTGCCAAAGGAAGTCAAAAAGTGGAATGATGCTGAAAAGATCTCTCTCTGGCGGGTTGATCAAAATACTGAAAACATCGATGCAGCATTGACTACTTGCTCCAGTCTATCTACTCTAATACTACGGCATACTGAGGTGGAGACATTTCCACATGGATTCTTTTCTTCCATGCCAGCCTTGAGAGTTTTGGATTTGTCAGGGAATGGATGCTTGATAGAGTTAACTGAAGATATTGGAGTATTAGGAAATTTGCGATATCTTAATTTGGAGGGGACAAAGATAATGAAGCTGCCAATGGAAGTAAAGCGTTTGACGAAGTTGGTGGTTTTGCTTGTAGATCGTGCATGCATTCCAGAGGGATTGATCCCAAGTCTGTCGTCCTTAAGATTGTTTCACTGGGGATCAAACCATTCTAATTCCAGAAGAATAGTTGAAGGAGACGAGCTGAATCTGATAGAGGAGTTGAATGGCATGAACGAAATAGACGAGATTTACCTGACCTTAACCTTCGATAGTACGGTTAAAAAGTTATTCATGAGCTGCCCTGTCTTGCAGAGTTGCTTATCTGTACTCAGGCTTACTGAGTTGGGGTCACTTACAATCCCAAAGTCATCACCAAGGAGAATGGAGCATCTTACATATATATCATTTTATCATTGTCGATTTGCTGAAATCACCATGGAAGATGTTGAATATGGTGACAGATCTTCTCTACCTTATGGAAGTACGATTCCTAAACCGCCTTTAAGACTGGAAAGTCAAGACTGGTTCCGAAGCCTTGAAAGGATATCCATCTCTCATTGCCAGCAATTACAAGACGTGACAGTTTTGATTTATAATGCTCCGTACCTGAAGTACCTCAAAATTGAGAGTTGTTACTCAATGCGGGAACTGATCGGCAGCAATGTTGCTGCAAGCCATGTGTACAGAATATTCTTATGCCTCATCAACCTATGTTTAATCAATCTTCCGAAATTGGAGAGGATCTGCAGTAGGCTGCTGGCGTTTCCTTTGCTGGAACGGGTAGAAGTCAATGGCTGTCCAAAACTGAAGAAGCTCCCACTTGTTCGCAGCAAGGAAAAGGTTCAATGAAGAAATGGGATGACCGAGAGACAAAGGCGGCACTTCTCTACCAAGTTGGTCAGTTTCAGTGCCACTTTCAGCCATTCATAATAGGGAAAAGTACTCACCGTTGAATTTTTCATCATTTTTTGTCCTCAAACTTTCTATCAAACTTTTAACTTTTTTTGCAATTTAGTCTTAAAATTCGGAAAGAGGGAGGGGCTTGGGCCGCCGGTCGTCAACCCCGACCCCACCACCGAGGTGCCGACACCCTCAAAGGACGTAGGAAACCTCAAAGGTGGGGTCAGGGTCGCCGATTGATGGCCCTAGCCCCCGAATTGACCGGGATCTCGAGTTTGAGATCCACGGTGGATTCGGGGGTGGGGGTTGCCAATCTGCGGTCCTAACCCCACCTCCATGGTCGCCGGAATCCTCTATGGGTGCAGACGACCTCGGTGGTGGGGTCGGGGTCAGTGACTGACGGCACCGGCCCCTTTCCCTTTTTTTTTTTTCGAATTTTTGGACCAAATTGAAAAAATGTTAAAAGTTTGAGGGTAATAATGACAAAAAGAAACGTTTGAGGACCAAAAGTGACGAAAAAATTAACGATGATATCCACTATGTCTCACGAGGTGTTATTTGTCTCTAAAAAAATCACATGGTGCAACTCAAACCACAAGGGGTTTTTGTATATTTCCCTTCATAATATATATGCTTTTCTTTGTTGGGAAGATAATAGCTTTAGCTGCTGTACTGTCCTGAAGAATGATATAGTCAGCTTTTCTGATTGCAATTTTAGGTGGTCAAGTTGGAGCTGTTTGGTACTCTGTCAGATTCATTGTTGCGGGCGTAGCATTTGATTATGCAACTATGAGGATAAAACCCAAATTGCAAGGTTTCAGCGAGGCTGTGTTCGGGGAAGACGAGAATGGACAGAGTCAGCTCAAGCTAGTTCTGTTTTAGCTTCCAGGTCAGGCCTCTGTGCCAATTAGCGGTTAAAAGGTTCTCATATTGCCCAATTTGCAGGGCTTGGACGTTTGTTGGTACTCTTTGCAAATTTATTATGATCTAACGAATGCACCAACACTTATCCCCCAAAAAAACAATCAAGAGGAAATTGTATCAGAGATTTTCTGGCATGGATAATTATGTACTGAAACAGAAACTATCCTTCCACTCGAAGACAATTAAACCATAAGATGCATTGGTGAAACTTTCTGCGATTTTCTTCCTCATTAGCAACAGAGAAGATCAGGCTGATCCTTTTGTTTTTTCCCTCCAAAAGTGTGATGAAAGGGAAAAGTCAAGAGAAATTGTATGGCCAACGAGATTTGGATGTATGGAGGTTGAATGATAACCGTGATGGGCAAATATCTCGAGTGCAGATGCCACTGTGAGTTCACCTAGTTTCTGAGGATTCTTCACTTTAGTTTGAGCCAGGCCATTATCGGAACTAGACCAAACACATGCTCCTCTATTAGGGAATGCGACATTTCTCTTTTTTTATCGTCAACAGGCCCAGCATCTACAGCTATATCATATTGAGTGAGACTTTCTCCATAAGATTGTCCGTTCCCACCGTTGATTTAGGCCCGGGCTTCATCTCCCTACCGGGACCTTGACTCCATCTCTGCCCATGTAGATCTTCTAATGCATTAGTGATTTGTAAGTCACAAACTTTTAACAATCTCGATCCAGTAAGGCTCTCAATCTTACTCGATACTGCAAGGTTTTCTCATTAATAACTGGACTCTCTTGGCCTTGATGGCAATCACTGGGGCTCTCTTGACCTTTGGTGACATTTTGATCGTGAATTGTGAGGACTTTTCTTCCCAAGACTCCAGCACACTGCAAAGTAAGAGAGCACTATTTCCAGTCAACATCACGCCAATGGGGTCATAAGCAACTTGCCATAAATTATTTGCTTGTAAACTTTGACGAAATCTCTGTGCAATTCCACCATAGAAATTTCAATATATCACTCATGTCTTTGTGGCCGTTGGAAGAGGGAGACCATAGAAATTTCACCATGATTTATCTGTACCTTTTTTCGTTTTTCTGGTATAAGGGAGACCCATGGATCATGAGGATATAGCAGGAAGCAAGTATGTAAAGCAGCATAGGAGTTCCAATAGATCCAGAGCCTCTTGGTTTCGAGATGGTGACTTGTTACGTTTTGTGGTCCCAGGACCCTGCAATCATAATAAACAAGAAAAGGACAATAATTCAACAAAGGCAGAAACATGTGTTTTTTTCTATATGAACCTAAGTGTTCGAAAGCCTAATTGAGTTATGACTAATCCAGTCGAATCGAGTCGGTCCACTAAGGAGTAAAGCTCTCCCTAGGTGAATTTTCTGCATTCCCAAGGACTCGAATTTGAGACCTTATTTAAGCGAAACAAGAGTCGAGCCGCTTGAACCAACCCCTGCAGTGGTTGAAGGTCTTCTCTTCATGTAGTTGGACGGATTGTGAAGACAGAGTCCCTTCCTCCCAATAGCTCCTCTCTGTTCTCACCCTGAAAAAGGATTTTTGTTTCTGCATTTCAGTCCATAGAGGGCTGATGGATATTCAGAGTGCAGTCTTCGGCTCTGTCTGCAAATGTTGGGAGTGCACGTCAAAGTACCGGATGTATATCCGGAATCTCAGAGACAACCTCAACTCTCTCGATAACAGGTTGAATGAGCTCAGCCATGTCAATGAAGATGTGACAAGACGAGTTGAGATGGCTGAAGTTGCAGGGTGGATCCAAACAGCCGTGACCCAATTGGGTCATGGTATATTGTATTTATACATATACATAGATACAATTGAGGTGTTCTGGTACAGTATCAATATACAAGGCAAGTAGTTTTTAGAGATTCCGAAATATATTCTAATACACCTCTCAATCTGTTGGGGGCGCAGACATTGACAGATTGTGACAGTGTAACTGAAATGGGGACACCGATAAATTTTAATGAGAATATACGCTAATTGATTCGAAGTCGGAACATAATGAACTAGTAAATCCTCACGTTGTGGCCTTTCATGATCAAAATGATAATCTACTAAAATGTGCTTCGACCGCTGATGCTAAACCGGATTTACAGCCAAGTATGTTGCCTTGATGTTATCACAACAAACAATGATGGGGCTGGATGAATGACGGCCAATGTCCTGAATAAGTTGTCGAAGCCATATCGTCTCTGCAAAGGCATAGGCAAGCACACGATATTCGACCTTAGTGGGCGAGATCCTGGCTGTCGGGAAGCACTTGATGGAGAAAAATTGCTTGTGCAGTTGTTTTCCCAAGAACTGTCGGGCAAGTTACCGGCGGTCGAAGGCAGCAGAGAGAAAGCAAAGCACTGCAGAAGCAGAACTGGGTCGAGGTCGTAATTTTGCAGTTGTGGCTTACGAGCCTGGCGATTCAAGCTCGTAGTAGACAACTTCCATGTATTTGAAACATAAAGAAATCCAAATCATCTATTAAAATTTATTTTATTTTATATTTAAAAGATCAGGACAGTAATTATAACCAATGGAGATCTAATAATAGAAGTATTACAATCCATACTATAATATAATGCAGAGAGAATTAGTTATATTGTTATAAATATTTCTTGCAAATTCATATTTAAAAAAAATATAAAAATTTATCTATTAATTTTTTCAAAAATATTCAATATTTGAACATTGAAAAGATTTTAAAATAAAACATTAGTATTAAATCACATTTAAGAAATTGAAATTATCAAAATATTTTTATGAACATTATTAAGCATTTGCTAATTTATAAGCACATTTACTAATTTAATACTATTTGAAATTATCAAAATACTTAATTATATATATGGGTGTTGCTAGGATACGGAAGCTCCTTAAAAGGTCGAGGTTTTACGGAGGCCCTGAAAAAAAAATAAGTTTCTTGTTATTTAGCAAGATAACTTGGTATTTAACAAGAGTCTTGTTATATTTAAAATAATAAATTTCTTACAAAATAATATGTTTTTTATTATTAGCAAGTATCTTAATATTTTGAAAATAATAAGTTTCTTGTTAAATAATAAGTTTCTTGCTATTTAATAAATTTTTTATTATTTCGACACCGACAATCACCCGACAATCTATGATGTGGCACGCTCTGATTGACCTCCGTAAACACTTCCTTTTAAGGAGCCTCCGTATGGAAGTTTATCTATATATATATATATATACATATTTATATATAGATATAAATATATAATATATTTGCAAGTATATATTTATAAAATATATATTTAATGTGAACTAACATATATAATATATATTACCAGAACATCTTTTATTATTATTATTATTATTTATGTGATAAATATTTTGTTAATGTCAATTAATTGTGCATATGTTTATAATTATGCCACTATTTAAGGTAACTGGATTCAACTTTATATATATATATATATATAGGAAAAAGAAAGACAAAAGATGCATAGATTTACATAGGAAAAGAGATCGACTTAAATTAAGAAAAAATACTTAAAAAGAAAGGAAGAAAAATTAAAAGCACGAAAAAGATTAGATGGCCAAGGAGTGCAGGCCCAAAGATGGACCCGATGCATGAAAGAGTTAAAGGCCGGGATTCAAAGGAACGGTCAATCACGACCTAGGAAATGTCTGAAATGTTTACGTGGCAATCATTCTCGTTGAACAAATGTAAAACTCTAATCTCAAGAACCTATTTTAATAACGTACTAGCTTTGTAGCCGGCGCATATACATTTTCAGCTTTTGATTATATAAATTAGTGAGGAGCACCCACGTGATGCCGCGGATGCGAATTGTCATTATGGATGTTATAATCTATTTGAATTAGATTAAATTATATCTTAATTCATGAGTCTTTCATTAAAAAAAATATTATTAGAAAAAGAGGATATAGTGCAGTGGTGCAGATCTCGCTTGTTGACCTAGAGATCGCAGTTTCGATATCTAGTGAGACTATTCGTGCTCCATTATTAATTATTTAAGATTTCTCTTTCATTATACTAGACTTTAGACCACATTTGTAACAAAAAAAAAATATTGTTAGATTTCAATAAATATATATGGTCTATTCAATAATTAGATGCCATATTTATATTTGATATCTATAGATAGGTTCATTTACGATAATATATTATAGACATATCACTATATCAAGAGTATGTAAAACTTTTTATTTTAAATATTAGACATTCTCGAGTTTATTTCATCATTTTGCTTATACTATTTGAGCTTCTTGTTTCTTTTTCAGATGAGAAAAGGAATTAAGAAGACGGAGAGAATGAAAAATATTGACAATAACATCAAATTAAAAAAAAAAAAAGAGAGAAAAAAGACACTTATATGTGAAAATGAACAATTGTTTGAGTAATTTTTTATCCATTAAAAAGGAATATATAAAAACCCATATATGTTTGCAAAGTAAACTATATATATCTTTCATCTATCTAAATTCAAAAATTTAGATGTCTTATCCTGAAAGAAGTATTTTCGGTATAAACCCTGATATTTAAAAATCTTGTGGGCTCCGATTAATCATGTTCGAGCCAAATCGGCCCACTAAAAATAAGAAAGTATTTCCTTCTCTGATCATATTGAAAAATGGTCGGCCCTGCCTGATGAGCACAACCCTCCTATACAATAACGACCCACTTTTCTCTCGCCTTATTCCATAATCTCGTCCATTTCTACGGCTGGCCTCTTGTACCTCTGTTCTTCTGATTCGACGTTTCTAGATCTCCTGATGTCCTGAAAGAGGCCGATGAAGCCATCCTTCTGTCACTTTAGATCGTCAAGGTTCGCCAGCTTGAGATACAAAACATACGGGATAAGCTTGATCCATTCCATTGATCCCAGGAAGCTTTCGACATTGAGCTGAAGCAAATGACCAACTGGCATGAATAGAATTTAAGATTGTATAAGCAGAATATTAAAAATTGTCTCTCATTGACTTATGATATTATATTCCTAATCAACTTTCTAACAGACCAAATTGTCTCATAAATAATTTCTCCAGGGTATGAATATTTCAATTGTTGAAATGCAGACCTAATCATTACTATGGGCTTGTTAGGAAACCCGACCATGCTAGACTTCGGATTTTCAGGGATTTTCCACCAAAACTTGTCGGAGGAAAAGCCTCAGAACGCCTCTAACTTGTAAATTGCCCCTGGTGTTCTACAAATTTGCCAGCTGTGAGTGATTCAGCATAGCCAAAGCGGAGGAGTACAAAAAGAAATTCAAAGTTCTTTCTCATTGACTTGTGATATTATATCCTAATTGACTTGCCAACAAACCTGCAAATTGTCACATAAATATTCTCTTTGGGATAAAGATATTTGGACGAAAATCCTCTGTCCTCATTTCCTGTCTCCATCTCTTGTCCCCTTAGTTAGGAAATAACATTTGTTCTCTTAAAAAATCAATGGAGTATATTTCCTTTTAATGTATACCTACCCGAGCATAAGATTTGTTTTTCTTTTCTTTTCTCCACGAAGTAACACATTATATTTATTCAAAAATAAAATTTAAAAATTAATAAAAACAAAAAATTAAAATCTAAAAAGTTCTTAATGAATGAGGGCAGAAAAAATATATTATAAATTATGAAAAATTACCATTACACGAGAAATGTTATAAAATTTGAATTTAATTAAAAAATAAAATTTAAATTTAAAATATAAGCAAAATTTTTTTAAAAAAATACCAAAATAATTACAAGAACAACCAAAAGAGAAAATAACATGAAATTCGGAATGTAAATAATAAAAACTAAAAGAGAAATAAAAAAATTAAAACACAATTGAGAATTGAGAAAAAAGGTCAAATTGAAAACAATAAAAATGCAATAATGTTGCAAAATCAGAACTATGAAAGAAAACATTACCAATTCTTTTATGAATTCTTTTATAAATTTTCAGAATAATCTTTAATGTTTGATTTTTTTTAAAAAATTTTCCAGGGAAATTTTATATTAACATAGTCTTATTTTTTAGATTTTAAATTTGTTATTTTATGAAAATTTTAATTTTTTTTTTGGATAAGTCTTTAATTTTTTTTATTTTAGAAGAATTTTTTTTTTTTAAAAAAAGCAATATTATGAACTTTATAACTTATCTGAATAATCTTCAAACTTTGAAACTTCTTTTTAACTTGTCTGTGCACTTTTCCATTGTTGTTTGTATTATTTTAAGAAATTTTTAGATTTTAATTTGTCATTTTTATTAATTTTTAAAGTTTATTTTTAAATAAGTATAATTTATTACTTCGTGGACAGCAGAAAAAAATGAGAGAAGAATGAATCTTACGCCCAATCTTACGCTTGTGTGCGTATGCATTCAAGAGAATATACTCCATTGATTTTTCAAAAGGACATGTGTCATCTCCTGATTAAGGGGACATGAGATGGGGATAGATATTTACCTAAACCTGTAGGTCCTTGAGCTTTCATAAAAATTCTCGTAGAATCGAGAATGAGGTTTTCATAGTATATCCCGAGCTAGCTTCCTTTAGGCCATCAGAATCAGGAAAATCCCTATCAATAATAGATAGTGAATCACCTTTTTCCTTCCATTTTATCCTATTCACTGGTACTGATGAAATGGGCACGGAGGATTTCCATCCAAGATATTTCTTGTTGAAATGTAGACTTATATACGTTAATATGGGCCAATTAGGAAATCTGTCCATGTTAGACAACCTATATATTGTTATAATGAATCTTGAAGGCTAGTCCAGAAGCATTTCAGCATCTGATTCGATACGAGAGTTTAACTTCACCCTTAAACACTCTGTTTCTCGACTTTAGTCACAAATCTGGACATTTTTTTTTTGGTGTTATTATGAATTGTTAGTACACTAGTTATGAACATGGACATAACTGAATACATTCTATGATGTTGGCATTGCACCTTGATTATTGCCGTTAATTACGGATCTTTAATTTTTTTTTCTTTTGGGTAAACTCTCCTGACATGCAGTCGTCATGAGACAAAATAAATTAGTTGCAATTATTGGAGCTCTCATGACCTATGGAAACCACTAGCCATAAAGTATTCACTCGAAAACTCTAACGGAATTTCTGTGCAATTGTACGATAGAATTTTCAATTTGTCGATGATATCATTCTGGCCATCGGATGATGTATTTGTACATTTTGTGGTACCACGAAATGTCCCTGCAATCATCGTAAACAAAGAGGAAAATTATTCAACAAAACAGAAGCGGGTGGATCAGGTTGTGCTTGATTGATCCATTTCATTAATCCGGGGAAACTTCCAATATTGAACTGAAACAATGGATGAACTAACCATTACGCCTGCACATGGGCCAGAAATATTATTAGTAAAAGAAAATAATACAATAAATGGTTTAGCAAAGGAGTATAACTCTATAAGCCAATTCTGTTTTAAATTTTTTTTATTCTTTTATTTAAGTTTTTTTATTAAAGATACATTTTTCTTTTATTTCTTTCGGTATATGACTATCACTAATTCCTTTGAGATTCTAAAATCTAAACGTAAACTATATTTTGTGATTGAGGCAAAATAAAGTGTGAAACATATATTTTAATCAAAATTATTGCAGTCAATAGTTTTTTTATTATTATTTTACTGAACTAATTTTTTACATTTGAAATTGCAAAAGAGATTTTTGACATATAAAAGAAATTGCAACTTAAAATATAGTAAATCAATTTACTCGGCATTTTAAAGAAATTTACTTGACATGTTATGCCGAGCATCGTGCAGAAATCTTCATCAACATGCCAGCATTTTAAATTCCTTTCCAACAATTTGTATGTTCATGAAATCTATGATTTGGTCCGGAATCGAGAGACTAAGATTGGAGTCCATTTAGAGAAGATAAAGGGTTACTATGTTGAATCGTGCATTTATTAATTCTTACGCATTTATTAATTCTTAGCAGTAAGTTTTATGCCATACTCAATGTCCAAGCAGACATATTGTTTATGAAATAAAATCTAATTGATATTATTTTTTTAGTATTGAGAATTTGATAAGGGATCGTGAAGGGGCACTATGAGCTGAGGGTCTTTGAAATTTCACCAGGAACTGATGGTTCCTGAATATATCTATATGAATACCACTCTTCCGCTTTAATATATTTTATATTGATTGATTGATTGACTTGAATAGAATTTAAGATTTTATTATGGTTACTAAGAGGCCCATGGTCCATAGATCTAGCACAACAAATAGAAATTCTAATAAACATGTAACCTCCTGATTAACGCGCGTGTGCGCCACTGCTGTTGCTGTTAGTGATATGCTCTAGAGCTTGATTTATGTATTTAGATAATTCCTTTTATGGCAATAAAGTTTATTCTATTATTCGTATATTGTCTATGTTTATTAGAATAAAGTCCTTAAGATATTTTGAATACTTCATTCTTAAGAGTTAAGAAAATGAGTGACGAAGTAATTCGGTAAGAATATCTTTAAACTGTTCACGATCATAGGAGACTTAACTGGACATTATTTCTCCAGATAGATCGTCACCTCTATCTGTTTCCATGATTAGTATACAGATACTAATGAAGATGGAGTAGTGAGTCTCATGCTATTTGATAACTGTTATCATGACAGATATGTGGATACTTATATGATAAGTAGTCGAATGTGACGTGCAGATAACATTCATACGGTAATTTACTAATGTCAATGAATGTTGTCTGGATCGTATTAGTGCATATAGTCCTTAGACCTGAGATGGAACGCTATCTCAAGTATAGGTAATTAGGATTTGCTACTGCTAATGTATTTGTGCTTAGCGTGAGTATTCGGCAGATAGTGGTCCTAGTTAGTTATACGTGGAGTTAGGTGTCTGATCAAGACGGGATTCACTAACCTGAGTAAACAGGGAAAATGTCCTGTGGATATGAGTTTTATTCTGGATAGAGAAATCCTCGGACGGGGTAGATAGACTTGAATAGAAAGGAGTTTCTGTTCAAGTGCTACCGATCTAAGAATGAAATTAGAGAGTCCATATGATCGGCTATAGAGTTTGGCATTTACCGTAGCTCTAGCGAGATCGGGATCTTGTAGTGAAAGGATTCAGTGCATGGTATATACGATCAGAGGTTCATCAGAATGTTCCAATTATACATTCGTCATCTTTTGGATTGTCACGATATACTGCTAAGTGTCACTCGTGAACTTTGGGAACCAAGGGCATTTTGGGAATTATGCTTTCGGTTACAGAAAGAGTTTCTGGTAGTATCAAATGAGTTGATACTATAATCTCATTGCCATTTGATGATGAACCTAGTTAGTCACACACATTGAGCGTGTCTAAACCGAGAAAAGAATTAATTCTAATTAAGGAAGTTAATTAGAAATTAATTATCGAACGAGGCTTGCAATGTGGTTGTAAGGGTGCTAGCACATCCTGAAGCCGAATTCAATATCAAGGATAAATATATTAAAGAAATACGATAGTTTCCTTATTTTGAAAGTTTCTGTAAATAGATTGTCTATTGATAGAAACTCGTGTCAAGGACTTATTTAATCTTTCTTTCTAACTATAAGGGTAAGTCATTGGATGACTTAAATTGTGAGGACTCATTTGTGATTTATTAATTAATTCGGATTAATTAATAATTGCATTTTAGTCCTTATGGTAAGAATATATATAGATATGTTCTTACGGTTAACCCTAGAGGTTATTTTAATCGAAAACCCTAATATTAGAATGAGAGGAAGAGGAGAGACGGCTGAACAGTTGCTGTTGTGAACTCCCAAGGCTGATCGGAGTTCTTCTCGGATCTGATTCGGCGTTTCGGTGTTGTCCTTGGCGTCCTTGAAGAGACCCTTTCATTCCGTGACGATTCCGTTTGAGATCGGTGACCTAGATCGGAGTGTACGGGTCGAGAGGAGTCTAATCTCGGTGGAGACGTGCTCGTGTGGACGAGCTAGAGGCCGGACACTTGGACGGCTAATTTGATCGACTCGAATCAATAAGGTTAGTGAAAAGTTCGTAACTTTTCTTATGGATTCATTGTGTGATGTTATCTATTCGTTTAGAAGGCGATTCTTATGTCAAGATGTGATCTTGAAATTTTTGATTAAATGAGCACGCGATAAAAATTTGATTTTTACCTTAATTAAACTTTCCGCTGCGCACGTGCTCGGTTTTCCAACAGTGGTATCAGAGCCACCCTTCTAATCGTTTAGATACATGTTTTGTGCTCAAATTTTGGTGGTTGATTGTGATTTATTTAATTGTTTGATAAATCGATATTGAATAAGGCACGGGGAATTGTTTTTCGTGACCGGCCCTAAACAATACAATTGGATTGATTGTCTCGGCTAAGCACAGCCACTGCTCAGTAGTTGAGGACAGTCCTCGAGCAGAGTTTATAGAAATTTGGTGTTGGCTATTTTTCAGGGCAATTGTTGCATGCTCGGGGGCTACTAGATGATGAACAGCTGCATAGAAGTTACTGCTGTTCACTTCTGGTTGTCTTGGCGAATGAAGAAAGTCTTCGGCCAGAACTGGAATGATCCGGGTGGATCAGTGGCCGCTGCCTCCTGCTGCTGCTGCTGGTCGCGCTGCCGCTGGTCCTGGTCGCTACTGGCTGCTGCTGCTACTGGGCGCCGCTAGCTGCTGCTGCTGCTAGCCGCTGCTGCAGCTGCTGCTGTGCTCCTTCGGCTGGAATGGCTGAGGTGAATCGGCTGCCCCAAGTCCGTAACAATCGCGTAACGGACAATTTCGATATTTTGGAAATAAGATTTCCGAAACAATTAATTACCAAAATTGTTTTCGTAAAATTTGATTTTATGGAAATTGGATATTTGATATCCTATTCTAATGAGATTAGAAATTTGATATTTGATATCAAAAAGGAATTTTGAAGATACACTAGATATATGATATCTTGTATATTTTTCAAAATTGGAAATTTCCTAATATGTGATATTTGGATATTTTGTAAAGAGTTACAAAATTGGCACGAAATTTATTTCCTTTTATGCTATTAGTTTCCTTTTATAAATTTCGAGCATGGTGTGTGATTATGGGCTTTAGGAAATTTTTTGCTTAATTCTTGTTCGACTAGGATTAGGCTAATAGTAAGTCCATGATAATGTTTTTATCGATTCCGAGTACATATTTATACATGTGATGCGTGAATACGGATAATGTGCAAAGTGAAACCGAATAGTAATTAGGTCACCTTAAAGAAAATCTTCCAAATTAAAATATTAAGTCGAGAATGGCATGAGGTTGCGAACCTCTGTCATGGCTCTCCACCAAAGCATTCTCCAGAGAGTTTTAATTTGTTTCGTTGTTGGTCGTGGACACACGGGGGCATGAGACAGACTAAGAGATCTTTTTACATGAATGTTAAAACATGTGATGTTTTAGATTGTCAGTTGCCAATAACGGCAGGCACCTGAGGTAGCTGATATCTAGGGTTTGGTGGGTTAGACTTAACTATGTATAATGGACCAATAACGGCAGGCACCTGAGGTCCAGAGTACTAGGAGCCGAAATGATTGAGCCGTACATAGAGATGTACAGAACAAGGAGTTGTTCACTTATAGAATGCTTGTTTTCCAATAATGGCAGGTACCTGTGGAAATTAATATTTTATGAGAATTCAATCACCCGCTATGAATCTTTCCCGATTAGGATTCCCGTTTTCTATTTTGGAAGTGTAGGATTCGAAAAGATAGTGGGAGACCATTTTGATTGAAAGTCCATGATCATTATGGTAATATATATACATAAATTCATTAATTTAATCTTGTTATTTTCTGCAGTCATGATTAGTATGAAATCTATGAATCCTCTCTCGTGCATACTGAATGATAATAGGCTCACTGGGCCTAACTTTTCGGACTGGCTCCGTAACCTGAACATTGTCCTAAACATGGAGGCTCTGGGATATATCCTGGAGACTCAGGAGATTGAACTCCCTGGCGGGGATGCTACGAGTGATCAGCAGGACGCATATGATCAGTGGTCTGTTGATGACACGAAGGTCCGCTGCTATATGCTTGCTTCTATGAGCAATGAGTTGCAGAAGCAGCATGAGAACATGAAGAGTTCTCGTGAGATCTTGAAGAATCTCAGGGAGCTCTATGGGGAGAATAGCAGGACCGCACGATATGAGATTTCGAAGGAATTGTTCCGTGCGAGAATGCAGGAGGGAACTGAAGTCGCAGCTCATGTGCAGAAGATGATCAGGCTGATTCAACAGCTTGAGAAGCTTGAGTTCCAGATGGATAAAGAACTCCATGTGGATTTAGTTCTTCAGTCTCTCCCAGATTCTTTCTCAGGGTTCATTGTGAACTTTCACATGAACAAGTTATCATGTTCGTTGTCTGAGCTGCTGAACATGTTGGTCACTGCACAGAATGCTATGAACAACAAAAGGAAGGATAAGGAAGTCGTTCTTGTGGCTGGTACTTCTTCCAGTAAGACTGGGAAGAAGAATAAGAAGTCTAAGAAAGGCTCTGTTCCTCAGCAGTCAGCAGGGGTGTCCAAGAATAAGGGCAAGGCAAAGGTTGCTGCGGATAAGAGAACTTGTTTCCACTGCGGTAAGAATGGACATTGGAAGAGGAACTGTCAGTAGTACCTCGCCTCGTTGAAGGCAAATAAGGGAAAGAAACCTTTAGAAGGTATGTCTATCTCTTGTTATGTTAGTTCCAATGGTTCATATAGCTCATCTACAGCTTGGGTTCTTTATACTAGTGCAAGCTCACACGTTTATACCTCTATGCAGGGGTTAGCAAGCAGTAGGGTCCTCGGAAGGAATGAGGTCTGCCTAAAGATCGGCAATGGAGCAAGTGTTGCGGCCAAAGCTGTGGGGTCGACTTCGTTACATCTGGATGGACATGTTTTATTTCTAGATCGTGTTTTAGTTTTACCAAACGCCTATCGGAACATTATTTCTATTTCTAGTTTGACTAGGAGTGGATACTTGTTTGATTTCAAACATGATGTTTGCAACATTTATTATGGTAATAAAGTTATTGGCGTTGGTTATTTATACGATGGCCTTTATTATCTTAGAGCTAGAAATAAAACGATTTCGAACACGATTGAGATTAACACCGTATCCGAATCTATTCCAAGTTTAAAGCAACTTTGGCACCTTAGACTAGGGCATGTTGCAGATGATAGGATAAGTAAGTTGGAAAAGATGGGACTTATAGTTCCATTGGGTTCTACATCAAATTCAACTTGCAAGTCTTGTCTTCAAGGCAAGATGACTAGGACTCCATTTGTGGGACAAATGGAGAGGGCTAAGAAAGTTTTAGAACTCATACATAGCGATGTGTGTGGTCCATTTAGTGAAATGGCTCGGGGTGGTTATTCCTACTTCATTACCTTTACCGATGATTATTCTCGTTTTGGGTATGTTTATCTTATGAAGTATAAACACGAATCCTTTGAAAAGTTCAAGGAATTCAAAGCTGAAGTAGAAAAACAGAAAGGGAAGAGCATCAAGACTCTTCGATCAGATCGAGGAGGAGAGTACATGAGTACTGAGTTTGGTGATTTCCTGAAGGAACACGGTATTGTTTCTCAATTCACTCCACCAGGAACACCACAATTGAATGGAGTTTCTGAAAGGAGGAACCGTACCCTGTTGGACATGGTTCGGTCGATGATGAGCTATACAGATCTCCCCATTTCGATATGGGGATATGCGCTGCAAACTGCGTGTTACTTGCTTAATAGAATTCCAAGCAAGTCGGTCTCTACCACTCCATATGAGATATGGAATGGTAGGACACCTAGTCTTAAGCACGTTAAGATTTGGGGTTGTCCTGCATTCATTAAGAAACAGAAGACCGATAAGTTGGAAACCCGGTCCGAGAAAGGCAGGTTTGTTGGTTATCCAAGTGACAGCCTTGGATACTATTTTTATTTCCCTATTGAGCAAAGGGTTGTTATTAGTAGAGATGCGATCTTTTTGGAGAAACAGTTTGTCCAGGAAGGTGGCATAGGAAGGCAGATAGTACTTGATGAGGCGTCATCAGTACCACAAACCGATCAAATGCCCATTTCGATGGACATTGATTAAAACCAGTTGAGACACCTATTCAGATTGAGAATGTCATAGAACCTCGAAGGTCTGGTAGGGTAACTCATACTCCCGCGAGATACCTTAATCTCCATGAAAACGTACAAGAGTTGTTTGTTCATGGAGATAATGATCATAGGGATGATCCTACCACTTATGAGGAAGCTATATCAGATATAAATTCTTCTAAATGGCTAGAGGCCATGAAGTCTGAGATGGACTCCATGAGCAAGAACCAAGTCTGGGATCTTGTTGACCCTCCTGAAGGTATAGTACCTATAGGGAACAAATGGATTTTCAAGAGGAAGATTGGTGCTGATGGAAAGGTAGAGACCTATAAAGCTAGGCTAGTGGCGAAAGGTTATCACCAGAAGCAGGGAGTCGACTATGAGGAGACTTTCTCGCCTGTAGCCATGCTGAAGTCTATCAGAATAATGCTAGTAGTTGCAGCGCACTATGATTATGAGGTTTGGCAAATGGATGTCAAGACCGCCTTCTTCAACGGATACATTGAGGAAGACATATTCATGGACCAACCCAAGGGTTTTGAATCCAAGGATAAGTCCAAGGTGTGCAAGCTTAAGAGATCCATTTATGGTCTTAAGCAGGCTTCGAGGAGCTGGAATCGACGTTTTGATGAGGCCGTAAAGTCTTTTGGCTTCATCAAAAACGAAGATGAACCATGTGTGTATAAGAAGGCTAGTGGGAGCATGATTGCATTTCTTGTATTATACGTGGATGACATTATGCTGATGGGTAATGATATTGGTATGCTCACTTCTGTAAAGGTCTGGTTGTCTAATATTTTCTCCATGAAAGATTTGGGCGAAGCGACCTATATACTAGGTATTCGGATCTATAGAGATAGACTGAAAAGATTGATAGGTCTATCCCAAGCTCTATATCTGGATAAGGTGTTGAAGAGGTTCAACATGCAAGATTCCAGAAGAGGATTGCTCCCTGTGAGACACGATATCCATCTCTCTAAAGTGATGTCTCCCAAGACTCCTGAGGAGAGAGAGAAGATGGCACAGGTGCCTTATGCTTCGGCTATAGGTAGCCTGATGTATGCTATGCTGTGTACAAGGCCGGATATTGCGTATGTTGTTAGTATGACTAGTAGGTATCAATCCAACCCAAGACTTGATCATTGGACTGCTGTCAAGAACATCCTTAAGTACTTGAGAAGACTAAGGATATGGTTCTGGTATATGGAGGAGGTGAGTTAAGCCCAGACGGGTTTACAGATTTTGATTTTCAATCATATGTGGATGATAGAAAGTCTATCTCCGGTTATATATTCACCTGTAATGGAGGTGCAGTTAGCTGGAAGAGTTCTAAGCAAGAGACGACTGCAGATTTCACTACAGAGGCTGAGTATATTGCTGCATCTGATGCAGCGAAGGAGGCAGTTTGGATTTGGAAGTTTGTGACTGAACTCGGTATTGTTCACTCCATATCGTCACCAGTAGAGCTGTACTGTGATAATACTAGAGCGATTGCTCAGGCAAAGGAACCGAGGTCACATCAGAAGTCCAAACACATTGAGAGGAGATATCATATTATCAGGGAGATTATCGGGAGAGGCGATGTAACTGTGCAAAAAGTAGCTTCAACAGATAATGTCGATGATCCACTCACGAAGGCCATGACGCAGCAGCAGCTAGAGAAACATCTTGAGAAGATGGGTCTTAGATACTGTACTGAGTGGCTCTAGTGCAAGTGGGAGATTGTTAGTGATATGCCCTAGAGCTTGATTTATGTATTTAAATAATTCCTTTTATGGCAATAAAGTTTATTCTATTATTCATATATTGTCTATGTTTATTAGAATAAAGTCTTTAAGATATTTTGAATACTTCATTCTTAAGAGTTAAGAATATGAGTGACGAAGTAATTCGGTAAGAATATCTTTAAACAGTTCACGATCGTAGGAGACTTAACTGGACATTATTTCTCCAGATAGATCGTCACCTCTATCTGTTTCCATGATTAGTATACAGATACTAATGAAGATGGAGTAGTGAGTCTCATGCTATTTGATAACTGTTATTATGACAGATATGTGGATACTTATATGATAAGTAGTCGAACGTGACGTGCAGATAACATTCATACGGTAATTTACTAATGTCAATGAATGTTGTCTGGATCGTATTAGTGCATATAGTCCTTAGACCTGAGATGGAACGCTATCTCAAGTATAGGTAATTAGGATTTGCTACTGCTAATGTATTTGTGCTTAGCGTGAGTATTCGGCAGATAGTGGTCCTAGTTAGTTATACTTGGAGTTAGGTGTCTGATCAAGACGGGATTCACTAACCTGAGTAAACAGGGAAAATGTCATGTGGATATGAGTTTTATTCTGGATCGAGAAATCCTCGGCCGGGGTAGATAGACTTGAATAGAAAGGAGTTTCTGTTCAAGTGCTACGGATCAAAGAATGAAATTAGAGAGTCCATATGATCGGCTATAGAGTTTGGCATTTACCGTAGCTCTAGCGAGATCGGGATCTTGTAGTGAAAGGATTCAGTGCATGGTATATACGATCAGAGGTTCATCAGAATGTTCCAATTATACATTCGTCATCTTTTGGATTGTCACGATATGCTGCTAGGTGTCACTCGTGAACTTTGGGAACCAAGGGCATTTTGGGAATTATGTTTTCGGTTACAGAAAGAGTTTCTGGTAGTATCAAATGAGTTGATACTATAATCTCATTGCCATTTGATGATGAACCTAGTTAGTCACACACATTGAGCGTGTCTAAACCGAGAAAAGAATTAATTCTAATTAAGGAAGTTAATTAGAAATTAATTATCGAACGAGACTTGCAATGTGGTTGTAAGGGTGCTAGCACATCCTGAAGCCGAGTTCAATATCAAGGATAAATATATTAAGGAAATACGATAGTTTCCTTATTTTGAAAGTTTCTGTAAATAGATTGTCTATTGATAGAAACTCGTGTCAAGGACTTATTTAATCTTTCTTTCTAACTATAAGGGTAAGTCATTGGATGACTTAAATTGTGAGGACTCATTTGTGATTTATTAATTAATTCGGATTAATTAATAATTGCATTTTAGTCCCTATGGTAAGAATATATATAGATATGTTCTTACTGTTAACCCTAGAGGTTATTTTAATCGAAAACCCTAATATTAGAATGAGAGGAAGAGGAGAGACGGCTGAACAGTTGTTGTCATGAACTCCCAAGGCTGATTGGAGTTCTTCTCGGATCCGATTCGGCGTTTTGGTGTTGTCCTTGGCGTCCTTGAAGAGATCCTTTCATTCCGTGACGGTTCCGTTCGAGATCGGTGACCTAGATTGGAGTGTACGGGTCGAGAGGAGTCTAATCTCGGTGGAGACGTGCTCGTGTGGACGAGCTAGAGGCCGGGCACTTGGACGGCTAATTTGATTGACTCGAATCAATAAGGTTAGTGAAAAGTTCGTAACTTTTCTTATGGATTCATTGTGTGATGTTATCTATTCGTTTAGAAGGCGATTCTTATGTCAAGATGTGATCTTGAAATTTTTGATTAAACGAGCACGCGATAAAAATTTGATTTTTACCTTAATTAAACTTTCCGCTGCGCACGTGCTCGGTTTTCCAACAGTTGCATCCTCTTTGTTGGTCACTCTATGTAGGCTGTTGCTACCACTCTGCAGTTTAAAAGGGAAAGTTCAGAGTTCTTTCTCGTTGACTTCTGATATTATATCCTAATAAACTTTCCGACTAACCAAATTGTCACATAAATAATTTTGCTGGGATACAGACATTTCAGTTGCCAAAATACCAACCGTGTTGAACTTCAGATTTTCAGCGGCTTGCCTCTGAAGCTCCGGTTTCCTCCCTACAAATCAGAAATGGTTTTGATGAATCTTGAAGTCTAATCCGGAAGCATTTCAGTATCTTCCTTGGTTCCAACAACATCGAGTTAGGATATTTAGTCGCGGGTGAGATATCTTTTCTATTCAACCGCATAATATACAAGAAAGGAATTCACGACCACGTTACTACAAGATACAATGCCATTGTTGGGGAAATGAGTGGAGACGGTCGATCCGGAGGCGATCTGGGGTTAACACGATAGGATTCGAAGCGCGAATGACGCTTTTCAAAGAGAACTATTTGCCCCCACACTTTAGTTGCTAGAGGGTTAAGGCAAAGGTTCTCCCGGGATACAACGAAGCCTTATGAATTCCTTCAACTAGCAAAATCAAGGAATTCCCTAACTCTCACTCTGATTTCTGGAATTTTTGTGATTAATCATTTGAGCACTATAGGCTCTCTATTTATATGCACTCAATGGACACTATCGAAGAGTTAGAATCCTTCGTATTGGACGTAACTCTTAGATGAAACATCACCCATGAATGGATACTATCGAAGAGTCAGAACCCTTCGTATTGGACGTAACTCTTAGATGGAACATCACCCATGAATGGTCACTTCCGTATACATTACTTGTCTTGCACTCAAATGTATCCATTAAATAAATGAACCTTCTCTTCATAACACGAATTCATCCAAGTACTCATGAATCACACTAAGTGACCCATTAATAAAATTCAATGAATTTGCAATCTATAATTTCCAACAATCCCCCACTAGATTGCTAATTCCAGAACACTAGTACACAACGATCATGCATAAAGAAGTGGTGTTCGCAGATTGAACCCTCCCTTAGTGCAAACTCTCAAAATATCGACAAAGTGATTGTTGGCTAGTCGCTTGAACCATTACTCTTAAAGTCAATACCGGAAAAATCGCACACATAATCGTAAAGTATTCGAGTAAGAGTTTTATTTGCTTTAGCACCGTTATGGCCATATGCTCATCCCGTTTCATGAACATATACGAGAGAGACCATAAAGAAAACTCTTGTTGAAGCGGCACCACTTCATGTCCATATAGGTGGATTTCTTGACAACTAATGTTCATCCATTAAGAGTAAAACTCATCCTCTTAAAACTCAAGCACTAAATCCTAATTCTTAGTGCACGGTGTCATTCGATAACTTGTTATTACCCTTTGAACCTCAAAACTAACTTTTGGCTAGAATGAGGTAGGGTTCCCATTATCAATGACGCGATTAGAATGGTTTTAAACCCATCTTAGTGGTGGTACTCTTAACCAAATCCCTTGACAAACCTTTTGTCAATGGGTCCGCTAAATTGTCAATTGACTTAACATAGGAAACAATTATCAAACCGTCCCTAATCAATTGTCTCACATACTCATGTCTCAAACTTATATGTCTAGACTTTCCATTATACACCTTATTGTACGCTCGAGACATGGTGGATTCACTATAACAATATACGGAAATGGCGAACCTACGTTGTGGCCACAACTTTATATCTAGCAAGAGATCTCTTAGCCATTCCGCTTCCTTGCCGGCAGCCGCCAAGGCTATAAATTCAACCTCCATGGTTGAATATGAGATACAAGTTTGTTTATTGGAGGCCCAACTAATGGCTCCACCTCCAATCGTAAAAATCCATCCCGATGTGGACTTATTGTCACTTAGACTCGTAATCCAACTTGCATCTGAGTAACCTTCTAGTACCGCGGGATAATCACCATAGAATAATCCCAAATTTTTTGTCTTCCTAAGATAACCAAGAATCCTACAAATTCCTCTCCAATGATCGGTACTATGACAACTTGTAAATCTCGCCGATTTGCACACAGCAAATGCGATATCGGGTCTAGTGCAATGCATTGCATACATTAGACTTCCAATTGCGCTAGCGTATTCTAATTGCGCTATAGCCCTGCCATTAGTCTCACTTAACTTGAAGTTCGGATCGAATGGAGTGTTTGAATCCTTGATATTCAAGTGTTTGAACTTCTCCAATACTTTCTCGATGTAGTGAGATTGGCTTAGTGCAAAGCCCCTTTCATGCTTTTGCACCTTTATACCTAGGATTGTATCTACCTCGTTGAGATCTTTCATTTTAAAATTCGCTGGCTAGATACTCTTTGGTCTCATGAACACCTTCCAAATTCGTCCCAAAGATCAACAAATCGTCCACATAGAGCAAATAATTACACCGTACCTATCAGTGAATTTAGTGTAAATGCACTCATCCACACAATTATGCGAAAAACCATATGACAAAATAACCGAGTCAAATTTCTCATGCCACTGTTTAGGCGCTTGTTTCAAGCCATATGATGACTTGATCAATTTACACACCTTATGTTCATTCCCGGGAAGCACAAGGCCGTCTGGTTGCTCCATGTAGACTTCCTCTTCGAGATCACCATTCAAAAAGGCCGTCTTAACATCCATTTGATGCACATGTAACTTATAGATAGATGCAAGTGCCATAAGGACTCGAATGGAAGTCATCGTAGCCATCGGTGCATAGATGTCAAAATAATCTAGGCCTTTATTTTGTCTAAATCCTTTTGCCACCAATCTAGCCTTAAAAGTCGGAGAACCCCCGGTTGGGTTATTCTTCCTTTTAAACACCCATTTACACCCGATAAGCTTCGATCCTTGAGAAAGATCAACTAGGACCCAAGTATTGTTGAACAATATTGAATCGATTTCATCATTGATCGCCTCTTTCCAAAATGTCGCATCTCTAGAAGCCATGGCTTCACCATAGGTTTGTGGATCACCTTCCACATTAAGCATTATGGGGATCTTCCTAATTACGGATTCTCTATCTTCCTCAACGAGATATGCTAGAGATTGCGAGGATATGGAATCAAGACCAAAGTCTTTTTCTTTTCTCACTCTTTGACTTTCCTCGGCTTCGTATCTTTATTGTCACAAAGACGTCTCTTGTTTTGATCACTTGAGATCATTGGTTTATATTCTTGTTCCGAATCCACTGAATCGTCAGAAGACTTACTTTCAATGAATACAACATCTCTCGTTTCAATTATCGTATTTGACACTAAGTCAAGAACACGATAAGCTTTAGAATGTTGGACATATCCAACGAATACATCCTTAATGGCTCTTGGTCCTAATTTTATTCTCTGTTGGTCGGGAACTCTATAGTAAGCCAAACACCCCCACACTTTGAAATAATCTAAGTTTGGCTTCCGACCCTTCCATAACTCATATGGAGATACCTTGAATTTTCTCGATGGTATCCTATTAAGGATATGACAAGCAGTCAATAATGCTTCACCCCATAGGTTATATAGAAGTTTAGCATTTAACAACATCGAGTTAACCATATCCACTAAGGTACGGTTCTTTCTTTTCGCCAAACCATTTTGTTGCGGAGTATATGGCGCGGAACACTCATGTACCACACCTTGTTCCTCACAAAATATATCAAATATATTGAAAAAGTATTCACCACCTCTATCACTACGAAACACTTTGATTTTCTTGTTAAACAAATTCTCAATCTCATTCTTAAAACGTTTAAACATACCAAAAGTCTCGTCTTTACTCCTCATGAGATATACATAAGTAAATCTTAAGAAGTCATCAATAAAAGTGATAAAATATCATTTTCCACCTCTTGTTAGAATTCCATTTAATTCACAAACATCTGAATGGATCAAATCTAACACTTGTGAATGTCTTTCACATTTTTTAAGAAACTGTTTCTTGGTAATTTTTGATTGAACACAAATTTCACATTTATCCACAAGTTTATCATCATTTAGATTGATGTAACCATTCTTTTGCATATATTGTAAAGTTTTAAAATTAAAATGTGCTAAACGCGCATGCCACAAAGGATAAGATTCAACAATATAAGCAAAAAAATTAGCTTTATTCATATCAATGCTCAACTTGAACATGCTCTCGCTACAATATCTCTTTTCCAAATACATATCACCCTTAAGCAAGACTAACTTATCGGATTCTAATATAACCTTGAACCCCTTGTTGCACAAAAGACTCGTGGACAGTAAATTCTTTCTTACATCGGGATCATGCAACACATTGATTTAGGTTAATTTCTTCCCGGATGTAAAGTTGAGTTTCACTGTCCTTTGACCGAGCACCTTGACTGATTGATGGTTGCCCATAAGTACCTCACGGTTTGCCACTAGTTCATAGCTCTTGAATTATTGCTGGTCGTTACACACATGGACAGTAGCTTCGGAGTCAGCCACCAATTATAGGACTTATCGGTCATGGCTATGTTGAGTTCGGTAATCATACCAATCTCCAAGCTCTCGATTCCTCCCGTAACCATGGTCACTAAGTCCATGTCCTCAACCATATTGGCTTTGGAAGTTGTGGCATCTTTCTCCTTTTTGAGAAGTTTACAATCCTTAATGTAATGCTCTTTCTTATTGCAATGATAGCAATTGCGAGACTTTCTCTTCTTGTCTTGCGTGTCCTCGGTCTCGGACGTGGCCTTTCGCTTGCCTTTTCCGAGAGTTCTTGGACTCACTCACATGGTTCACTTTAAAACCTTGGGGAAGATATACCGCATCGTGCTTCTGAGTTTCCTCTTCAATACGCAAATGCCTAAGTATTTTCTCCACAGTGAAGTCTTCCGCCATATGCAGGAGTTTCTTCCGGTAATCGTTCCAAGACGAGGGTAACTTTGAGATGATAGCCCCGACTTGTAGCGATATCGGAATAATAACTTCCAGGTCACGAAGCCTGCTTACAAGGATTTGTAGTTCATGGACTTGATCCATGAAAGGGACACTATTGAGCATTTTGAATTCGAAATACTTCATCATTAAAAATT
Organism: Punica granatum; assembly: GCF_007655135.1. Taxonomy (NCBI): domain Eukaryota; kingdom Viridiplantae; phylum Streptophyta; class Magnoliopsida; order Myrtales; family Lythraceae; genus Punica; species Punica granatum. The sequence continues at coordinate 23,756,132 of NC_045134.1, read as the reverse complement.
TATCGGTACCTTGCCGCTCGGTGTTGTATTTCTCCTCAAGAGCTTTCCATATCTCCATCGGGAACTGCATCGACGTGTAGAGATCGTACAGTCGATCGGACAAAGTGTTGAGGATGTGTCCACGACATGTGAATTTGTCTTCCTCGCGCTTCTTCTTGAGTTCGGCCACCTTTGCGATTTCCTCGGGGGTTGTATCAGGGGCGGGATCCTCCGAGGGTTGCAAGTTCGGGTCCAGAACGTACGCCACATTTAAGACGGTAAGGAGGAACAACATCTTGTCCTTCCAGCGGTTGAAGTTTGTGCCGTCAAATCGATCGAGTTTCACGAACTCTTGGTTCATCACTTTAAACGCGGTGGTAGCCTCCGTCGCCATCTCAAAATAGTTCTCTTTGATTGTTGGGGAAATGAGTGGAGACGATCGATCCGGAGGCGATGTGGGGTTAACACGATAGGATTTGAAGCACGAATGACGCTTTCCAAAGAGAACTATTTGCCCCCACACTTTAGTTGCTAGAGGGTTAAGGCAAAGGTTCTCCCGGGATACAACGAAGCCTTATGAATTCCTTCAACTAGCAAAATCGAGGAATTCCCTAACTCTCACTCTGATTTTTGGAATTTTTGTGATTAATCATTTGAGCACTATAGGCTCTCTATTTATATGCACTCAATGGACACTATCGAAAAGTCAGAACCCTTCGTATTGGACGTAACTCTTAGATGAAACATCACCCATGAATGGACACTATTGAAGAGTCAGAACCCTTCGTATTGGATGTAACTCTTAGATGGAACACACCCATGAATGGTCACTTCCATATACATTACTTGTCTTGCACTCAAATGTATCCATTAAATAAATGAACCTTCTCTTCATAACACGAATTCGTCCAAGTACTCATGAATCACACTAAGTGACCCATTAATAAAATTCAATGAATTTGCAATCCATAATTTCCAACAGCCATATGCCTAACAGTTGAAAATACTTCATAATCGTCCCTAGCTAGCATGGATAAACTGTGAATTGAAGCATTCACTGCCTCTCATGTCTCCACATTTCTCTTGATCTTATTTCATCGAACATTATTTCATTTATTTTCTATTGCTTCCCCAGAACGGTTGGTCAGTCCTACCATTTCACTTCTCCTAATTTCGGAATCGCACTTCACCACTCTGTGTCTCGACTTAATTCGATCTCTCAGCAATCCCAACTTGTCGTGAGCTATGACATATATAGATTGAGACTTTTATATTGAGAAGTTTCAGAAATGAACTTTCTGTCAGAGGAAAAGGTCATCCTTTAGCAATATCGAAGCGGTAAAAGTTCTTGATACTCATTCTTCTAAAAATCTCGATAAATGTCCTCTCGATAATGTAAGATTTTCTCATAAATTACATGCAGACTCTCTTGGCTTAATAAATGGCAATTATTGGGCCGGCCCTCTTGACCTATGGGCTACATATGCCACTTGCAATAAATTATTTGCTCGAAAACTATGATGAAGTTTCTGGGCAATTGTATCATGGAATATTTAATCTATCGCTGATGAGGCTCTCTTGGCTTAATTAATGGCAAGTATTGGGGCCGGCCTTCTTGACCTATGGGGTACATATGCCCCTTGCGATAAATTATTTGCTCGAAATATCGCTGATGAGGCTCTCTTGGCTTAATTAATGGCAATTATTGGGGCCGGCCCTCTTGACCTATACATATGCCCCTTGCGATAAATTATGTGCTCGAAAACTATGATGAAGTTTCTGAGCAATTGTATCATGGAATATTTAATCTATCGCTGATGAGACTCTCTTGGCTTAATTGATGGCAATTATTGGGGCCGGTGTATGTGCTTGGGAACGAGAAACATTATTCAACTTGGACTTGCAGGCACCACGTTGAATCCTCTCTTTCCCTTATCTCCGGTTTGTTCTTACCCAGGGAAACAATGGATATTATAAGTGGAGTTGCCGGCATCGTTGGCAGCATCGTCGGCATCATCGGCATCGTCTTTCAATGCTGGGGTTGCACGTCAATGTACCGGACGTACATCGAAGATCTTGAAGGCAACCTCAACACTCTGGAAGAGAGTATGAAAGAACTCAGCGGTGTCATGGAAGAAGTGAGGACACAAGTCGTGAGGGAAGATGGTGAAGGCAGGGGCCAAGCAAGTGAAGTGGGTGGCTGGCTAGGGACAGTTGAAGCCCTCGACAATGAAGTGAGCGAGATTGTGAGAGTTGGGAGGCAGTTGTTGGAAGAGAATGGCTTGTGCAGTGGTTTTCCCAACAACAGTTGGACACGTTACAGGCAGTCCAAGGCAGCAGAGGCAAAGGAACGCACTGTAGACAAGGAACTGGGCCGAGGTCGGATTTTCAAAGATGTGGACAACAGGCCTGGCGACCTGAAACTCAAGAGTTCTCTTGAGGCTCTTGAGGGCAAGCGGAAGGAGCTGGACAATGTGTTTGAAGATGCGATGGAGAGAATTAGAAGGGACGAAGCTTGGCACTCGAAGCGAACAAAAGAAGTTGGTGAGTGGTTGAAAAGAGTGGAAAATCTCAAGGAAGAAGTGGGTGAAATTCTGGAGGAAGGGACGCAGGAAATGGGAGGGGGAGACCCTCAATCTCACAGGTAATTTACAATGAGTATTCGTTCTGTCCAGCTGTTCATGCATGAATCGCGTCCATCAAACCTAGCTACATATTTCTTACAAAGCTATATGAATCTAAGCAATCCCATGCTGCCTCACATGAATATTCTCATACGCAAGTCAGTAGTTGTCGATAATTTGTATTTAGTCGACGTTTGATACATCCGAAGTAGGATGTCCTTAACCCGTGGATTGGCTTCAAACCAATTAGGATGATCCTGCAAGGATAAATGGTCCCTTTTATTGTGAAAACATTCGAGATGTGAAGAAATCTATACACAATATCAAAAGTTGAAGCGACGCCTCGGACAATGCCACGTAGGACATAGGCAGTCCGTCGTTGAGCGACTTTTGAACTTCTCACAAATCACAATGCGACAAATGTCATCTTATTATCATGTCACACTACCCTTAGAACTACAAAGGTCTTTCAGTTATGAAAGTCAAAATATCATCTACAAATAGTCTTTGAAAGACAGAAAATCTCACCATTTGTGCAAGTATACCATCATCTTCATAAGACGAGCAAAAAAAAAAAAACAAAACTCTTATTCTAAAAGTTGTGGAGAATAGTGAACTCCAATATATCTATCTATCTATCTATCTATCTATCTATCTATCTATCTATATATTAACTATGGTAAAACAGGCCCCTTTGGGACCTATGGCTGAGAGTGGGTGGGAACTATAATGAAAACTGGTCCCTTTGGGACCTACGGGCGAGAGTGGGGTTTTTTCCCACCCGCACCCCCATCCTTTTTAAATATATATATATATATATATTTTCAATTTTTATTGAATTTAACCGTATAAATCTCTTTTTCTCCCTCGGTGTGTACCACTTGATATTCCAAAGATTGCTAGGTCCGATTAATCTAAATTCGAGCGAGGTCCCATTATGGAACCAGGGGACGAGAGGGTAGCTCTTCCCACTCGCCTCTTCATTTTAAAAAATATTTAATTCAAATTTTTTATATCTTTTTTGGTCTTCTTTTTTCTTGGTGTACTTTAGATCCGATTGACAAGATGTTCGGTAATCCGGTTGACCTGTCAGTCTAAATGACCATTATGATTAGACCAGTCATTTTGAGGAACATTTAATTCCACCTTCTTTTTTTTAAAAAAAATTCCTCTTTTGCCCAGTATTTGTAAATTTGACTTGAACAATATAGCAGATAACCCGATTAACCCTCGCCTAAATGAATGTTCTCCATGGTGGGATTGCATATTTTTTTCCAACTTTTACCTAGAATTTTTTAAAAAATATATATAAAAAAATGTTAGATATATAAATTGGCTTATATATAATATTTTCTATTTCAAATTTTAGATCTATATTTCAAATTTTAAATTAATTAGAAGGATTAATTTTGGACTTTTTAGTGTGAACCTTCGGTATCCAAAAGTTTAAGGCAATAATACTATTCAAGTTCGAGCGCAGGTCAACTCACTAAAAAGTAAAGCTCTATCGATCATAAACTTTTTCTGTTCACATGATTAAAACATGCGAACTTACTTAAAGAAAAGAGACGTCAAATATTAATTTTGGAATTTATATATGTTGAAACTCTTGACCCCTTTTCCTTTTCCTTTTCTTTTCACGATTTCTTTTTTCTTTTATTTGGGCAATAGGGCGCCGAAGGTCACCACCATTCTTGTAAGGTCGGCAATTTAATAAATTATGTTGGACTTTCTCTATTTACATGACTAAAATTTGAGACTTTACTTAAGGACAAGAGGCATCGAATATTAATTTTGGAATTTATATAAGAAAAACTCTTGCCCCTTTTCTCTTTTCATTTCATGATTTATTTTTTTATTTGGGCAGTGGAGCGTTGATGAAAAGTGTAACCCCATGAAAAGTTAGCAGTCAATGCATTTCCAGGAAGCTATTTTAAGTATAGAAATTTCTCCACAATATTACAGCTCCACTTAAATGAAAAGTGTAACCCCATGATACAATTGCCACGAGAGATATTGGCTGCAATCACGTGGCTCAAGGAAGTCCACGTCAGCAAATCTTGTTAAAATTAACGGGAAAAATGATGTCGTACTAACATTGATACCAATCCATAATTTTATGTATGTCTATGCTATCGAAAATAGTTCATGCAAAAATTGACAAAATGTGCAAAGTTTTTTTTTTTTTTACTTAACCCATATTTATACGACACTTTTGCTCAAATTTCAATCTTTATCAACAGGAACTGCCCATCGTGTAAGCGGCTATCAGAGCGTGCTAAGGAGAAGACAACCGCCTTGGAAGGAGAGCTTGCAAAATATCGTGCTTTCAATACTTACACCTACAAGCCGGATGATCCTCCTATGGTTGAGCAACCTCTTGAGCCGCCGGTGGGTTTAGATTCTAGCTTTGAGGAGGTGTGGACCTGGGTTCAGGATGAAAGTGTGAGACGTATTGGGTTGTATGGCATGGGTGGTGTCGGAAAGACTACCCTCCTAAAAAAAATCCACAATAAATTCCTGGGAATTCAGCATGATTATGATGTGGTTGCTTGGATTGTAGTGTCCCAACCAACTAATCCTGAGAAAATCCAGGAACACATTTGGGAGAAACTGCATCTCCCTGAATCTCGATGGAATGACATCATAGAGACGGAAAGACCGGGCCACATATTGAAGATCATGAAGGAAAAGAATTTTCTAATTTTTTTGGATGATATATGGGAGGAAATAGATCTCTCAAATCTTGGGATTCCTTCTCGTAATCATCAACGCAAATCCAAGATCATATTCACAACCCGATTAAAGGAGGTTTGCGGCTCCATGCAAGCTGAGCGCACGAAGAAGGTTGACTGTTTGCCACCAAATAAAGCCCTCAACCTATTCCGAGAGAAGGTGGGTGAACAAACTTGGACTGCCCATGATGAAATCCCAAATCTTGCTGAAGCTCTGATTAAGGAGTGCAAGTATCTGCCGCTTTCTCTTATTACTATTGGGGCAGCAATGGCAAGTCGTAGGGATCCCGATGAATGGAGGAAAGCTATTGAAATTTTGAAGAAACTCCCATCAGACTTTGCAGATATAGAAAAGAAGGTGCTCTCTGTGCTAGAACTTAGCTATAAATATTTGCCAAATGAAACCCACAAAAAATGTTTCTTGTACTGCTCAATATTCCCTGAAGACCATGTATATCGCATGGATGATTTGATTGATCTGTGGATAGGGGAGGGCCTTCTCAATGAATGCAATGGTATACATGAAGAACGTGATCGCGGAATCGAAATAGCCAGATGCCTCATACGTGTTTGTTTATTGGAGGAAGTTGATATGTCTATTGAAAAACGTTTTAAAATGCATGATGTAGTTCGAGCTATGGCCTTGTGGGTGGCATCTGAACATGGCAAGAAGAAGAGACCACTTTGTCAGGAGAAACAGAGGTCATTTGAGCCCACGGAATTCGTGAAGTGGACTGATGTAGAAAGGATATCCCTCTGGGAGGTGGATCAAAAGCTGGAAAAGTTGCCTGATACATTTGCAACTTTTTCTAGTCTATCTACTTTGATAATACGAGATACCAAGGTGGAGACATTTCCAAATGGATTCTTTTCTGCCATGCTATCGTTGACAGTGTTGGATGTGTCATGTAATAAATTCTTGATTGAGTTACCTGGAGATATTGGAGTACTAGGAAATTTGAGGTACCTTGATTTGCGGCGGACAATGATAAGGGAGCTGCCTGCAGAGCTAGAGAATCTGACAAAGTTGGTGTTTCTGCTTTTACATCGTTATTGTCGTGTTCCGGATCGACTGATCTCAAGTCTGCTGTCCTTAAGAGTGTTTAGCTGGGAACCATGGGAAACTACACCGCATATAGATGGGGGAGAAGAGCAAAAAGTGATTGAGAAGCTGAATCACTGCTGTAACACGAAGTTAATTCAAGATGTTTGCCTGCGATTAGACTTCACTGTTGCTGTTGAGGAGTTACTTATGAAATGCCCCCACTTGCAGAGGTGCTTAAGAGAACTCAGGCTTAGATGGTGTAAGGGTTGGATGTCACTTATAATCCCGAAGCCATCGTTGAGGACAATGGAGCATCTCAAATATCTACAAGTCAGTCGCTGTGAATTCACTGAGATAACAATGGGCAAGGAAGAATATGGTTGGCACGGAGAGACTGGGAGAAGTGATGGATTAGGATCTCTTCCTCTACCTTCTTATCCTGAAATTAGCCACCTGGAAAGTCAGGACTGCTTCCGTAGACTTGAAAGGATAATCATTGAAGATTGCGACAAGTTACGAGAAGTGACAGTTTTAATTTATCATGCTCCCTGCCTTACCTACCTCAGAATTAGTTGTTGTGAATCATTGCGGGAACTGATCGCTGGGGATGTTGAAGATTCTCATGTGGGCAAAATACTCTCATCTCTCATCTACCTTCACCTGGGAGCTCTTCCGAATTTGGAGAGCATCTGCAGGAGAGCGCTGTCCCTTCCTTCGCTGGAATTGTTACAGGTTGTGAAATGCCAGCAACTGAAGAAGCTCCCCCTAAAGAGCAGCAGCAGTGCACACGCAAGAAGACAGTTCTTCAAAATTAGAGGACAGTGGGAGTGGTGGGATGGTTTGCAATGGGATGACCCTGAGACGAAGCGCCTGTTCTTTAGGAATTTTATTTCTGGGTTTTAGATTGAGAATTTGGAATCTGATTTCGTATTCTTTATCGGACTTAAAAAATAATCGAACTTTTTTTGGTGTGCACCCGGTATTCGGTAAAAAAAATCGTAATTTGTCTCTGCACACTCTTCAAATTTCTTTTTTCCTTTTGTTTAACTTTTGTCAGCCCTCGATAGCAGTTCACAACGATCTAATAATTGACCCTGCCTTCGATAAACTTTGACATCAAAAGCTTCGGAGAATTGAACGGAGGGGGCGTTTGTTTTGATGTAAAGTTTAAATTTTACATTGTAACGTTCGAACTTTACGTAGTATTTTACAGCGTTTGTTTGTACAACTTGTAAAAATGAATCATTGTAATCATGTGCTCGAGTTAGAACTTTACAGCCCTTGTCAGTAAAGACCTTGAATTCAAAACAAGTGGAATTGTTAGATTATAATGAAGATTACTGTTGTGGGATCCATAATCATCTCTATAAAAATAAATAATACATTATATTAGCACCCACATTCCCGGTAATCCAATATAATTTATCAAACATAACAATCTCACGTTTCAACTTTTAATCCAAGAAAAAAATTCTATAGTTAAACTTTCCCTCCAATCTTCACATTCCATGAAATTTAACAATACTCAAACCAAAGACCTTGGAATGCAATTTGTGAGCCCTCATGAGAAAAAGAAAATATTTTGAATTTCGCTAAGCAAATAATTGCATCCCATTTTCTCCACATTTTTCTCGATCTTATTTCATAGAACATTATATCATTTAGTTTCTCAAACTTATTCCAAAAGAATTTGGTCAGTTCAGCCGTTTCGCTTCTCCTAATTTCATAAACTCTCCCTGGAATTCACCCTTCACCACTCTGCCTCTCAACTTCTCTCAGTTATCCCAACAAGTCATCATGAGCTATGACATATACATATCTAGAAACCATTTTCGATGATAGTGAAGTAAATCTTCTTAGATGTCTATCAGAGAAGTTTCGGAAACAGACACTCCATCGGAGAACCGGGTCGGCCTCGAGGTCCAAGAAGATGTTGGAAAAGCTGGAGGTTAAACTCGAACTTTTTAACAATCTCGATCATGCAGTAAGGGTCTTAACCTTCTCGATAACCATAAGATTTTTTCATCAGTAACTGGGCTCTCTTGGCCTTCATGGCAATTGTTGGGGGCTCTCTAGCTTGACCTTTGATGACATTTTGTTGTTTTGTGTGGACATATCTTTCCTTCTCAACAGAGCAATTTTTCCAATCAACGTCATGCCTATGGGGTCCATAAGCAATTTGCCATAACTTGTTTGCTTGTAAATTAACTTTGAAGAAATCTCTGTGCAATTCCACCCTAGAAATTTTCCAATCAACATCATGCTTATCTGTACGTTTTTTTTTTCGTTTTCTTTTTCTTTTTCTGATACAAGGGAGACCCATGGACCATTACGAGATAGGCAAGAGAAAATATGTAAAGCGGCATGAGAGTCCCAATAGTGATGATCGAACCCCGGGCCTCTTGGTTCCGAGTCTGTGACATGGTTTAATGTATTTGTATGTTTTGTGGTCTCATGACCCTGCAATCATAATAAACAAAAAAATAAGGAAAATAATTCAACAAAGACAGAAACGGGTGGTTATGCTGGCAATCCTCCCCTTCCCTTCTTTCCAATCGTTTTATGTTGTTTCCCTGAAAAAAAAAAGGATATTTGTTTCTGCATTTCAGTCGAGAGTCAATGGATATTGTGATTGCAGTCTCCGTCTGCCAATGATGGGAGTGCACATCCAAGTACCGGACGTACATCCACAATCTCAGAGAGAACCTCAACTCTCTCGAGAACAGGATGATTGAGCTCAGCCATGTCAATAAAGGTGTGACAAGACGAGTTGAGACGGTTGAGGTTTCAGGATTGATCCAGACAAGTGATGTGGAGGGCTGGTTACGGAGAGTGAAAGCTCTCAGGAATGACGTGGACGATATTCTGGGTGTCGGGAAGCAGTTGATGGAGAAGAATTGCTTGAAGGAAAAAAGTTTTGTGCTCTTTTTAGATGATATATGGAGGTACAATGCCATCTGGGGCTTTCTCAAGACAGAATATGAAGGAGATGAGAAGGTTCGAGGCATGAAGGTGTGGTCTTATGAGGGAGCTTGATAGGCAGCAGATGAAGGAAAGTGAAACTGTGAAGGAGTATTCTGATAGGTTGGTTGAAATTGACAATAAAATCAGAGAACTTGGGATTGACTTGAAGGATGAAAGGCTTGTGCAGAAGATATCGGTGTCCTTGCCAGAGAGATTCGAGTCAACTATAGCATCTCTGGAGGACACCAAGGATCTATCAGACATCAAACTGGCATAATTGTTGAGTGCTTTGCAGGCTCAAGAGCTGAGAAGAATAATGAGGAGAGAAGAGTGCATTGAAGGAGCGTTGCAGGCCAAGATGAAATTGAGTTATGCGAGAAAAGGGAACAAATGGAATCAATCAAAAGGGAATGCTGATGACTTCAAGGCAGTAACAAAGGCAGGAAGTTCAAACATCAACGATCAGGGAACGAAAAGAAAGCAAGTTCCCTGTCAGCATTGTTGGAGGAAAAACCATCCTTGCTACAAATGCAGGAGAAGGCCAGATATGAAGTGCAGGAAATGTTACAAGATGGGACATGCTGAGATTATCTGCAAGTAGAAGAATCCTCAGCAGTCAAGAGAGGCACAGGTGGCAACTCATCATGAGGTAGAATAGTTATTTGTTGCATCCCGTTTTACTTCAAATATTGCAAGTGATGGCTAGCTATAGATAGTGGTTGTACAAATCACATTACCAGTAATGAGAGCCTGTTTAAAGAGCTTGACTGGACAGTTTCCTCTAGAGTTAGAATTGGGAATGGACATTAGATTGTAGTGAAAGGAAAGGGGGCTATGGTAATTGAAAGCCATATTGGTGCTAAGCTTATCACATATGACCTTTATGTGCCTGAGATAGATCAAAATTTGCTTAGTGTTGGTCAGCTTGTTGAGAAAGGTTACAAGCTGATGTTTGAAGAGGAGTGTTTGTTTTCTGATTCCAGTGGCCTGGAGCTGTTTAGGATTCCAATGCAAGATAAATGCTTCTCCACTTAAGGTGAGTAGCCTTGAAGAGTCAAGCTGATGGTGCAGAGGTTTGGTACAAGAGATCAGGGGATTTTCACTGCAAAGGTCTAGTGTATATGCAGAAGAATGAAATGGCAGTTAGTCCGCCAAGCATGGAGGAGTAGGTCTCAAGCTCCAAGACCTATCTTCTTGACAAGCAAGCAAGGGTTCCATTCAAAGGATCAAACTTGAGAGCTGTTGAGAAGCTTCAACTGGTGCATATAGATGGTGTGTGGTCCAATGTTTGAACTCTCCTTCAGCAGAAGCAGGTACTTTTATCTTTTTTGTTGATGATTTCACCAGAGTGTGTTGGATCTTATTTTATGAAGGTCAAGTCTGAGGTTGTTGAGATATTCCTGAAGTTTAAGACTTGGATTGAGAATCAATGTAGAAGAAGTATTCAGGTGCTCAAATCAGGTAATGGGACTGAGTATACCTCAAATAGATTCAAGCTTTTCTGTGATGAAGCAAGGATAGAGCATCAGTTCACTGCTCCATATTCCCCTCAGCAGAATGGAGTTTGTGAAAGATAGAATAGGACCATTCTGGAGAACAAGATGAATGAGCTCGTACTTCCAGAATCTAGGAGACAATCTTAGCTCTCTGGTGAACAAGATAAATGAGCTCAGCCATGTCAATGAAGATGTCACTAGAGTCGTGATGGCTGAAGGAGAAGGCTGGATCCGAGCAAGTTATGTGGATGGCTACCCACAAAATTTCGAAATGATTATTGCTTATCATAGTCCTCGTAGAATTGGACAAGGTTTATGTCTATCAGTCCATCAACTTTCTTTCATTTGTATCTAGATCGATGAAGGCATTGTAAGGAACCTCATGAGTTTAGACATGGCCTACTTTCCAATATGGCCTGCCTTATGTAAGTTGATTCGAAAAGAAGGAAGGGAGATGTCAAGGGGGCAAGAATTGAACTAAACATGGAGAAAAGTGGAGATGCCAATTGGACGAAAGCTAAAGCTCAACAATATGAACTGCAGCCGTTTGAATCCTATCTGTATGTTACCCTTCCCTCAATTTGTATTCTTGATATGTGTTCATTAGACTGAGAGCCAAGATGGATATTGCAAATACAATCTTCGATGTTGGCCTCCAACGCTGTGACTGCATATCCAAGAACCTGGCATACATTCAGAGTCTCGAAGACAAACTCAGCCATGTCTTTAAAGATGTGAATCGACGAGTTATGTTGGCTGAATCGACGAGTTATGTTGGCTGATGGAGAACACAAGGACAAGTGAAGTGGCAGGCTGGCTGCAGAAAGCCCAGCTTCTAATACAAGAAGCCAATCCCGTTTTGCAGAGAGGGGATCAGGAAATGCAGAACAGCTGCCTGTGCGGTCTCTGCCCGAAGAATTGCAAGTCACGTTACAAGCAATCGAAGCTCGCTGAGGCAATGAAATCCACAGTAGAAGCAGAAGTGACCAAGGTCGTAACTTCAAGGATGATATTGCCTACGAGCCTGCTGATTTGATCCTTGAAAGATCTCTTAATGTTCTTCGCAGCAAGATGGCCGAGCAGGCAAGTGTCTTCGAAGATGTGAACCAATGAGTTAAAGAGGCTGACGATTTACACTTCAAACGAACCAGCGAATTAGGCAGCTGGTTGGAGAGAGTGGGAATCTTGAAGGAAGAAGTGGGAAAACTTCTCGAGAAAGGGGAGCAGGAAATCCAGAAGAGCCGCTTGCTATCGGGCAATCTGTCTCCCAAGAACTCTCAGTCATGTTACGAGAAGTCAAAACTTTCTGATGTAAAGAAAACCACCGGAGAAGAGGAACTCCTGAAAGGTCATCTTTACTCTGTTGGAGGCATAGCACTCGAACTTGCAGCGTGGCATTTGATTTTGCAACTACGATATTAGTACCCATCAAGAAGGGAATCAACGTCTCCGCACGTTTGGACAACACAAGAATGAGCAGAGCCAGCTGGAGTTGCCTGCGGGGTCTCCCACAGATGTGCTTGAAAAGGAGGCCCTCGAAGCGAAGAAAGCTCCGTAAGAGAAGCTTGATCTAATGCGCTGTGTATAATTGTTGGTATTTGATTTGCCCCTACAAGATAACCTACAATAAGAACATGACAGAGAAATCCATCAGATGCATCTCAATGAATGTGTGTGACTTAATTGTTGCTTTCAATTTGCATAGGGAAAATACCGAGTTTACTCTAGTCTTGGGGATTTATTATCATTTCATTTCGAGTTCTTGCTCAGAAGTGATCGAGAGCTGATCGAACACATGCCCCTCGATCACGGGATGATGCAATTTTGCAGTTTCCTTTTCCTTATGCCCAAACAGAAACGTTGTCGTCAGCTGCAGAAAAGAGCAAACACAATACAAAGTTAGCCGAGGTTTAGCTGAGGTTTGGGCTAAGGCTCTCTGCAGAAATTTGTCAGTTTGCAGATCCATATTTAGCTGAGCTTGCTGAAATTATAAATTCCTAATCATTTAGTCCGCTGATTTTTCTCGAGAATTTTCATCTTCTTCTTACAGTCTAAAATTTATTATAATGACTTTGGTGACAAGTTCATCCATCTAAGGGACATAAAGATTTTTTTCTTTTATAATATTTTTTTTTGAATGTACGGTTTTTTGAATGCTCGAAAGAGGCAGAGTTTGAGGAGTAAAAGAAATAGTCAGAGAAGTTCTTTCTTGGACAACTGCTCTATCACGGGGTAGTTAAACGAGAGATAAAGAGGACACACGTAACATACGTTTCCGACATATCGTAGAGCCAAATTTATCTCAACATTAACAGGATTTCTGCAATAAAGATAACAACTTCTTAAGAAGAACACGCTCAATTACACAAATGAAATGCGGGAAAAGGCAAGAGTGTCTTATGTTCTTGTGGCTATTACTTTTGCCTGGTTTGGAATGTTAAGGTGACATTCAGATATATAGACGAGACAATTTCACGAACGCTTTGGCTTCTTCCTGTAAAGCGGCCGAAACCCTGGAGTACGTTTCAGCAGAAACTAGTAGACTCCTGCATAGACCGCAAAAGTTCATTTGAAAGAATTAGTTGTAAAAATGACAAACAAGCTATATGCAGATGTCAGAGAGGACATGATAAAAACAATGTCAGTCTCAAAATCCGTGTTTTAGAAGTTTAGAAGCGTGAATTGAACTGCAAACAAGGTCTTGGACGACAGTTGCTGCATCAAATAAGCCCATAAGCAGCTATCAAAGGGCATAGTGCAATCACGTTAGAGGACTGGCGAGCCCATGATCAGCTCGCTGGATAAAAGCCGCTTCAGATATTAGTGCATACAATGTAGTTTGCTTTTCCTCGACCCTCTTCCTGATCACATAACTGACTTAAAGATTCTGAGGACACAGCCCTCCTAGACAATAACGACTCACTTCTCACTCACCTTCTTCCAGAATCCCGTCCACTTCCTCTGTTATAACTTCCACCCTTTTCAACCAATCAACCACTTCTCCGGCTTGCCTCTTGTACCTCCGTTCTTCTAATTTGACCTTCCTACTGATATCTTGCAAGATGCTGATCAGGCCATCCCTCTTCCACTTCAGATCATCGAGGTTCTCATCAAGATACATAATATATGAGATCAGCTTGATCCATTCCATTGAACTGAAAAAGTTGACGAATTTGCATGAATAGAATTTAATATTATATAAGCAGGAAAGTTAAAAGTTCTTTCTCATTGACTTACGATATTATATTCTAATCAACTTTCCAACTAACCAAATTGTGATATAAATAATTTCTCAGAGACACAGTCATCTCAATTGTTGGATGTAGAATTAATCATTACTATGGGTCAACTCCACGTTGTATTTTCAGCGGCTTGCCCATTGAAACTCTGCTTTCGTCGCAGTGAATCATGGATGAGGCTGTCCTCATTATTGTCCAGACGTTTTCACCTCGCACAACCTAGAAATGGTTACAATGAATCTTGAAATCTAATCCATAAGCATTTCAGTATCTTCTTAGGTTATAATATCCGAGTTTAGATATTTTATAGTAGGTTAGGTATGTTCTTATTCAGTTGCAGAATAAACAAGAAAGGAATTAATTCATGACCGCATCAGTACAAGATTAAAGGCCATAGAGTTAACAATAACAGTTCACAATGATCTAATAATCCACCCTACCTTCGACATCAAAGGCTTCAGAGAATCAAATGTTGGGAAAAAGGATTTTGAATTTTGCTAAGCAAATAATAGCCCCTCGTTTTCTCTACATTTCTCGATCTTATTTCATAAGAATTTTATGTCATTTATTTTCTTTCGATCTTAGTTCCCAAGAATTCACTTCTGTCGTTTCCCAAGAATTCACTTCACAAGAATAATAGCCTCGAACATTCTGCATCTCGACTTGTCTCACAAATCCCAACAAGTCATGAGCTAGGACATATATATGTAGACACCTTTTTCGATGATAGTGAAGTGAATATTCTTAGATGTACATCAGAATCGTTTCGGAAGCAAACACTCCATCGGAGAATAGGATCGCCTTGAGGTCTAAGAAGATGATGGAAAAGCAGGAGGTTGAACTCGACAATGTAAGATTTTCATCATGCCTAATTGGCAATTTGTGGGGCGGCTTTTTTGACCTTTAATGATATTTTATCGTGTTGTGTAGACTTTTCTTTTCTTCCCAAGACACCAGTAAACTTCCAAGTAAGAAGGCAATGTTTCCAGTCAACATCATGCCTATGGGGTCCACAAGCAACTTGCATAAATCATTTGCCTGTAAATTTTGATATAGTCCGTGCAATGCTACCATATAATTTTTCATTTTACCACTGATGTCTTTGTGGCCAGTTGATGGGGTACTGTATTTTTTTTTTTTTTCGGTGCAAGGGAGGCCGTGGTCCTAATAAGAGATATGACAAAAGAACTATATTAAGCGAGATAGGAGTTCCAATGTTGACCACTGAATCCAGGACCTCTTGACTCTGAGTCAATGACTGGCATCACAGCAGTTAGCTCCCCTTCCTCGATGTATTGGAAGTGTTGTGGTCCCCTGGTCCTGCAATTATCATAAAGATAAAAAGGGACAAAAATTCAACAATGACAGAAACAGGTGGTTGTGCTTGGGGACAAGACATTCAAGTTGGACTTGTTGGCAGAACTTAGAATCCTTTCTTTCTCTTCTTTCCGATGACTCCTCTCTGTTCTTACCCTGAAAAAACGATTTTTATTTCTGCGATTCAGTCCAAAGCCAATGGAAATTGCCAGTGCAGTGACTGCAGTCTTCAGCTCCGTCTGCCAATGTTGGGATTGCATGTCAAGGAAGCGGATGTACATCCAGAATCTCAGAGACAATCTCACCTCTCTGGAAAACAAGATGAATGAGCTCAACCATGTCAAGGGAGATGTGACGAGACGAGTCGATATGGCTGAAGGTGAAGGCTGGATCCGAACAAGCGACATAGGTGGCTGGCTAGGGAGAGTCGAAGCCCTGAATGATGAAGTGAGCAGGATTTTGGCGGACGGGAAGCAATTGATGGAGAAGAATTGCTTGTGCAGTTGTTTTCCCAAGAACTGTCGGGCACGTTACAGACAGTCCGAAGCAGCGGAGAGAAAGCAAAACAATGTAGAAGCAGAACTGGGCCGAGGTCGTAATTTTGAGGTTGTGGCTTACGAGCCTGGTGACCTGATCCTCAAAAGATCTCTTGAGGCTGTTCGCGGCAAGATGGAGGAGCTGGGCCATGTGTTTGAAGATGTGAGGGAGCGAGTTAGAAGGGAGGAAGAGCGTCACTTGATACGAACAAGTGAAGTCGGTGGTTGGCTGGAAAGAGTGGAACTTCTCAAGGAAGAAGTGGGGCAAATTCTCGAAAAGGGGAGGCATGAAATGGAGAAGAACAGCGTGAGTGTGGGAGTGGGAGGAGACCCTCAATCTCACAGGTGACAATGAGTGTTCTATGGTGTAGTTCACTCTTGAATTGCATTTTCTTATAAAATCTGGCTATGTATGCATTACAAGCTGTGTGAATTTTTAGCAATCGACCCGTGAATATTTGCATGCCATTTAGTCAGTATTTTGTCAGCATTTTGTATCGAGTCAACATTTGATCGTACTCTGAACTAGGATGTCAATGTCTGGTGGGTTGCCAATAAACCAATTAGGATGATTCTGCAATGATAAATGGTCCCTTTTGATCGAGTTTCTATCTTTATCAGCAGGAATTGCCCATCATATAACCAGCTATCAAAGCATGCTGAGAAGAAGAGAACTACCCTGGAAGAGGAACTTGGCAAAGCTCGTGGTTTCACAATTTTGGCCTACGAGCCTAACGATCCTCTGATGGTTGAGATACCTCTTGAGCCGCCGGTGGGCTTAGATTCCACGTTCAAGGAGGTGTGGCACTGGGTTAGCGATGAGAGGTTGAGACGCATTGGGTTGTATGGCATGGGTGGTGTCGGAAAGACCACCCTCCTAAAGAAAATACACAATGAGTTCCTGGGTATTGAACATGATTATAATGTGGTTGCTTGGATTGTGGTGTCCCGACCTACTAATCCTAAAAAAATCCAGGAAGCGATCTGCGAGAAACTGCATCTCCCTAAATCGGAATGGGATCAAACTAGTGAATTAGATAGAGCTCGCAAGATACTGATCATTATGAAGAGAAAGAGTTTTCTGCTTTTTTTGGATGATTTATGGGAGGATATAGATCTCTTGAATCTTGGCATTCCTTCTCACAATCACCAACACAAATCAAAGATCATATTCACAACCCGATCAGAGGAAGTCTGTGGTCTCATGCAAGCAGACCGAACGAAGAAGGTTGAATGTTTGCCACAACATAAAGCCCTCGAACTATTTCGAGAGAAGGTGGGTGAAGAAACTTGGGCTGCCCATGTTGAAATCCCAAAGCTTGCAGTATCACTAGTTGAGGAGTGCGAGTACCTGCCACTTGCTCTTATCACTGTTGGGGCAGCAATGGCCAGTAGGAAGCATCCAGATGACTGGAGACGAGCTATCAATTATTTGAAGAATAGTCCATCAGACTTTGCAGCTATGGGAGAAAGGGTGCTCTCTGTGCTAGAATTTAGCTACGAAGCTTTGCCAAATGAGACACAAAAACAGTGCTTCTTGTATTGTTCAATATTCCCAGAGGACTATAAATTTGAAGTGGATGAATTGACCAATCTATGGATGGGGCAGGGGTTTCTCAGTGAATGCCATGGTTTCCATGAGGCACGTGATCATGGAATCGATATAATCAGATACCTCATACGTGTTTGTTTATTGGAGGAAGTTGATATGCCTATCGACAAAAGTTTTAAGATGCATGATGTAGTTCGAGATATGGCTTTATGGGTGGCATCTGAGCATGGGCAGAAGAAGAATAAAATACTATGTCAGGAGAAGGAGAGGTCATTTGAGCCGAAGGAACTTTTGAAGTGGACTGATGCAGAATGGATTTCTCTCTGGGCGGTGGATCAAGAGATGGAAAACTTCCCTATAACATTCACAGCTTTTTCCAGACTATCTACCCTGAAACTATGGCGTACCCAGGTGGAGACATTTCCGAAAGGATTCTTTTCTTCCATGCCATCGCTGAGAGTGTTGGATTTGTCAGTAAATCTAAGATTGGCAGAGTTACCTGAAGATATTGGAGTACTAGTAAATTTGAGGTACCTTAATTTGCGGTTGACAGAGATAAGTAAGCTGCCTTTGGAGCTAAAGAATCTGATAAAGTTGGTGTTTCTGATTTTAGATCGTAAATGTCGTGTTTCGAAGGGACTGATCCCAAGTCCACCATCTTTAAGAGTGTTTAGTTGGTGTTGGGGACTGCCGCTTTTTGTTACATCTACTGAAGAAATAGATGAGGGAGAAGAGCTCAATGTGATTGAGGAGTTGAATGACATGAACCAAATAGATGATGTTTGCCTGCAATTAATCATTGCCGTTGCTGTTCAAAAGTTACTTGCCTACTGCCCTCACTTGCAGAGGTGCTTACGAGAACTCGGACTTAGATGGTGTAATGGTTTGAGGTCACTTATAATACCAAAGCCGTCTTTGAGGAGAATGGAGCATCTTGAATTTCTACATCTCGAGGACTGTGAATTTGCTGAAATAAGCATGGTCGAGGGAGAATATGGTTGCGGCGGTGAGATTGGGAGAAGTGATGGATCAGGATCTCCTCTGCTTTCTTATCCTGAAATCAGCTGCTTGGAAAGTAAGGACTGCTTCGGTCGCCTTAATACAATACAAATCTGGGAGTGCAACCGACTACGAGAAGTGACAGTTTTGATTTATCATGCTCCTAGGCTTAACCATCTTGAAATTTGGGGTTGTGACTCGTTGCGGTAACTGATCAGTGGGGATGTTGAAGAATCCCATGTGGATAGGATATTGTCGTGCCTCACCAATCTTAAGTTAAAGTATCTTCCGGAACTGGTGAGCATATGCAGTAGCACGCTGCCCTTTCCTTCGCTGAAATTGTTACAGGTTGGGGATTGCCCGAAACTGAAGAAGCTCCCATTAGATAGCAGCAGTGCAAGGCAATTGAGCCAAATCAAAGGAGAAGAGGATTGGTGGGATGGGCTGCAGTGGGATGACCCTGAGACTAAGCAATACTTCTCTACCAAGTTTGTTATTTAAAGTGTAAATTGCACCAAAATTTATGAACCCTGCTAGTTTTTCCCATTCTAGCATTAACTTCATTTATTTTTATCTTTTTATTGGAAAAATAAACGAACTGTCTTTTTAGTTCCAAATCTACGATCGGTTAACACATTGAATTCGTCAAAATATGGGTTCATGGTTAATGGATTCAACCAAAGGTTCGATGCGTTCAATCGGGCTTTATAATTAATAATAAATTAATTATCAATCATTACAAATAGCCTCTTGCAACATAGAAACATGTAAGAATTGGACAAAAAGGTCCCGCTCTTTTCCTCATTTTGATTCGCCTCCAAAGAAAACTACAAGTGATTCCTCGCTTCTCAGTCTTCTTCCTCGTTCATCAACTCCAACAGTAAGCTCCCGTTGCTATCTATCAGAGACGAAAGGATCTCGGCCTTCAATAACGTCTTTCAGTTAGCATCTCTATCTGAACCTGAATAAAATCATCGATATATTTTAGATGTCCTATCAATTACACCTCCATATAATAAAACAGATTAGCACGAGCAAGAGATGGAGGGAGTGAGTATGTCGAGGAGAATGTGCATAGTCTGCATACATTACTAAAAAATGGTAAATTCTACCAACACCCCCTATTGTTTAAGAAAATATCAGACATACCCCTTTTAAGAAAAAAAAACACATATACTACTCCTGATTTTGTTGAGGGTGATGCCCCATGTCACTTGTGATGATATGGAACTTTCCTAGTATTTTTTAATTCGAATAATTAAAAAATACTATAAAATTATAAATAAAAAAAAATGAAGGGACCAGCAGGCTCTCTCGGAGGTGGGGAGAGGGGGCTGCTCGCTGGCCAGGAACCTCACCGGCGAGGCCACGAATCTCAGTGGTTCGAGATTCTCCTTGATCTTGGGGTGCGAGGCCTCCCCATCGGCCACCACTTTTACCAGGGAGTCACCAACGACGACTTCACAAGTTGAGGGCAACCTCGCTTATAGGGGTGGTGGTTGGTAGGTAGCCCCCCATCCCCATACTAAGAGGAGGCCCAGTAGCTCTTGTTCCTTTTTTTTAAAAAAATTTCATTTTTTTCTTAATTTTCTAAAATAAAAAATATTAGGAAAAGTCCATGTCAGCACAAGTGCACATCTGGCATCACTAAGCAAACTCATGTATGGTATGTGGTCTATTTTAAAAAATATGGGGTGTTGCTGGTATGTCACGAAACCATAAAGAGTGTCAGTGGAACTTACTGTTTAAAAAAATAATATTGAATACTGGGAAAAAATGAATAATAATAATAATAATAATAATAATAATTAATAATAATAATAATTATTATTATTATTATTAAATTTGCAAAATAAAGTTCAAAATAAAATGCATACAAAATATTAAAAAAAATTAATTCATAATAATTCACAAAGAAAGTCACAAATTTCAGGAAAAGATAAAATAAAATTATGAAAATAAAATAAAATAAAATAATAAATTTAGAAAAATAAAAAAGCGTAAAACTTCGAATTAAATATATTAATTAGTAAAACAACATTTATCTAAAATACAGTTTGAACATAATTATATATATGTAGCTTAAGAGTTAAATTTTTCTTTTAATTTTTCACACGTAAATTTAATTAATTTTTAAAAATCTTAGGAGCGTAATTCCCTCTTTGTCTATCTCGTCGCTTAAAATCCACTTCGATTACTTTTTTCATCTCCCAAGTCGAGCTTGAGGCAGTGTATTCCTAAGATTTGGCTTCAACTTAGTGAGGGTAATTCAGTCTCAATTAAGTCCAACTCTGTCTGAAGATTCTTTCATATTTGTGAGAATATTTTATTTTATTTTATTTTATTTCGATTTCATCTTTTATGAATTTATTCTGATTTTCTTGATTTTTATTTTTCTATAATTGCCTTCAAAAAATAAATTAGATTGGATCACATTTTCATAGATATGATATGTTATATATTTATTTATTCTTAAATAAGATCATACTTTTTTTTATAGATATGATGTATTGAATAACTGTGGAGACTCTCCATTGAACGCACATATATGTACGGATTACTCTTATCCAAGCGTAAAATAAAACATCTTATCCAAGCATAAAATAAAACGAACATATCTTATTTTTTAATATTTTAAGGAAAAAAACATTTTTATTCTTTTTAAAAAATATTTTATTTCACCCAAAACAATAAAAATATTTCATGAAAAGATTCAAATAAAACAAATGACTTAAGATCCTATTTGCTTTTTAAAAATAAATTAGATCAAAATTTTCATAGATATTATATTAATTTTTCAAAACACAAATTAGATCATATATATATATATATAAGAAATTATGATGATACGTTATAAATAATGGAAGTAATATACATAAATCTCGACTGATTTGATATGAAAAATATTTCTATCTCTACATGTGAGTTCTATAATTCTTTGCAGGAGATTATTTTGAAGTCTTTTTTTTTTTTGCTTTTTTATGCATAAACGTTGGTAGAATTTTTGGGTTCTCTAATTTTATCTATGTGGTTAACATAAGGCTTGTTTTATCCGTACAATACACGGACTCCATGCCTAGCATATATATACGGGGTTTTTTTGGCCCATGTGTTATAATTGTATTTACCTAATTCAAACTTGAAATGGTTTTAGTTGAATTAAAAAATTTTCATATAGAAATTTTTTTTCTGTAGTATATAGTATTTAATAATTATATTCAAATATCTCAAGGAATTATGATTAATACATATTTTAATGCCATTTTGGAGAAGGAATAGTGATGGCACTTTTTTCGAAATTATCATTTTTCCAATTCGGTAAAAAATTAGCATGCCATCAATTTTAAGGATAATTTTATAATTATCATAAGTTTTGAGGATATATTATAATTAAAATATTTCACGTCCAAATATATTTGTGCTTGTATACTAAAATTATTATTAATTTTATTTATAAAATCTTAATTTATATGTATTTATTAATTTAATCCTTTACTATTATGCCACAATTTAGTACATTATATTCAACTTTATATATATTTATCACTATTTATTACATTGTATTCAACTTTATATAATATATAGATAGATTCCAGAGGTCAATGCCATCAAAGTGCATAGGAGTAATTGGCTTCATACCAAATTATTCTCCATTTTGCACATGTAACTTTGACATTGTGAGACCTGATATTTTTTTAATTTCAAATAGTTTATATATATATATACATTTACTTACATGTTATATAAGTGTATATATATATATATATGTTACGTACATATTCTAGAGCATCAAAAAAAAAAAAAGGTTGTGGTGCTATGGACCCCACGTGTCCCTTATTCCTCCCCCATCAGATTCCACCGCCATACATTTCCTTCTATTTCATTTGCTTTTCTTCTTCTGTTTTTTTCTATGTTTCGAAAAGAAGAATGGAAGGACAGAACAGAGAAGAACAGGGGGGAGAGAGAGAGAGAGAGAGAACAAAGGAAGAAATGAAGGAGGAGAAGGCCGAGCTTTGGGATCGGTTGGTAAGTTGGTATTCTATAATCTTAGCATAGGTATTTACCGAATTATGTCTCTTACTTTCTTATTCGATTGAATTCAGTTTTGCTTTGAGTTGAAGGAGTTAGAGTGGATGAATTTACTTAAGCTTATAGGGATTAATGGAGGATCTAATTCGTGTATTGATTTTATGTTTAATTATCTTATCTTGATGTGTTGATTTGGATGAAAGATAGATGTATCTATATGTTTGGCTTAGTTTAATTTGTCTTAAGGAAGAAGTTAGACTAAATGAGATTATTATGCTTTATAGGGGCAAATGGAAGATTAAGTTTATATGTTAAATTTTTATTTGAAAACCGTAATTGACGTAATTGGTTGGGTAAAAGATAGATATATCTATGGATTTAGCTCTAGTTAATTTGTCTTGAGTTGAAGGAATTAGATTAGATGAGATTATGGATGCTTTCGACAAAGATTATTGAGTTTAGAGTTTTGAGACACCATTTTATTCAATTGTGTATTTTCCTTGGTGAATTGAAGAGTGTGGTACGATTGAATTGCTAAATTGAGGAAATTAAAAGTGGAATTCAAAACGGAAGTTTATGTAATTTCATTAGAAAAACTTAGGAGAATTGAATAGTTAGCTATTAGAGTGAACCGGTGAGTTATTTCTTGTTGAGGCTAAAAGGGTGTTGTTCGGTACCTTATTATTATGAACGAATTATTGGTAAAGGAATATGATTATTTACACTATTCTTGTGCTTATAACCTTATTAGTATTCACATATGGGAATTTATAGGAACTTGTCTCATTAGTGATAATAAAAAGAAAGATGTCAAGTAGGAGACCTATAATTAATTATTTTCATTGATCTAAGTGCCGTTATCTGAGCTAGTTTGATTTTGATATTTATTTTTACGTATGATGAGATTATTTTCTTTGGATATTTAAGATATGTGGGCTGATTTAGTGAATTGAATTGTTACCTCAATATATACACACGTTATGACGAATTATAATCTTCATAAATTGCCTAGAGTAAGAATCTAATAATAAGAATTTTGTTGTTGTCGTATATTGAGTGTTGGATTACTAGTGCTATTGTTGTGTTTATATCTTAGTTTCCTTGATCCTCCAAGGCCATTGCAGGACGATTTAGTATGAGAATTAGTGGAGAAAATTATTGTTAGGCATAACTTGTTTTTCAGGCTATACTCGTGATTGATAGGAGTTGAGGACATTGATTGTGCACCCTCAAGGTCAAGTTTGGAGAAATATTTTTGATTATTCGGTGAGTACTTTATTCCATTGTGAAATGATATATATATATATATGTATGTATGTTATGTGAATATTCCAGTCCTTTGTGAAATGATGCGTTCTAATTATACAAATTGTGAAGATGAATATTGTGATAGTTAGATTAAGGAATTGGTCGTACTATGTTCCGTGATGGAATTTGAGAGATATTGTTTTGTATGTTTCACTTTGAGTTGAGATAACGCGGTGTGATTGTGTTTACTGGTTGTGTATGAGATATGTGATGGTAATGTGCTGCCATTGTGATGTGATTAAGATTATGCTTGGGTATAATGATGTATGACATGAGATGGTATGGTTACAATTGATCATGATTGTGATTGTTGTTTGACTATAGCCATGGGACCGCTGGACCCGGCGGATTACAAAATGGGCTGGATCGGCCACTGGACCCAGCGGAATACAAATAGGGCCTGATCGACCACTGGACCCGGCGGAATATAAATAATGGCATGAATGGGCACTGGACCCGGCGGATTACAAAATGGGCCAGATCGGCCGCTGGACCCAGCGGAATACAAATAGGGCCCGATCGGCCGCTGGACCCGGCGGAATATAAATAGGGGCATGATCGGCCGCTGGACCCGGCGGAATATAAACAGGAGCCGGATCGGCCGCTGGACTCGGCAGAATAGAAAAAGGAGCTTGATCGGCCGCTGAGACTCGACGGAATACAAATTGAGTCAACTCTTACCGCCAGAGATTAATAGGCGGGCCCCGCTTATGAGATGTGGATATTGGAAGTTGAGAATGGTATGAGTGAGATGTGCGCGGTCACGGTACCGTCACAACTCTGTTGCGAAAAAATGCAACCCTATGGCTATATTGATTTGGTTGTGTTGTATATTACTTGTTTGGTTCGATTGCTGTAAATGTGATGATTATTGCGATTGTTTGAATTATTCTGTGGAAGTCTTGTGGTTTGCTAATTGATTTAATTGGGTTATGAATGCAAGGTGATGTTGAGTCGATGGTTAATTCTGATAATAGTTTTATATGTTATAAAGGCAATTGATTGTTGTGAATGAGATTAGTAATCAGTTGTATGCATTGTATAATATACTGTGTTGGTGAATTAATTGATAGACTAGGTTATGCTATTACTATCTATATAAATATTTGGGTTATTAAAAGTATATTTATCACTTAATATTATTCATTTTGCTTTGGAATATAGTGCTCACTGAGATGCAGCTCACACCCTGCATACGTCTTTCCAGATAGCTTCCGATTGCGCGGAGGAACCACTTTTTGATATCGGGGATCAGCTCGGAGAACTATGTAGGAATCCTTAGTTAGTTGATAGATTTTCTTGTGTATAGAATAGACTTAAAAATGTTACGACATGAAAATTTTGTTTAGTTGTATCACTGATCTGAGAGCGGAAAAGAAATCTCCGGAAAAATATATATACATATTAGAGTTGATGGATTGGTTATATACTTTGGAAATTTATGAGAAGT
Source organism: Punica granatum (assembly GCF_007655135.1). Taxonomy (NCBI): domain Eukaryota; kingdom Viridiplantae; phylum Streptophyta; class Magnoliopsida; order Myrtales; family Lythraceae; genus Punica; species Punica granatum. Next base: position 23,730,859 of record NC_045134.1, on the reverse strand, counting down.
CAGTTTCAATGTCATAATGGATTCCAGGAAATATGGGGGAAACGTTACTAAAATTTCGGGTTGTGACAGACATGAACAAGAATAATGGTTAAAAATAAATAAATAAATAAGGAAAAGGACCGGCAGCTTCTAAAAGTTGGGTCGGATTTCTCCTTAATTGAATGTGATTCCATTTTTCATTGCTGTCAAGTGATTCAATTCATTGTCATGATATATAGGGAAAGATATCAGGCGATTCTCTATTTTTGCTGGCAATTATAAAAGGAATGCTTTGTTTTTCCTACTTTTTACATACACTGGTCGACCATCTCGAGATGGTGCAACCTCACATTTAGTGGGGAAAAGCAGACGAGAGCTCAATGGAAGAAGGAAGAGATGATTACACGGAAGATGGCACCGTGGATCTCAAGGGAAAACCCATTAGAAGATCGAGAACTGGTCGATGGAGAGCTTGTTCATTCATTGTAGGTAAGTAATGCTCAATGCTCGTATATGAATCGATATCTGAGACACCGGAGGGCTAATTAATCAGGATATTAAACCAAATATGTGATATCTGTATGTTGGGTACTGTTTTGGTGCAGTGTATGAAATTTTCGAGAGGGCAGCATATTGGGGGATAGCGTCGAACCTAGTGATGTACCTGTCCCGAAGCTACACCAAGGCACTGTGACATCCTCGAGCAATGTCACGGACTGGGTCGGCACCACCTGGTTGACTCCCATTCTTGGCGCTTATATTGCCGATGCTTATCTCAGGCGATACTGGACTTTCATGATTGGTTCTGCCATTTATCTCTCGGTATTTTATCAGAATCTGGCCTTCCTTTGCACGGAAACAGAAGATGTTAGATCATGTTAGGTTAGGCAGCAACGGAATCTAATGGAACAGAATCAACCATACTAAATGAATGCAACCATTTGGTATGGTTGATTCCACTTCCATTCCATTCACAGCTACCAAACATGAGTCTATTTCTGGCTGATGAACATGGTTAGGAATAAAAACTCGATACAAGATTGATATTTGTTGTGTTTATGTGACTAATAAACAGGGGATGTCACTCTTAACGCTAGCCGTATGGATCCCACAGCTGCAGGCTCCAATGTGTGAGCCTGGAAGCAAAGAAGAGCAATGCGACAAGCAGACCATGCCGCTCCAAGTCGGGATCTTCTACGGCGCTCTCTACTTAATTGCTGTGGGGAATGGCGGGACAAAACCCAACATCTCGACAATTGGTGCAGAGCAGTTTGATGAGTTCGATCACAAGGAACGGATCCAGAAGCTGTCCTTCTTCAACTGGTGGATGTTTAGCATCTTCTTTGGGCAGCTGTTCGCCTACACCATCCTGGTTTATGTGCAGGACAATGTGGGTTGGGCCCTCGGTTATGGGATCCCGACCATCGGGCTCGCAATATCGATACTGATTTTCATATCAGGGACCCCATTTTACCGACATAAGGCGGCATCAGGGAGCCCTTTCACCAGGATACTGCAGGTCCTGGTGGCTGCTTTGAGGAAGTGGAATGTTGCGTTCCCGAACAATCCCAAGGAGCTCCATGAGCTGCCTGTCGAGGAATACACGAGAAGGAGGAAATCCAGGATTGAACATACGCCTTTTCTGAGGTCGCATTAATTTGATTTGTCTTTGGTAAACTTTTCCGACACATCCGTCCTGGTTTTGGCTTTTAATTGTATATTTCGTGATTGCAGGTTCTTGGACAAAGCCGCCGTGAAGACCGATTCGAACTCTCCATGGCTGATGTGCCCAGTCACCCATGTCGAAGAAACTAAGCAAATGATCAAAATGATCCCGATACTAATCACTACGTTCGTCCCGAGCATGTTGGTGGCCCAGGTTAACACGCTCTTTGTCAAACAGGGCGCAACACTAGACAGGAGCATGGGCCCAAATTTCAAGATCCCTCCTGCGAGCCTCGGCTCGTTCCTTATCATCTCCATGCTGATAGGCCTCGTGCTATATGACCGCTGCTTCCTCCCATTCGTCAGGCGACACACGAGAAACCCGAGGGGGATCACACTGCTCCAGAGAATGGGGATCGGCCTTGGGCTCCAAGCAGCCGTCATGGTCATTGCTTGCTTCGCTGAGAAGAAACGTCTCGCCGTTGCCAAGGAGAAGGGCATTTTTGGCAAAGGCGAGACCGTCCCGCGCACCATTTTCATCCTCCTCCCACAATTTGTGTTGTTGGGTTTCGCTGACGCCTTTGCAGAACCCCCAAGGATGGAGTTCTTCTACGATCAGGCCCCTCAGGGGATGAAGAGCCTCGGGACTTCCTACTTCACGACTAGCATGGGGATAGGGAACTTCCTCAATAGCTTCGTCCTGAAGGTGGTCGCAAGCGTTACCAAGAAGAATGGACACCAAGGTTGGATCCTAGACAACCTGAATACTTCGCGTTTGGACCTGTACTACTTGTTCTTGGCGATCCTCATATTAGTTAATTTCCTCATCTATCTGCTGGCGGCAAAGCGGTTTGTTTACAATGCCGATATATCAGAGGCCGATGGCGATTTAGTTGTGGAAGCTCTGCCCGACAGAGGACGAGCAGAAGGTTAAATTTCTAGTCGGTGATAGAATGGTAGAATGGTAAATGCCAAAGTAATATAAGATTAGAAATGTAAATGTCTAAATAAACTTTAAAATTAAACAATATTATCTATAGGAAAAATAAATAATATTCAGTATGCATTAAATGTTAAAATAATGAAAAACTCATTATTAATCATATATATATATATATGAAAACGAATCGCGTGTCGAATTCTTAAGCCGCCACCTCATCAAAAATAATAAATAGAGCTATCTGATTTTATCATGTCATCAGTTATATCGTAAGGAAATATATACAAATTGTTTTAAATTCTATTAATTAATTGTATAGTCGAATATATAGATTGTATACACAAGGGAAGAAAATATGCAGTAGAATATATAGATATAAATTAAATACAATGGAATATAGTTCAATAAGGCATTAAAATAATTTACATGGCCATATGTATATATGCCTTCCAAATTTTATTGGTTATTGCATTTATATATTATATCAATATATATTTACATTCTCAGTATATAAGCTAATCTGTACAAGGATAAACCAGCTAGAACAGAGCAGTGGTGGACAAAAAGAACAGGAGAGAAATCATTTGCCAAGAGCTCCCACCAGCATGAGATCAAGCCTCAATCGGGATGTCAAACGAACTCGGGCAAATTACACAAAAAAACTTAAATTTTCTAAAATGTCTCAGCTCTGTCATAAATTTTGTTTTGTAACAAAAAAACCATATATTTTGAGAATCGTCTCAGATTTGACCTCCCGTTACCATTCCGTTAAGTTTATCGTCTATTTGCCTACGTGGACTTCACGGAACCCACAAAATTTACATATCATCTGATCATCTTCTCTTTTCTTTACAAAAATAACTTAAATTTTCAGAAAAGTCTCAGTTTTATTCCAAATTTTGATTTGTAATTTTAAAAATACATATTTTAAAAATTTCTCAGAAATGGTCCATGAGAGGAGATGCTAGCCGAGGCCGACTTTAAAGCAAAAACATATGGTTTTTTTCATTACATATTAAATTTATGATGAAATTGAGACTTTTTGAAAATTTGAAGTTTTTTATTTAACCTATCCTATTTGTTTATTAATTTATGTCTGAAGTTAACAGTCCACGTATGCAAAATTGACGAAATTTATAACGGATGTCATTTTTTAGATAATTTAGAAAACTTATGGTTTTTTTGTTATAAAATAAAATTTAGGACAAAACTGAGACATTTACAAAACTTAGGTTTTTTTTGTGTAATTTGCCCAACAAACTCTAATTGAGAAGAAATTTTGGCAGCGGCCTCATGACTTCCTGGGCTAGGTTTTGAACGGTCAATCGGTATGATTAGGTTTAGACAAACTACGTTAGGCCTATACTCTGGAAGATTGATGGAGTTAGTATTATCTTTTCAAATTTCTTTGATTTTTAAGAATATTTCCCTCAATATTAACTATTTTTTACCCAATTTATATAGTTTTATGATTTATTTTAGTTGTTACTGCAAGATTTATATTTAAATAAAGTGATTTCTCTAGAAAATTTTGGAACAAAGAAATTTGTGATACAACTTAAGTCTCTTATCACTCCCCGTTATAAATTTTGTGTTTTTGAACTATTCTAGTCATCAATAACTCTTTTCATGTAAAGCTTCATTTAAAAAATAATGTACAATATAAACTTTGTGTTAATTTAACCTTACATGATTAGCTTTTAATATTATTTTTCTTATTTTCTATAGATTTTCTTTTTTTAATCTTGTACTAGGCACTATTTATTAGATAAATCTTCAAATTATTATCTTGCAAGATATATTTATTTTCACCATCGGTTGGTCATACATGGAAATTATATAGCAATTCCATCTATGAGAAATGTATATTTTTCTGATTGTTTTGCTCTCCTAGCATAATTATCTTAAATATTATGTATTCCTTTAACATCGAGGAAAGACACTTCATGTAAATATGACTTAAATATTTTCAATATGTATATCAAAAAATGTTTAGAAAATATACTTTATGTCTCAAATTATATATATAAGAATTAAACTTAATAATTGTAAATTTTTTTTATCAGGTCGACTTTTCATGAAACTTTTAGAGTATTATGATGCAAATTGAAATTCAAAAACTAATACGCAATTAGTTTTTACTTTTTTAAATCCTTTTTTGGTTTTTCGATTGATATAAATCTCGATCATCTATTTCTGTATAGCACCACTTCATTATTTCAACATTTCTATTTGTGATAATTAGCTGCAAAAATAACATACAGTAGAAAATTATTATAATGGATTTTAAAATGCATACTTATTTTTACTTAAATTTAAATGCATACTTATTTATTACTTTTTAATTTACTTGATAAGGTTCAACAAATAGAATATAATTTATCAATAAATGTAATTCATTTACCTCTTATGATTTTATATTTTATAATTTTTGCCTATACATATCGAATGAAATCAATAAATTTCTTAGTGTGAATAAATTTATTTCTCCAAATTTAATTATCTTAGATAACTATCTCTAATTACTTCGATTTCTTGAAACACTTATTGTTTTCAGTGGAAAAAACAATTATCTTAAATTATGTAGTATGCTACTACTGCATGATAGAATCTAAATGAGCGTATTTGAATTGTATAATTTGAACTGTTTTACATTTTTTAGATATTAATGTTAAATTGTGTGATTTTGGTTTAGGACATGAAAATCCTATGCAGGATACCAAAACCCATTTTTGGATGAAAGATTAGTAATCTTCCAATAAAGTCATTTGATTTTCAAGTGAAATAATTTTTAAATCCATAATTTTAAAAAAAATTCATAATATATTTAATTTAAAATATTACTTTCTATCAAAAATTTATTAATCATTTCCCACGCAATGAGCGGTTTCTCAACTAGTTTTTGGTCATTGTTAGCAGATAAATAATCATATATTTGTTTATGAAAATGTATTTATAAATAGTTATGTAATTGTTTATTTATTTAGCTTTCTTATCCTACCGAAATATAATACACATTTTTTATCTCTAAATAATGTTTAGGGTCAAAATTAAGTACTAATACCGTATTTGACGTGAGTCGTAAATAATAAAATCAATTAGAAATGTATACAATATATATATATATATATAGTTTCTCCATCCTAAGTTAAAGTCGTAGATTTTTATAGATGAAATTTTATCAATAAATTCAAAATAAGAATCTTAAATAAAAAAACTTATATAAGGATATATATATAGCACTAATATCCTAATAAATAGAGGCAAAACAATGATCGATTCTTTTTCCGAGATGATCCTTCTCCAGCATTCCTTTTGTTCACAGCTTGTTCTTGGCCCTGATGTGGACCACAATGATGGTGTCGAAGGTAGCTTAGATGCTCTGTTGCTTGTCCTTCCTTTTATGTTTATAACGAATCCTTCCGCTTGTTGATCTTCTTTTGCCTATCGTATCCATCAGTTTACTTTCAAAGTATTAATTTGCCAGTCTTCTCCCCGTTCGAAGGACATGTGTTGTTCCCAGGAAATGTATTTCTGCATAAAGAGGTTCCCAAATCTCTTCATCCGGGAAGGCTAATTTCATAGAAGAGTCTAGTGTGCGAGGGAAACACAGACAAGTAGAATAGCATTTTCCAAAGTTCCAAGTGCTCGAACTATTCTTCCACCCTCTCATGTTATAAACGCCACCTACCAAATCAAATAGTAATATTCCATTTTCAATGTGGCTTGCCACCAAGTGGTCAAGTAAATAATATCTACTCGAGAGGAAAAGAAAGAAGGGATTATACAGAGGATGGAACAAATACATGGGAATATAGTAAAATTCCAGACATGAAAAATGATTGCATGGATAGTATCCACCGTCGATTGTTTTAGAGACAAAATCCATGAAATGTCCCATTTGATCATCGATTCCTTTCCAAAACTGAAAATAATTTGGAAGCCGGTTCCGAATGAGTTATACCGAGCAACCAATTCGGAGGACAATAATGCACTGACTTTATCACTCAAGAAAGAGAAGAATAATCAAATTCAATGGTCCAAAATTGTGCTCTTGGTGATCCATTTCAATAGATATAATCAACAAAAGCCTCCGGCCCCCTAGCCATGATGACACGATTAAAGTATAAAAATTTATGCCAATAAGAAGAAAGACCATAATAACTAGCTTTTGCTACGTCTTCAGACATGAAATTCATTTACCCAACGGAAAGCTCAGTAATGAGACACTTCTGATGAAGGTTGGCTCAGTAATGAGACAATTTTGATGAAGGTCGAAACAGAGGTTCGTCATCTGGGCAAGTTTCATTCAAAATTTTACAGAAAAATAATAGCGATGCAGAAATTGAAGAAGACTCGTCCGAATTCCAGGCGGTTTTTGACAATGAGGGGTAGAATTGACGATTTGATTTCCTTGCTTCCCCCAGTCACGAGATCAGACAGTTGGAGTGAACATCGAGTTCTTTAGGCTCATTGCAACCAACTTCCTCTCCAATCAACCGCTCGATGTCTGTTAAACGCAGGAAAGGAGGGCATTATCATGTTCCTTCTTGTTCTATACGGCATCAACATGATCATGTTTCCAGACACCAATGCAGGAGTATGCCATCTCCAAATTGAGACGGTTTGAGATGCCATCTCCTTTCCCCGCCATCTCTTCTCGGCCATCATCATCGAAGCAAGGATAAGTGGGAAACAGAGGAAATTGTAGAGCAAGACACCGCTCCCAATTGCTTCAGGGCTTAGATCCATTGAATGAGGAAACGTCAAGGAAGGCAAAGCGGATTCATATAGCCTTTCGCCCGTTCCCATGGACGGCGCCAATGAAATTGCTCAAGGAATATGGGTGTATAATCTTAGTATGATGTGGAAGGAATAGTACCATATGCCGTGTGGAGACTCTTTCTTCATGGTTTCTTTATATACTCTGATTTGTGAAAAGTTGGCTTGGTAACTGTATTATCTGTTAGATCATTTTCTCAGTTTGGATTTTACTGGTCCTTCATAATGATGACCCTCTATTATCTAACCCATATCATCTACAGAGTCAACGCAAAATTAGTTTCTTGGCAACATCAGTTTCATCAAGATTGTTAATTATAAACTTCTTTTTCATCGGTCACGACTTTATCCGGGATTATTTTGTCTTTTAATTCATTTCTTCGAAAAATTATTTGAAAAACTTTTCGGTTCGATTAATCACAGTTAACGGACCAGTTCGGATTTTCCTTGTTTGGTTCGCTTTGATTAGTTCGGTGGTTCAGTTTGTTAATTTGCTCTTTTTTCCCCCACCCATTGGCCCAGGCGACAAACTGCATCTAGAAAGCATTACGAGATATGTTCAAGATACACTAAATTCCCTATGATAATATCTCGGGATACATCTAACCCGAGATAATCAGGCTGCTTTACATATCGCAGCTAACCCTGTGTTTCACGAGAGAACCAAGCATATAGAGATAGACTGCCATTTTATTCGTGAACACATCCAGTCTCGAATCATTGCCACTTCACATGTCTCAACTAAGCTGCAGCTCGCAGATATATTCACGAAGGGGCTGGGTCGAAGATCGGTTTGCCTTTCTCCTTGGCAAGTTGGGCGTTCGACAATCTCATGCTCCAACTTGAGGGGGAGTATTACGAGATATGTTCGAGATACACTAAATCTCCTATGACAACATCTCGGGATACATCTTGTAATATATATTTTATTGTAATCTCCCTAAATTAGGCACTTTTTGATATTCACCTAGAATTAGCTTATTCTAGTTTCCTCTTCAGCAATGTATATATATGTAATCTCTGGTCATCGAATAAACTCAAGCATTCAAGACAATTCTTGTGTTTAACAGTTATTGTTCGGGGTCTTCTCCCAAGTCTTTCTGATCCCTCGATGAAAAAAGAAAAACGGAGGGATCAGACCCTTAAATTGACAAAGTTTTGGAGCTAATTCGAGCGAGAAAGTTTCCTAGTCCTTAGCGATTTCCAATCTCTTGCCCACATGTTACATCGCTTTTGGGTGTAATTCAAAGCTTGGGAGTTGCAATTTGGGATATCAGACCTCCCAATTTATCCCCATTTATGAGAATTGAACTCGAAAACTCTTAGTATCAAGTCGAGAGCACATGTCACTGTGAAGTTGTTTTGTACAAGGTTTGAGCGATGCCCAGATTGATAAATAATTAATGGAACCACTTAATTTTGCATGCACCTAAGGTTCAATAGCTGACCGACAAAACGAAGGGATAGCAGCAGAAGAAATCTAAAAGAGCAAATGCTGAGCACCAATTGCCGGGAACAGGTTACTTAAAAGAATATGAAAAATTAATTTATAATTTTCTCTATCTTTCTTTTTCAATGCAAAATTAATGTTTTAGAAATACAAAAAAAAGGAGATAATAATTATTCTGTTTTATGAAATAATAATGAGTAAATTGACAAATTAGTCCTCCAGAAATGCATGTTACATCAAATTTGACCTCAAGAAATTTTTTACATCAAATTGGATTTTGAGAGGTTAAGTGTACATCAATTTTAATAGTAGTGCACATTGAGATTTAAGTTTAGCTTTATGATGATTATCAATCTATAATACATATGTCAAATATAATTGGTACATTAGTTATGCATTAAATGTATTAAAATATATATAATTAAATTTATTTTCTATAGAAAATTAATCAATTTAAGTTTTATCATCTATAAAATCACTCATAATAAAAAAATACCTTGAAATTATTTCACCTATTATGTATAAGTTTTTGCTATGGAATTTGACGTTGTAAAATATTTTAGAGAGAAGTTGCATATAATTTTTTGATCTTATTAATATTATATTACTATAAATAAATACATTAGCATTTACATCAATAATGAAGAAATTCATATTATAACTTATTTAATTTTGCTTTATTTTTGTTATATAAAATTTAAAAATTAATAATTTTATTAGGAAAATTACATATGAAAGATTATTTGAATATCAACAGTAATTTATGTTATAATTTCCTATAGGTGTCATGAATTTATAAAATTTACATGTCTATAATTATCATTAAATGTAAACATTGATAAGAAGAGATTAATTTCATAATATTTTATTTGTTTATTTAAAATTTAAAATTAAATAATTTATATGATAATCAATTTAGTTATGTGAACATGTCTGATTTCCAATTGAAAATATTGGGTGTGCATTAAAAAATCCCTTGGTAAAAGAATTAAAAATTAATATTTTCAAATTGTGTTTTCCATAAGTTAATTTTATAACCTTATATTATGCATACATTTTAAGATTTTTTGTTAAAATTGCCAAAATATGAATTATCAAAAAGGAATGCTTTGATTATAATGTTCTTCTTTTAAAATATTTTTGTACAAATTTGAGTAGGTTGAGTATATCACAAACCTGTGCATCGCACGAATAGTAAGCTAGTGTACATATATATACATATATATATATATATATAAAGTTGTATCACATGCAATAAATAATGTTAGAAAAATAAATATCAATATTATATAGGATCATCACAAATGTAAACGTCTAAATAAGATTTATGTTAAAATTTTGTTTTATAGGTAAAATAAGTAAGGTTCTTGCATTAAATAGATTAAATGGTAAAACAATTAAAAATTAAGTTCCTTATCCTCCATACAATAAAAGTCCACCTAGCTTTCAATTTCCAATTGCCATCGGCTTTAACATCTTTCCAGTTCCAAGCCCAATTTGGTGGCTCGGGATCTAGATCTGCAACTATTGGGGTTCATCTTAGCAATCTTCCTAAACACCTATAGGTGTGACTGCGAGTTCACCATATTCTCAACTTTCTGACCGCGCTGAGCTAGATACGATCAACCTCAACGATGATGTGCCTTAGGATGAAGATGGTGGGAGAGGGAACTCTCATTAAGTTTTCATAGTCTATGTAATGTATAAAATTAAAATATAAAAAATTTAATTGAGCATTATTAGAAACCACCGTGGAAAAAAGGAATTCTGAATCGCACCAAAATAAAATTTGTATATAGCAAATCCTCTCCCATCTCCCTATCTCATCTCCTGTCTGATCATGGCGTCATAGAGAGAGGCATCTTCTCCTTACATTTTCAATTCCAATATATTAGTTGTTTCTCTTTTAACACAAAATTACGATAATTAGCTTAAATAATTTTAAAATTAAGACATCTAAAAATAAATAAATTTGATATCGAGATAATTACTATCAGGTTTAGTTGATTAAAACGAGGTTCCAATTAACAAAATAAAATATGAAAAAAAATCTCGTCTATACATTCAAAATTATTATGAAAAAAAAACGAAAGTAATAAAGAAAATGCATATTGCTTCATTAAAAATTTATTCTAACATTTCCTAAATCTTGGATCCATGTTTATCGGTATTATGGACTGTTCCAACGCATTCATTTTGTCTCCACAATATGATAGATGTTCATACACAAAAAAAAGTAGGATCCAATGAAAATTTATGTCATATATATACATATAGTATCTTAATTTAGTGTTAAAGGGGAAAAATTAATAAAATGACTTTTAAAGGTCAAACTTGGAATTGAAAATGTAGGGAGAAGATGCCTCGTTCTATGACGTCATGAACGGACATGTGGCACGATCTGGATGATGGGATAGGAGATGAGACGAGGAGATGGGGCACAGGATTTGTATTACTAAAACTAGATATTTATTATAACTAGTCTTTTTTTTTTGCACTGCACGGTTCGTTTTCATAAATTTCTATATCATATTTATAGTAATTATTTATATTTGAAATACTAATTTTTTTATAAATATAATAATATTTCAATTATTAATTTTAAAATTTAAAATACAATATTTAATTATTTTTAGCAAATTTAAGTAATTTAATTATTATAATAATAATTTGAAACTAATTATTTCAATTAGTATGAATCATTTATTCGCGTTAATTGCTAATTAGATTTTTCACAACAAAAAGTTTAGTTTTTCCTTTTTAAATGAATATGCATCATATATTTGAATTTCATCTTTTATTTTGTTAGGGGCTTCAATTCATAGTGCTATATCATAAATTTTTTACTTTTTAGGTTCGTGATTCTTTTGTAAGATCATTATATTATCAGTTAAATATTCTATAATTTTATATCCTTAGCATTGTATATGTTCATTTTAATAGTTTATGCATCATTTCTTATAGCAATTATTCTAATTTTTTGAGCACTTATTTGCTTCTTATCACAATAAAATAATTTCAAAGATTCATTTTAAGTTTTACACAATATCTGTCAGCACCTAATTTCGGTCCATCGGCTCCAAGGGGGCAAAATTATCATTTCCCAATTTATCACCATTTCAAAAAAAAAAAAAAGTTACTGTTCCGGCTGCCGGCCAGCCGCCGACCGGAACAGGAAATTCGGGATTTCCGCGATTTCCTCCCCGAAATCTGCGGAAATCCCGGCAAAATTTGCAATTAAAGGGAGGGGAATCCTCCTTGTTTTGGGGCAGCTCATTTTCGGGATCTTGGGGGGAACGAGGAGAAAAAAAGAAAACGCAACCGCCGGAAAACTCCACCGTTTTCCGGCGACCGCCACCCAACCCGATCCAAACTTGACCAAACTTTATATCCCACATGCATTCGACCCCCTGAGTCCATTTCCGGTGTTAGTTTTGCGATTTGAAGCTTCCAGCTTGCCAAACCAGCCCTGTCCAGAACCGAGTTCCATAGACATCTTCACGGTTTCCCGGGCTTCCTCGACATTTCCACCACCTCACGACTATGGCAAGTCGTGCCATCATTTCCTAAGGGTTCCTCATGACCCTCACTCTCCCCCGTGACGAGGTGGTCACGTGCCGAGAGCCGCTCAACCGCGCACCACCGCCATTTCTCTCTTTTCTCCCTTTACAGATTTTTCCAGTTTTTACCGGTTTTCTTTGCATCTCTCAGGAAAATCGACATGTCTAATCTTCATGAAACCACTGCAGGCATGATCCTCAGTCAGTTAGGGTTCCAATGCCGCCGACCTTGCCTCAAAATTCCATCGGAAGCCTCCGTGGCGACGTCCGACCCGACTTGTGCCAGTCGGGTCTGTTCCTCTGGTCGTCTTTTCTGATCCGAACTTTGAAGGGACGTACAGGTCAGCTCGAGTTGAATCTCGCTACGAGCCACCTATCACCGTACTCCTCAGTCAGTTAGGGTTCCAATGCCGCCGACCTTGCCTCAAAATTCCAATTTTTAGAATTTTCAAATCAGTCCTCATCTTTTAGAATTTTCAGATCAGTCCCTGAACCTTTCTGAATTTGCAAATCAGTCCCTGAACTCTTCTGAATTTATAAACCAGTCCCTGTACTTTTCTGAATCTTCAAACCAATCCCTGAACTTTTCGAATTTTCAAATCCGTCCCTATTCTTTAAAATTATCCAAATCCGTCTGCGAACATTTTTCCAAAGATATCCAATCGCTTTTCCTACTTGGATTCCCCACCGATAACGCATACGCCTCATTTAAATAATTTTGTTTATGTAATTATATGTATGCAACATGATAATACGTGCTCTTTGCAACATGTACTTTTCTGTTATTTGCTGTATTCATCGCGGTTCAAGCCTGAACTCATAGGAAACGATATCACGGGGTCCAACGCCCATGCACATTGAGAGCGCGCAACCCGAGTGCGGCATCGGGTCTTGCCTCGACTCAACGTCCCAATCTTAGTGATGTCTAAATGGAAAGACAACTCGGATAGGATGAATGAGTCGTGGTCAGGACATGACCCGGGAGCTCGACCTGTCCCACGGCTGTCTCAAGAGTCAAACGATTCTTCAGTTATCCGTCGGTCCGGTCGGACCCGACCACCGGCTCCATGAGCCCGCGTTGCATTATTTTTTATTTCGGTCCTTCAAGACTCACGGCATGCACGAGAGGAATATTTGGCTTGATGCAAATCAACCGGGTCCAAAACACAGTACAAGCGTCTGTATCTTCATTTATGCAAGCATACCTGTATTTTCATTCGGTCAATGTAAGGATCCCGGTTGATAAGCAGAAAAGGCCTGAGAGTGCTTACGAATTTACGGTGTCAAAACGGGCGAGTCAAGTGCAACCATAAATCACACGGTAAATAAACAAAACGGTAAGCCTAGCAAGCTAGAGTACCGAAAGGGCGTGCGGGATGTAGGCCCGCACGTAATAGAACCCCCGAATTCGGAATTTTCGGTTCTGCATGATCATTGCCTTAGCATTTAGGTGTACCCCGTACCCCTAGACCCGGGCGACTCAACGGCCCTCGACCTACGGGTCGTAAACAGTAAGTGGCGACTCCTTCTCACGTGCGTTCGTCGCGCGTCCCCGGGAAGGTGGACACTCCCAAGCCGCGTTGCAATGAGGCTTCGCGCATTGCGTGCCCCGACGAGACGAAATTCGGGTGCGCACAATATCAATCAACAAAATTAGAATAATTTGAATGACACGATAAATATTTTACAATGGTCTCAATATTTGTCACATATTTATATAATAACTTGACAGATGTTTATAAATATACACAAACTTAATGATCTTTTTTCTTACTATATAATCTCATTGCGGCCTTATTTTTCAAATATTTAATTTTTTTTATAATTATTGTAATTTCATACATTATAATAAATCTTATAATAGAAGTTAGGTTGACATTCAAGTAAAATATACTTATTGTTAGTGTACTTATTTGTCACTTATTTTTAGGTTTGGGCTTTTTCTTATAATCCGAAAATATATTAAATTGTCATAAAATGGGTTTAACATGACTAAATTAACTCTCTTAACTTTTTTTGCTAAATTATTAGAATAATTTTATTTCATAATGATAGATCATTTATTTCTACAAAAGTCAATTTTTAACTTATATCTTTTCTACTAAATTATTATAATAATTTTATTTCATTAATGATAGTTCATTTATTACTATAGGAGTCAATTTTACTTATATACCAATTGAATGGCCCGTGCTACGCATGGATTTTATTCTTGAGTACTCAATCTAACAATATTATTAAAGCAATATCTTAACTTAATCATTTTGATTTTTCATATTTTTACTTGTCATTATCCTATTAACTTTTATATGTTATGAAGCAGAAAAGTATTTGAAAATAATTATAAGAATATCTAATACTTCAATTCCAATAACAATGTTATTGTTATTAAAGTGTCATATTTGGATAAAAAATAAAAACTTCGTATAATTTACAAATTTTTAAAATTATTGATTAGTGCTCATTGGATCATTGATACTAATTATAATATTTTAATCTATTTCCATTATAATTATAATATTTATATAACTTCTAAGTATAATGCTTCTTTATTACATATTTTTGGAACTATATAATTAGTTATATATTATATATGCTTATTCATATATTCAAATTAATTTACAATTTCATTGTCTCGATTAATTCACATCATTAAATACACTAACTGACCTCTTCTTGTCTGATGCTGATGTGTTTGATGGGGTTTATTATCAAAAGTAACAAATTCTAATTTATGTTATGATAAAATAGTCTTTTGGAAACTCAAATAATGAATGAGATATACAACTATGAGAAAGATATAATTAATTCTTTTACCAAGTGATTTCTTTTGTGAATATTTGTATTTTTAATTTGCATCAAATATTTTTTCATAAGTAAACTGTATCTTTATATAAAACTCATATTAATTATTTTCATGCTGTATAAAAGTATGAAAATATATATTTTCATTTTTTAAATCATAAAAATCAAAATATTAAAATATAGTACATAAGTGATTTCTTTGATAAATATTTATATTCTTAATTTGCATCAAATATGTTTTCGTAAGTAAACTATATTTTTATATAAATTTCATATTAATGATTTTCTTGCTGTATAAAAGTATGAAAATATATATTTTAAATTTTTAAAATCATTAAAATCAAAATATTATAATATAGTACATAAGTGATTTCTTTGATAAATATTTATATTTTCAATTTGCATCAAATATGTTTTCGTAAGTAAACTATATTTTTATGTAAATTTCATATTAATGATTTTCATGTTGTATAAAAGTATGAAAATTTATATTTAAAAAATTTTAAATCATTAAAATCAAAAAATTAGAATATAGTGCACAATCCTTCTTCATCAATATATTATCGATGTTATATATATATATACACACATACATATACTTAATTGTTGCAATTATAATATAAGAGCACAAAGCTTATTTACGAAATTTACTTGAAATATATTTTACTTATTATGATGGTTTATAAAATCTTTTATTTGAAGCATTATTTTGAAAATAAACTTAAAATTAATCAATTGCACTAAACTATCTAATGCGTAATAAATGTACCAATTCTCTTTTACTCTATATATAAAGGTATAGATTTTCTGCTAATATATTAAATATAGTTGTAGTACTTTTTTAACTCTAAATATTATTTAGACATAAAAAGTTCATGGTATTTCGGTAGCATAAAAATTGCACAAATAAAAAATTCTATATAAATTGTATTATAAATAAATATACAATATTTCTTTGCTAACAGTGACTAAAATAATTAATAAAATTTTAAAATCAATTATGTTTTAATGCATTTAATGAAAGAATTTTACTTATTTTTCATAACATTTCAACCATAAATCTTATTTAGCATTGACATTTTTTATCATACCTAATATTGACATTTATTTTTTAACCATATTTATTGCGTGTGATATAACTATATATATATATATGGTTGCGCCGATTATACTTAAAGTATTATCCAAAACAATAAGTAATCTAATAAATAAATATAAAAAATAAATATTATAACAATTTATAATCAATGATAATTAATTAATCACATATATAGATTATTACAACACTCAGATTTTGTAAACTTACAAGAGTATTAAAAATAAAATTTTACATGTGAAAATAGAGATTTTGAATAGCACTATTTCAAACAATATACTTTTGATATATCTTTGTATTGATTGTTGAATGAATATATAATGCATATTAAATAAAGAAAACTAGTTACCTATACATAG
This sequence comes from Punica granatum, assembly GCF_007655135.1. NCBI lineage: Eukaryota > Viridiplantae > Streptophyta > Magnoliopsida > Myrtales > Lythraceae > Punica > Punica granatum. Next base: position 23,714,223 of record NC_045134.1, on the reverse strand, counting down.
ATTTTCCAAAAATTAATGCAAGACACTAATTCTACAAAATTAGGGTCACATAAAAAGTAAAACAATGTAATGTCTTGAAAGAATAATCGATTCGATTAAACCACAATGCGGATGAACTGTTAATATAAATGGGCTGCATGCTGAACTCTGAATTATCATGAAATGATTCATGGGGAAAAAATGAACTTCATAACATAGGAGACATACTAATTCATAAAACGAGTATGATATTGGCAAGGCAAATCTAACAAAGCATACATTTATATCCGATATGTCAAACCGGACTCCGCAACTAGAAAGCGTAGAATGCCCCATCCAGCCTGTGTCTAAATAGGCACATGAAGTCATCCTCCCAGCAGGAATGAACAATGTAGTGGTATGCTCATAACGACTGGTCATGAGCCATGGTATACAGAGCTATGATCATTGCCTACCCAACAGGAAGCTGTATGGTGCAATTACTTTTTTCGAGCGATTAATTTTACGGTTGTTGGATTACAATTATTGCTGGATTGCAATTATATTCGATGATGTATCCTCTGCCGTGCTAAAGTTGATGAATCAAACATACAAATGCGTATTAGAATTCGTTGTGCCGCTTGCCGTTATTCCGGCGGGGTCTCCATGTCAGCATGCTGAGTTCCTAGATTGATTAAGTTTGCTTTGTTCTGCTCTCAAGTTTGGTCATTTGTCTCGGCTGATCTCTCCGTCGACAAGATGTAAATGTTGTACTTATTTTTGGTTGCCCTCAATCAAGAGCAAGCTTATCCGCCATACAAATTGGAAACACTCTACGCAATGTAGATTCGAAAATGTAGCGAGAATATCTAGTGACTGCCCAATGCCAGATCACCCTTCTTGAAAAAGGAGGCCATAACACTGAAGCTTAATTAACGACTTTAAGTTAAGAATAGTGTGCTGTCAGAGTTAAGAATAATGTGCTGTCATTCTTTGCTTCTTAGTTGAGTCACATTTATTCAAAGCCGAGGACAACTAATCAAGCAAACTCACAGTTTGGACGTTCAATTCATTCCTCTCAAACTTCCCGTGGTCGATTTCAACTTTCAGTCTAAAGGCCCAAATGGCGGATATCGCGAACGTGGGATTGACTGCGGGTCTCTCATGCTGGGATCGCACGGCCAATTACCGGAAGTACATCCAGAGTCTTGCAGACAATTTGAATGCCCTTGAGAGCAAGATGGTAGAGCTGGGCCATGTCTATGATGACGTAAACCGACTGGTCTCAGCTGCTGAAGGAGAACAATGGATCCGAAAGGGCGACCTAGCTGGCTGGTTGGAGAGGGTGGACACCCATAGGAAGGAAGCCGAAAAGTTTCTGGCAGACGGGAAGCAGACGATGGGGAAGACTTTCCTGTGCGGACTCTGTTTCTGCAACTGCCGCGCACGTTACAAGCAGTCAAAGCTTGCCGAGGCAAAGAGAGCCGGTTTAGAGACCGAGTTGGCCCTAGGCCGTACCTTCAGGGTCAAGGATGATGTTGCCTACGAGCCTGCAGACCTGATCCTTAAGAGAAATCTTGAGGCTCTTCACCCCAAGACGGACGACCTGCACAGTGTCTTTGAGACTGTGCTCCAAAAAGTTAAGGAGGAAGAAGATAACTACAGGGTACGAACACATGAAGTGGGTTGCTGGTTGGAGCGAGTGCAGCTTCTCGAGAAAGAAGCGCAAGAGATTCTTGAGCAAGGGGCGAAGGAAATGGAGAGCTGCCAGGGAATTAGACAGGAATCTCTTTCTCAAAGGTAAGATTATCGTACAACCTGCGATGCTGTATCTGTACACAACTAATGTCCTTATCACGTGGATTTGCATGAATTCGGCTAGGATGATCCGGCCAACTACCATAGGTCCCTTTTGTCACAACCCGAAAATCCTATAGCATTTCATTTAGAGTATCATCATATCCATTTTACCAAATTTAAACATGTTAAACAATTCCATAAAATCTCAACTACATCTATCCCAATCAACCACATCATATTTATATCAAAGAAACATATCACACATTCAAAGGAACATCTAGCATATTTTTAAAAACCACCCTTGAACAACTAAATAAAATTATTCAGGCCGTTGCATTTTCAAATACCTTCTATACAAAAAGAATACATGTCATATAACTAAGGTCCCTACATAATCCTCCAAGCTGAACCTTGATATCAAAAGTGATTCTTCCGCGCAGTTAGAAGCTTATCTAGAAAATATATGCAGGGTGTGAGCTGCATCTCAATGAGCACAAAATTTCAGAGTAAAATGAACTATTAAATGAATATTAATCTTAATTAACTATATATATGTATATATATCCATAAAACATACATCACATCCAAATTCATCATCTAATACATTCCAATCAACAATATCTATTAATAAAATATTTTATACCTCACAAACGGACATTTACAAATCTCAACATTTTATATAATTCAAAGATACATAAAATTCCACCATAATATTATAACATGCCTTTAATTCACTATCGTGTAATAATTTCATACAATATATACAATTACTTCATAGTGTCCAAGCTCTAGCAATCAAATACTCGACATGCAACCTAATTTCGCACAATCATAAACTACCCATTAAGTCAGCATTTCATAGCACATCACAATCCAAGCACTCAACAGATCAGGCCCTGCACTTAAGTATATTTAGAACACATTCAAACAAGATCAACCATCACCATATCCAATCTCAATCAATCCTCACACAAAATGTATAACACAACTCAAACAATATAGTAAGGGATCGCATTTCCTTGCAACAAGTTAAGATTGTACCGTAATCCCGCACTTTTCACTCATATCATCATCAACTCCCAATACTCATATCTCATAAGCGGGGGCTGCCTATTAATCTCTGACGGTAAGAGTTAACTAACATTTACATTACGTTGGGTCTAATGGCCGATCAGACCCCCATTTCTATTCCGCTAGGTCCAACGGCCGATATGGCCCCTACTTATATTCCGCTGGGTCCAACGGCCGATCAAAACTCTATTTGTATTCTGCCGGATTAGCAGCCGATTAGGGCCCTATTTGTATTCCGCAGGGTCTAGCAGTCGATCAGACTCATTTTGTAATCCGCTGAGTTCAGCAGTCCTATGGCTATAATCAAGCAATATCATTATACACAAGCACAATCACAATCACATTACAATTGTATCACACTATCATCACATATTTCATACACAATCAACACATACAATCACACCACATATCTCAAGTCAAAATGAAATATAAAATGGCAATATCCCTCAAATCCTTTCACACAACCTAGCAAGACTCATTTATTAATCTCTAACTATCATAATATTCTTCTTAAATAATTTATATAAGTATAATACATCATTTCACAAGAGAATAGAGTACTCAAAAAGACCCCTAAAAAAGATAACTCAATTAGTCGAGCATTCCGGATGTATAATCTTGGTCTCCTTGGCTCCTATTAAATTCAAGCATAAATGTTATATTATATACTAAATAAGAGCATAGATATACATCAATTCAACTCCCTTGTTCCTTCATTTATATAACTAAAATATAAGGCCCTGTTTGGTTTTAGGGTGTTATTTTAGAATCACAATTCTAATTTAACTCTACCCACTATAAAACAAAATAACTCATACAAAGTCAAAGAGTGGGCCCCATTTATACTACTTTTTTCCACAACAAAACAACATAATTCATACAAAGTCAAATGGTGGGCCCCATTTATACCACTCTTTCAAAATCAAAATCTAATTTTAAAATCCTACTATGAAACCAAACACAACCTAAGACTTTCATAATTAACAAGTGCTTTTACCTATCCCTTTCGGGTTACAATACGGAACATTTCATTTCATAATGTGCTCGTGCACCTTATCAATTAATACATCTCCTTATTTACCTAAGCATTTACAACGGCTTATATATATCAATTACCTTGCTTACCTTGACATTTCCTGAAACTTATAAATCAATTAACATATCACAATCTTATGTAAGCACATTAGTGAGAACTCAGCCCAATATTCATTCACAATCCTATGTAAAAACAATAATGAGAGTTTAGCCATGTTACTCATAACTCTTAACATGTCAAGACCTTAGGCAAACACACACGTACCAATAAGCTCACCCTTCACTTCTCTAATAAAACAGAACATTTCTTCACAGTCATTAGAATCAATTGCATCCATGCCAAGTTTCATCACCATAGCAAGTGGAAGGTAATTAAAACCAATTAAACCCAACCATCCATATATGTATTCAGCAAAAATTCCCCGATCAACACTATCATACCAGTATAAGCTCACCAATTCACAACCCATAAGCACACAATCAGTTCTCTTAAGCGTACTAGGATAACCACATCGATCAACACTCATTACCGTAAAGAATTATGTCATGTATCATAATCTCTATCATAATTAGCTTAATCAAATTGTACAAAAACCAAACTCCCTCTTAAGGATGCAGATAATCAAATATTATGAAACCGACTTACATGAAAGCTATCTTTATTCAGATGCCCTAACCTCAACTAAGACGAATTCGAACCAGCCAAAAAGAACATGAAACAAGTAATTAATGGTTTGTTTGGTTTCATAATAGGATTTTAAAATCCTATTTTAACTTAATTCTACCCACAACAAAACAAAATAACTTACACAAAGTCAAAGGGTGGACTCCATTTATACCACTATTTTTCCACAAAAAAACAAAATAACTCATACAAAGTCAAATGGTGAGCCTCATTTATACCACTCTTTTGCAAAATCAAAATCTGATTTTAAAATCATACTTTGAAACTAAATGCAGCGTAAAAATGCCAAGGCCTCAGAGAGCTAACCTACAGTCGAAACTTCTTAATACGTGGGTACAATGAACCCTAAACCAAACTGAAATGAAGAGGAAAATGGCTCAATCCGCGCCTAAACTCAGTGAATAAGAGTATCTAGGGTTAGGATAATCAACTTACTAATCAAGAACCCCAAGTTTAGTCGTTTTCCCTTTAAAAATTTGCTCGGCTCGGTTGTCTCCCTCGCGTTGTTTCTCTAGTCTGGTCTGCTCCGTTCGTTGTCCCATGAACAGAGCTGCAGCTCGGCTTCAAGACCCCTCAAACCTATCCTATAATTCTTCTTCTTCTCCCCCGAGTTTGCCCATCTCGGTCCTCTCTCTCTCTCCCCCTCTGTTCTTCTCTGTTTCTTCTTCGACTTCTTCAGCTCAAAACAGAGCAAGAAAATGGAAAAGAAAGGAACAAATGAAAGTGAAAATGTTTGGCGGTGGAAAAATGGGATTGTCTCAAGACCACGTGGAGCCCATCCCACCTTTTCTTCTTCTTCTTTTATTTAATGCTCCAGCTACGTAAACATGTAATATATAATGTACATTTATATGTATGTATATGTGTATGTATGAATGTTTGAGATAAAATAAATGCTGGGTCTCACACCTTTTGATTTGGCTTTCTGATCCCTTGATCGATAGGAATTGCACATCATACCACGAGCTATCTAAGCATGCTGAGGAGAAGCGAGCCACTTTGGAAGAAGAGCTTCGCAAGGGTAGCGGTTTCACAATTTTCACCTACAAACGTGCTGAACCTCTTATGGTTGAGATACCACTCGAGCCGCCAACGGGATTACATTCCACGTTCCAGGAGGTGTGGGAGTGGGTTCAAGATGCAAAGGTGAGGTGCATTGGATTATATGGCATGGGCGGTGTCGGAAAGACCACCCTCCTAAAGATGATCCACAATGAGTTCCTGAAAATTAAGCATGATTATAATATGGCTGCTTGGATTGTGGCGTCCCATCCACCGAATCTTGAAGAAATTCAGAAAGCCATCTTCAGGAAACTGCATCTCCCCAAATCTGAATGGGATGACACCAGTGAATCGGACCGGGCTGGCAAGATATTGAGCATTATGAAGGAAAAGAAATTTCTTCTCTTTTTAGACGATATATGGGATCAAATAGATCTCTTGGAGCTTGGGATTCCTTCCCACAATTATCAACACAAATCGAAGATCATATTCACAACCCGGTCACTGAAAATTTGTGGCCTCATGCAAGCTGACAGGACGAAGAAGGTCGAGTGTTTGCCCCCAGATGAAGCCCTCCAACTATTCCGAGGGAAGGTGGGCAAAGAAACTTGGTCTGCCCATGCTGAAATCCCAAAGCTTGCCGAAGATCTTGTAAAGGAATGCGAATACCTGCCCCTTGCTCTTATTACCATTGGGGCATCGATGGCCAGTAGGAGGCATCTTGATGACTGGAAACGCGCTCTTGAAGATTTGGAGAGTCGTCCATCAGAATTTGAAGGTATTGAAAGGGTCTTTTCCAGGCTAGAATTTAGCTATAAAGCTTTGCCAAATGAAGTCCACAAAAAGTGCTTCTTGTATTGTTCAATATTCCCAGAGGACCATAAATTCCAAATGGAAGAATTGATTGACCTATGTATTGGGGAGGGCTTTCTCAATGAATGTGACAGTATACATGACGCACGTCACCGTGGAATCAACATAATCAGCAGCCTCAGACGTGCTTGTTTATTGGAGGAAGATTCTAGTGGTAGTACACGAAGGTTTAGAATGCATGATGTCATTCGAGATATGGCTTTATGGTTAGCCTCTAACCGTGAGCGAAAGAAGAAAAAGATCCTGGTTCAGAAAAAGCGTAGATCGTTCGAGACAAAGGAATTCAAAATGTGGAATTCAGCGGAAAGAATATCTCTGTGGGATGTTGATCAAAGTATCGGAGACCTCCCTGCAAAAATGTCTTGTTCCAATCTATCTACTCTGATATTACGGAACACCGAGGTAACGGTATTTCCAAATGGGTTCTTTCCATCCATGCCATCCTTGAGAGTTTTGGATTTGTTTGAAAGTAAATTCTTGGTGGAATTACCAGAAGATATTGGAGTACTAGTAAATTTGCGATATCTTAATCTGCGGTGGACGCGCATAAAGAAACTGCCTCTGGAGCTAAAGAATCTGATAAAGTTGGTGTTTCTGCTTGTAGATCGTACCTGTCGTATTCCAAAAGGAATGATCCTAAGTCTGTCGTCCTTAAAAGTGTTTCATTGGGGACCACCGATTCTTAGTACTGGCCGCACATATGAAGAAATGATCCGACATCTGTCGTCCTTAACAGCGCTTCTTTGGGGATTACCGACTGTTAGTACTGGACGCACAGATGAAGGAGATGAGCGCAATGTTATAGGGGACCTGGACAGCACGAGTGAAATAGATGAGGCGCACCTGAGCCTATACTATGCTGGTACTGTTAAAAAGTTGCTCATGGACTGTTCTCACTTGCAGAGGTGCTTAGGAGAACTTCGGCTTGTAGAGTGCAAGGATTCGGCCTCACTTATTATCCCAAAGTCATCACTTAGGAGAATGGAGCATCTCAATCATCTATCGATCTATCGCTGTGAATATGCCGAGATCAGCATGTGCAGTAGAGAATATGGTTGCAGCGAGGCAGGGAGAAGTGATGGATCTCTTCTAGCTGATGACTATATTCCTGGACCAACGTCAAGTGAAAAAAGTCAGGACTGCTTTCGTAACCTTAAAAAGATTGACATCAACGGTTGCCGTCAATTACGAGACCTGAGTCTCTTGATTTATCATTCTCCGAGCCTTGCCAACCTCACAATTGAAGATTGTCCCGCAATGCAGGAACTGATTGGTCGCAATATTGATGATTTCCATGTCGACAGAATATTCTCATGCCTCATCGAACTTCACTTAACAGATCTTCCAGAATTCGAGAGCATTTGCAGGAGAAAGCTGCCCTTTCCTTCGCTGGAACTGTTAGAGGTCAAGAGATGCCCAAAACTGAAGAAACTCCCCCTCAATACAAGTAGTGCAAGGGGGCGTTCACTGGCAATTGTAGGAGAGCAGAAGTGGTGGAGCGGGCTGCAGTGGGATGATCCACAGACCCAGAAGTTCTTCATTACCCACTTTAATGTCCTGCAGGATCCAAGTGAGATTATTGAGCAAATGATGAGACAGGTCAAACGGGAACTTTGTAATTCGTTAATTGATCCTGGGGAAGCCCAAACCGATTTTAAAAGAGGGAGAGAAATATGGATTACCCAACATTCTAATCTCCGACGACGTTGACCGGATAAAAGGTAGAGAGAAACAGGAGTAATACCACGCAATAATGCGCTGACAGACGAAGACGAGAGCTTACTGGAGACTTCATGAAACACCATTATATAATTTCATCTTCCTCCTCTCGGTAAGAAACTGACACTCTTCTCTTTGGTTAAAGTCTGCAGTAGGCTTGTGTTTGTGGATTATTTTGACAGCTACTTTTCTGAGTCAGTTGATAAGTGAAATTGTCGGTTTCGCAGACGACTGCTGGAAGCTAGCGTTGCTATAATGGTAGGATGCTGATGCAGGTTGGAAGTCCCCTTGCGCCCGATTTCAGCATCAGACAGCGTTTATGAGCTTTTTTTGTCTTCTGTTTTCTGTAAATATTGAAATAAATCACTCTGCTGCTTCAGTGTTCCAAACTCGGGAAACAATTCCATTTTCTTTTTCCATGAAAGAGGCAAATCGTTGCTCTTCCATAACTGACACCGAAAAGATTGCTCACAGGTCCGGTCTGCAGTGTGCACTACGTGAAAGGGTGTAACAGTTAATAATAGCATAACAGCATGAGCAATTCTGTTTGCCCCTTACAATGAATCATGTCGTGTATCGTGATGCTTTAGCATTCTGATCGCAGCTCGTTGTCAGATGTGGATCATGATTAAGTGCGTTCCCTCAACGAAGCAAAATTTCGTTATCTCTAATTATGATCAAGTAAACAATGTAAGTATGCATAAATGCGTTTCAAGAACAAGCGATAAAATGATCTCTCTCTTCTTGTTGAACTGAAAGCCTTGTTTTTCACAGAAACCTTTTCAATGCCACCAGAACGCCAGCATAGGTTTGTCCTGCGATTTGCATATGCAGGTAACCTGTAATAAGCTTGACGGCCACGTACATCAAGCACCGATGCATTTAAATATCGATGTGAATGGCTCAATTCTCGGCCAAATATATATTAGAGAAACTCGAATTATAATAATTCAGTTAACGTGAATTAGATCTACTTTGGTTTTTAGGCAGGAGTTCTCCAAAGTCGAATTAAATTCATATCCCTGAACTTGAGATCATGCCATTTCCTACCTACTGTTGTTTCCGTTCGTTACTACCATATGGAATCAGTGGAATCGATTGGAAACAGAAAACAAAACGGAATTCTGCCAAATGGTTTCGGTTTAATTATCACCAATAAGACTTGGGCAAATTCGAACTTATCTTACTCAAGTTCCGTTTATAGTGAAAAAATGAAAGATTTTGTAAAATAAAGCATGAACTTTAAGGGTGTGTTAGTTTTTTAAAAATTTTCAACTCAACTCAACTCCACTCCACTTATCTTTAATTCAACAACACAATCATTACTTTTTTAAATTTTTTAAATTTTTTTAATCATTCAATTTAATTTTTATTATTAAATTCTCTCAACTATTCATTACTTTTTCGCATTCAATAACACAATCATTACTTAACCATTATTTCTTCTCAACTATTCATTACTATTTCACATTTTTTCTCATAATTCAACAATACAATCATTACAAACCAATTAAAACCAAAACTCAACTCAACTCAACTCAACTCTAAATCCAAATGCACTCTAAATTTTGCTAAGATCTAGCCAAAGTTTTTACTCCATTAACTTTCCCACTACTTCCTAAAACATGTCACTATGCCAAATTACTTTTAAATTTCTTTGATTTATTTATAAATTTTAAAAAAAATAATTTGTGTTGAAAAAAATTATAAAATTTAAGGAAGGAAAAAAGGAAAATTAGAGATAGCTATTGATCGTGTTCAAGTACAATCTCCGATTTACCCTTTAAAATTAGAACAGTGATGATCCGTTGGCTGGGAACAGCCTAAAGGGCTGCCACATTTTTTCTTCTCTTCTCCCCTTAATTTTGTAATTTCTTTAATAGTCAAAATATTTTTTCTTAATTTTTTTGTGTCGGAAGCTACAGAAATATTAATTAGACGGTAGGGAGGTCACTACTTTTTTGTTTTTATATTTATGTATTGATTAGAGACAGAAATTTCATTCCTGCAATTTATTATCGGGACTCCCGTCCATAATATCAGCGAAAAAAAGTCCTCATTATTGAAAGTAAAATAGAAAAACAAAAACGAACAAAGTATTGGGTGAACGATAATGTCACGACCCGAAATATCGGCAGAGTTTCCCCTATGTTACCTTGATATCCATTACTATATACACCAGTCATATAAAAACCTGTTTTCCATAAATTTTTTAATCTAGATATATATAACCAATCCGGCAAGCTATCGCCCATATATATATATATATATATACACACACACATTCCAAGAGAACCATATCTCAAAACCAACCACACAATAGTTTCAAGTCGTAACATTTTCAAATACATTCTATTCAAAAAGAATACCTATCAAATAACTAAAGCTCCTACCTAGTTCTCCGAGCTGATCCCGATGTCCAAAAAAATTCTCTTGTGTAGTTAGAAACTTATCTAGAAAATATATGCAGGGTGTGAGCTGAATCTCAGTGAATACTAAATTCTAAAGTAAAATGAATTGTTATTAAATAAATATTTAATTATAAACAACCTAATATTTAAATAATTAATAAAATCACATCCAGTTCAACTATCAACTGATCACACACATATACGGTATATATATATATATATGTATATACAAACTATATTAAAATTTATATTCAATATAGTAACTAAATTTAGGTTCTACTAACAAATGCACATAACACTTCCAACCATTTCTTTAATATCCAATATCACATAAACATCAAATATCCATTCATTAGCAATCCATAACAACTCACAACACAATGACTTGACATATCCAACTTTAGCAACAACACGGTTTTCACAAAGCAATTTCAAACAATCTCAAGAATCATTACATCTTCAGCAATCTCAATAATCATCACATCTCCAACAATCATACTAGGCAAACAATAAACAACACAATCAATCAATATAGCCATAGGGTTGCATTTTTTCTCAACAGAGTTATAACGGTACCGTGGCTCGCACATCTCACTCATATCATCCTCGACTCTCAATATTCATATCTCATAAGCGAGGGCTGCCCATTATCCTCCGGCAGTAAGAGTCTAGGCGTCCATTTTTGTATCCTGCCGGATTAGCGGTCTAAGCGTCCATTTTTATATCCCGTCGGATCAGCGGTCTAGGCGTCCTTTTTTATATCTTGCCGGATCAGCGGTCTAGGTGTCCTACTTATATATCGCCGGATCAGCGGTCCCATCGTTATAATCAAACAACAATCACAAGCATAAATAATTGCAATCATGCCATCTCACCTCATATATCACTATACACCAGCACAATCCCAATCACATTACAATGACAGTATATTATCATGACACATCTCATATTCAATCAGCATACACAATCACACTGCATATTTCAAATCAAAATGAAACATAAAAGGCAATATCTCTCAAATCAATACACACAACCTAACAAGACCGATTTCTTAATCCCTAACTATCACAATATTCCTCTTAAATCATTTATATAACTATAATACATCATTTCACAAGAGAATAGAGTATTCACGTAACATATATGTATATATATCATTTCACAATGGAATGAAGTACTCACCGAAAACCCCCCAAAGATAGCAAATTATGTTAACCCTTCAGAGTGCAAGGTTTCAGTCTCCACGATCCCTATTATTCGCAAACATTAGGTTAGATAATAAAAATATAGCACCATTACATGAACTTTTGATACCTCCCACAATCTTCCTTAGAGCCTATTATTTTCAATAAGTCCCGATGCATTTATATATATATATATATATATATCATATTTATTATGTCTATTTCTCATCTATGTCAAAAACTACTTAAAACAATCTCCACTAAATCCTCTACACCGAATTATTATTACGGTATGCCTTGCTTGTATCTACGTAGACATATAAGTGTACAAACCATGAGCAAAACACGTACCTATATTCGACCATTTCTTCAATTCATAATTGTATTCCAGTTCAGAATCGCGAGTCTCGCTATAACAAACCATTACAAGTCTCAAACAACTACATTTATTCAATGTAGGGATAAACAGATCAGTGCATAAATTAGAAGAAATTAATGTAACCTGACCATGGAGGATCTAAATTCAGCTGTGTCTAATTAGGCCAAGAGTATCAATCTTGCTGCATCCAATTTAGCACTGTGAGTCACTCGTCGAACAATTATTAGGAGGTCAAGAGAGGCATAACATCCAAATGAACAATCATAAAGTTGAAGAATAGAACATCAAAATGACGGAAATAAATAAGAAGAGGAACAGAGATGGTGGAGACAAACCCTTTAAAAGCAACCGCCACTATACTCTCGGCATAACCCATCATCTCTTCTGTTCTTCTTTACTTTCAGCCCATCTCTTCAGCTCCATCCTGAGCTCCATCTAGTGGTAGTACACAATGGTTTAGAATACATGATGTCATTCGAGAGATGACTTTATGGTTAGCCTCTAACCGTGGGCAAAAGAAGAATAACATCCTGGTTCAGAAAAAGTGTACATCGTTTGACAAAAAGGAACTCAAAAAGTGGAATACAGCGGAAAGAATATCTCTTTGGGATGTTGATCAAAATATCGGAAACTTCCCCGCAAGAATGTCTTGTTCCAATCTATCTACTCTGATATTACGGAACACCAAGGTAACGGTATTTCCAAATGGATTCTTTCCATCCATGCCGCCATCCTTGAGAATTTTGGATTTGTTTGAAAATAAATCCTTGGTGGAATTACCAGAAGATATTGGAGTACTTGTAAATTTGTGATATCTTAATTAAGGAGACTGCCTCTGGAGCTAAAGAATCTGATAAAGTTGGTGTTTCTGCTTGTGGATCGTACCTGTCATATTCCAAAAGGAATGATCCTAAATCTGTCGTCCTTAAAAGTGTTTCATTGGGGATCACCGCTTCGTAGTGCTGGACTCACATATGAAGAAATGATCCGAAGTGCGTCGTCCTTAAAAGTGCTTCGATGGGGTTCACCGACTCTTAGTATTGGAGACATAGATGAAGGAGATGGGCGCAATGTGATAGACAAGATTCTTAGTACTGGACTCATAGATGAAGGAGATGGGCGCAATGTGATAGAGAAGATTCTTAGCACTGGACTCATAGATGAAGGAGATGAACGCAATGTGATAGAGGACCTGCACAGCACGAGCGAAATAGATGAGGCGCACCTGAGCCTATACTATGCCGGTACTGTTAAAAAGTTGCTCATGGACTGTCCTCACTTGCAGAGGTGCTTAGGAGAACTTCGGATTGCAGGGTGCAAGGATTTGGCATCACTTATTATCCCGAAGCCATCACTTAGGAGAATGGAGCATCTCAATCATGCCGAGATCAGCATGTGCAGTAGAGAATATGGTTGCGGCGAGACAGGGAGAAGAGATGGATCTTTTCTAGCTTATGACTATATTCCTGGACCAACGTCAAGTGAAGAAAGTCAGGACTGCTTTCGTAACCTTAAAAAGATTGACATCTGCAGTTGCCATCAATTACGAGACATGAGTCTCTTGATTTATCATGCTCCGAGGCTTGCCAACCTCACAATTGAAGATTGTTCCGCAATGCGGGAACTGATTGGTCCCAATGTTGACGATTTCCATGTCGACGGAATATTCTCATGCCTCTTCGAACTTCACTTAACAGATCTTCCAGAATTCGAGAGCATTTGCAGGGAAAAGCTGCCTTTTCCTTCGCTGAAACGGTTGGAGGTCAGGAGATGCCCAAAACTGAAGAAGCTTCCCCTCGATAGAAGAAGTGCAAGGGGGCGTTCATTAGCAAATGTAGGAGAGCAGGAGTGGTGGGACCCGCTGCAGGGGGATGATCAACAGACCAAGAAGTTCTTCGCTACCAAGTTTAATGTCCTGGAGAAGCCCCAAAACGATTTTAATAGAGGGAGAAACATATGGATTACCCACCGTTTTAATCTCCGACGAACCTTGACCAGATAAAAAGTAGAGAGAAACAGAAGGAATACCGAGCAATAACGCGCTGACGGACAAAGACGAGAGCTTACTGGAGACTTCATGAAACACCATTATATAATTTCGTCTTCCTCCTCTCAGTAAGAAACCAACACTCTTCTCTTTGGTTAAAGTCTGCAGTAGGCTTATGTTTGCAGAATATTTTGACAGGTACTTTTCGGAGTGAGTTGATAAGTGAAATTGTCGGTTTCGCAGACGTCTGCTGGAAGCTAGCATTGCTATAATGGTAGGATGCTGATGCAGGTTGGAAGTCCCCTTGCACCAGATTTCAGCATCAGACAGCGTTTATGAGCTTTTATTGTCTTCTGTTTTCTCTAAATATTGAAATAAATCGCTCTGCTACTTCGGTGTTCCAAACTCGGGAAACAATTCCATCTTCTTTTTCAATGAAAGAGGCAAATCGTCTGCAGTGTGCACTACGTGAAAGGGTGTAACAGTTAATAATAGCATAATAGCATGTGCAACTCTGTTTTGCCCCTTACAATGAGTCATGTCGTGTATCGTGATGCTTCAACATTCTGATCGCAGCTCGTTGTCAGATGTGGATCATGTTTTAGTGTGTTCCCTCGACGAAGCAAAATTTTGTTATCTCTAATTATGGTCAAGTAAACAATGTAAGTAGGCATAAATGCGTTTCAAGTACAAGCGATATAATGATGAACTGAGAGCCTTGTTTTTCACAGAAACCTTTTCAATGCCACCGGAACGCCAGCATAGGTTTGTCCTGCGATTTGCATATGCAGGTAACCTGTAATAAGCTTGACGGCTGCATACATCAAGCACCGATGCATTTAAATGTGGATGTGAATGGCTCAATTCTCGGCCAAATATATATTAGAGAAACTCGAATTAAATTCATATCCCTGAACTTGAGATCATGCCATTTTCTTCCTGCTGTTGTTTCCGTTCGTTTACTGCCATATGGAGTCAATGTAATCGATTGGAAACAGAAAACAAAACAGAATTCTGCCCAATGGTTTCGGTTTAATTATCACCAATATGACTTGGGCAAATTCGAACGTATTTTACTCGAATTCCGTTTATAGTAAAAAATGAAAGATTTTGTAAAATAAAGCACAAACTTTAAGAGTGCGTTTGGATTTAGAGTTGAGTTGAGTTGAGTTTTGATTTTAATTGGTTTGTAATGATTGTGTTGTTGAATTATGAGAAAAAGTGTGAAATAGTAATGAATAGTTGAGAAGAAGTAATGGTTAAGTAATGATTGTGTTATTGAATTGTGAAAAAGTAATGAATAGTTAAGAGAATTTAATATTAAAAATTAAATTGAGTGATTAAAAAAATTTTAAAAATTTTAAAAAGTAATGATTGTGTTGTTGAATTGAAGATAAGTGGAGTGGAGTTGAGTTGAAAATTTTTAAAAAAACAAACACACCCTAAGAGTGTGTTTGGATTGAGAGTTGAGTTGAGTTGAGTTTTGGTTTTAATTGGTTTGTAATGATTGTATTATTTAATTATGAGAAAAGGTGTGAAAAAGTAATAAATAACTGAGAGAAAATAATGATTAAGTAATGATTGTATTGTTGAATTGTGAAAAAGTAATGAATAGTTGAGATAATTTAATATTAAAAATTAAATTGAATGGATAAAAAAATTTAAAAATAAAAAAAGCAATAATTGTGATATTGAATTGAAGATAAGTGAAGTTGAGTTGAGTTGAGTTGAACATTATTGGGAAGATTTAGCCAAAGTTTAACTCCATTAACTTTCTCGTTACTTCCTACAACATGTCACTATACCATCCGGTGAATTACTTTTAAATTTCTTTCATTAATTTAAAAAATATTTTAAAAATTAATTGTGTTGAAAAAAATATAAAATTCAAAGAAGGACAAAAAGAAAACTAGAGATAGTTATTGATCGTGTTCAAGTACAATCTCCGACTTACCCTTTAAAATTAGAACAGTGATGATCGGTTGGCTGGGAACGGCCTGATGGGCTACCACATATTTTCTTCTCTTCTCCCCTTAATTTTGTAATTTCTTTAATCATCAAAATTTTTCTTAATTTGTTTTATACGTGTCGGAAGCTACAGAAAAATTAATCAGACGGTAGGGAGGTCACTATTTTTTGGTTTTATAATTATGTATTGATTAGATACAGAAATTTCGTTCCTGCAATATATTATCAGGACTCCCGTCCATAATATCAGCGAAAAAAAGATCCTCATTATTAAAAGTAAAATAGAAAAACAAAAATGAACAGAATATTGATTGAGTAATAAGCAGTTCTAACTTTTACGCGGCTTCGATATTATCAAGACGCAGAGCAAATTAGTAATAGCTTCAACATTATCAAGGATTCTCTTCCGCAGGCAGTCTCGGAACTGAGAGCTAATGTAACAACGGCTTCTAGACTTGAGCCATCAGACGTGATTCACACCTTATCAACCTTTAAGCCTCGAGTCATCAGATGCAATCCGCACCTTGTGCACTGTTGGATCAATGGCTAAGAAGCCCAGTTGGATATAATATCAAATGTTTCCCTTAAACCTGAACACAGGGTTAAAATTTAAAGATCGTATCCTTTTATGCACAATAGTTTGGAATTGCACCTTCCCTGCTGGAGGAATTATATTGATGCAAAGGATGAAAGAAATTTGGAAGCTCGAAAATTTCAAATATCGAGTATGACTAGAATGCTGTTCACATGAATAGATGTTACTAACCGGTTTAACATTTACAGACAGGTTCACAAAATCTCTCTGAAATACAACAGAGAACGTTCTCACGGCTAGTTTACAATCTATGGGCTAATAGCACCAGATTCCGGCCAGATTGAATGAAAACAGGCAACATATTTGAACTTACCTAACACGGACAAGACTTGTTTGGAACATTTCAGGAGAGGAGAGAAACGAGAGATACAAACTCCTGAGTGACCCGACCCTTAGACCGGGTGTTGATGACAAAATGCTCAGGGTACTTCCTCAGCAGCATGAGCAGACCATACCAGGGTTTGCCCTGGGATTCGGGGCCCGGCCATTCCTCGGAGGTCAGGTATCTCCTCACCCGACTGTGGTGCCAGACATTACTGTAGTTCTCCACCAGCTTGATCAAAATACAGTAAATATAAGAAAATCCCAAGGAAACATCATATGAGAAAGATTACAAAGGCCAGACAACAGTTACTCGTGTTAAAAATTTAATGCGACATAACTGCGTGGAGCACTCTTTCCCTGCTGTCCCCGAGTAACAAAACTAAAGGTACTAATTCAATACACCTTCATTCAGCAACAGTGAGATACATAAACATAAACACAGCAAAGAACATAGAAAAGCAATATCTAAATTTTTTTTTTTCAACAACGGGTAGATCATAAGGAATCACAAATGACAGCATAGACATATTACAAGTGAGAGAGGAACCCCATTCCATCAAAAAACAACACAGAGATCGCACTATAGATGCCATAAACGCGAACAGGATACATCACTATACAACTATACAAGCAGCAAAAGGTTTTTACGGATCATATGAGGCACGTTGCATTTTTATCAACAGGAACTGGCCCAAACCGGAAATGACAAAAATTCATTAGAAATATCTGGAATTAATTGAGCGAAGCGGATTTTATAAAGCAGGGAAAACAAGAGCATATAAGGAAGCAGATAATTGCAGAAGGTTGACATCTAACCTCAGCATGAAGTTTATCCATGGGCATCCATTCCCCAGGGCCACAGACGTCGGAGAGCACTGTTGCCACAGATGAGACCACATCCTTCTCCTCCAACTGCAAAAGCTGCTGATTGTCGGCTTCCCTGTCGACTCTCGATCGTCCATCTCCCTTTTTCTCTACACGAAATTAAGCATCCAGGAGCAAGATCACATCCGCTTAAATGTAAATCGCCTATAGAACCATGAGTTCATTAATTTGGAAGAAGTAGTTCATCAAATTTGGAAGATGTAGTTCATTAAATTTGGAAGAAGTTGTTCATGTTACGTTCAACGACATTAACATCCGAAATTTCGAAGAAGCAAATAACTAAACCGCTGGCAACAAATAATTAAGAGAGACAACAAACAGGGTATTCGGTCTCCATAACCTTAAGCCAAACGAAACAAGGTTCAAGCATGACAAAACAGGCTTTTGAAAATGGAAAACAGGAGAATGTATCATAAAAACATATGGGGAAGATGATAGTTGAATGATTCATTAATGTGAATTATAACTGCCCATCTTCACCGAGAAATCAATCTTGCAGAGGTAACCCTTTCGGCACAGCACATCGATCTTCATCGTACAGGCCGATACACATGCCCTGCTAATCCGACAGCCCATCACACAAATCATAAACCATTGAAGCAATCAAAAGACTCCTCAAACAGCAGAGGAAGAAGACAAAGCTCCTGTCTTGATCAGCAGAAAACCCTACTGAGCAGCAAAACACCAGCAGCAAGGGAAGGATTAGGGCTTACCCGATGAACCCGCTAATCCCGGCTTTCCACCACCGTAACCATAGCCATCAAACCCTTCCCTCCTCAGTTTCTTCACAGCGCCGCCGCCGGTTCCACCACCTCCACCACCAATACCATCGTCATCCTCCTCATACTCCTCCATGTAATACTCCCTCCCCCTCCCTTTCTTCCCCCCTGAGCTGCCGCTGGTTCCCACAAGCTGGTACCCGTACGGCGGCGGCACCACTGGCACCGGCGCGGGAGGGGGTGCCACGTGGTGCCTTGGCCCGAGGGTACCGCCGAGAATGCTCCTTACGGGGAGGAGGAAATAGAACTCCTTGTCGCCGATCTGGAGGAGATCCTGGGAATCGAGCTTGACGGGTGGGGTACCGGGGAGGTGGAGGACGCCCTCGACGAGGCAGCCGTTCTTGCCGAGGACCTCGAGGGCGAAGCGCCGGCGGGAGAAGTCGTAGAAGATGCGGGCGTGGTGGCGGGAGATGTTCATGCCGCCGCCGAGGCTGGAGAGGTCGACGTCGACGGTGGACTTCTTGGAGTTGCGGCCGAGGACGATGGAGTAGGTCTGCATATAGTACTCAAAGTCCTCACCTTGCAGCTTAGCGAACCCCGCCTCCACGTCGCTGCCGCTCGACGCCGCCATGGCTGATCTGATCGAAATCGAACAGCTTGAGGATTCCTTTCTCCGCTTCAATCAGAATCAGAATCACAGAGGGAAAAAAGAGGGGTGTGAAAGACGAGAGGGAAGGGAGGGGCATTTTCGGTATTTTCCCAGGTTATTAGGCGAAGCCCCTAAACTTTGCTCCATCTCAATTGAGTTACTATAGTTTTAGAGTTCTCGCATTTCACTCCCTGTAGCTTGGTTGAACCGATTTATCCTGTACAAGTTTGCTCATCTGAGCGATCGAGTCGACAGCAAGAAGCGATGAGGCACCCACAATATTGTTACTGGTGAGGAACGGTCCTCAAAAGGGGGCCGTCGCGGGTAGTCTAGCGTGATCAAGTGAATAACTCCAACAGGACGGAGGCGGTTATATAAGGCAGGAAGTCTTTTTCTTAATATGCTTGCGTGCTTGGTGAGGGGTAGTTATAGTGGGCGTAGAGTAATGACGTCTCCCCCAGTGCAGTAGAAACTGATTCTAGTCTTTACCCGGACTTAGTTAATCGGGCATCTTACTTTTGTGCTTATCAGTAACTCCACCGCACAAAAGAGAGCCGACATCTAAAACGGCATCAACTCCAGAAGCATGGATGAACGAGAATGAGCTTGAGAACATCATTTCAGATCAAATGATGATCTTATTATAAGAAGCCAACAGGTAAAACTGCTTACGAAGAGCCCACCGACTTCTGAAAGAGGCCTCGGCATGAGGCACCAATCACCCAAGGCTGCATCAGATCCACTCACAGTCGAATACTATAGCGTGAAAGGAAACTTCAACTGATGCCATAATCCTTCCCTTTAATGGCTGCACATGTGAATGAATCTTCTCATCTATAGCTTCTCGCATACTAAGTACAATCTCCAGTGCACTTTTCGGTATTTCAGCAGCTCTCGATTCCTTCTCCTCGATTCTCATAGCGAAGGAGCAAGAAAAGAAGATACTGTCCTGGCTTTCACTGTTCACTTTGATGAAAACAATTATGCCTTTGGATAAATCTAGAGAAGCATGTGTCATTCCACATTACAGCATTAGACATGTGCATTTGCAATGGTAAACTCCTTCCATCTCCCTCCCAGTGAACTCTACTGTCCTTTCCTTCAACCAGCCAGAAAACAGCATCGGCATTTCCTTGGAGTTGCGCATCTCCCACCAATGTGTCGAATGCATAGATTTTGTTACCCCTATAAAACACCTCAGATGCTTTTGCTTACAAAGGTAATGTTGATGACTCTTCTACCCAATCGGTTTATCAAAGGACCGACTGAGTAGGAATTCATAAACCAAAATAAGGTGCTTTTACCGTCTCCTACTTCATACTTTGTCGCAGCATATATAAACTTTTTTCTCGAAATAGAGTTATGGGATTGTGTCAATAAGACCTTCGTTGTATTTCTTTCTCCTTTTTCCATGTTCTATTCCGGTCGACTACTTTGGCAAAGCTGGAGATTAGGATCACATTGAAACGTATGTAAAATTTGGGAGGCCAACTCTAAGGATCTGAAATATGGGACCCAAAATTGAAATTTGCATATTAATTACATTATATCTAATTTCCAAAAAATAAAGATGAAAAAAAGTTATTTACTTGTCAAAAATAGGAAAAGGGCCGGCCCAGACGGACTAAGTTGCGACCTTTCTCCGGTTGCCCGACGACAAACACCCGAACGTCCACCGGAGCTCCGACCATCCTCCGTCGTCGCCACTAGGACCGCCTTTGCCGACCGGTGAGCTCTCTCGCTTGAACTCTCTCTGCGTTTCTTTTGGCTTTCTTCCATTTCAATTCCTCCGGTGATTCCAACATTTCATTCAGGAGAGCGAAAATCTTCAAGTTTGATCTGAAGTTTCCTGCTTGTTTCAATCTACCACACATCCTCCATGGTTAGCTTGCTGCTGCAAATTTTCTCCATGTCATGTTACGTTTGAGAATCAAAGTCGATGTTTGGCTATGAAGGATTCAACTTTCTTATATCCCCTCTTTGGCATTGTGCTTGGAAGAGTCCGTTAGCTTAGATTAATGAAATTTGGGGCAGCCTCCTTTTTCTGAGATTTTGTTTTGGGAAGTCCATCCAAATATGCATCTTTGATCTTCTTCAAATTACATGTTTCGAATGAATTTTTCCTGATTTCTTATAGATTATGACCTTTGATATGGTCCTGTAATGATCCAGTGGAGACACATTAGCTGCAACACGGATAATCTTTTATTTTCTATCTTAAGTATGAACACCCGACTAATTCGATTAATCTCTTGCAGGTCTTGAAGATTCGACGATCTTTTGGTTCTGTCGTGATACTATAATTCTGTTTTAGAATTTAGAAGTGATCGGACCAATTGGAATCTGATGAAGCATATTTTCAAGATTATTACCTTACTGGTGGCAATCTCCGCCTTGTGGATTGGTCTCCTGCAGATGTCTTTAGTTCCACGAAGTCACACTTGGTTGGTGAGAACTCTTGCATTTCTTCTGTTGTTGAGACCTTATATGTCATACGATGTTGATGATACCAAGTGTCATTTCTTTGCAGCTGCCTATATATTTCATTGTTTCACTAGGGTGCTATGGTTTGCTGATGGTTGGCATCGGTCTGATGCGTTTCCCTACTTGTCCTCAAGAAGCAGCACTGCTGCAGCAGGTACTTATTCTTCCGCATGTTCTCTTTAACTAGATCTTATTAGTGCACCAGGAGCATGAAATATATCCACGCTTCACTCACGAGGAATATTTTTTAGGAAATAAGTTTGGTCTTTCCGATAACAATAAATTGTTGCCATAAATGTTGTTGGTAACTATTGTTGGGCGGGTTGGTTTGATCAATGCTATCAGAGGACCACCTTTCCTTAAGCTGTGGAGACACAAATTGGTACATGTTTGACAGTATGGAGTTATTTTTGTTGGTTCTTTTCATGATTGCTATGGACCTGGATCACATGGCTGTTAAGGGCAATTAGCTTGTGTTGCCTGTTCATTGGGGTTTGGCATGATAATTGTTGTGGTGTCAAATGAAACCTGATTTTGACAACTATATGATACTTTCGTTACGCTGCAGGTAGTTTGGAATTCTTATCATGCCTAAATGCTTTGAATACGTGAATGTTTAACGCTCCATGGGTGGACTGGGTAGCCTTATCGTTTTCGTGTAGATGATCATTCTGATACAAGTACTGAGTGGCATTGAAGCAGTTAGTTGTGACCTGGCTTTGGGTCTTTTGGGGGTTATCTTACATGTTTGCATTATGTCAGGAAGCTCATGCTTCACTTGCTCTCTCTAATTGAGGATGAAGGCAAGTTTACGATTGGTCCATTGAGGGTTAGGTCTATTCTTTACTTGGACGAGTTTGCAAAATTTGGCAATCTTAATTATTTATTTATGTGCAAGAAGAGGAAATTTGCAAAGTCATCATTAGACTATTTTACACGATGTCTTGTAAGTAGTTGAAACCATATATATCCATCTTCCGCTATTATTACAAGTGGCGACTGCATTAAGAACTTCAGATATCGGTCAGCACATATGGTAGCATGAAAGTTAGAAACCTTGTCAATGTAAGTGTTGGAAATTTTAAACAAATTAATACTGTTTCTGCAATTTCTTTCCTTAGCCTGCACCATCCTTTGCATGATCATTGATGATCGATCTGCAACTATGTTAAGGTTTAATAAGCGTGCGGATGTTGCGTTTTTCACATCCAAGCTACTTCCTACTCTTGCAGGACATTTCTGAAGCCAATGAGTTCTTGAAGCAAAGAGGGGTCGATGTTGGCTCTGACTAGGAACAATTTCTGGAATAGAGGGAACCTTTTAGATTACATTTACACTCAATTTTACGGCAAATGGGAGCCCCGGAACTGACGAATATTAGATGATATGCTTACCTGGTGAGACCTTGTGGTAGAATTGTGGAGATGGAATTTTTTGTAAGATTCTTTTGTTGGTCTGCTTCTAAAAAAATGTAGCTGATATTCTGAATCTCTGCTTCATTGGAAGCAAATACATTGACACTCTCTTTTCTTGTGCGGAAGACGAAATGGAGTAATCGGTTTGAGGTTTCATGAGAGGAATGTATGGTATAAAGCCTAACTTGCTCAAGCCGTGATAGAAAGATTATACGCTTCGTAGAATCTCTTAAAGAAAAATATGTTCATAAGAAGGCAATCAAATAGCAACTGCTATGTTTTTTATGCTGCAAGGAGAGATTCAGTAATGGTTTCTTCAATAGAGAATTAATTATATTTTCTTCGCTACAAAAAAATTATATTTCCTTCACTGGACAATTAATTGTATTTCTTTTCTTTTTTCCTTCCAAATCTTAAATAAATAATATAGATCATGTGAAACGTGGGGCCGTTGAAAATCAATGAATGGAGTTGCATTATAAATTGAGAGGGACATCCTTGCCTGTGATGATGTTTTTCCAACAGTGCAGACCAGCCAATTCATATATGCTTTATATGTATATGTATGTATGTGCATATTTATATCTTTTTTTATTTCATGAAAATGGTTTCTCAAGGCATTGGATTTTTAACGGCTAAAAAAACATTTTTCTGTGAAAAACAATTTAATGCAATTATTAATTCACATGTTCTCTTCTCTCCACTCTACAGATTCATTCATTCATTGTGACCCTTTTGAGCAAAATACAATAATTGTTCCTCTACCTGTCCATGGATTTCATTCCTGATAAATTGACTGCTATTTCTGAATCTCCAAGGAACAAATTACATAAAAAGAATAAATAGAGAAATAAATAAAACAATACTTTTCTGCATAGTAATGAAATTCTTTGAAGGGACTGATATAGGGATCAAAAGTTTCGGACATGAATTCGAATTCTGGTGATGATGCACGCTAACAAATGAGGACCGATGGTAACGAGACAAAAACATGAGTTTTATTGAAAATATAAGGTTGAAACGAAAAATCATGAAATAGAGGAAAACTGATCTCAGAAAACAAAATAGACAGAGACAGTATTTGATCCTATGTGAGCGTATATAATACATATATTTCGGGTTTGAGTGTGATGGATGAAGAAAAATGTGTGGATGGGAACGTTTTACTATTTAATGGGTCTACTAGCTCAAATTAAATTAGTCGGGATCCATTGAATTTTTTAATATTAATGTGAATACTATATATATTTAGTTAGGATAAGAAAGGAAGAATAAGTGCCAAATTTCATTTTAATGGCTCAAGAAACTGTTCGAAAACAAATTCAGAAAACCACTTTCAGTTTTCTGTCAAAAAGCAACTTATTTTCAGTTCGAGCAAAAGGAAATTGAGCCAATTTAAGAAAAGACAAAAGAAACTAGAAACCTCGCCCCAAGCCTAAGAAGAAACAAAACAAGCAAATGTTCAATAGATTTTTAAAAAGGAAAAAATATATACCATAGCATAATCTTTTATTTTTATGTCAATTTTACCACAACTTTTTAAAATTACATTATATAGCACAACATTTAGGATGTAGTGTCAATATAGCATGACGTTAATTTTTTCGTGAAAATTAAACAAAAAGCAGATGTGTGGCACATATGAATGAATAGTGGATCCAAACTCTTATCACATCCAGAATAATCCATATTCCGACTAGCCTAGTACCCTTTTGCTCACCCGACTTCTTCACCGTCAATACCCGAATCTCATTCCCGCCTCTTTACATACGAAACTACTCTTTTTGAAAATAATTACACCATCAATAGAATGAAAAAAAAATCATATATTAAACTTATTACATATCATATAGTGAACAATTGATGAAAAATTGATAAGGACAAAGAAAGCTCATTCCTATGAAATGAAATGCATATCTTAATTCGTTTTCATCTATGGAAACAAAAGAGGGAAAGTATGAGAGAAAGACTAGGATGAAGAGGAGAAGAAAGGGCAAAGCGTTGAATTGAAGAGAAATTGGGATTGCAGTGAGGCGATAGATGTAAGAAGAGGCGATAATGGGATTCGGGTATTGATAGGAAGGGAGTCGAGTGGGTAAAAAAACACTGGTCATGTCGGATTATGGGTTATTTTGCATGCAGCAAGAGTCTAAGTCCAATATTCATTCATGGGTGCGTCACATCAGTCTTCCACCGACGTCATGTCATAATTAACACTATACTCTAAACGATATGCTGTATACTGTAATTTTAAAAGATTGTGATAAAATTGACACAAAAATAAAAAGGTTGTGCTATAATTGACACTATATCCTAAACGATGCGTTACATAGTGTAATTTTAAAAAGTTACGATAAAATTAATACAAAAGTAAAATAGTGTATTATGGGATATATTTTTCTCTAAGAAAGATTTCTGCTGCGCAAGAAACCTCAGCTATTTCATCTGTTTTCACAGAAAATGCTGTTTTCCGCAAAAACAAGAAACAGTTTCCACGGAAGGCCAAAACTGAAGAACACCTCTCCCTCTCCCTCTCCCTCTCCCCCTTTTCCTCTCTGTAATTTCAGAGAAAACATTTCTAACTTTTCCAGCTCACTTCAGAACTGTCCACTCCTTTACGAACATCTCTCTCTCTCTCTCTTCTCTCTCTCTCTTCCTCTCTTCTCCGTGTCTCCATTCTCTGTTTCTCTGGAGAGAGAGAGAGAGAGGCTTTTGGGCATTGCCCATCTGCTCAGAGCCCAGCTAGTAGATCCAATGCGTTAGCGCAAAGCCCTAAGAAGAACCTGGGAAGCAGAAGACGAAGAAGACGAAGAAGGGGAAATGGGCGTGTTGAGCGAGTCGCTCTGCTTCTGTAAAGGAGTGAGCAAGTCTGAGAGGATGAAAGCTACGATTTTTACCACTAACTCTCCGGGCATGGCCTTAATCTCCGGCGCCGGCACCGGGTTCCTGATCCACCGGAACCTCCTGCTGACCACCCACGTCAACCTCCCTTCCATCGTCGCCGCCGAGTCAGCAGAGATCCAGCTCCAGAATGTAGCCTCCGCAACTCTGTTTCCTCACAGGTCCTCCTCTTCTTCTTTCGAAGTTCTCTTTTTCTTTTTTCTTTTTTCTTTTCTTTTTTTCCATTCATTTTCAAATTTCTGTTTTTTAGCTCTATTTTCCATTTTCTTGGAAAATGATAGTGGGAAAAAATCCCAATCTTTTCAGCTGTTTTGGTCAATTTTTGACAATGTTGGATCCTAGTGATTGACAATCATTGATCAGGGAAGAAAGTGGTAAGTGTCAGATTGCATCTAGGTAAAAGATAATAATCACTTACTTTCTGTACTGGACAAATCATAATCATAGGAAACAGTTAAAATACATTCAATTCCCATTTTGTCTGGTCTTACTATGTTGAAGAGATTAACTTGATGAAGTCATAGTGCGTTATCAGTTCAGTGATTTTGACTTTGTGGGCTTCTTCCATTTGTTGTGTATTGAGCGTAAAACACTTCCTCAATTTGGTCTGTCTGGACTTGATTTGATTTCTTACAGCGATGTGATTTGACATAAAGCAGTGAGATTTGTTGAAGGTATCCCTACAGTTGTACTGTGGTGCCAATTTGGTGCCTTCCATCAAACTGTTCGAAGTAAAGTTGTTGTCGACAACAATGTCAACACTGGTTGTATGTTGTGCACAACAGTTGATTGTGTGTCTCCGGTTTTCCTTGTAAAAACGCAATAGTGTTGAGCTCTATTAGAGCAGAAGAACTTTGAGAGGATCTGTAGTAAGGCATTAGCAGTTAAAAGATAGGTTTCTCGGTTCAATTGCTTAGCGTTTGTACTGTTCGGGGGTGCTTAAGCATCCATCTTGTGATATAGGGTAGACTGATTCGGATACTTTAAATGTTAGTCAGAGCTTTGGCCATTGAGAGAGATGAATATGAAGAAGGTTCGGTGGTGAATCTTTTGGCTTCTTCCGTAATACTCCATGTTATATAACAGGTTTCCGGGGATTTCTCGGGATAAATGTGTTGATGAGATTGGTATTGTGATAAAATAGTGGGATGGAACAATATACGATATCTATCAAGCATGACAGACTTCTTTTCTTTTGTTCTAATTTGTGTAGAATTCACTTGGACACTTGAATGTTATGCTGATTTAAGTTTTCATGTCCTCCGTGACTGCACATCATGAACTTTTCAGCTGTGACTAAATTGACAGCGGCATGGATCTCTGGTTGAATTCATTAAGACGTTTTGATGTTTGTGTTGTCAAGATGCATTGGATTTTTTGCAGCATTTCTGGTTAGCAAGTCAGTTTCATATCATTTTTCTTGTGGTTTGCAGGTTCTTTATTACCAGTTCCGTTCTCGATCTAACTATAGTTGGCTTAGATTATAACTCAGATGGAGACTCAAACTCCCAGAGTCAACACCCTCTTCACTACTTGAAAACGTGCCAGAAACCCAATCTCGACTTGGGCAGCATCGTCTACTTATTGGGCTACACCGACAAGAAGGAATTAACCATTGGAGAAGGGAAGGTCGTAATTGCCACTGATAATCTCATCAAACTGTCCACTGGTGGGGTCCCTTGGGGCCTGGGCTCTGCAGGGTTCGACTCTCAAGGTAACCTCGCTTTCATGATCTGCGACCCGATGAAGCTGGCAACATCTCCCAACACAAAGTCCTCTTCTACTTCTTCATCTTCTACTTCATCTTCGTCAAAGAGGGATGTTGGGGCTCAGTTTGGGATCCCAATCCCAATAATATGTGATTGGTTGAACCAGCACTGGGAGGGAAGCCTAGATGAGCCGAACAACAAGCCTAAATTGCCCATCATCCGACTGATGTCAGCGGGCCCAAGGGCGGAGCATTCCTCTGCTTCTTTTACTCTCCGTCGGGTTTTTAAATCGACAGAAGCTGATGATGATGATGATGGAGGGACCCCGTGTTCTTCAAACTTAGCCCAGAAAGGTCAGGACCATGCGGGATCAAGCTGTACTATTCCTCCAAATACAGGCATCGGGGAGACCAAAAATAGTACTGACCCTCCTGGGACCCGCTTGCTGGGAATTCCAACTCCTGAAATATATGAATCTCCGAAAGTCACCTCGGTGCCTATGCGTCGAAAAGAAAGTAACCCAGTTCAGCTTTTAGATATTAATTTCCCACCGAGATTTACTAAACCTGCAGTGCCACTTCGACCGCCCAAACTGCTGATCCCTCATTCCGATGAGAATTCCGTCAAAGAGCTGCCATCTCCTCAACCAAGCTCACAAATAAAGGAAGACGACAAGACCGACGAAGCAGAACCAATCAATCACCGTGCAGTTTCAGAGATTTCTTCCTCAGGTTCTGTTCAAGTGGCCCAAAGCGAGGTCCAGTCTTGCTCATCGCCTTTAGAAGCTACTGAGATGAATGCTGGCTTCAGCAGTGAAGAGGAAACCATGTACTCCGCAGAAACTGCAGAGAGCAGGAACTACACAAGCCCGAGAGAAGGGCGGTTCCAACAAGTCGGGAGGAGCCAGAGCTGTGTTGGCCACAGCAGATGGGCCCCGCCAGGGAGCTCGACCACTGCTGCTCGGAGGGCTTTGCTTGAGAAGCAGAGGAGCTTTGTCCATGGAAGGAAGGTCCACTCTCAAGGGGCGAATTCTCAGAGGAGTAATGACTACTTCAGCCCGACTGTGTCTTCAATCATGAAGAAGAGAAATAACTCGGAGCATCATCAGCGGACGCACCAGCAGATTAGGCCGAGGCAGAGTGCTGTGAATTCATCTCCGAGATGGGCGTTCTGAAGATCAATTTTCGATCAATGCAGGACCCAAATGAGACATTGCATATAACCCCTTTTTTTCCCTTTATGTTGCTATACAGTTTTGTACTTCGTGAGCATTTCGAGTTCCCAATATAAACTGTAATTAATGACGATGTAGAACCTACCATGAATAAGGAATGGTTAGATCACTTTCCTTTCAGATAAGTTACTAGTGCTTGCTTCTTTGATACTGAATACTGTTCTTTGGAAGTTTACTGGATTGATCAAATCACATTACACAGAGAAATTATACCCGAAACTACAGCCAGTAAATTTTTCAGTTGACAGTCCCCAATTGAAGGCCGTTTGCTGTATTTTGCAGCTAAATCTCACATGGTTATGGATTTTCGATTGTGTTTCAATGGAAGCTATCAGAATTCTCCCCATAGGTAGCAACTTCAGACGCACAGTAATGCTCTGTTCCATTAGGCCATCAATGAAATTGCTTAATTTCCTATGAAGAACTATCAGAAGAGCCTAACAAGACAACAAACAGAGAAACTGTGCCCAGCGGGAGCCGCACATTAAAAAGCTTGGACCACGTCTGGTGATCCTTACTATAGTTGTCGACTGTGCCATGCATTTTGGCATTAATACCAATTCTTAACCGAGCTAAGAAAAGATTCCATCATCACTGCATTTGGCACTATAAGATGGGGGCAAGATCCTGACTAAGATGCAGGAAGGAAAAGGAGAGTTGAGTGAATATGGAGAAAGCTGCTAAACGATCTCTTGCTCTGATTCTCCTCCTTGTGGCAGTTTCATTCCAGGGAATGGAAGGTGAGAGAGACTTACCAGGGAAAGGCGAAGTCTACAGCCCACAGCACTTCTTCCGCTTCTGGCCATTTCATTTCCCATGGATCGGGGTTCCTTGGAGCCATGGATCGACGAGGTAGGGCAAAATGCAGTCGAAGGTGATCACGCATGACCCAAACGGTGTGGAGAGGAGAGCCCATGGAGCTGGGTCGAGTAGTTATGTCATCTAATGAACTAAGATGAATAATCTAATCATGTTTGGTTTAGAACCGTGTGCGCTTTGTGTCTCGGTGTTTATGTTGTGTGTGTGTGTTTGTTGTCTGTCCCCTAAATTCTGTTAGTGTTAGGCTAACAGCTAATTAAACTATGTTTGTCTTCAATAACTTCCGGTATTATGAACATGTCACCAGTGAACATTAACCAAAACTCTAATGTCCGGAATATTTTTCCAGCTCGACTGACGTGAGAAAGAACTTCAATATCCGTGCTCATGGAACCCCTGAAAGATGGGAAGCACAAAAGTATCAGCAGTGACTGACATATTCGAGTGATGAACAGAGCTTCTCTTTTCCGAAACTGAAGTTCCACGAAAGCATCCTAATCCTGTATATTCGCGATGATTCGATTGGTTCTGCATCAAGAAACCCTGATCATCAATAAAATCTTAAGTATTTCAGCTTAGTTTCTAGATGCATATAAAAAATATTAACAAAAAAATTCAAATATTCGGACTAACTGGTCACTGGCCTAAATATTAACAACGAGTTCAAGTAATAACAGAGACAGAAGGTTCCAACAACTGTATCAAGTCTCACATGAGAAATAACTATGTTGCAAATACATCAGTTTGAACAATACAATGGTGATCTGATGCCTGGACTAAGTTTCGGTCCAACTGATGCAAGAAAAACGGTGCCAATTCCCTCCCCGAGCTCAAAGCAGCTTGTCCACCCTGACATAGGAGAAAAGCCATCAGCAAAATAACCAACAGTTGGAGCAATAAACAGAGCTAATCTTGGGAAAGCTAAGGTTGCATGATATAGATAAACAAAGTTATTCTACGTTGTTGTCCTCAAGTAAAATGTTTCAAAAGTCGCTATCTGGACTTGTTTCCTGAATTCGTCCGAAAGTTTAGCGAGTGTATTCATATACAACTGACAAAACTTCCCCACTCGAAAAAAGGTACTTCGAAATCTTTTCACTTCTGTTAAATGACAATACTGCATATTTGAAGTGCTAAGAAATTCCAACTTACCGAGCATAGATCATACTAAATTGGTAGCAGGTAGGAAGACCCTGATGAGCTCCCTCACGGTCACACGCTTCCTACAAGTAGGGCATTTTGCTTGAGAAGCAATCGCTTCCCTGATGCAGGCTTTGCAGAATATATGGCCACACTTTGTGGAAGTCTCCTCGATGAGCGGACCCATGCAGATTGGACAAGTGAAGGTGGGCTCCTTGGGAGGAGGAGCTGGCTTCTCCATCAATACCTTTTAAAAATAAGCTTCCCGTTTTATGGAACTTTGATATCTAATAATGTCATTTTTAAGAGACATAGAGAAACGTGTATATGCATGCACAAGTTACCTACCAATTTAAGCTAAAATTTATCCCCCGATCATCTAAATACTTTCCATGCCAATAGCATAAATGTACACAAGAAACCATTCATGGAGCACAAGGACAAGCTAATATTCACTAATCAAGCTCCTATTAGTTTGAGCATGATGAATGTGAAATCATTGAGAACAAAGAATTTATGCTCTGAATCAACTAGGAAGTTCAAAACAGAGTGAAGGATGCACATTGAGGCACAAGGGCAAAGACAAACAGAATACAAAAGCATGTATCCACCGTTGATTGAAATGCAATGATAACATACTTTGCTTTTGGGGATAGTCAGCCTAAATTGGTATCATCATAGAACAATTTTTGAAAGTAGAAGTAATCTAAACAATATTTAAAAATCAGATATTTCTAGCAATCGTATATCCCCAAGCACATTTTCCACAAGAAAGGTCCCAGCAAACGAAAGATCAGACAGGTTTTCATATGATAAGATCCTGTGCGATACAACCGTCGCATTCATCACATCAGCTACTATGCAACTAAGCATGCAAACTTAACATCTTCTCAGTCATAGTAAAAAATGGTGACCCATTTGCATGCATGTTCTTTCCTATGTGAGGAAATGAAAGTATGTCAAGGTTACTAGAATTTCACTTCCCCTAGATCGACATGAACAAAGATAAATATAATTTTTCCAACAGGAATCACTTGACAACAAAATGATCAAACTGATAACATGTACTACTTTATTACTGAAAGGCCAATCATTAATATGATTATTACCAAAGAGTTCCCACTGCCCTCCAAATTTAAAGAGTGATCACAATCAATAGAAGGCTGGCCTGCTGGAATTCTTCTTCTCTTGTTGCCATGTGTCATTGCTTCTGCAATAACCGAGACACAGTAGAGAGAACCATTATGAAAAGAGAAAACATGGACTACGATGTGAAAGGATAAGCAGTCAAAGAAAAAGCCTACAATCCAAATAGATTAACCGAAAATCTAAGTTAATATCTAACCTTTCGATGGGTACATTGTTCAACTAGCTGTACTTTAGGCGGACACAAAAATCAGTGACCCATATATTTTAGCAACAATCAACTATCAAATACCTTTCGTCCATGTAGAACAAATTAAATTCCAAAGTATAGGACAACTAAGAATAAGTACTGTCATTTGCACCTAGAAGGGCAAAATTATACTTGTCAATTACCACCCGGGGGGAAAAATTAAAGTGCTCTTAACCTAAGTAAAGATGATAACAGCAACTCGCTTCAATAAGTTATGTGCAAAGGTTATGATTATTCATAATGGAAATCTTACAAATTACCAACTTATGCATCATTACCAATCATGCTCAGGGCAAGCAGGCTCAGAGACAAAGGACTTATGTTTCCACATGCACATGTTTCAAGAAAAGAAGATCACTGGCCAATAGCCAAACTCAGAAAAAAAATAAATTAAAATAAAATCTTCATTACCTGTATCAACATCCACAATAGTGGCCCTTCCACGGTTCCTTTGAGACTTGCTTTTCGCCTGATATCATCAAAGAGACCAAAAGCACTTAGAACGGCAATGCGATGAAGAAGACATATAAGCAATGTGGAATAGAAAAGAAGAGATGACAAGCATGGTACCTCAGCAAAAGCACTAGGAGAGCAAAACACAACATCATCATCATCATCAATTGCTTCAACATCAATTGTAGTTATCGCATTGACCGGTTGAGGTGTAGCCTGAGTAGAGGTGCCTTCCTGCTCTGGATTTTCAACAGGTGGCGTGTTAAGGTCTAAATTCAGTAATGTCTTCTTACGTCGATAACCTCTCAATGGAGGACTCCTCCCTGCCCGAGTGCTCATTGTATAAGGATGCTCCCTGAATGCAACTTTTTAAAGCCTGAAATTCATACATATCCAAGAAAAGGTGATTATAAAGTTCCCCTCCGATATTCAGTTACTTTGCAGAAAAGGGAGAGCACTTTCCTAGTAATCATCTATTCATTCACTACAATGGACAGATGATATCAACTAAACAGTACAAGGTATCTTCCCAACTTAAGTCTTTTCTTTCGCTTTGGCACTAATGCTTCTTGAAAGAATAATAGTGAACAGTAGAAATACGTACAAGCTTCAAAGATGCGTAGATTACAAACTAAATTGTATGAACAATCTGACATTACCTTTGGAGAATCATCAGACTGAAAAGTACATTAGCATTCTAAAATTTAAGCACCAAACATATATTGATTCCACAGTAAATTAAATCTGAATCCTTCTATAAATCTGAAATTCATCTTAATGTAAAAGCAAATTCAAAATTCTTATTGTCCACAGCAAAGAAAATGCCACAAACAAGCATATCTTGTCACTTTGAAGAAATCCAAGATGCCTTATCAAAATATCCACCTAAACTCGATATTTAAGTTGGTTGAACGTGAAACTTCACAAATTTCTTATAGTCCACAGAAAAAGATACCATCACACAAATTATCAAAATATTCACCCCTATTACTTCACTATAAGATGTGACGGAACTCTTAAATGCAAAAGCTCTAATTTTCTTAAACTTAGGAGCAGAGCTCCCATTTTTATATTTTCTTTTTGCATTAGCTTCAACCGGTCACACCTTTGAAAAAGAGAAGCAACATAACTAACAGCAAGCTAGCTTTACAATCAAGTTTTTACGTTTGTCCTAAAACTATAGAATCCAATTGGCAGCATATTTCAATAGGACGCCATTCCCCGATCGGTTCCAATTGCAAAAGCCAAACCCGGTTGACCACAAGTCCGAATCACGATCATGATGTTTAACATCAATATTCCATCTTTTTTTCCCCCCCTCGAAATTCCTCCACTTTTTCATTTGGTCAAGTAGAAAATCAGCAAAAACAGCGACCAAAAAGTCCACCAAAGTCCAATTACAAAAGCCAGACACAGCAGAGCACAACTTCCAATCACGATCATGATGTTCTCAAAAATAAAAAATCTATCTTTTTTTCCCCTGAAATTTCTCCACTCCTTCAACCCGTCAAGTAGAAGAATGAGTAAAATGAAGAAATGAAGCTACAAATTCTAGAAAATTCAATTCAAACCGAAACAAAAGGTACTAAACCGCCGCAACAGCCAGCAACAAGATAGAAGCCAGGGGTACATAATAATATCCGATGATCGAGCCCAAAAACCTCACCAAAAACCACAACGGACCCGGCGGATAACACCGGAGTACGAATAAATCAGAGAAAAAACCAGGAATTTTGAAGAATCCGGGAGACGTTCGGCAACAGCAACTAAGCAAGTCAGACGGACGGAGGGGCAACGTGAATTCCGGCAAACGTACCTACACAATCCGATGCCTGATAGCAGAGCGATCCGGTCTCAACTTCAGAAGAGCCGATCAGAGACCAATATATACCAAGACACAGAGATAGATAGAGAGAGAGAGAGAGAGAGAGAGAGAGAGGGGATTCACCAAATCGCCATATATTCCCTCTCTCGCTCACTCGGTGAAGAAGGACGGGGGGGGGGGGGGGGAATGACATTGACAGGGAAGGAGGAGGAGGAGGTGGGGGACCGGGATCGGGTGGGGCCCGGGGGGAAACGGGTCGGCAGAGGGCATTAAAACGTGAGGGCTTACGCCAAACGTTGGTAAAGGTTCCGGGTCCTCGGGTCGGTCCCGCTTCTTGAAACGGATTCTTTCGTGGGCCGAAGATGAGCCCAAACATTTGAATCACATGAAATTGCACGTCTGGAGGAGGCCATTTTGAAGCAATTGATGATGATGTCAAAATTGAGGCTGCGGAGTACTACAAAAACTTATTAGGATCCTCTAATCCTCAAGTCTCATCCTCTCCCTCTCGACTCGAGTAGCATCCATTATGCAGCACAACTTAACGGGCTCCCGAATCTCCTCTCTCTCGGAGGAGGAAATTACCAGATAGGGAGTTAAAGAAGTCCTGTTCAGTATGCCAAAGAACAAAGTCCCCAGGCCTTGATGGATTTTCTCGTTGAATTTTTCCAGAGCTCATGTGAAGTCACAGGACAAAGTGTGTTGGATGCTGTTCTGGATTTCTTCTCTTCAGGGAGACTATTAAAGCAGGTAAAATTCCAACATTATCACTCTAGTGCCCGAGAAGTTGAATTTTGAGATTATGAAAGACTTCGGACCTATTTTCCTGTTGGATGGAGTCAGGATCCAAGCTTTAGGTCCTGATGGTATTCACGATCTGATCTGCTCGAACAACACTCCAAGCTAACCTGCACGAAAAGACGTCGAGGGGGTTCCTCGATTTCTCCCTACGATGCTTAAGTCAATCTAGGGTTTGTTTCAATATTGCATTAACCATATATAACATACTGACATGCTCATATAGGAGAAAGGATATGTGGGGCTATTTCAGAGATACTCGAATATAAATATATTCAATGAATATTTGATGATACGAACTATTCTGACTGAGGAAACAAGAAAGATAATGCTACATGTCCTGTAGATAATCGCCTGGGCCCAACCTAGTCACGGGCTTGGGCATGTTAGGCCTCGTCGCTTACTTTTGGCCTGATGGGCCAGCATATTAGACTTGCATGATGGGCCTGGACTCGGGTCTCTGAGCCCGAGATCCATCATTTGCCCCTTGTTTGGTTTCTGACTTGTCCACGAAGAAAACACATTGACACGCATTAGCACCCGATTAGTTTAGATGCGAGCACACGGATCGCCAATAGGGGTATCAATATGGTGTGTTCTGGCCCACAGGACCCCACTAGAAACACAATGGACATGCCCCTTGACCGTCAGATAGTCACGTCGTCTCTACTTCATATGTGACGTCAGGAACTATCAGCCGTCACTTCGTCTTCCGAAATTATCCACGCGGGGCGTAAGGTGTCATAATTACCCATAGCATGTTCCGATGCTTCGCTTACTTCTTTCTTCCTTTTTAAACCGATTCCTCAATATTCTTCCACCATTTATCCTCTATAACCCCAAGCTTTCTCCTTCTTTCTCCGCCGTGAGCATCCCTGCATCATCGTCTCCACTGTCTTCCCTGTAACTACAATGGCTGAAGGATCATCTTCAAGAGTCGAGGATGAGGTTACCGCTTCATATGAGCTTTTAATCCTGGTAAATTGCCTCCGGAAGTTGTCATTCTTCGATGCTGTAGCGGAGGGAATGCTCCACTACGATGATGGCCTCGAACTGCTCAGCCACTATGTAGCATCCACCAGTGCCCGAGATGACCAGATCTTCGTTTACCCTTATCAGATAAAGGCGGGCTTGCAATGG
Organism: Punica granatum; assembly: GCF_007655135.1. NCBI lineage: Eukaryota > Viridiplantae > Streptophyta > Magnoliopsida > Myrtales > Lythraceae > Punica > Punica granatum. The sequence continues at coordinate 23,677,665 of NC_045134.1, read as the reverse complement.
CCCCTCCACGATTCTATCCTCGAGATTGCAAGATACTATAGGATTGCCCCCACTCAGTTAACCCCTCACGCTCTCAGAGTCTTGTTTACATTTTTCATCTATTGCAAACCAAGGTTGTCAGAATCGCGATTCTACCTAGAATCGGTTGAGGGTCGTGGAATCGTAAATCGTAGAATCGAATCGTGAATCGTAAGATTCTACCTAAAATTAAAAAAACAGCATATATATATATATACATACCAAATCTCATGTCAGAAATAGTAGAAGTAAACATTAAATGATAAATCTTGTTGCTTTCTATTTCGTTCGTCAAAATCAGATGGTGTTTAGTTTTCACGAGAGAGCGCTCCCACTACAATAACCTCAAATGAAATTTTTTTATTACGATGATAAACCTCAAATGAAAATTGACATAGTACCGTGGTCACGGATATTATAGGCGAAGTTGTTTTTTCTCCCTAACTTCTTCTTGGTCTATTCCTTCTTGGAATCATCTTTGCATCTAAAAAAGTCAAAAAAATTTCAGCCTAAATCATCTCAAACCATACGACAATCAGGAATTGGCCGGAACTCAATTCGAAACAGTTCCAGAAAATTTCAAAATCCCTATCACTTACAGTCAGGAGACAAGTTTTAAACTTTTCATAAAATAAGAGAACCGATGAGCAATATTGTTGCACAATGAGAGAGATGAGGGGGGAGAGAGAGGGGGCATATGACTTTGGGTTGAAACTAGAATCGTAGAATCGGTCTGATTCTACGATTCTGCAATTCGAATCGCGATTCAGTCACGATTCTATCTTTTCGATTCATGCCATGGAATCGGAATCGGTAACCACCCCTTGCATCGTAGAATCGTAAGATTCTACGATTCGAATCGCGATTCTAACAACCATGTTGCAAACGTTGCTGCTACATGTAGTCATTAGTCATGTTCAGACACTACTTCAGGCTAACTAATGTAGGGGCTCGCAATAACGCCATGTACTTTCTTGAGGCGCGTACAAATGTGATGGGCTCTCCCATCATCACGACAGATAAGAAGTCAAGCTTTGTCTGCAAGAAGATTTACTTTCTTATCTCGCGAAAAGATTGGTCATGGAGAAGGGGTCCATTTCTCGACAAGCCGTCGCGTCTTCTAGCTCACGAAGTCGCGGAGTGGAAGAAACGCTTCCCTGAAGGGTTCCACCCGTTGAATCCAACAACTTGGGTCAACGAGGCCAACTTAATCAGGGCTAAACTTATTCTTGCAAGTCGAGGCGATGTTGATTGGGTATGTACATGTACTTTCAAATTTTTATTTTCAGAGTCCCTCGACAACTATGGATTCGGGTATTTACTGGTTGATTCTGATGACGATGATGATTAAAGGAAGGCGACCTTTTCCCCTAACCAAGGGTACCTAATGAAGGAGTCGCGAAAGAGAAAACGACAGCTCGATGACGCTTTTGATGAGGTCGAGGACGAAGATGCGGGCTTTGAGAAGACCACCTTCTTCCCTTTGGCTAAGGAGCCCAGCCTTCAAATTGGGGATAAGGTTGGTACAACTGCCCCAAATAGACCGACTTCCCCTGCTGCACTTTAGTCGCGCACAAATGAAGAGGTGGTTGACCTCAAAATCGAGGAGACCTCTAGAATCCCTCGACCAACTAAAGCCATTGCCCCAAGTAGCTCAGAATGCGCAACGACAAAAGACATCATATCAGATAGTGCTGAAGCGAGGAAGCGTCTTGAACTTCCTTCAAACTGGAATGTCACTGACAAGAGCGACTCCAGAGATCCTGAAGTCGCCACTCAATTGCTTCGATTTACTGTCATCCTCGATGACATCAATGACAGAATCGGGGAAACAGATCGCTAGTATACAATGCGCGTCCTCATTGTCGACTGTAAGTGCGTGAGTATCTACTTTCCTCATTATCTTTTGAAGTTATATTCTCGTGTGATTCGAATAGCACCATACTTTGCCTTTTGTTGCAGTAATGCTTTGCCATCTTCCAAATCATACAATAGTAAGGGATTGATGGACTAATCATCCAGGGCTTGCGCGACGACGTGAAGAAGCTGAGCGACATGATCCAGTCGCTCAACAAGGAGATAAATGAGAAGGAAAGGGAAAAGCGAGCCATGAAACAGTCGCTCGATTAGACCGACAGACTATTTGCTAAGGCTTAGGATCATCTGAATGCGGTCCTATTGGAGGAAAAAAATAACTCGACGATACCCTGTTTGTCAAGAAGTAAAAGCTTGATAAGTGCATCAACGATCAAGCCTTACTCGAGGTGGAACGCGATCACTGGAAGAAGGAGGTGGAGCAGCTAGAGAAGGCCCTAAACGATATGGAGAGAGATCGATTCATCGCACTGAAAGAAGCTGAGGAGCAGAGACGTGATCAAGCACGAACACAGACGCGAGCTGCGTCTGCAAGCTGCCCAATTTCTTTTCCAGAGTCTTAGCGCTCTAAGAGAGGAACTGCTCAAAAAGCATGACTAGGACTATGTCTGGTAAGACATGGGTTTGTTCTTGGCCATCCCTCCGTTGGAGAAGTGCCTTAACATCCCACTTGAGAAGTCCATATGGCCCAAGATGCGTCTGGCCGTGTCTTCTTCTGCTCAAGTTGTCGAGTCATCTCCTCTTACTCCAAGTGAGGGAATTTCAGAGGCCACTCCCCTCGTCTCGATTGAAGAAGATCGTGTCAACATCGAGGCAACTAGCAAGCCTCATGTTGATGCTTAACTCATTTTTGTTTTCCCTTTCATTCCCTCATGATTTAGTGGTGTTATTGTAATGAACTCATGAGGATTTTTACAAGTCTTAATTTTGAAGCGTCTCATCTTCTCGCAATTTCCCTAACTCCTCGACTTTTCTTGACTCCTCATCAAGGTAGAAAATCGATTGCTACCATGTTAGGGCCTTGTCAAACGCAGATATTTCCTAGAAACTTGATCAACTAACTCAAGTATTACTTTAGGCGCGATTATAATCAGGACACCCTTATTGCTTTTGTCTGACAATGTAATCGATCTTGACACTGTTCATGATTTGAACTTGAAGTCGTAGTCTCCCATAACTTAAGACAGATGTCGCTGGGACTGGAAAATAGAACTTTTACTCGACTAGATTAATTAAATATATGGAATATTTATGTTGCCTTAGGCAAATAGAACAATAAGAAATTGTCGAAAGCGAATAAAGCCTTAGACAATCCGTTCTTATTAATTAATCTGGATGGTTAGAGTCGAGTGAAAACTGGGCACTCCGTCTCAGTTTGCAATATCGAAGTGACTGGAGGCGAGTAGGGCTTGTTGCTCTACCTCAGCCATTCCGATGGAATGATTGGAGGCGAGCAGAGCTTGTCGCTTTGTCTCAGCTAGTCCAATAGAATGATTGGAGGCGAGTGGAGGTTAAACGTGCTCCGTCTCGACCAGTCCGATGGAATTACTAGAGGCGAGTAGAGGTTGGATGATCCATCTCGGCCAGTCTCTTAATTGAAACCGTGGTGATTTAGTTGGCAGCCATTTTAGAAATAATGCATGCATAATTTATCAATATGCGGTGTTGGGAAAAACGCGCACTTTATTCATGGACAATACTAGACTGGCTCAACAAGGAGCTATTGAAATTGGAAAACGTAAAATGCTTGAAGTAAATCTATCATGCATGAAATAAACCTAATGCTCAGAATCTTAAATTTGCGCGTACCCCTTTACTGGTAATACTTGCGAAGATGCTCTTTATTAAAAGGGTGCAATAGCGTTTTGCCTTCCATGTCCTTTAGTAGATACATTCTCGGGCCGTAGACTTTGTCGACCTGATATGGTCCTTCCCACTTAGGAGTCAACTTATTACTTGCCCTCCCCGAGAAGATGTTTTTCCTTAGGAGTAAATCTCCCATGATGAAGTGTCAGGGCTTCACTCGCTTGTTGAAATAGCGAGCTGCCCACTCTTTCGCCCTCATTATCCTGGCTTCAGCTTCCAGGCTCTTTTCCTCAATACAGTCCAATGCCAGTTTTAGTCCTGTGGAGTTCTCCTTTTTGTCGAAACTTTGTATTCTACGCATTCTCAGCCCGATCTCGATTGGGAAAATAGCCTCAGAGCCATAAACTAGGCTGAATGAGGTATGTCATGTTCCTTTCTTCAAGGTAGTCTTGTATGACTAAAGCACGTTATGGGGTTAATCTGTCTAGTGTCCTTCCAACGCGTGTACCCTCATTCTGATGTCGTGCATGAGCGTCTTATTGGAGACCTTCGTCTGCCTGTTAGACAGGTAATGCGCCACTGTAGAGAACTTCTGTTACGCTAAGTCCTTTGCAAAATTCTCCGAAGGCCTTTGAGTCGAATTGAGTTCAAATGAGAATTCGAGGTATTCCAAACCGGCATATGTGTTGTGCTTGACGAACCTCTTGACCACCTGCTTTATAATCGAAGCAATTGCCTCTGCTTCAGTCCATTTCGAGAAATAGTCAGTTGCTACTATGAGAAACCCTTTTTGGCCTAGTGTTGGTGGAAGTCCTACTATATTGATTCCCCATTAAGCGAAAGGCCAAAGTGAAGTGATGGCTATAGCTTAGTGGAAGGCTGGTGGGTAGAATTCGCGAATTCTTAGCAGTGTTGGCACTTCTGCACCAGCTCCTTTACGTCTGCATTCATGGTAGGCCAGCCTTGTCGAAGTGCTTTTAGGACTATTTCGCCCCTTCATGGGCCCCGACTATTTCGCCTCTCTGATTTTATTTCTTTTAATTTTTTAATTTTCTTTTTATTTTTAGTGTTTTAATTAATGTCGTTAATAGCAGGTTGACGGCAATTAAGTACTAAATTGATGGGGGGAACTCAGGGAAGTGTAACATTGAGGGTGTTTTTGATAGTAACGAAAGATTGAGGATGAAATTGATGGTCACTTCAACATTAAGGATCAAATGATTAGTTTACTCATAGTCAAATGAATAAATAAATAATAGGAGAAAGGAATTAAACGCAGTTGGTAATAATTGAGAAATGACCAATCGGATTGGGCAAAGGAGCATCAATTATTCATAATGTTCTTCTCCTTCTTTTTGTGTGTCTATAAATACCAGTTGAACTCCACATGTTGCACAGTAATTTTTCATCTTTTCTTATAAAATAAATAATCAACACATGTGACTTACAAATGAATATAAATAAAAATATATAAAAGAAGGCAGCAACATAAGTAAAACCATGATCACAATACTCGAACACGTACTGTAGACATATAAAGCGAATAATATACCTATAGAGATAATGTAATCTTGTCATATGTAAGCATAGGTAGAGAGATAATATATAAAATTAATTTTGTCGGGTATTTATAAAAAATTTAGCACATTGAACTTGAAGCATATAATGTATTTCAATGAGTTTTTTTCCGATTATTGATGAAACTGTTAATTTTTCAAAAATAATTTATTATATTATTATATACAAATAACCTAGACACATTTTTAACATTAGTTGAATATGACATCAATAAAATATAGTATAAGTTCATTTAACTAAAAAGGGCAAATTACAAAAAAAAAACCCAAATTTTGTAAAAAGTCTCAGTTTTGTCCTAAATTTTGTTTTGTAACAAAAAAAACCATAAGTTTTCTAAAATGTCTCAAAAATGACCTCCGTTATAACTTCCGTCAATTTTTGCCTACGTGTGACCTACATGGACTGTTAAAGGGACCCACCATCAGCAGCATGACCTACGTGGATTGTTAAAGGGACCCACCATCAGCAGCAAAAGTTGACGGAAGTTATAACAGAGGTCATTTTTTAGACATTTTAGAAAACTTATGGTTTTTTCTGTTACAAAACAAAATTTAGGACAAAATTGAGACATTTTACAAAATTTGGGTTTTTTTTTGTAATTTACCCAACTAAAAATGAAAGATCAATTCACTTGGATCTGAGGGTTATCAAATGGAGTGATTCAAGCAATCGATGACATTTTATCATAAGCTATGGATTCTCAAATGGAGCACCCACAATTCCGCTCTTCCGCTTATATATAGATTTCATATCCCATCTTAGTTATTTTAAATATTATCTCTTGATAAATTTTCTTTTGCGTTATATATATAAATTATAATTGAAGCAAGGGGAAGATATGTTATACGGTGGACTGTGGAGTTTATTTCTCGATTGCGCGGTTATTTTTATTCGATTATGTTATATATATATTAAAAAGTAAAAATAAAAAATATATATATGAATGGACAAAAAGTCAATTCACACGCTCTTTCTATCCGAAACCGCGGCCTTCGGCCTCCTATATTTAATGTTCTTATATATCTATATGTTTTTTTTAAGGCATTCACCTTTTATTTTCTATTATTATTTTTGGGTAAAATATTTTCTACTATTACTACTATTACTACTACTATTACTATTATTATTATTATTATTATTATTATTAAGTTATTATTTTAATCTATGAAAGTAGGACTTCGAATCAAAATTTATTTTTATGAACGCGCACCAGTTCTAACAACTATGATATTTTTAAGGGGTTATTACGTCAGAGATATCATGATATAACCAATTTATCAAATCTATTCAATACTTTAAAAATTACTCAAAATTGCCTATGGTTTACATCTTGTTCCAAATCTATCACGCTATCAATTTATCTATCAATAAAACGTAAGTGGACTCCAAACCCATCCCATGATTTTAATTTTTTTTCTCAAATTTATCCCATGATTTTAATTTTTTCTCAGATTTATCTTAGGACAAAAGGCCACAGTGGTAGGAATTGGCTCAGTTAAGTTCCATATCAGCAACACCATTAAATATTGACAGAGAAATTAATGTCAAGATAGATTTGGAATCAAATGTAAATCATGGGCCTTGCTGGGTAATTTTTAAACCATATAATAGATTTGAAAAACCAGTGATATCGTAGGATATCTGACGTAATAATCCATACTCTTAATAAAGTTATTTGAACTATTTCAGATGATATAAATGAATCAAATACAAATATGTTACTTGTAATGATGAAATTTATTAAATATAAGTATTTACAAATTCTCAAAATAATTTCATTTATATATTGAGCGCCAAATAAATCGATTATTGGTGCACACTTTCACACTTGTTTTAGAAAGAATAATATGGTTTTTATTTTAGCAGAAATGTAAATATATATATATATATATATATATGAAAATAATAGATTACCATTTTTTCTGGGGTGAATAAATTACCATATGTTAAATAATGAGTAGCAAAGTATTTGAATAGTTGCAAGATTTATTCTAATTTAACTTTCTTTTTTCCTTTTTTGAGTATGATGAGTAATACTCGGTTATAAATTTCAACTGGACTGAAGATGAGTTCATGCGCTACTCAACCGATTTAAATTAATAAGTGATGAAATCCACTACTTATATTCTCATATATATATATTCTTTATGTTATTTCTGGGATGAGATTCATTAGGATTACTTACCTCCTAACAAATGAGTTTTATTTTGTAAGATCCTTGTCATTTCGATTATAAGAGAAATCCATACAATGAAATATAAATTCTAATAATTAATGAAGAAACACAATAATTCTATAATAAGTATTGAACATGAAACTTCTTATTTATCAGACGAGCCTATGTACCACTGTACTATATTGTCTTCGATTAAGTTCCTTGTCATTTAACAAGTCATCTCACCGTAATAGTCCAACATCCAATTAAACACACAATGGGTGGATCGAGTGTTTCGAAAAAGGGGAAACTTTTCTCGGAGTCCCAAGTCGAAGTAAAATCTTTCACATAATGTAAGGGAACGCAACAGGATATGCGGCCTTTTCTTCCTGAGCAAAATTGGAGGTTTTTAGTACATCAACAATATGAACTAGACAATGCAGAAGAAGAGAAGAGGAATGAGCTTTAACAATGTCTTTCCATGGAAACTTAAAATGATTTAACAAACACACAAATAGATGGTGGAGGCCGATGATGAATGAATGAGCTCTAGGAATCGACTGGACTCCTTAAATAAAGCATCCTGCCAAGAATATAAGTCGTATTTACATGATACTGCACGCAGCATACTTGATGAAATCTGCGAAATCTTGTGCCATCTTGTTCTACTTTCCACCCCAAGGAAAGCAACAAATCTGTAACGCAAGGTAAGAACAAGTAAAGCAAATGTTAGATTATAAGTAGGAAAGAGGATCGCGATAGAGGTCATATAATATATGATAGGTAAGAGATTGAGACCTTCCAGCCACTACTCTGAGCTTTCTTCCCGCCTGCAGGTCTATAAGGTGACTCGGCGTATCCTGGCCCATTTCTTCCTCCAGTATGCCTCTCCTCCCGGACTTGGTTGAAGATGTGTGTGTAGCCATCGGCAGATGTAGGGTCATTCTCATCCCATTCACCAAATTTTGGGACAGTAGAACCTTTGTCGAGCTGCTAATCAAAATTCAAAGTTACTTACGTAAATGATTAATGGATTAGTGCCATCAAAATGCATATAATTTCGAATGACTTTGATATTACGTGAAATTTTGCATTAAGTATAGATAAACGAGTGGGCACAAACAACGGAACATGAGACCATTTTATGCGTATTTATTGCAAGGATTTGTATACACAAAACAATATTGAAGTATGACAAGATATAGGAAACTGGGATAGTTTAGTACATACCAATTCGTCTCCTCGAGAAGCCCCGCTAAAACGGGACCGTCCGGGGGTCCCATGGATATTATCACGGGCCGCTCTCCCTTCCCACGAGGGGGAACTGCTCCCTCTTCCCGAGATCCTTGCCTGCTGGTGGATCGGCGACCTTTCGATACTGTGGTCAGATCCAGCACTACCTCTAACAACGCTCTTGTGGGACTGATCTCCCGATCCCGAGCTGGCCCCGCGGGCTCCATGGAGTTGGTGCTTGGCCCCACTTGTAGGCCTGCTGGGGGAGTCCGTGGCAAACTGTTTAGGGTTACCCTCATTGCTTATTTTGCGTTCATGCACCGGTCTAACAGGCACAGTCCCGTGCCCTTTTGGTTCCTCCGGGTCGGCTTGAGGCCGAGGAGGAAGAGGAGGGGGAGCTTGCGCTGGAGCCATACTGTCTGATGAAAGTATATCGGGGTTCTCTTCCGGGTCATTCGGATTAATCATCTTCCCCCCGCCTATATCGGGGTTCTCTTCCGGGTCATTTGGATTAATCATCTTGCCCCCACCCCTTCCCTTCCTTGCTTTATCGAAGAAAGCCGTGTAAGGCTCATTTTCTCTGTTCTCCCAGTTGCCGAACTTTGGTACATGTGAACGATGCTGCACATCAACAAGAGATCATCACGCTCTGATAATTTAACAATGATATCCTTCTGCCAAGAAAAACTTCTTCGACATCTCCAGAAATAATAAACCCCAATTTACTTAGAACTAAGATCTTAAAGAGAGAGTTCCAAACAAATCAAAAGCCAAGAAATTCGATATGGACGTAGATAACATCGACATTGAGTAAACCCCAAAAAATATATGGAACTACTAAGTTTATGAGACTTCCTTGTAACCGAAAAAAAATATATATACATTTATGGAACTTGGGAGAAAATCTTAAATGATGGGTCCTCTCAATCGGGTCTATCATCACAAATAAGAAGCCTTTTGGAGTCGTGAGGCCTATGACCGCTGAACATTGTCCGAGAAAATTCCTGACTCTTTCCTGTTCTTCTAATACAATGAAGTTTCTTAAGACAGAAAACTGTGACTTCACATCCTTGCTCATGATCTAGATACCGTTTCTCATCTGACATCACATCATCCCGGACCTGAATTCTAAGCAGGGCAAGCGACCCAACGAAGATCCGGGGCACAAAGTCGGGAAAATTCGGCTAAACTTTGTAGTGGTAACAGGGGAACAATGAGGACCTTTCTTAGAATGGTAAAAAGACCAAAATCCCTCAGGACCATCAAACCAGGAAGGCACTTTTTTGATTGCCCAGAAAGAAAAAGGAAAGGGACCAAACTGACGCTTTCTAACCTTTCCTTATTCTTCCCTTTCTTTCTATGTCATCATCAAAACTAACAACAGTTCACTTCAAGGATCTAATCAAATGATCACCAGACCATGTGGAGCAGATGAGCTCCCATTTGAAACTCACTAGAAATACCTCGTGGACGGAACCAAACCGACGGCTGATCGGGAATTGAGCTCATCCAACCGGCTGAGGACGCCTCATAGTCTCATCGGAGAATGTTTTTTCTTTTTCTTTTTCTTTTTCTTTTTTTAAGAAAAAGGTAAATGATCACCAAATTCTCAGTTTCTAGATCAAGAAATCCCCCAAAGATCATTAATCACACACCCATCAAAGCCAGTGAAACGAAGGAGGCGGTAAAGGTCAATGGGTCGCCGAAAATGGCAATTTTGAGCAGGAGTCAAAGATCCAAATTCAGAGCAGAAATCAAAGGGAGATATTGACTCACCGCCATTAATGTTCTCCACCAAGGTTGGGAGCAGATGTTCTGATGCAGCAGAGAACAGACGGTTGACTAACAAAGCTCACGCTTTCAGAATCGAAAATCCAACACCAACCGACCCAAAATCCTCTGCTTTCCAAAACCCTTCAGCAAAACCCGACACTACACAGAGACAGAGAGCACAGAGAGAGGGCGGGAGGCGAGAGAAAGGACAGTTTCTTCAAAAGAAGAGAGAGAACGAGAGAGATATAGAGAGAGATATAGAGGAGGAGGAGGAGGGGAAGGAGGGAGAAGGAAGGAGTTTATCAACCATTGACCGGAGCCACCCGGCGAAGCGCTTTGACCATTCTCGTTTCGTATCGTTTCGTTTAGTTTTCCCTGTTTTCTTGCTCTGTCAAAAGAAGAGAAATGACTCTGTTTCTGGTATCTCTGTCGGGTCGTGACCAACGTACGCTGTCCGTGGACGTTACCACTGTTCCCCCCTCCCACTTGAAAATTTGCTACTTCCACTCCTTCTATGGCTGTCCCCATGCTCCTCACCTTAATATTTATCAATTTTGCTTCCACATTTTCCTTTTATTTTTAGCTTAATAAATCATTAAGCAAACAAAATTCACTTGAAAAAATGGGAGACCTATACCCGTTAATGGACCCATATGGTTCGATTTTGAATTAATCGAGATGAATTAGGCTTCCAAACACCCGACGGTACACACCGAGATAAATTACTCGAAAGCAAAATTAAATTTCACTCGTATACCACTAAGAAGTTGCATTTATTTTCTCTTTTTTTTCTATCTCTACTTAGACTCACGTGTATCCTTACAATTAAAAGCGGAATTTTTTGGTAATATTTGAGAAAATATGAAAAAGGGAAAAAAGAACTGCCATACGAAATATTTATATATTTTATTGAACTTATTTATTTATTTATTTATTTTGTATCCTAAGTTAATCCGTGAAGTAAGTTATAATAGTTCAAAAGTATGTTATAATTTTTTTTAAAAAAAATTTGGCCCGAGTCTAGCGGATAATTATAAACCTGCTTGGAAATAGTGGAATTTGGAGTGACGAAGGCGGCAGTTCATGCAATGTGTAATTGTGTACGTAAGACGTAAGTGGGAGGTGGAGAGCCAGGGGGCTATGCTAACGCCGTCACTGTTAGTGGCGGCTCAGTTCGTTTGACCGTTAGGCGGGACGGACCATACAAAAGTAGAGCCGCGCTTCTCTCATCCTTCTACCGCCAAAATGAACAGTTTGCCCTTCGTCCCGCTCCCTGCCGACAATTTGTTTGCCTTGCAATTTGCACGTCCAATTTCGGGGTAATTGCAAGAATCACCGCCCAAACTATCACCTTTTTTTCATAAAAAGCCTCCTCCAGTTGTTTTCTTCTGGAAGTTGGTTGTTATACTAGCTAGGGGCTTAATTGAACAATTTTGAATTGTTTTCTTCTTTTGCGTAGTTGAATGCCATGGGAAAAAGGCAAAAAGGTGTGATAATTTGGATTTTCTGCAGGAAATGTAGGTGGCAGTGACCGTATTTCCAAGATATGATAGAGGATATGAAATGACTATGTCACGTCCTATCCAAGAAGTGCATGTTTGTCCTATTAACTTCGTGTTTCATTTCATTCAACTATATATTAAGTTAGCCTTTTATAGTAAAAGGATGCGTGATATACTATAATATAGCAAAACGTGTGTATTCTACTTACGAGGAGCACAAGTGTGCTTCATTTATGCTTGGTTGAGAGCCTTTAAATTCCATTTTATGAAGCAAGTGTCTTTCTCTCTTGCAAACCTATATTTTCTTCATTTTATACTTTATTTTTTCAATTTATCCATTATCATTTCAGTCTATGATAACAAGTTGCACTTTTCAATTACCAACAACGCAGTATTACTTTAGTATATCAAGTTAATTTCCTCATTTAATTAGGCGGAACATGAGAAGACGCTCACTATCGGAGCACTGAAACCCAACATGCCACATCCATAGTCGTCTATAAATTGACCCTTTAATACATATGTATGTATGTATAACTAGATTTTGAATTGCCAATAAACTTTGCCTGGCCTGCCGCTTAATTTGAAATGATATGACCCACCATTATTTGCCATTAAATTGTCAATTGCTAATTTGCCTTTCTTTTCTAATTGAAAATTGACCTCTTCTACAGGGAGTCAATAGGCGTATAGGTCAATGGTCTATTCTTAGCTGGCAATAAGGATTATTTTTCTCATTATATATGTTTTTAAAATAATTAATAATTATAACGATAACAAGAATGATAGTAACAATAATAACATCAACAATAATAAGAATTAATTTCGGTTAAGTAATTGTCTTGAACTGTCGATTCTTTCTCATCTACAACTTGTTCTTTGTCCTTATAATTTTTTTTTCTGGTTAATTTATCCTTTTTTTTGGCAAGTTAACGGGGCTAATGCCCAAACGAAAGGAAAAAAAAATAATTTATCCTTATTACTTAGTCAACAAAATGTGCTTTCCCCCATTAATATTTCAGAAAATGGAAACGTTCAAACATGAAATTCATGCATTGCACTTCGAGAATTATTCTATTTTGTCAATAGCTTGGCTTAATTTATTGCTGGATCTTTGGAGTTTGGAGATTATTTTTTTTAATGCTTGTATATATCATTATTAAGAAATTTCAAGAAGTTAGCATTTTAATAGTTTAATTGCTTCTCTCAAACTTGATCCCGAAACTATTGGGTCGGACCAAGGGCTAAAATATGGTCAAGTTGGGGATGAGATGAGACTCCAGTGTGAAAGCTGGCAAGGAATCAAATGGCATGTGGCTTGACCAACTTGATCTTTCGCCAAAGTCAAAACTATGAATTTCTTGATAGCTTTTTCTCTCCCCCTTTTATTTATTTTTTTTTCTGTTTTAGAAACACAATTAATAACTTAATTATTAATATTGCGTTTAGTTTGTAAGTAATATTTTAAAAACAGATTTTAATTTTGAAAAAGAGTTGTATAAATGGTTATGTACGAGATCCATCCTTTGACTTTGTATGAGTTATTTTGTTTTGTTGTGGAAAAAAAAAGTGATATAAATTGAACCTATCATTTGATTTTGCATTAGTTATTTTGTTTTATTGTTGGTACAATTAAGTTAAAATGTGATTTTAAAATCACACTAATAAACCAAACAAAGCATAAATGTCAGCTACTTCAAACAACTCGATAGAGTTTGATAAATCAGGCACGGGTTCAACGTTGAATGTTTATTATTGAGAATCAAGCGTGTCTAAATGTTGTACCATTTTACTATTACTCGGTTCCATTAAAAAACTCTCTTAGAGCTAGAGGCGTAAGGCAGGACATATGATCTTTCGTCCCGTGGCTCATTTGTTATCGAGGTCCTCTCCCAGTTCCTCGAAGACGTGCTGATGGTCAAATGAGGTCATTCCGCATCGGCATCTCAGATGGGAAGGTGAAGGAATTCCTCGTGGTGTTGGACGAAAGTGCCGCAATTAAGAGGTCAATCGATGGAGACCTTTTGTCAAACTCGATCTCGTGGGGAGGGTTCCACATTGGCCTGGTTATAGGCTGTTTGTGGAGCCACAGGATATTTATTGTATGAATAGACCCCAAATGCTTTGCAACTTGAGCAATCAATATCATATCAAAATAAACTGATTTAAATGGTTCGATATTTATTTTTTTTAAATGATGTGTCGGATTTAAGTTATGTGAACGGTAAAAATATGCGTTTGTGAAAGTTTTACCCTTTAATGGACCAATTCGGTTAACTTAAATTATTCATGGATTTTGAGATTTCGAATACTAAATGTTACACGAGTTGGAGAAAAAGGAAAAAAAAAAAGAGGCAATAGTGATGATGGTAGTTGTACTTGAAGAGATAACTCTTGGCAATGGCATCTCGCAGCTCTCGCCTTCGTGAAGTCGTTGTTAAGCGAGTCGTCCAAGATACTATTAATTGGACGGAAGAACAATTGGGTAAATATATTATGCGTGTAAGTGGCTCGGCAAAATGCATGCATAATCCGTGACACAGATCAGCGCATGTCAATGCAATTTTATTAGCAGTTGCATATATACACGTGGAAAGGATCGGATCACATATAGAATCATTAATGTAACGATTGTTTTGTTGAATTATGATAAAAAAGTGTGAAAAAGTAATGAATAATCGAGAGAATTTAGTATTAAAAATTGAATTGAGCATAATGGAGGTGTATGTGAATTTATGTATGAGCCCCATATTTTTTACTTTGAAGAATTGATTTTTATCGTGTAGTGAGTAGAGTTAAAGTTAGAGTTAAAAATTTAAAATCCGATTGCAAAATCAAACGGAGTATAAAAGTCCGTTTCGTTCGTTTCAAATAAGAGGAAAATTGGAATTAGAAGAAATATTCCGAATGCAGTTGTTTGGCTGAGGGAATCGAAAACCAATTCCGTAGTTTTGGGGAATCGACTCCCCACTATATGGGAATCACCAATTCCCCCGGCTGAGGAAGGGGAATGGAAAAATATATATATATATATATATATTTTCATATAGATAATTTTAGGCTGAAATTTTAATTGAATAATAGAAATATATAAATGGAGCAACCGAATTATTCATTAGATATTCTACATCTCGAATATTAATATAAGTCAGTATCCCACTTTTTTTCAACTGTTTATATATTTCGAATAATTACTGGAGAATCTTTCCATGCTTTCTAGGAACTCAAAGAAAAATTTTATTCATATCTTTTACTTCGCAACAAGTTATTGGTTAAATTTTGTAAATTTTTAAGAATTTTTTTGAATTTTTTTATATATGTTATATGAATAATCATTGCCTACATTACTGGTTATTTGTTTATTAGAAATATTACAAATAATTATCAGATTTTGAAAATTGATTCTGATTTCGGGCAAAGAACCAAATAGAAGTAAATGGAGTGAAATATCGATTCATATTAAACCAAACAGAAAAGGAAATTTTGTTATTATGTTTTCAATTTCTTCCGTTCCACCTCATTTCAATTCCGTTCCGTTTCTATTTCTAAACCTCTAATAAAACTAGCCTTAAATATTTAGAACAATAATAAACCTTCTTCTTGATCGGGTAAACCTTCTTCTTTGCCCTCTCATCGCTCTTCCCAGCTCTTTCTTGCCCAGGCTTTTGAAAACTGAATAAAACTAGTTGAAATCTCCGGCCAGATAATTGTGATCTTGCTCAAGGCCAGACATGATCATATGTGCTTGGACGACCCAACAATGGGTTCCACCTCGATCTAGAGTGCCACCTATTACTTTTACGGATCAGGGTCCAGGCAACCTCAACCCACACGCTACCGCGGAGAAGCTCTGTTCGGTCGGACCAGGTGCCCTAGGCAGGAATGTGCGCGGACATAAACCTCTCGCCCAAATACCCATGGATTCTCGTAAGGCCCAAAACCTCATAGCCATGGGCACTTTCTGAATTTCCAGATAAGAAATGTGGCATGCATATAGTGAAGAGAACTCTTGTGTGGATTAGCTTACCCGTCAAACTATCTCCCTTCCATTTGCCGTTTATCTTTTATCTTCAACTCCTAACGATTTAGGCAATTTGTTATTAGGCGATATGTTGGGCGTTGTTACTCTCCGTTTCTGTCCCGTTTAGCTTCTTGTAGGGCTTTCACCCAGTTAACTTACCAAAAAAAAAACGCTACCATATTGGATATTTACACATAACACGTCAGCAGTCAGCAATTTGTTTTTGTCATTAAGAAATCTAAAACATAAATAGTTTGTAATTAATTGAAAAAAAGTCATTTTTAGTCCCCGACCTCTAATTACTTTTTCATTTTTCGTCTTAAACTTCTTCTTTTTTCAATCTTACCCTTAATGTTACATAAAATATTCACTTTAGTCTTGCCATCAATTTTTTTTTGTATGTACCCCGGTATTCAGAAGTCCAACGGATTCTAACTAATCAGTTCGATCCACATCAACCTACTAAGATGTAAAGCTCTCACAATAAATGATTTTCTCAATTCACAATACTCGAACTCGAGATCTTACTTAAAAGGAATAAGCGCCAAACCGTTTGATCGAACCCCTATTGATAGTCCTTCCATCAATTATCCCGTCAGAAACTTTATGTTTCATCCAAAATATTTTTAAAACATAGTTTTATTAAAAATAAATTTCATAAATAAAAAGAGTTAAAATTAAGAGAAAAAAAAGGATAATCAAGATATCTCAGTCGGCCGGAATCTCTCTCGATTTCGAGGGAAGAGGACTCTGCCGGTGGCCACCCTCTCCCTCCAAGGTTGCATGTAGCCTATGGAGAACCTCGGAGTGGGTGCCATGGCCACCAACAGGGCCCTCTCTCGTCATAATAGAGAGATGCCAATTCAATTGTGACCGTCGAAATTGAGAGATCTCAGTTCGGCTTGGATCTCTCAATCTGGAGGAGGTGGCTCACCGACAACTACCCTTCCCCCTTCGAGGTTGCTTGTTGCCTACGAAACCACCAAACAACCTTGGAGGCAGAGGGGTGCCTACCTGTGAGGTCCCTTCCCTCAGAATCGAGAGATGCTAGTTAGTTTGTGGCCATCGAAATCAAGAGATCCTAATTCAGCTTGGATCTCTCGATTTCGAAAAAGGGTTCCTCACTGACAGTTATCCCTCTCCCTCTAAGGTTGTTTGTGGCCTATGGAACCGCCGATAACCTTGGAGAAGGAGGGGTCGTCGTAGGCCTATTGCCACCCTTCCCTATTCAAGGTCGCTTATGAATCCAAAAGCCATAGATGACCTGAGAGGGGAGGGTTGACTATTGGCAGGGTCCTCCTTTCCCCAAAATCGAGAGATCCCAATCGATTGGGATCCCTCGGTTCCTATTCTATTTTTTTTAATTTAAATTTTCTTTTATTTTTGGAATTTATTTTTAATAAGATAATATATTGTAAAAATAATTTAGGCGAAAAACTAAATTTTTTGACGAAATAATTGATGGTCAGATTGAAGTGAACATTTTATGTAATGTTAAGATAAGATTGAAAAAAGTTTAGGGGAAAAAAATTCAGGATGAAAGTGAAAAAATAGCTAAAGATTGAGGATAAAATATGATTTTTTTCCTAATTAATTAATTCGAGATGAGAGTGGAAGTTGTTTGCGTGGTTTTTATGATAACTAGCTGATACATGCCCGTTGAGTAATAATATTTATTCATTATTTGTATAACTGAATATAAATAACCAACACATATGCCACTAATAAAGATAGTACAAAAAAACATTTGTACAATTGTGAGTGAAATTAAACAAAGTGCATTTTATGACAACAAATAAATACTACTCTAATCGCATAAAAATTGCGAATAAAACCATATACATATATATGTATCGAGAGAGAGAATTCAACTTGTAATATGTATTGAGAATCATTTATGATTTAATAGAGTAAGAAAATTGAAACTAATAGAAAGAATGCACAAAATGAATTTTCAAGTCATCCATTTATAAGATTTTCATGCATTGAACTTGAAAGATATATAATATTTTAAGGAGTTTTTGTAAATTATCAATTTTTTTTTTATTTTTCAAGAATAATCATAATTATATATAAATACGTACAAATACTATGCACAAATATAAAATGTTCATTGAATATAGTACAAATAAAACAAAATAAAAATTCATTCAACTAAAAATGAAATGTCCATTAATGTGGAATTTGGAGTTTTACGATTTGGCTTACATGATGTAACTACGTCTTGCGCCTTGACTTTTATATATTATAATTGATTGATATTAAGTACGCGACATAGGCGGCATTGAATTATAAGTATTTTCTCGGTTGAATCTTGCCATGGCCAATTGAGTGTAGGTGTTAGAGGTTGAGACTGATTCGGATATGGCTAAGAGGCCAATTGAGTGTAGGTGTAGGTGTTAGGTGTTAGAGTTTTGTGCTCTAGGGTTATGGCCTCTTGTTGGTGTTTTTTACGTTCTCTCAAGTTTCTAACGACTTTCGTTATCTACATCTACATTAATATATAAAGCCAGGTTCAGGATTTCCCTCTCACTTTTCATTTCCGATATTAACCATCCATTATATTATTCGAGTAATAACAACCATTAAAGTTGGGACAAAATTATAAAATTACAAGAAGTAACTAACCACTACTCATATATCTCTTTTTTTCTCTCATCTCCTCTTATTTTCTCTATTAACTTCCTTCCTTTCTTCTCACTTGGCTAGATTATGCCTAGAGTGAACTGAATGTGGGCTTGGGTGAGTAACTCCTCCTAATTTTTTAAATATTTTTAATAGAGATAAAAAAATAAAATATCAAAACTAACAAAAAAAAACAAAAAGAAATTCCTTTAACCCAAAATTTTAACACCTCCATTAATGACCATTAGAAATATACCTAAATGTCAACTATTAAGTTACACATATAATACAAGAGTGTACTTTTGATAGTTTCTTCTTCTTTCTATAGTTTACTTTGTCGTATTTCGTATATTCTAATTATTCTTTCAAGATACTTATATTTCATCTCTTTGTTTTTTAGTAAAGCTGCACGTAGCACGGGCGCGTCGTTCTCTAGTTAAAAGATAATCTTGAGGTTTCTCTATCCCGACTTTGTATTGCTTGATATTGTTCAAGTTTCTCTCTTATTCCTACTAGATTCTTTTGCCCGTGCGTTGCAATGGACTTTTGCGAAAAATATATTTTTATTTACATAATTCAAACTTAATTGTTTTAGTTAAATTTCAAAAATTTCATGAAAAGAAATATTTTTTATAGTATATAATAGTAAGATTATCAAAACATCTTTAGGAATTTTATGTTAGAGAAGCAAAAGAAAAATAGTGGTTTAACGTTTTCAAAATTATCATTTTTTTAATCCGATAAAATATGTAACTATAACTTTTTTTCATTGCACTTGCTTTCCTATTATCTTTTCTTATCATGAGTAATCTCTTCAAATCTTAATCTCTTTGATGTACTCTACAATATTCTTTTAATTGAGATTTCTATTGAGTTATTAAAAAAAAGGTTTTGAGGATAATTTTATTTTTTATATAAATCAAATTTCACTATATGTTGTGCTATTCTGAGTCAAACCTCATACATTAAATTTCATGAATTTGAATAATGTTAGCTAAAATGAATTAATTATTTTCATTTGGGATTTACTTAATTGAATTTTTATAAGATTTGCAATAGTTTTAAAACATTATACAATAAAATTTGAATTCATATAATTGTGAATTTTCTTTATTTTTCTAAGATTACGAATATTTATTTACTATTAAAATAACAATAATGATTCAAATTAATGTATTCTTCATTTTCATATTTACTACTATTATTTTATAATAATATGTCTTATCAATAAATTTTTATTTAACATATTAATCTATGAATTACAAAATATTTACTATTATACCCCATTCATTATGCAACATTGGTAGTAAGAAAAATTTACATTGAATTGGCATTGGTATTAATGGTAAAAAAACATTATGAGACCTTTTAATGCAAACAATCAATAGACTTTATCTTTTATAGTCGATTTATTAGTGTTGGGAGGTGGAAATTAATTTTTTTATTATTATATTTAACAATCTAAATTATTGACCGTAAGGTATTTCTCTCCATATATATATATATATATATATATGAAATATTTCTTCACTGAGACATATTAACCGTAAGGCGTAAAAACACTATAATTCATTAATTGTAGTCAAGTTTATAAATCTATATATATAAAGTTAGCTGAAATTTGTATAATTTCAACTAAAATAACTTAATTATTTTCATGAGGGATCAAAGTATATATTTATTTTAATAAAATCTCATAATTATATATGTTTTGAAGATAATTTTTAAAATATATTTTTCTATTTTCGGATATATATGTATTAATTGTATATATATTTACAATTACGTCACTCTTTATTTACATTTCTTTCATGTAAATATATAATTAATATAGTATTTATTTTTTTATAGTATCTTTTAATACTGCTATTAACATATTTACCTTTCTAATTCAATTTAATGTGTGGTGCAACTTTATATATATATATATATATATATATATATATATATTTTTTTTTTTCTGAATACAACTTTATACATATATATATATATATATATATATACACAGATAGATGAGATTAATTAAGTTACAATTAATTAGTTATTAATTAATTACTTAATTAGAAGCTTCATTTCAAGCTTGGACGAGCTACCGAAGCGCAGTCCTCAGCTCTCGAGCTGCTGCAATGGCGGAAATCTCAGAATCTTCCAACTCCTCCAAAATCTCCAGCCCCAAGGCCGAACAGGAAGAAGATGATTTCGATTCAAATACCATGCGAAGAACCAAGCCTGGACTGAAGCGCCTCGCTCTTGCCTTCTCCGTCCTCTTCTCCTTCTTGCTAGGTCTCTCTCGACCATCCTCCCAAGTCTCTGAGCTTATTTGACGCTTTCATGTATGGCTTGTGCTTCAACGTTTTCGATTATCATGTAGGCAGTCCCCTCTTTCTGCTGTTTTGAGTACATGTTCGAGTAATTCAATCTGAGCGGTATGCGGCTTGCAGGTTTTCCTTTACTGTGGAAATCGATCGAAATATATCGCGCGCCACTTTCGTTCAAAGATGTCGATTTGCTTTTCGAACGGATCAAGTCGAATCCTTTGCAGTTCCCCTGCAACTTCCGAGCAATCTTCGTCGGATTCGATTCCAAGACCTCCGAGGAGCTCAGCCGATTAGGGTACTCAATTTCTAACCGCATGACTGGGTTGGCCTCCAAAACACCGCAATGTGGCACCTGCAGCGGCAATTTCTCGGTCTCGGTGATGATTGATTCCAATTCCGGTTGTGTCGAGAGCAGGCATACTCCAAATGCATGTTCGCATCAGTGTGGTGAAATTAGGAGTGTTGATTTCGGCGCCAATGATGACACCGTGGATGATAAGTTGGAGTCTGCGCTGGGAGATTGTTCTGGGAAGTCGTACACTGTTGTGGTAGTGAATGGAGACACCGGGTATAAAGCTGTAATTGGAAAGTATAGGCATGCATGGATTGTTGGTCGGTTTTCAGAGGAGGAAGCTGTTCTGAAAATCTCCGAAATATTTGTTGAAGTGTTCATGAAGGGTGGTAATGAGGAAGGCGCGATTCATGGGGAGTTTATGCCTGTTGGAGCTGATGGAAGGATTGTTCTTTCATATAATTTGCTCAATGCTAATCCTCAGGATTGGATCTATGACTGGTATGGAGCTTAAAACTCGCATTTCCAATTCGTAATTTTACATCCGGGCATTTACTTTTTGGTTGAATTGCATTAGTATAGAATCCCTCATCTGAGATTATAAGATATCGATACTCTCATCAAATCAATCATGTCACTTGATTGTGTTCACCATGTTTCCCAGCGAAGAGGGCTGAGAGGAGAACCTTTTAATTGTCTGCCGAAAGCTTTACTGCAGCATATGCTCAAACATTATTTTGTCATTGCTCATATGTTCTTTTTTTCCTTCTCATTAAGATATTGTTAAAACACTGATTTGATGGATCCCTGTTCACCTCTTTGAACTTTCAGTAGTATCATATTGTTGAATTCTTCATTGTGTCGGTTGTTACTATACTTTGCCTGCAGGGATTTTGATAGGATAGATGAAGATATGTTGTCCCCTGTAGTTGAGGCTTTGCGGAATGTAGCTAATATATCAGTGGAAAGCCAGGTATGAGAACTCTTGTTTGTGCTTGTTGCCTTTGTATCAGGATATGATTCCTATTCTCATTAACTGTACCTTGGCTTATATTTTCCTTCATTCCATCAACTGTTGCACATCTAGGTTCTATATCATACACCAAAGTCCTCATATTCTCATTGGGATGACGAAAGGGGAGCCCATATCTTCAGCGTTGGTGATCTCCCATTCTTTGTAAGCTCCTTCGCTTTCAAAATCCTTCATGCAATTGAATGTTGATATTCTTGCATGGTAGTTTGCCGAATATATAAGGTGGCATCCGCATACTTCAATGATGTTAATCTCATTATCCAAGTTTTACAGGTGAATTCTAATGAGTGGCATTTGGATACTTCAATTGCAGCTGGTGGGAGGTCGAAGATCTTGCATTTTGTAGTGTAAATTCTCCAACTTACAATCTTTTGCGTGTTTAAGTTAATTACGAGATGACAGGAACATATCAATTATGTAATTGGGCATTGCTTCATGGCTTTGCTCTTGCATGTCATTAACATAAGATCCTTAAAATACTCTCTCAGGTAGATAATGGCAAGTAGTTTTTTGATTTGTTGCAGTTATATACCATCAGCAAAGGAGTGCCCACTTCTCTTGCAGCTTCCGGATGGGGAGATCTCCAAGACTAATGGATTTATATCCCCTGTTAGTTTTCATGCCTTCAACTTGTTATCCTTTCCCCTTTTTCTGTCCGTGTAATTGCTTGACGATCTAAACTCTGTTCATCCTGCAGATGTGGGGAGGTGTTATTGTCTGGAATCCTCCCAAATGTTTGAGGGAGCCGGAAAGTGGTCATCCTGCCAAGCACAAAATTTCTTCTCATGTAAGTTGGCTATTTGAAAGGTATTTATCTGTGGATAATTAAATCAGAAGGGTGGAGGAAAATGTGTTTATGAGTACCTCAGAGTAGACTTTAGTTTACGTAGTTTTTCAATTTCATCGCCACCAAACTGTAGGTAAATAACATCGAATGATGGGGAAACTCCCCTCCCCCGCCGAGATACACCTTGCAATGAGTAGCGAGTCGTCTCTCAGGAGTCACTTGATTGTGTTTTACAACCCCTGAGTGCTATTTGTATGTATTTCAATACAGGACCTTCAGATGATAAATGAGGTTTTTATGGGTCAGCTACGCCAACTTTTTGGTTTGACATCTGATAGTCTTTTCCTTGGAAGATTAGGCAAAGCAATCCAGTTGACCAGTGATAAAGGCTTCACAGAATGGTAAGCACGCGATTACACTCAATCTAGTGAAGAATCGAAGGCAAAGACAACATTAGATTTTTGGATTTCTTTTAAGTGACTTGTTATTCATTTCCTTCACCTCCAGGGAGTTGGATGTCTTATCACGGCAGCATGCGTGTTTTAATCTTCATTCATGCGCGACAACGCTTGGCTCTCTTTCCAGATTGGTATGTCCTCACATAATAAAGTCATTATATCCTTAGATTTAGAACTGAAAACACTGAATCATGGAGTTAGTATATCGTGAGCCATTCAAGAGATGTTAACATTGTCATTGCAGGTTCAATCTCTACCACGAATGATCATTATGGATGAGATTGGGAAACAGGTTAGTTATGGTACAAATTTTGCCCGATGTTCTTTGCATATAGAATTCACGGTCTGAAGAGGATCTCTTTTCATGTAATTTCCATTGGATTTGCTCGACAAAGAATTAAACTCGTTGATTATTCTTTTGTACAAATCTTTATGGGCAGGTGGACTTTTCTTTGGAGGCTGCAAAGCAGGCAGAAAATGATGCATCTCTTGGGATTTTTGACTCTTCAGCTGGTATGTTACTCACCATCCAAAACACCAAAGACAATACCAAATGGGGCTTAATGACATTGTTTATTTTTGGGTCTCACAATATTCTTTGCTCTTACCACATACAGATTCCTCTAGGCAAGCGAGATCTTTAGCTGAGGATGCCTTTTTCCATCCTTCAATCATGTCTGTCAGCTACTACTCGTTTGAGC
This sequence comes from Punica granatum, assembly GCF_007655135.1. NCBI lineage: Eukaryota > Viridiplantae > Streptophyta > Magnoliopsida > Myrtales > Lythraceae > Punica > Punica granatum. Next base: position 23,653,490 of record NC_045134.1, on the reverse strand, counting down.
ATTGCTTCGCTGTCTACTCGGTTTGTTACTCTACTCTCTGAAGTTCATGTTTTGAAACAGTGTGTCAGGGAAACAGTTTTAAATCCTTAAAAATTATCATTAGTAAGATGCACAAAAACCAATCAAGAGTGAACAATTTATGGCAAAATAAATCGAAAAAGTTTTGAAATCTTAAAATGCTAAACTAAATGCAACTTGTTTAATATGGAAAGTTTATGGTTGATCTTGATCTCATTTCCTGCTGTTTCTCTTTTTGTGCTTGCAGCCTTTCTTTCTGCCAGTTTCCTTGCACGTCATACTCGCGGCATTAAAAGAATGGAAAAGATATAAACAAGAAAAGACCAAGTATCTAACGTGGAAGGCCAAAGTAGACACAGCAGCATCTTAAATCGGTTTCTTCATGCTGTCCGAGAGTGAGATTTTGCATGCTTCATCATTAGAGGACTGTTTTAACATTACGAATGAAGCTCAGCACGCTGATAATTGAAGAGCGTATATTGAACCATGATGAGAAAATCTGAAGCTCCACTATCCAGATTCGTCATCTTTCAGCAACCATCGGCCCTAGCAGTGCAAGTTCTACGACTTTAGGGGTTGAGGAAGAAGATTTTGCCAAGGAATTGCAGTACTTGTCGTTAGTTTATACATCACATGTGGATCCCAGAAAGAAATTTCAGGCAGTTGATCATCGGCAAGCTGTTTTCAGCTTCCAATTTTATTTTATAGGCATGTCTGAAACTTAATTGACTTGATTCTTAGGTTGTTGCTTACCTCTGTATCTATAAAGGATAAGGAGGGTAGTTCGTCTCCCTTTCCATTTCCAATTTTACCCATATAGCAGTATTTATTATTTATCATTAGATAGAGGACAACATTATAAATTTCACCGAGTATTCATCAACTGCCCATTTTTTCTCCTTATCCATTTTCTCTCTCTCCAAAAAGCAACGGCACAATCTCTCCATTTTTTTGGCTTAAAAAGAAAATTCTCATTTTTTTGCGGATCTATTAATTTTTTCATTAGCTTCCCCATTTTAAATTTAACTAGTCGTGAAGCCCATGCATTACACGGGATAGAACTTGAACTTGTGCTCTCTCCATATAGGTTCGTATTGAATACTATACAACTATCATTAAAAGTTTAGGAGAGGGAAAGTGTCATATTATAGAGAAAAATATGATAGACATCGAGACTATTAGAAAATGTCATGTTAAAGAGAGAAAGTTGAATAGAGAGTATAATTACCATTTAAAGCTTATGAGAGAGCGGAACTACCATTTATTGTTTAGGAGAGAAAGTTAAATGAGCGCAACTACCATTTACTGCTTGGGAGAAAAGTTAGTATCATGTAGGAGAGAGAAAGTGGAACTACCATTTAGGGATTATGAGAGAAAGTATTATGTTAGGGAGAGAATGTAGAATAATCAGCGGAACTACCATTTACGATTAAGGAAAATAAAAGTGTCATGTTAGAGAGAAAGTGAAATAGAGAACGCAACTATCATTTAAGGTTTACGAGAAAGAAAATGTCGTGTAAGATTATAGAGCAAAACTACCATTCAATGTTTAAGAGAGAGAAACTATCATCTTAGAGAGAGAAAATGGAATAAAGAGTGCAATTATCATCTAGTGTTTAAGAGAGAAAGTGTCATGTTAGAGAGAGAAAGTAAAATAGAGAGCGCAACTATCATTTAGGGTTTAAGAGATAGAAAGTATAATATAAGAGAGAGAGAACGAAACTACTATTTCGTGTTTATGAGAGAAAGTGTCATGTTAGAGAAAAAGTGAAATAGAAAGCGTCAACTACCACTTAGAGTTTATGAGAGAGACAAGTAAGACAGAGAGCAGAACTACCATTTAGAGTTTAGGATAGAGAAAGTATCATGTTAGCGATAATGTAAAATAGACAGTGAAACTGCCATTTCGGGTTAATGAGAGATAGAGTGACATGTCAAAGAGAAAAAGTGGAATAGATAACACAACTACCATTTGGGGTTTAGAAAAAAGAAAATGTCATGTTAGAGATAGAGCGAAACTACCATTCAACATTTAGAAGAGAGAGTGTCATAATAGAGAGAGAAAGCGAAATAAAGAGCGGAATTACTATTTAAATTTTAGAAAAGAAAAGGTGTCTATGATAAAAAGAAAATGAAATAGTGAGTGCTACTATCATTTAAGGTTTATGAGATGGAAAGTATCATGTAAGAGATAGAACGGAACTATCATTTATGCTTTATGAGGGAGAAAATGTCATGTTAGAGAGAGAAAGTTGAATAAAGAGCATAACTATCATTTAGGGTTTAAGGGGAGAATCATGTAAGAGAGAGAATAAAACTATCATTTAAGGTTTAGGAAGGAGAAAACGTTGTGTTAGAGAGAATATAAAATAGATAGCGGAACTAACATAATAATTTCTCTCTTCTAAACCCTAAATGGTAGTCGCGCGCTGTCTATTCCACTATCTTTAACATGACATTTACCCTGTTATAAACCGTTAATGGTGGTTTCGCTCTCTATTATACTTTTTTTCTCTCTAACATGATATTTTCTCTCTCCTAAATCCTAAAAGCTAAGTGTTAGTTGTGCTCTCAATTTAACTTTTTCTTCCTAACATGATACTTTCTTTCTCTTAAACCTAATAGTAATTCGCTATCTCTCTTACTTAACACTCTTGAAAGCTAAGTAATAATTGTGCTTTCTATTCATTTTTCTTTCTCTAAATGATATTTTTTCTCTCTTAAACCCTAAATAGTAATTTCATTCTCTATTCCACTTTCTCTTTCTAACATAACATGTTTTCTCTTTTGAACCCTGAATGGTTCTTCCATTCTCTTGCATGACACACTCTCTCTCCTAAATCCTAAATGACAGTTGCACCATCTATTCCACTTTCTCTCTCATGAACCCAAAGTGCTAGTTCTGTTATATATTTAACTCTCTCTCTAACATAACACGTTTTCTCTCTCCTGAACTCAAAATGGTAGTTACTTTTTCTATTATATTTTTTTCCTCTAGCATGACACTTTCTCTATATATGAAACGACATCTAAAATTTTTATATATATTGCTATGATATATTATATGCTGTAATATAGAGAATGTGCCTTTCATGTGCATCTTTTTTTAAGATGCTTACAATATCCACTACATATTTACTATACTAGTCATGATGCCAATGCATTATACGTGTTAAAATGTGATGTCCTTTTTCTTTTTATCAATTGTGTTATATATCATATTTATGCTTATTTCAAACAATAAAGTAAAAAATATTAGTTATTCATATCGATTTGATTAGATATTAATTTGATCCTAAATAAAAGATTCAAGATTATCAAATACGATGTAGATGGTAAAATCTTTTAAAAATTTTCAAAAATATTTTGTTATATCAATCGTTATTAAATTTTTGTCTTAAACAAAAAGTTCAAGATTATCAAATATTATATAGATAATAACATATTATAAATTTTAAAAATACTATGTTATGTTGATATCTTATAAAAAAATTTCTTTTATTTTTAAAATTCAAATATCCACTATTTATTAAATTAAATATTGTATAATCAACAATATCTTATTTGAAAATATTCTGTTTTACTCTAATGGTCAAAAAATCTTTAAATTTTTAAAAATATTTTTACTAAAAAATTATCATAAAAAATTTAAAACTCAAAAAATGGAGAAAATGATATATTATCATGCCATATCTTTTAAAAAAATTTAAAAAAATTATTGAAAGATTAATACAAAAAAATAAGAAAACTCAAAATATTGAGAAAATTCCGTTCAGCAATCCGAGTGTTCTGAGACAATCTGGTCGAACTCACTACAACTTCGCTTTATATTATATATAGATATAGATATAGATTTTTAAAATCGAGTTGTGGCACGAGTTCTCCATTTTTATAGCTTAAAAAAATTATCCTTGTAAAATGTATTCATTTCTTTCCCATTTTATATATTTATTTTTTTAATGTTGATACAGTTATGGATTTTGTAATTTAAGTTCGGAGGAATAGGTACGAAATTTCATTCAGGGAGATTTTTTCTCCTAGGATCTACCGGACGACGAGTTTTCTATGAATTGATTTTGAATTATAAGCACGGTACGCGTGGGTAGTCATGTCTTAATATCATTAATTAATTAATAAGATACACCATCGATATATTGTGATCGATTTGACTATCGAAAGAGAGTTATCCGTCAGGCCTGGCCCATATATCAGGCCCAGTCCAGTAAGGGCCCAGTTCGTCTGTTGACTGTACCGTACAGTCTTGTTCCTCTGTCCCGCTGTTAAAACCAACTCCCTCCCTCCATTGGCATCTCTGCGTCTCAAGTCAGTTAGTTAAAGCTTCTCCATTGCCAGCTCTTTCCCTCCTCTATCATCCCATTCGAGTTTTCCAGCTCCGCCGAAGCGCGAAAAAATGGGCTGCATCAAGTCTTCTCAGGCCAAACAAGACGGTGAGTCGACTCGCCGTTGCATCCCCTCCCCTCTCTAATATCCGCGGCTCAGCTTTTTCTGCTTCTCCTGTTCGTATGAACTGATCAGCCGCAGCCTTCAAGATTTCAACTGCAACTGAACGGCCTCATCCTTCTCCGTTTTGTGTTTGATCGCTGATTTGTCGTAACCAGTCTCGTTTGATTAGAATGAATTTATACTTGTGTTATGATCAGTGACATTCAGATACATCTATACTTGAAGATGCTCTCGGGTATCTTGCAGCTCGAATAGTATTATATCTTTCATGATTGATGCTTTTATGGTCATGCCATCGATAGCTACCAACCCCTCGAGGTCCTCTGTGTCAAGATTCGTCGTCTCTCTCACGGCTCGATACTGTTAATGTGGTTTCTTGTGGTTCAAGATTATTCAGTTGTCGTTCAGTTGTTTCGTTGTGAATGCGTGAATGGAACTCTCTGGTTAAAGCTTTTTTCCCGCAGCGTTTCCTGACTCATTCCTGACATGACGATGATCTCAAATCACTCTTCTGACAGGAGGAGGAAGGAGGATCCGCAAACCGAAACCCTGGAATCATACCGAGCCAATAACGAGGACTCAGCTTGACCAGATGCGTGAAGAATTTTGGGATACTGCTCCTTACTATGGTGGCAGCAGAGGTATTCCTTCAGTGCCTTCGAAAGTTTTCTGCCATGTTCATTTACCGGTGCAAATCGAAACTTGAATTTAGTGTCTTTTGCTGGAAACATTAAGAAAAAAATGTTCTGAAACTCCGTGATGAGTTCCCGATGGTAAAACTCCGGAAGTGCAATATTCCACCTCCGACGAGTCCTTAGGAACCCTGCAGAGGAAATTTCATTCAAAGAACCTGCAGATTGCATGGTATCATATCGTTTTGATAATGCTGGTCATCATTTTTCCGGGATGATAGAGATCTGGGATGCGCTCCGAGCCGCTGCAGAAGCTGATGATCTCCGCCATGCACGAGCGATTATTGACGGTGCTGGAATCATAGTTGAAAGTGCTGATCTGACAACCTGCTACGATGAAAGAGGTGATCCACTTCTAACTCATTAGGAATATCTCCTTCCATATTTCATCTACTTGATTTTCAATCTTCCCTGTGCCATTCATTCATGGCTTACACATAAGTTCTTGCAGGTGCAAAATACGAACTACCAAACTATGTTCTGAGCGAGCCCGCGAACTTGATCAGAGAGAGTTAGAACCGAGAGGAATGGACCCATCAGCAAGATTGACCGTAAATCGCGTACAGAGTAATTCCCCAACGCAGCTGATTGTTCATGAAGTCGCACAATCAACTTTTGATTTCATATACTGGTAGCCTATGATTCGCCCTTTGCTTCTCATCCAACCTCGACGACGGAGAGAAAGCATCGGCCTGAATTTTACTAGATCCAGACTTGGGTTTCAGGGTGACCTGATGATTCATTGATTGATACAAATTCTGAGCAAGTCTCTCTTTTTTCTCTCTAGCTCATTTCAGCGCCTTATGCATCTGTACGATCTTGCCGTTACTTCGGTTGAATCTTTATGATCTTGCTGTTACTTTCGCTTGAATCGGGAGATAACCTTTGCAGCTCATGGAACTGTTCAATGAGTATGTCTCACAGATCCGATGAGTTCCAGGAATTCAGGGACAGTTCAATGTCAGCTCGAATTTGTGAGGTACAGTTCAATGAGTACGTCTCACAGATCGAATTTATGATGCTAACAACCTTCGTCAATGATCGTCTTGTTTCAAGCTAGACACGACAATGTTACTGACATGTGCAAGTCGATCTTCCCGTCACTGCTAATTCAAACTCAAGTGCATTGAGCACTGATCGTTTGCATCCAAAATTTTATCCGATACAGGAAACAGTAGCTGGCCATACGATAAGACTTTTTCAGTGACCTGCTGGCTCAACAGGCCATCTAATATCAGCGGACCTGAATAAATATGCAGAGCAAATCCGGCTGCCTGCCGGCTCAGATTCAGCTTGACCCAGTCAGAAAGTATCACTCAGCGATTTCTTGGTAAAGATCGATGCGGCAAATTGTCAAATTCCTCATGAAAATAAGAAAATCTCAGGGACTCCAAACACCATATGGTGCTTTGTCCCTCAGATCCCACTTAAGCGTTACAGACGAACAATCGACGGTATGTTATGAGAAATTGAACCACTCAATCTCAAGTCGAAGTCTGCTCCCTACATCCATATATCAGGCAACTATAGACTATATAGCAAGAGCAAAACAGAGGGCATTAGAATCAGAGAAGTATCAGAGAACTGCTAAAATAGAGGTTTGTTACGCTATACTAACAAGAAACGTAATGTAAAGAACAATAAGACTGCAAGGAAAAATAACCAACGATCCAATGATCCTATGGCAAGAACTCGCCATATGCGACGTCGTGAACATTAGGTAACATAATGGCATTTTCATGTCTACGTTATAGCATCAAACAGAACCAGAGGCCCGGCAGGAAACTGCTAATGGCTCACTCTTGAGATATTCTATGGTCGAAAAACATAAATGCAACACTACGACTAATCTTATATTAAATTAAAATCCTCTAAAGCAAATACTTAATTTGTCGAGTCGGCTACTGAGAGCAATGGTTGTCAGATTACAGCACCTACAAAAGAATTCCCAAGCAAGGCCAAAGAAAGCAGGAAGAAAGACAAACCGAAAGGATTGCATATGGGCTAACCCAGTTAAAAAGAAAGAGCCTGCTAGTATGAGAGCTATATCGACATAGACATCATGTAAACAAGAAACTACTTCCTTACTCCTTGCCCTCCCAAAATGTCAATCTCTGGACTCTAATGCGAGGAGTATCTTCTTCCTTGGACCCTGGTTGGTAATATCCATGACAGAGGTTAGGAAAAATTCAAGGGCTGCTAAGCATCTTACAAAAATAACAGAACATGCCAATAAACTGGCTAAAAACCATGCATAATTCAAGGATCTATGGAAATTCTTTTTCTTTATTTATTCCCCCTTCTGAGCGGCTTTGTTTGGTTTTTAAATGAAAAATTTCCCATGGACTCAAGCTAATGCTCAGCTAGAGTTCTTTAAACTCATGCAAACCCAAAACTGAAATTTTCATGGCAAATAAGAAGTTGGTAGTGGTTTTAGGTCAATTTGAAAAACTGTAGCGATGACACTTCATCTAATACAAAAGTAGAATCACACGGGAGGAAACCATTAAACATCAGGACGAAGGTGATAACATATACACTGACCATCTATAGTCAGGGTTAGCAGATATTAGTATATAACTACTGCATGAAGGTCGAAAAGATCTGCAGCAAATGTGGCCGTTTCTAGAACTTTTCTTTTTGCAGAGATTAATTTTGCTTTCGTTCTGCAGCCCTAGGAAAAGTGAGAGTATTGAATCACTCAATTCACATGCAACATAAAAACTATCCGTAGACAAATTTGTTAAGAGATTAACCTATTTGAAGGTGTATTTTAGGTAGGCAACACTACATCTCATCCAAATATGACAAGAGATGATCAGTGTCACTGGATAGCCAAGTAATTCAAGAAATGTTCTCAATTACTAGATCTCCGTGAAAAATCTACATAGCATAGACTATTCCAAACTGGAATAATTGTTACCTAAATAGGCAACTAAAAATCATTTTACCGAATACTTACTTACTACATACTGTTAAAACCAAAAATGAGCCTTTGATTTAAGCAATGTAGATATACTTGCTATATGCAAATAAATGGGCCGAAAATGTTTTTCCAGCTCAAGTTTTATGCTGCGTACCATTGGTATTCCCATAGCTTTGAGATCCTCATCGGTCATGTGGGCAAGTGCAGTCATATCCACCTTCAGAGGCATTGTGGGTAAAAATATAAGTTAATTAGATAAACAAGGAAGACAATCAGCAACATGTAAACACAGAAGGAAGGCATACTTCCTCAGCTTGGAAGGTAATAGTATACTTCTCAAGACCCAAGGACTCAAGAAAGCTCTCCATATTGTCCTGTCAATCAAGGAAGGAATATGTTATGATACAGAACACAATATAACATAGCTGGACAGCTTTACTAAACAAGGGACCATAATGCAATTATTTTCTTGATTCTAATCAAAATTGGGATAGCTGAATACGACCATTAACTGAATATCTTTTTCGTCATCGTATTGAGAGTAATTGAGTTACCTCAATTATTGAGTCCATTTATTGAGAGTTTTGCACTTCTGATCTCATAACTTAGAAAAAAAGTAAAACTCTAATTCCGTAATTTCAAATGCAACATTAACCTTCCACTTCATCGAAAGCTTTACCGCATCTCACACATGATATTATCTTACACTATTATTAAACTTCCCTTTTGCTGAATATCTAGTCAAATGCACCTACCAATTTTCAGAAGTGTGTACAGAGTGCTTCATGCTTTTCAACTAATATAATACATGAAGGAAATGTACATGGTCTGACTCTTGTTCATTTTTCTATTTGTGATCATGAGGACCTATAGCAGTACTTGCAGCAAAACAAACAGCAATGGTTTTCAAAGAGAAACGGAATATATTGCCTTCTGCTGATTTTTCTTCTTGTGAGCTGGGTTGGCGGATTTGGTCTCTGTAGAAGCTTCAACCACAGCGCTTTTCCTCGTAGTTCTAGGTGCCTCTGAAGCTGATTTTGGTTTAGATGCACCACTGTTTGCAGGTGGTGAACTTACAATACCAGATAGTTTTTCACGTAAATCCCGCACATTGGAGGCAGGTGCTCCACTTTGAGTCGCAGATTGGAGTCCTTTCTTTTGGAGTTTCAATCTCAAATCACGAGCACCAACTTTGTGATCTTCACTGGCCAAAAAAACATAATCAGAAGGCACAGAAAATGGTATATAACAAGGGATATAAAAATCTGCAGCTGCAAGCGACATAATTCTAAAAAGATTCATACTTGAAAGTTGAGGTTCATCATTCTCAAAAAGATCATGTTCCCATTTATCATCTTCCCTCTGCCTGCAGGAAAAAACCACTGAGCTTAAGGATGGCTGAACTAGGTAATAAGGAGGAATGCAGAAGTCCATACAGTAGAACTTAAAAAGGCAGGTCAAATCAACAAGATACTAGTCGAGGGGTCATCAGATAATTTCAGATGTGAGGCCCTAAAAGTTCATTATCTACTGACATCCTAAGCATATCAGAAAGAAATCATTAACAATTTCCATTTCCCGGGATTCAAAATCTGTCCCTCGTTGCTGCTCATAATGCTGTCGAGCAGACAGCATCGCGGAAAGTCATATGCCACTCATCGCCATATATCTAAATAAACATCAACAAGAAAGAGATTTAAAAGGAAAAATAATACATGCTAAATAACTCCAACTAGCGATGGCAGTCTAATTCCGAAAATTTAGGATAGAAGTGCATTCAAGTGTTTCATTTATCTAAGAGATTCCTAAATTGAATGGAGACTATGAGCATTCTGCAATTACCAGAACCAGAGATATACAACGTATGGAATGGAACCAATAAAAGAAAAAGTTGCACGAACTTCAACTGAGCAAAAGCAGAAGCAATGCCATCCAATTCACAAACAGCAATGAAGGGAAGAACACAAGCTAAACTGCAAAAAGTTCATGCTGAAGAACCCATCATCCTCAAGCTAAAGAAATCAACAAAACCACCCAAAGGAACAACTTTTCCATCAATAATCAAACTATACAGCTACGGCCTCAACAATTTCAGTATTCACATCGGTTGAAGAAACTGATACAGAAAAGCCAGACAAAGAAGAGACGAAGGGGGGAAGAACCTCTTCCCGGTGACGGGGCGACGCCGCGAAGGGGCGTCGAGGGAGCTGCCGTTGAGCCGCTCCTTTACCGACCTCTTGGCCTCAGCCTCGACCCGATCAGCGTACATTCTGGATTCTGCGCTGGGGGCAGAAATTCCACTCAACCCCTTAAAGCCCTAACCCTAGACCGCCTCCGGCCAAAAGGGTTCTGAGCTGCAAGTCCGGTTCTAGGGCAAATTGGATTTCGTCCCTCCCGAGAGCTTCTCACAGAGGAAGAAGGCAAAGGGAAGCGAGACACTGATCTCTACGTGCTCGCAGTCGCAGGGACAGAGAGAGAGAGGGAGATAGAGGGAAGAGCCTTTTTTATTTATTAATTTCTTTTTCTTTTTTTTATCCGGAAAAACTACAAAGAACAAATATTTGAGGAAGGCATGGAGGGGAGTTTGGGCTTCGATTTGAATTAAGGATGAGGATTAATATTTAAAAAAAAACATGTATTATCTTTTTTTTCTCCTAAATATGATCAAACTTAAGAGTTGTCGTAAATTTAAGCATATCAAAATAATTTTGTTTATAGCAAATACTAATTCTGTTAACTTTTCCATCCATAATTTTTTGGGTAAATCAATACAAATATATATATATTGATATTAGAAAAAAAATTAATTAAAAGAAGAATATAATGAGAAATAGAAACGATGAGGTAGGAGTCCAGTTACTGCTATCATGTAACGTTCCACCAACTCCTAAAAACATATCAGGGCCACGTGTCGATCACTTTTCGACCACGTCGGTTTTGCTTGACGGTGTCAATGGTGAGATAACGGTTTGTACTATCATATTACACTTTTGAAACATTTTGTATCATCAAGTAGCAAAAAAAACTTTTTGGACCAACTTGATATATTAGTGAAACTTTTTGTACCACCAGTGCAATTACCCATTTTCCTTTCCACTCTGTCACATTTACTTAGCTGTGAAATAAGTTTTGCTTAAGGACAAAATTGAATTATAAAATTATGGTAGAAAATTTGATCAAATTTTCATCTATAGAAAACTTTAAAAATGGAGTGTAAATTCCAAATGAGTGACAAATAAAGGAAATACAATGGCCATGTCATAATGCTTCGCGCACAACTTTGTTTACTTTTCTTCCATGATCCGTGCATACACTACTCACCCACTAATAACTAAATTGTAAGATACACAGTTAATGAAGATAGTTCTAAAGGCCCGACCGGGCTCGATCCGTTTAAGCCGAGTAGGTTCTTGGATGATGCGTGGATGAGCCGAACCTTTTACGGGCTGTATCGGGTTTTACTTTCACTGGGATTCATTTGGTCCAAGTATGCGACAGGTCATACATTGTCGCGTTTAGTATGCAAAAGGTATCGATGAGAAAGAAGTAAGTGTGAAAAGCGAATTCAAGCAGAAGAACTTGGTATGTTTTCATTAATTCGATGTATATGTATACAGCCAAGTCCAATCAATAAATGGAAAGTATAAAATATGGCTAAACTAGTGACACCTAAATATGGAAAACTAGGATATGTATACAAATTATAGTGAGGAATAAATCATTCCATAATACTCCCCCTCAAGTTGGAGAATGAGGATTTCGAATCCCCAACTTGCTGAGAAGAAAATGGAACTGATCACGCCCAAGTGCCTTAGTAAAGATGTCTGCTAGTTGAAAGCGTGTAGACACATGGGATGTGGCGACAGCTCCAGAGCGCAAATGTTGCCGAACAAAGTGGCAATCTATTTCAATGTGCTTGGTGCGCTCGTGAAAAACTGGATTAGAGGCGATGTGGAGAGCTGCTTGATTATCACAAAAAAGATGCATTGGACCGGCATGATAAACACCAAGAGAGCTGAGGAGAGAACGAAGCCATAAAAGTTCACTGACAGTTGCAGCCATGGCTCGGTATTCTGCCTCGGCAGAAGACTTGGAGACTGTTGTTTGCTTCTTGGTCTTCCAAGAGATGGGACTCCCGCCTAAAGTGACGAAATATCCAGTCAATGACCGCCGAGTCATGGGACAACTAGCCCAATCTGCATCACAGTAAGCCGTTAAAGATAGAGATGTTGGACAGAGAAAAATCCCTTGTCCAGGAGATTGTTTGAGATATCGAAGCACTCGTAGAGCAGCATCCCAATGTCCTTGACGAGGATCATGCAAGAACTGAGATAGAATGTGTATAGGGTAGCTGAGCTCCGGCCTAGTGATGGTGAGATACAAGAGACGACCAATCAGACGGCGATATTGGCCCGGATCTGAAATGGGGTCACCACTGTCTTGAGATAATTGGTGTTGTTGCTCCATGGGGAAATAAGCAGGCCGTGAACCTAGCATACCGGCTTCAGTAAGAATATCCAGAGTGTACTTTCGCTGATTGAGAAATAAGCCAGAGCCACTCCGAATGATCTCTATCCCCAAGAAATAGGACAAAGGACCAAGATCCTTAATGTGAAAACATTGGCAAAGATAAGTCTTAAAATTAGAACACGAGGCAGAATCATTGGCCACGAGAATCATATCATCAACATAAACCAGAACCGCAAGAAATGTGTCACCATGGGAGAAGGTGAACAGAGAGTGATCAGCGCCGGATTGTTGAAAACCATATTGAGAAAGAGCAGTGGCGAACTTAGAATACCAATTTCGAGATGCCTGACGAAGGCTATATAGGGACTTTTGCAGACGGCATACCTGATTAGATTCGGTGGAGCGAAAACCAGGAGGAAGAGACATGTAAACCTCCTCATCCAAGTCCCCATGAAGGAAGGCGTTATTAACATCAAGTTGGTGCATCTCCCATTTTTTAGCAACAGCAACAGTTAATAAGCAGCGAACTGTTACCAATTTGGCCACCGGTGCAAATGTCTCATGAAAATCGACTCCTTCAACCTGAGTGAAGCCCTTGGCCACGAGTCGAGCCTTGTAACGTTCCACAGTGCCATCAGCTCGTCTTTTAATCTTAAAGACCCATTTGCAGCCAATAGGTTTCTTTCCGGGAGGTAATGATTGCAGAGTCCATGTGCCGGTATCCTCGAGGGCACGAATTTCATCGGCCATGGCTAGGCGCCATTGTGGAATCTTTGCAGCCTCTGAATAAGTCCTTGGCTCTAAGTCAGAGTCAAGTGCAGCAAGGAACGATAATTGGGTGGCATCAATATCAGAATAATGAAGATAATGCTCGAGGGGATGAGACGTACCTGGAGAGTTTGATGGAGCGGGTGATATGATTGGGGGGTAGAAGAAGAGTCTAAGCAACGGGCAGTGTGGGAGACAAAATCACTGAGCCAGCTTGGCTTTCGGATATTCCGCGGAGCCTTGGAACAAGCTATGGTGTCTGCCATACAGTCTGTGTCAGAGGAAGGTCCCGGGTCGGCAGAAGAGGCAGGGCCTGACATGCGAGCAGGCGATGTGGGTTCAAGGGATTGGTGTTGGTCCAAAAGAAGACCAGTATCGACGTTAGTCCCAACCGACCTGGAAGAAGGTGGGCTGGATAAGGGATGAGCCGTACTATTCTCAGAGGTTGTGGACTCCCCCTGAGCTCCCCCTGGGCCTGAAGTGTCCAAAAACCGAATTCCTGAATTTTCCGAACCGGATTGTGTCGGACTGCTGAAAGGAAAAACTTCCTCATCGAATTTAACATCCCGAGAAACAAAAAATTCTCGATTCTCCAAATCAAAAACTTTCCAACCCTTCTTGCCAAATGGGTACCCAACAAAAACGCATCGTCTTGAACGTGATCCGAACTTATCTTTGACACGTGAATTATAGTGTGCATAGCAAAGACATCCAAAAATACGAATGTGTCTATAATCCGGCTTCTGTCGAAAAAGGAGTTCAAATGGGTATCTTACCTGACAAGATATTTGAAGGTGTAAGATTAATGAGGTGTGCTGCGGCGGAAACACATTCTCCCCAAAAATCTATTGGAAGAGAGGCTTGAAACATCAGGGCCCGGGCTACATTGAGAATGTGCCGATGTTTGCGCTCAACCCGTCCATTTTGTTGAGGGGTATCAATGCACGAGGTTTGATGAATGATGCCGTTGTCAGAGAAATAATCTTGGACAAGCCGACTCATGAATTCTGACCCATTATCACTTCTCACGGTTTTCACTGTTCGATGAAATTGATTCCTGACCAACTTGCAGAAACTAATCAGGAATCCTTGCGCTTCCGACTTATTTCGTAAAAGATAAACCCATACAGCCCGGCTATAGTCATCCACAATTGACAGAAAATATTGAGCACCAGAAATAGATGATATTTTATAAGGTCCCCAAATGTCACAATGAACCAACTGAAAAGGAAATGAGGCTTTATTCGAACTAATGGGAAAATTGGAACGCGTCTGTTTTGCACGGCAACATACGTCACAGAGCGAATTATTGACTGAACGATGCATAGTAATAGAATTGTTCTCAAACCGAAGACTGGAAGAAGGGTGTCCCAACCGCTTATGCCAAATATCTTCATCATCTGCTCTCATTGCCCGTAGTTTCTGAAGAGATGAGGATACTCGTCGTAAAATCCACACCCCCCGTGAAGTTCACCCACTCCAATCATACTCCCCGAGATGCGGTCCTGGATCAAGCATAAATCAGAAATGTAGTGTACACTACAATTATGTTCCCAAGATAATTGAGCCACAGACAATAAGTTACAATTGAAATCCGGCACATAAAGAACATTTTGAAGTATCAAATTGGCTCCAAAAGAAACTTTGCCTATAAAAGTAGCTTTTGTTGTTCCATTTGGAACATGAATAAGTGGACCATTATTGACGGGAGTAATATCAAAAAGATTATCCAGGCTGCCAGTCATATGTCGTGAAGCTCCCGAATCAATAATCCAGTCAAGATTTGAGGTAATAGGTTCAAAAGTCTCACCACTTAGACGATTAACCTCACCATCATCGCGAGGAATCATTGACATAAGTTGTTGTAGTTGGGCCTCAGAAAGATGGGCCAATTTACTAAGGTCCGCAGGTGTTTCGGCATGGGCCTGTGCCGCAGTATAGTTTCCTGCGCCTATAAAGGAATGTTGGGCTGGCTGATGATAGAAACCCTGTTGGGCCGACGGACCGGGTCTCCATTGCCCACGATTCAGTTGGGCTTGGCGCTGATGAGATGGGCCACCCGAATAGGAGTTACCCGGGTCTCCTAAAAACGAAAACCCGACTCCTCCTCCTCCTCCTTGTTTGTTCTGCAGAGCCGAGGGAGAAGATGCCGAGTTCCTCACGCCCAGCCGAGCGCCACCAGCGCCGGATCCCTTCGGATTTCTCTGGTCGGAACCCGGATGCCCATTCAGCCGATAGCAAGTGGCCCGAACATGGCCATTCCGGCCGCAGTAGTCGCAGAACGGGCGGCTTCGAGGTTTGTTTTCTCCTCTGGTGAAATTGCTAAAATTAGGGTTAGGGTTTGATCCTCCCCCGAAATCGTGACTAATTTTTGCTGCAAAACCGAGCGATTCAGAAATTGTTTCTCTGCCGTGTGTGATTAATCGTTGTGCCTCGTCGTTTGCTGCAATCGAATGTGCCCTATTCGCATTTGGCAGTGGCTCCATGCTCAAAATTTGAGAGCGGATGGTCTGGAACTCGGGATTGAGTCCTATTAGGAACTGATGCAATTTCTCCTTTTCCTTGTAAGCCATTAGTCGAGCTCCAGCATCACATGAACATACGGGTAAATCGAGATACATATCTAATTCATCCCAGAGACTCTTTAACTTTGAATAATACTCTGAAACTGATCTTTTCTCTTGTCTGAGCAAACAAATATCAGTCTTAAGCTGATGAATTTTTGCTTCATTACCTTGGGAAAATCGTTCTTTAAGATCGTCCCAGAGAGTTTTTGCATTTCTCGCTCCTGCCACTGAGTTCTGTAACCCTTCGTCCAGGTGATTGAAAATCCATGAGAGGAGCATCGAATTACAAGTCACCCACTGCTCACGGTGAGGTTCTCCTTCTGCTGGTTGTAATACTTTTCCTTCGATAAAACTGAGCTTGTTCTTGGCCTGAAGCGCTGTTTGCATTGCTAGAGACCAAGTGTTGTAATTCCTGCCATTTAATTTGCAGGAAATGAGTTGTGTGCCGGGACCATCAGAGGGGGTGAAGAGATAAACAGGTGGTATGTTTCCACTCGTTTCACTGTTATTTGCTGATTTCGTCATGGTGACGATAAACAGGAAGACAAGAGATGACGCTCAGTGAGCCACACTGGCAAGAGAAGCTCGGCTATTCTGGCCGGCAAAGATAACGAGACGGCTGGCCTCAGGACCACCGCTCTGATACCATGTGAAATACCCACTTGGGCCTACACGGACTTGAGCCCATCTGCAACCCAAAAGCTTAAGCTGATAGGTTACTGGACCCAAGCCTCATATAAGCTTGTGGTTTCTTTCTCAATTTTTCGATGTGGGACAACATATCTCAACACCCGCCCTCACGTGGCAACGTGTGGTCCAACACGTGCCACGTGCCTTAAACACCCGCCCTTAACAACTGACCCGAGCCGAGCATCCTCTTCCGTGCTCGGGTAAGGGGGGACAAATACCAAATTAACCTCGAGCTCCACACTCGGGCCTAACTAGAGGTGCACCTTTAGCTACCTCGGAACTGGACCGGACCACTCTTGGGCCTGATTAACATGAGGCGCACTCTTGGCTACCTCGAAATCGAATCTGGCGTGGTGTGAGCCCACATGAGCGCGCGGAAGCATAACCCGCTCTGATACCATGTAAAAAGCGAATTCAAGCAGAAGAACTTGGTATGTTTTCATTAATTCGATGTATATGTATACAGCCAAGTCCAATCAAAAAATGGAAAGTATAAAATATGGCTAAACTAGTGACACCTAAATATGGAAAACTAGGATATGTATACAAATTATAGTGAGGAATAAATCATTCCATAATAGTAAGTTTATCTAATCTTTGAACCGACGATCAGTTCGAAGTCTTCATTTTCGAAGATGACATCGATAACGAACAGAAATAGTCTCTATAAGATAAGATTTACAGGTTCACATACTTTTTCCGGTCATAGAAGTCCAAAGTAAGGATTTGTAAGTGCCGACTTCAGTTGTGACCCAGCTGAATGCAGCACTCCCATGTCCACCTTGTCCCGGGGAAGGAATAGGAACTCGAGCCCTTCGGTTTTCCTGAACCCGCAGAGCTCGAGAAACTCGACTCCTCCTTCCAGTGCCCCCACTCTCTCCTGTCATGACAAGTTCGTATGGATCACCTGACGACTCATGACATGGACACGATTATGTTAGGTAGTCGGAGAAAAACCGGACCTGGAACACGGGATTACTGAGTCGGATCCTCCTGAACTTTTCTACCTCAGGATTCCTCGCGACGTTTCCTATGTAGGTCAGTAGAGTCTGGAATGCCCTCCTTACTCTGGCATCATCGCCCTGAAACCGGAAACGTTCAATTGTGCTTTGGCCGATCAGAAGAATGACTAAGCATACAAATAGAACAAACCAGTCTTGATTCAAACCTGCACTTTGGTAACATGTGAAATTACATCGAACAAGAATCCCGAGCAAGTTCCTCATTCATCTACTATATGCCAATGAAGAACAATGGACATATTACCTTGTGATTACGCCTTATAGACCTTAAACACTCTCTCATCTGCTCTGCCTTTGCAGCCGAATAAACGTGTGCATTCTGCAACAGCAAGAAAGCAAATGAACATAAACCCAAGCTTCTTCCATCGCAACTAGAGAAAAAAAAATACATTTTTTTCTGCTTTCATCTCAATACCATTTTAGTCTCTCCGAGAGGCAGCGTATGTTTTGAAGACATGAGGCTGTCCGATGACACTTCGAGCTTCTGCCTCCTTTCTAACTGTTGCAGAAAGCAAGAATGTGAAACCCGAATCTCCATGATAACTTAGAAAAGAAACTGTAAGAGATAAATGAATGGACTCGATCAAGAAGCACCTTATCGTTCCTCAGTTTCTGAAGGACTCTTTCTCTCGCCCTCTTTTCCTCCTCTTTCTCTGCTTTCCGTGACGCCAAGAAGCTGATAGCAGATGAGGCGAAAGAAATTATATCTACTAAGGAAATGAGAAAGGGTAAAAGAAAGAGTAACGACATTCAGATCGGAGAAAAACCGTCTTCTTTCAATTTCTTCGGCAATCCTTTCTGCTTCTAAGAGTTCTTTCCCTGCCCGTATCCTCTCCTGCAGTGAACATGTTCTCGCTTATATTTAGCATGTAAATCGATGTTAAATTATCTTTTCTACTTACCCGAAGAATTAAGCTAATAGTAATGATCAAAACTAAGCACCTTCTCTCTTTCTCGTGGCGAGTTCTTCTCTTCGGGTCTATTATTCCGCGCGCAGTCCCTGAAACCTCAATTGTTATGAAAGGTCTCGAGAACAGCAAGGAAGGAAGTAACAGTGGAAGGGACACTAACCTTAATTGCCGTGCTTTTTTTTTCATCTCCTCCGTGACAAAACACGGCTCTGGTGACCTGACATCGAGATCGATCGATACCTAAGCAAACAAGCAGACAGATGCGTAACTACAAAAGTTTGTACATTAGCATACAAATAGCACTAAAATGAGGAACTATTCTTTATGTTGCATGATTTACATGCTCCACGAAGAATTTCAGACTCGGAAATATGCAAGTTTTGAAGAGATCTTATGCCATGAAAAAGTACGATAAAGACGGCATTTTGAGTCGCACCCTTGGCATTTCATCAACATCCGGGTCATTTCCGTGATCGATGATCCAATCTATAGCAGCCTCAATGCTAGCATTACCTAAAGAAGTAAGAACAAGGATTTTACTGACTGCTATCAGAATGATAGTCCTTCAAGTTTCCTAGTATGGCCGAAATGCAATGGAAGATATCAGTCATCACCTGAACCTTGAAGTGCTCTAGTTGCTCGCGCTGAAGGAAACCCCATGGCTTCAAGTTCTCTAAGCAATTTCTCATTTACTTCTGGGACAGCCATTTTCTACCTGAAGATATCAAAGATACACATAGTGCAAGTAAATCAATATCAATCGCAAAACCGGGAAGATTCTTATGTGAACCAGAGGTAGAAGATGTTTTCTAACCGAGCTAATCAAACTTATATTGGTTGTGTTTGATGCAATCATGAACTTTTCATAATTAAAAACAACAAAGTGCAGCCTCTTGCAATACCAGAAATCAGATGACATGTAAGAATAACACACGGAACAAATTATCGCAGATATAGAAACACAGAATTACGGTTGCTTCAGATCAGGAATTCGTTGCAAATATTTGAAGATTTGATATCCGCCGGACAGGAGAAGGCGTATAAATGGTGATGATGCTGTGCAGGCTAAGAGAAGCCCTGCAGAAGAAGCATTTCCTCAGAAAGGGTTGAGACATTTCCAGATACTTAACAGATTCTACTATTGGGGAAGGGACAGATGCTTTGCCTCTCATTTATACCTTGTGGTCTCCCACAAGCAAAGAATCTGAACTTTTCCCTCTGGTGGATCAATCATGCCGTAACTGCCTCCCGTACCCGAAGTCTGAGCGATCGGAATGTTCAAGTAATCGAGGATTCTGTTGCTTCCCTTGTAAGGGTCGAGTTACTAACATATATTTCGAAATTCTACAATGACACCTGCTGTAGAGAACTCCAAGTTGGGTAAGTTCCGCATTTGGGCAAATTCGTCATGGGATAGCCTGCTGGTTTGGGCAGTCCATTGCCAAGCTCGACCCACAAGTACTGAATTCGTGGAGATGTCGGACATTTCCAAATCAAATGCTAATTCGACAGTGATCATTTTGTGATGATGAATTAATTGATGCAGATTGCTTTGCAGTGAACTGAAATAAAATCTCAAAGGCAAGGGCCAGGCACATAAAATATGATACTCGCTGCATCTTATCCCTGCACGCCTTTGTTCGTTACCAGAATGTCGATATGATATGCTGCATTTCATCTCAGCGGATTAAACTGCCCTTTCTTTAGTTTGATCTGATCCAATACGCATCTCTATTCGTTTATAGGATTGCTTATTGGCTGCGATTCAAGATTCAACTAGTCTCTCCGAGTGGCAATGGGCTTACCATGCGACTGAAACCGTGAATGGTAATCAGATTTCCGAACATGCACTTACTGAGACTCGCATGTATCTATCGACTTGTTGAAAGGGAATGAGAGGGCACAGCAGCTCTGTAAGTTAACATCTGCATGCCGCGATCAGCAATCAGTGGAACTACCTCCATTGCATTCTTGCTCAATGGGCATGGACTCCCGTGAGAGCAGACAAAATACTTGGTAAAACTTTCATCTTGAACATGTTTGCGTATTATTTATCGGAATTCCTCTCAAATTGAGATTCTAATTATGTAGCTCTCAAATGAGGTTCTTCTAGTAAGTCTATGGAGGACCTCAATTTCTGACATAAAAGAAGAGGATTATTATATATCAAACAAATTGAACAAAAAAATTCTATTGCCCAGCTCTGAAATATTTTTCCATTGATTTCTCTACCCTTACTAATGGCAGGGTAGGCTAGATAATGGGACACTCTCTCATGACAAAATCAAGGTAGCTCATCTTGAACCTCTATACTAAAAAACAGTTGATACCAACACTGCCCAACCATTTTGTAATTCTCTAGGAAAAGAATCAGCATTCCTCTCATAAATCGCGTAAAGTAACTAACCATTACACAGACATCCTCCCCCAGCTGGAGTTATATGAAAAAGAAAGGCATGGACTCAAGCAGGCAACTCGAGCTTCTTGTTGTTCTTCCAACTGCCAAAGGATTGCAAGTTTGAAAAAGGTCCGAGCAAATGATCTTAAGTATGTAGAATTTATGGGAATATCTAAAAAGTAAGGCCATTTACCTGTGGAAATAATAATAGAAGAAGTCTGCGTATAGCAATGTTTGAATGAGCCCAGAAATCCAAGCTGTAATTGCCATGGAACAAGAACAACTTAGCAAAGAATAAAGAAAAACATGTAATTATATGAAACAAGGAAACTGATAGAGGAAAAGCAAGTAAAGCATTCTTTGGATAAACAGATTCATTACGCTCGCAAAAGTGGGGAACGATGTGCCTTATGGATACTGAATGTTACTATAATGGCTTATGCAGTGCAATATCTCCAGGCAGATAGCTAAAGGTCATTCTGACAAAGCCGAGAGAGAGAGAGAGAGAGAGAGAGAGAGAGAGAGAGAGAGAGAGAGAGAGAGAGAGACATACGTATCCAATGAACATAGTGAGGCTCAGTGAAGTAGCGATAAATCCAGTTCAAGATGTAGAATGCCCGGTAAGCAC
Source organism: Punica granatum (assembly GCF_007655135.1). NCBI lineage: Eukaryota > Viridiplantae > Streptophyta > Magnoliopsida > Myrtales > Lythraceae > Punica > Punica granatum. Next base: position 23,631,936 of record NC_045134.1, on the reverse strand, counting down.
TGCATCAAAATAAGAATGAGTTCTCAGCACATGAAATAACAGAAAAGCAACCTATGAACAGGATATATATACATACATATATATGATATTAGCGCCAAATCCAGGCATAAAGCAATTCATAGAAGACATTTTTAGCATAAGATAATACTTCTTGATCGAGTATTTTATGCTTTCACTTGACCATAGATACTATATATTCAGCCTAAAACAGAAATGGACCAGGTAACTCCTAAAACCCACAATAACAGAACACTACTAATTAAGAGCTCATATGAGGCTGCATAAACAAACCAAATCATAAGAGAGCTGAGTCTAGAGTGAGTTCATCAATACGGGCATGTGCAGAGATTTGTTAAGTAAAGAATTTTAGACCAGTAACAAAGATGCAAGCAATAGCACGTTCTAAATCTCAGTGACTAGTAATAACAGAATCATACCCCAGCAGAAATACATATTGTCCTGTAAGGTTGTCAATGTTTCTAGTTCTCTGCAACAATACAAGCTGAGGAAGTATTGCCACTGCTTCTAAATATAAGGAGAATGTCCACATGACCTGTGCATAGAACCCAGAGAGTACAGAAGGATAAAGCCATCTTTAGCACAGGGAGATAATATAGTTATAAATGAAAGTACTTATTGAACAAATTAGTTATTCCTACCTCCTTAAAACTGAATTTCTCATTGATAAGGAGAGCCAACAGAAGGCAAGGCAACACGAGGAAATAGTGACGGAATGTATCCTGGTCCCTGTCATAGGACCTACGGACAATCTTGTGGTGCCTCATGTACCACACAATGGAAAAGGAGCTCCCCAAGAATATAATCTTCATGATGGAGTTATAGAAAGAGATATAATCCGTGAAAAGATCCAAGTAGCGCGTAGCGAAAATAATTACATACAGTTCTTGTGTCTTTAAGGAAACACCTGCATCAAATCAGAACATCAAAAAGCGAGATATTTGTAAGATGTAATAATTGTCGGAAGCAAAGGCATGCTTATTCTAAGAATGATATTCAAAGAAGAAATATGATATTCTCCAACAAGCAACCTCAGACTCTTCATTGATATCCAGTATCTTTCCCATTTCTTCTCATAAATAATAGACATAGCATTGAATTATAATACTTGTCCTGTGGTCTTGCTCCTGAGCAATCGAATGTTGGATAATGTTACTACGTGTCAATTGACGTAGACAAAATTCTATGGAAGGAAAAATCTTAAGCTGATATTCCCACTGAGCTACTCAATGGAAGCTGATATTCACAAAGAACTCATCAATACCGAATCCCTTGGCAGCTGATGTTTCAATGGAAGATTTCATGTCCCAAAAGCTCCTTTGAGCACCACCAGTTTCAATCTCTTTACTCATTAATGTGAACCTGAAATCAAACAGGGTAAAATGTTGTCTCCAATCTCATTCCTTCATTTGACTAACGGCTTATCTACTCTACTCTCTAGCACATTCAATTCACTACGAAACGCACTTATCGAACAATCATTTCTTCACCTTACCATCACAGGCAGACCGTGGCAATTTTTCCTGAAGCTAAAAAAGGATGATGCAAATAAGCACAATCCACCAACTTGTGTACTGTAAATGCCCAAATTTCCGAATTAACACACGAAAATGGACAGTGCATCACGTCAATGTCGGGAGGAAGTGACGTACCAGCGCAGGACTTGATGGTGTGGATCTTGAGGAGCAGAACGAGGACGCTGAACACGTGCGTCATGTCCCCCGCGAACCTGAAGATATTCATCTTCGCCTCCTCAAAACTTCAGACCCCAAAATCTCAGACGCAATCCGCAGGGTAGAGAGAATGCAAGCTTCCCAGATCTGTGGCACTTCCTTCAGACGTTTCTGGTCATTAATGCCGAAACTCTGCTCCGACGGATTCGGCTGACGCTCGTGCCGAAGCCCAGATCGGCGGATCGGAGCTACGCAAAGCTCAGAACGGAATCGGAAACTGCAGAAATCCCTCTCTCTTTCTCTCTCTGGCTCGGAGATCCAATGAGCAGAGTAAGCTGTCGGGCGGGTGTTATTTACCAATTTGCCATGTCTGGTCCTCTTCTTAGAATTGCAAGAACGGTGATTCATGTTGTAGTTTTAATATAATTTTAATTATTTCTTTAAAATCTTTACGAATGTATAATTATTATTCAAACATATATAAATTACGACAAAACTCACTTTTTGGTCCCTGAACTTTACAGCACTATACAAATTAGTCCTTCAAAGAATTCCGTTAGATAAATCAAGATTTGCAAATGAAACGTTAGAACACGTTAGTCCCTCCATTACCTTTCACAACTCGTTCATGATAAAAAATGCTGACATGACCCGTTAAGTGGTGACTTGGAACGTTAAGTTCAACATTGGCAATTTTCTCTCCAAAAATGACGTCGTTTTCTTCTTAATTTCTTCCCAAAAAAAATTAAAAAAAAGTAAATGTGCTCATTCTCTCGGGGTAGATCTGCTCCCACTAATAGAGAGAGGGAGGAGGATCAGAGCCCCCATTTCCGGCGACCTCCCTCCCTTAGATCTGGCCCCCTTTCCGGCGACCCTCTCTCCCCCCTCAACCGTCTCTCTCCTATGTTTCCCCGTCCTGCATTGTCGAAGTTCTGCAATGTCTGCTCTGCTGCAAAGAAGAATTAGGGATCCTCATTGGTTTCCATCCTTTGTTCTTAGCAAGACTTGCTCTGGGGTCGAGTTCTTTGGGCTTGATCATCACATGACACAATTTCTCGCTTGATACCCAGCACTATCAAAGGTTCTTCATTTCGCTGCTTGCGGGGAGACACTTCGATCATATATGTCGTCTAGGTCTAATCTGATCATTGGAGCTCCGAAGAAGCTTTGCCTCTCTATCTCTCTCAAACACAAGATCTTCTCCTTCTCCATCTCCATCTTCATCTTCATATTCATCTTCTGGTGCATGCAGTGCTGGCCTCTGCTCAAGGCCGAGGAGCAAAGCATCTCCTCCCATCCTCCATGCAATTAAGATCGCATCGGTAAGTGGGTCTTCCAAGACAATTCTGGTTTTTTTATTCTTGATGATTAGTTCTTTTTTTTTTCCCCTTTCTCCTGCTTGCTTCCATGGCTGTGGTTTGAGACGAGATGAGGGTTTTAGATGGGTTTTAGGGTTTGCTTGAAAACCGAGGATCCTCATTAGTTTCTATCCTTTGTTCTTGGCAGGACTTGCTCCGAGGTCGAGTTCTTTGGGCCTGATCATCACAAGACACAATTTCTCGCTTCAATCTTGGGTCTTAGGTCTATCTTGATACCCAGCACTGTCAAAGGTTCTTCATTTCGCTGCTTGCTCGACCAACACACACACACATATATATACATATATAGACGTATATATTAGTATATTCTTGTCCTCCCCATTCCGATCCAGAGCAACGGAAATGCCTGGGCTTGAGACTGATAAGGTTCCTATAAGGTCGTCGAGGTCGAGCCTTAGTTCTGGGGAGGGATTCGCGAAAAAGAAATTGAACAGAGAATAGAATCTCAAAATAATGAGGAGAGTTCGTGTGATATACAGTGACCCTAATACAACCAAGTCTTTGAGAAATGAAGATGACGCGTATTACGACTCGAGGATAGTACGTATAGGTCGTAAACGCGTTGTTAGGGAAATTGTAGTTCTCGTTCCTAATCAGGTAGGGCGAGGGAGACCAGTAGCAAGAGGCCTAAGCGCATTAGCATAAACGAGAAGTTTTATGACGGGAAGAGAAATCGGCCTTCTTCTTCTAATTCTATGTACAAGGGAGTTCGGAGGAGGCCATGGTGGGAGTACGCAGACGAGATTCGAGACCCAATTTATGGCATCAGGGTGTGGCTCGGGACATATGGCACAGCAGAAGAGGTTGATCTTGCATATCAGAAGAAGAAGCTCAAGTTTGATCGTGCAGTCATATCTAGCAAAAACAAGATTTTGCTTATCCATTCAAACTCCGAGGAGACAACTACCTCATTCTACGTCCCATCACCGTCTTCAGTGCTCGACGCCCAGATCTCTGCTTCCTTCTACAGCAGGCCCAAGCCACTAACTACACGAGATGAGAAAATGGTAGGGAGCCACATCGAGGAAGCTTTTGAAGAACAGGAGCTGTTATTCGACCCAATTACCATATCGTCGCCAAAGATGAGTCAAGATTTGGATCTGGATCTCTCAGGGGAAAATAACTTTCAAGAAACGGATTTTATTGACTCCAAGAAATTGTTTTTTTTCTCCAAAAAAAAGAGCCAAAATAACATAGTTTTGAGTCCAACGTGGGACTTAACGTGCCAAATCAGCATATAACAAGTTACATCAGCGTTTTTTGTCAGGGACTAGATGGAAACTTGGACAGAAGGATGAACATGTCTAAACGTTGTACACACCGTGTTCAATTAGTATAAGATATATCTTTTAGGGACGTCTTTTCAAAAAGTGTATCTTTCAGGGATCAAATTGTGAGTTTTGTCTATAAATTACTAATAATATCAAATAATAAAATTTTAAAAAAAATGGTGAGGGATAGAAGATAGAGAGGAAACGTGGGGAAGAAATGAAAGAGAGAGGACAGGGACGAGGGAGAACGAAAGTCTAGAGAGAAGTAGAGAAGTTGTTGCTTACTAATTATGTGAATTCATAAAATAACCCTCTAACTTTTCTGAATTTAGTTGTCATCAATTAATCATAATTTTTTTATAGGGGCATGTTAGGGAAAAAAGAAAGTTAAGCAAAATACTTTCCTCGTCCCATTTGTAATAATAATATAGATTATAACCTTTGGGATAAATAAATAAGGGGAAATGACATTTTTGCTCAACATTTGACTTTTTGCCATTTCAATCCTAAATCTTTATTTTTTGCCATTCTCGTCCTCAATCTTTCTATTTTTGTCAATTTAGTCCCGCTGTCCATTTTTTTGTTAAAAACACACTCTTCGTCCAAAAATAAAATTTTCAACTATTTTCATTTCTAAAATAAAAAAAATAAAAAATAAAAACTAAAAACTAAAAACTAAGAAAAACACTTGGATAGAGAAAGGGCAATTCCGGCGATAACGATGACTTCCCCTTTGACAATTGCCCCTCCATGGGAGGTCACCAGAGATGTTGGAAACCTCCAACGATGACCTCTGGGGGTGTAGTTGTCAGCATCACCAAATTTGTCCTCCCCTCTCTCTATTGTAGGGGGGCAAATCCCATGGTGGGGGCTCCCTCGCCGGACACTGCCCCCACATGGGACATTGTCGGGAGCCTTCATTGCCAGAATTGCCCTAAGTTTTTTTTTTCTTTTTTAACTTTCATATTTTTTAAAAAAAATTTAATATTCCAAAAAATATATTATTTTGAATAAAAACGTGTCTTTTAATGAGAAAAATAGACGGCAGCACTAAAATGGCAAAAAAGAGAAGGGTTGAGGATGAAAATGCCAAAATATAAAGGTTTATGACTAAAATGGCAATAACGCTAAAAGTTGAGGATTGAAAGTGTCTTTTTTCCAAAAATAAAGGGTTAAAGACATGGGTAGGCATGTGCTTTTCTCATTTTCTCATATATACGTTATTTATATAATCAACAAACAAGCATAGCCTATTCGTCAAATTCCATTAAAAGTCTCTGGTAAATGCTTGTATGGAACGCTTGCCAGCCCACCCTTGTCCACGTGGACATCAGTTGGCGCTATGTGGGCTCCAGCAACGCCAACAACCCATTTCAGTTCAATAAAATGCTAACACGTGTAATCTAGACTCCACTCGCTATCTTACATGTGTAACCCATTTCTCTCCTCCTCTTTAACTCATAGCCGCTCCTCTGACACAGGCTGTTGTCCGACGACCTCGACTCCCTCCAACCTCACAGTAGATGCCTTCTACCCCGGTAGATGAGAGTGGGGTTCGGATTACACGTGTCTGCGTTTTTGGATGGAGAAGTGTTTTTGGTGTTGCTGGAGCCCACATAGCGCCAACTGATGTCCATGTGTACAATGATTGGCCAGCAAACGTTCTATACAAGTATTTAGTAAAGATTTTTGACAGAATTGATGAATATTCTAGAGTTGGGACGATATTCATAACCTATGCATGTTTGTCGAATTATATAGGTAGCGTTTGGTAACGGAATAGAATATGATTCTATGTAACTTCAAGGTTGAAGAGAAAAAGTAACATGGAGCATTTATTATTAAAAAATTAGATATAATAATAATTAAAAAAAGTATGTGAATGAATTTATTATTAAATTGAAAAATGATTATACGTAACTCCAAGGTTGAAGACAAAAGTAACATAAGGTTGAAGACAAAGGATAATTTATTATTAAAAGGTTATAATAATGATTAAAAAAATTTCGTGAGAGAATTTATTATTAAATTGAGAAAGAAAATAAAAATTTAATGATCGTGTTGTTGAATTAAGAAAAAAATGAAGTGAAGTTAAATGGAGTATGATTTATTCCATAAACGTGCTAGATGTGAGAAAATGAGAAAATCACATAATATACATATATGTACATATAAGTTTTAATTTTTTTGGTTTAACTTAATTAATTAATAATTGAGATGGTATTTGTTTTTGTCCACCAGGTATCTGGAATTGCAGCAACCCCACTAATTCAATACGAACGAGGTCATCCTTAAAACTTAAAAGGTAATTTTCTCCATTCATAATTCTCAAATTTGAAACCCTTTCTTTTTTTTGATAAATAGCTCGAGACCTTACTTAAAACTAAATCATGAATTGGAATGGAAGTTCAATGATAGTCAAGTTCGACTAGCTGAATACGGCTGGATAGGCCGAAACAATTGCAACAACATATATGACAGCGTGATTTGTATAACTTGCAAAATTTATATGATAGAACACCATATATGAATCTAATTGCATTTTAGTGAATGGCATACATACTATGGTTTGTAAATCGCAAAATTGAGCATACGATAGAAACTTGTTACCATCGCATATCGTCTCGGCCAGTTCTAGCGAAAAAGAAAAACAAAGAAAAATGAGGGAGAGAAACATCCCGTTACAAATAGTGTTTTCCCGCTTCAAGGACCTCCGAGACACAATTGTGTCGTAAGCTATCTAACCGGAGCACGCACGTCTAACATGCGATGTGGCGGTTCGAGAAATCCGATAGGATTGGCAAGAAAAACATGTCTAGTGAATTAAAAGACGGTGAGGATCTCTTGAATGAAGTCGTTGCAGAGAGGGCAGTTGCCCCGGCTGACGTACATCTCCTTGGTGCATAGCTTGCAGTAGGCGTGGCCGCAGGGGACCAACGGTTGCCCCTTGTGCTTCACCATGCAGACGCAGCAGCTGCACTCGTAGCTGCCGTCCTCTGCCTCATCATCGTCCTCGTCGTACTCATCATAGTCCTCGTCCTCGTCGTCCCCGACCATGTATTTCGACCCCTCCCACCCCATCTGCTTGTCAGTCTCCTCGAGAAGGTCCATCAACGACATCCTCACCGGCTGCTCCTCGTCCTTGTCCGACCCCTCGCTTCCGCTCCCACTCCCGTTGTCCCTATCCTCCTCCTCGGCTGCCGCAGCTGCTGCGGCCGCCGCCTCCGCCGCCTCCTGGGCTGCCGCGGCCTCCCTGGCTGACATCTGCCTCTCCTCTGCCATTGCGAGCCGCGCCAGGCGCTCCTCCGCCTCCATGCTCAGCTCATCCTTAGGAGCGAGTGAGCTCTCGCAATGGTTCAGGAACCGGGCTGACTCTGATCGGGATGATCCAAGCCGGGTCGAGTTGTGGCGGGAGAACTGTGGGCGTAGAGTTGCAGGACCTGGGGGGTCGTCGGAGTCACCCAACTCTCCTGACCCGATCCTGGTTGAGCCCCTGCGAACCATCACCGGCCGGGAGTTCTGACTCGGGAAGTCACGGAATTGCACACGGCGAACACCTTCTTCACCGTCCATGGCGTTTCCGTCCGAGCTATAAGGGTGCAACCGAGCCGATGAGTTGTGCCGTGAGTTCTGGTTGCGGAAGTTCCTGATGGGGCCGTCGGAGGACGGAGTGGGGATAGAGGGGGTCCAGGCGTTGCCGGCACGGCCGCGGCTCTTTAGGCGGTCTTTGAAGTTCCTCCAAGCCTTCCGGTCTTGGTGGTCTACAAGGCTCTTGTAGGAGGACGAGTCGGGCTCCTCGTCACGGATGATGTCGAGAAGGGTCCGGGTAATCTGAGACGGCGACGGGTAGAGTTGCGGCGGGGGCTTGGGCTTGGGAGTCTCTGTGCCGAGGACGGCGTCAAGGGTCAGGCCTGCGAGGTCACGGCGGCCGCTGCCGGCGGCAGGGTGTTCCTTAGATCTGAAGGAGAAGGAGCTGAGGAGGCTTGGTGGCCCGTCGGTTGCTGACATTGGCCGTTCCACAGACGGTCAATGTCAAAATAACTAAAAATATAAAATAAACAAATAAATACACGAATAAAAGTAAAATTGTGAAACAAAAAACAAATAAGTAAGAAAAAATTCCACCTCTTCTAATAACATGTAAAATTATGCTCTATATTTTCAAAAGGTACTGATTAGTCGGGAAAAAAAAACTTTCTGGGCTTATTTTATCGGATTAAGTTACATCTTTTTTTTTTCTGTAACCGAAAAAAATGTTATGTCCTTTTCACAAATTCAGATATATTTATTGTACTCGAGATTTTTACAAAGCGATAGTTTTTCCCATTTAATAAATATTATGAATTGTTATTTGTCCGGTGAATTCTAAAGTTTTATTTAAATATCACAAACACTCACAACGGAAAACTATTGATCCCAAGTTAGACCGTTAAACTCTTTTGCCATTTTCCTTATGCAAAATTTTCAGATGAAAGTCATGATTTTTGTTAAAGAAATCAAAACTCAGAGATTGAAAGAAGAATCACACAAGCAATTGAAAAGACAAAGAACATGGAACCCATGGAAAAAATACCGAGCACCATTTCTATCTTATGTTGGCCATGACGAACATTGCCAATGCTGATATAAATAATGTTACCTTGATTGCGGGAGCTGAGATTATCGAAGGACCCAAATCTGATATTCAGCTGAAGAAGATAAAGTGCGGATTTGTTAGCGATTGATAAGCGAAAGATATCCGAAGGACACCAACACAAAGAATTGCAATCTTACATGGGTCATAAGTTGAGAAAGCAAGGGGATGTTCCACCCTCTCCTTTGAAACTCTCTTCTTCTGGTTTTTTTCTTTTTTCCCCCTTGGCTCTCTCCCTCTATCTCTTTGAATTCTTTGTGCTTTTGTTTGAGAAAGGAAAAAAAGAGGAGAAATTCTTTTTTTAATGGGTAATTTTTTTTTAAAAAAAAAAGCGAAATTTTGAAAGGGAGAAATTTAGAGTAGAGCGAGTCTTATGGGCCTCCTTCAATCTTCAATTCATTAATTTGCGGTAGGATTTATTTTCTATTTCTTTTTAATCCTTCCACGCTTCGAAAATGCAATATGACTACAAAAAAAAAAAAAAAAAAAATATATATATATATATATATATATATATACAGTCGGAATTTTCTGCAGCTGGTGCAATTGCCTCTATGTTATGGACAACAGACAACTACATATTATTGGTAACGACTTCATGTGAATAACAAAAGATTATTATTCGTAACACAGACAAGACTGCACTAATTGCGCCTTTAATTGTAGGGTTTCATATCTCGTTTTGCACTATGAATTTCAACATTGTGCCAGCTATTACACCCAAAATCTTATACCATTGCCAAAATATACCAAGATATTACAGCTTTTAACCCAACTCTACACAGTCTGTAATACGAGATAAAAAGATAACAAGAAGTGCCAATCCAACAACTGAGGCATCTAGCAAAGAATCGACTTTGTGTGCTTATGTGTAACCTTTTATAATTGTTCAAGTATCATGAAATTTATCCCTTTAAATTGGTGGATGCATGGTGCGAAAAGTGTTCGATTGGTTGCAGAAGTATTGGCATTCATACTACTAAAATTCAATAATATCATTCAACGTAGATGTGTTTACTAGTCATGCCAAATTGCGAAGGTTAGGAGGATTGTCAGCAAAACTTAGCAACATTTAATTTAAAATTATATTAATTGATTGATGTGAAAATTGTACTACTCATATGTTTTTATATTAAGCAATGGAAAGGAGGGGAGGAAGTGAGAGGGAAGGGAAATGGAAGAAAACAATTTTTCACTATTTGAATAGAAATAATAATAGAGAAAAGCAAAGGGAAGGAAAAATTATTTTATTAAAAAGAATATATTGCAGTAACACATATTTTAACCCGATAAACAAGATGATTCAGGTTCAAGGACCTTTCCCTATGGGGTAGGAAAATCTCTCATCAACTAGTGCCTTTCCGATGTAATTCTTTAGGAGTAATTAATCAAATTGGTTAGGACTAAAATAATAACATTCACTTTATATGATCTCCCATAGATATCTACATCCATATAGATACATTGACTTGACATTTCGTATATCCGCCTCGATTCCGATCTATTTGAATATAGCCATAACTCATTTAACCATATCATATTATTACGCATACATAATAGCTCCCTCATTTGTGTTGGAAGAAGCTATATGTTACGCCATATTTTATTAAATAGATATATGTGTTATCTATATCTAAGTCTGAAAAATAAAAAAGATGAGATTTGTTGTGAGATTATCGGTGTCCATTTATTAGCTATTTAAAATTTTAATTTATTGTACTACATTCAAGCATCTCTCTTGTAAAAAAAATATTTTAGTTCATTGACTATTCATTATGGATTAAGTAATAACTAAATGAATTATGAAGGTAGTTTTTTTTTGGTATACCTTAGTATACGAAAGCCCATTGGCCTCGATTAATACAATTTGAACCCGGTCGACCCACTAAAGAGTAAAACTCTCATAGCCTTGATTTTCTCTATCCACAAGACTTGAAAATAAAACATTACTTAAGGGAAACAAACGCTAAACCGCTTGAACTAACTCACGTTGGTTGAAGATAATTTTTTTAGATTCTTGATTAAAACTGAGCATTTTCCCTATAAATTCTTCCAACATGGGAGAATCGAAAATTTGATAAAGAAGATGAAGGAGTTTTGGTATAGTAACACTAGACGCTCATCTAGAATCAAGAGGTTCTTGATCAATTCTACTAATGGAACTTATATGATCCTTTATTTCGTTTTATTTTTATTTTTATATTAGACTCATAAGTCTCCCTGATGACCAAAAAAATTTAATAAGGTAAGAAAAATGAAAGGGATTTTGTTTCCGTCTTATTTCCTTTTTCCTTAAAATTGACCAATTCAAACAAGGGAATAGGGACTAGGGATGTGCATAAATACAAGGTATTCTCGAAATCGATTGGAATCTACCCATTAGAATATGGTCCGGGTAGCTTGTATTGAAAATAGGGTATGGTCTAGGTATTAAAATATGGAATCGGTAAAAATCGGTTCCGGTTCTTAAATATAGGGTACCTAGAATCGAAACCGAAACCGATACCCCAGACTCGGATAATAATTTCCTCATTCTATATATATAGTTATATTATGATATTCCTATATTTTAAAAAATATAACTATTAATTTAAAATAAAAATCTAAATCTATGTCGACATTCTATTTTTACATGATTACTGATTATGAATGAGACATTTTATGTTTTATTTGGAGAAATAAAAAAATTTACAGGTTTCAACATGGTACCCAGAACATGTGGCATAATCCAGGTTCCGAATAGATTCCAGTTCCATAATTCAACAAGGTAGGGTCCGAATACCATGAAAACAACAGGGTACCTCGACCCGCACACCCCTAATAGAGACCTCTCTTCTCTTCTCCCTTGCCTTTCCCTCTTCTTTTTTTTTCCATTCTGAATTCCCTTTCTCTTCTTTTATACAAACCAAAACCAAATGGAGTGTAAATCTTTGATTAATCGGACAACTCCTATTTTCCCCGTACAACATTAAAAATAAAAAATATCGCTAACTAAACTATACAATCTAACCTTATATTTGTCAAAAAAAACTTATATATTAACTAACTGTTTGCCCACGCTTTGCACAGTTTGATTAAAAAAATTATCTTACAGGATCAGCATTGAAATTTAATTTATTCTTTTGCACTTTTCATATAAATGCATGGAGAAATCTGAAGATATGCCCTTCAGAATATATATTTAGTTAAATAAAGTTAAAAGTTAAGTATTATATAACATTATCTAGATTTTACTACTCGATATATCTTTATTATAATGTTGGTACATGATATAGATTGGAGGGATACGTGTGTGTATATATATAAATATATATATATATATATATATTTAAGACTTATCTAGAATGCAATTGCATAATTATAAAATAAAAAAAGACAATTAAATCATGATTTATCCAGATTTTACTGCTCGATTTATTTTTATTAAAATTCTTAATAAATTAATATGTTATATAGAAATTGAATAATACTCCTTATTATTGAACGTAAAGAAAATATATCTATAGGAAACCTCAGAGAAGAATTCTAATCACTTATGATTATTTTATGAGCAATTGCTATTTTATTAATAAATGAATATATATAACTTTAATGATCATTATTAGTCTCATAAAAATTAAATTAAGTTAATCTCTCATTGAAATGATTCGTCATTTATCTAAAATTATTCAAATATATAAAAAATTAATATATGAAATGAGTGAGAAAAAGACAATGGCAAATACTTAATATAAAATTTTTATAGGCTCTATGATTATTAATTTTTCTTTCAAAACTTATGAATTTTATATTTTTTGGATTTTATGATTATATTTTTATAAATTGAATTGATAATTGAGATCATGTATATAATATATTTTACATGAACAATTTGTTCATGAGCTCTTAAATTAATTTTATCTTGTATGGTTATGAGATTTATCGTATTCAAATTTTTATAGAATAAAAAAAATTATATATTAATCTAAATTATCAATCAATTTAATAATTTTTTAATATCTATTATTTCATAATTTTTTTTCTTTATAGATCCCGAGCGATGCATGGGTTCAATAGCCTAATGTTTGAATATATATATATATATATATATATATGAATGTTCCAGGATGTAACTGATTATAGCAATTAATTTGATTATAAACCAATTTATTGCAAATTAATTTAAAAACCGTTACTATTATTATCCTTAAATGAATATAAATTAAATGCTTTAAAGATTAGACATCGTGCTATATACTAAATTGTTATAAATTTTTAACAGGCCAAATTTTACGTATTATATCCACCGAAAAAAAGTTTACGCATTATAGATTTTAATTTTGTTTATAGTAGATTCATTTTCTTTTATAAAAACCACTACAATATAAAGTCAAAAGATTCAAGTAAAAATTCATCTTTTAATTTTCTTAGATTTAATAGATTACATGTATATTATTCTTTATTTTTTATAAAATTATTTTTCTATGTAAAGTATATTATGATTGTATCCGTCGAATTGATCATATTAATTATAGAGTGACCGTTAATAACATCCAAAAATTACATAGTATAGACTTTAATTTGGTTAATACCATATTCTTTTCAAAAAAATTCATGATAAAAATAAAGAAAATTAATGCAAGTAAGTTTCTTTTCTAACTATGTTATTTTTAAGCTAAATTTTACATACCTTAAATTTCAATTTTGCTTGTAGCATATTCGTTTTGAAAGATTTACTATAAAATTAATGGAGATTCTACAGCGGTTGGCTAGTAAAAATTATATGAACAATGCTGCGACGATTAGGCACTGTTGCTTAATTAGGAATAAAAATTATATTCATTCTTATCCAAGTAAATCAATAACAGTCGGTCCGGACCAAATGTGCCGAGAATTGCAGCACCAACATAGTATTGGCACCTCTCTTTCACATAGAATGGATATGTAATATAAATTTTTATAAAAAGGTACAAGTACTCTGGAGATCAACACGCCGAAAGGAGATTTATTTCTCGAGATAAAATGTAAAGATACTAATGGGAGCAATCTGGACTAGTAATATGATTTATCGATCAGGGGCACTTGGGCTTCCCTTCCTGGGTCTTCCAGTTGTTGTAGCACGGGCACTCCTCCTTGTGGCCATACGTTCCCGACGGGACGCAGAGGCACTTCTGGCAGCACTTGTTGCAGAAGAACAAGCATGGCTTCCTGTGCGATGTCGCAGAGCATCTAAAAGCACACGCCCCCGGACATTCTAAAACCAGAAAAAAAAAGGTCAAGAAAATAATGGAATTCTTCTAAATCTATCATAAATTGTAACTAATGAGAGGGAAAATTCGGGAGGTATATACGTACGTGCGGCTGTAAGAGATCCTTCTCCACCGGCCTAAAGCGAATGAAATTCAACAGTGGTTAACCAAAGCAAGTTAGATATTCGTATATATATACACACACATATATAGTGAGAACAAAGGAAAGAGAATAAATCAATTTTAATTAATCCGTTCAAGTATGATCTGGTGAACGAACTGATAGGATGGCGTTTATTTGTTCCATGAATGCATGTGAATCGAATATATGGTGTGGTGTGCGGGGCGTGAAAAATATGATATAAATCGATGAGTTGGTCGGACGGTAACTGTAATCTTACGTTTGAAAGTTGAATGAAGCACATTGAAGCAATGAAGAGGAAGAAGAAGAAGAAAGAGGACTGAAATGAAAGGCTAGCCATTGTTTTTCCTCCCCTCTCTTTGACTCTCTACTTCTCCTCTTTTTTTTTTTTTTTCTTTTCCTTTTGGTGTGTTTGTGTATAAATCCGAATGGCTTTCTTTCTTATCTATAATGGTGAGGTGTGTATTAAATTCGTATTTATTTATCAATCCCATGTATGGCATCTTGGGCTAAAATATGTCTTATTTCCTTTTAGGATTTTCTTGTCATCCTTTCCCTGTACCAATCATTTGCTAAGCATCTTAAATAAATTTTTGGAATACTCGCCAAAGTAGTTTCAAATTTTCTGTGTGTACGGAAATGGCGAGGTGTATTAAATTGCTATTTATTTATCAATCCCATGTATGGCATCTTGGGCTAAGATATGTCTTATTGCCTTTTAGGATTTCCCGGTTATCCTTTCCATGTACCAATCATTTGTTAAGCATCTTAAGTAATTTTTTTGTAATACTTGCCGAAGTAGTTTCAAATTTTCCGTGTACAGCTCAGTCCGAGAAAAAAACAGATGGATAGAGGCTTTGTTTGGCAAATAAATAATTTTTAAAATTTCACTCCACTTTAACTTTACTTATTTTCAATTCAATAACATAATTATTTCTTTTTCCCTTTTTTTCAATTTTTTTTATCTTAATTACCATTCAATTCAATTTTTAATACTAAATTTTATAAATTATTCATTACTTTTTCCACAATTCAACAACATAATCATTACTTTATCTCAACTATTTATTATTTTTTCTCACTTTTTCCAATAATTTAACAACACATCATTACAACCCCAAATAAATATAACTATTTATAGTTGGAACTCAAACAAAGCTAATTCTAACAATTAAAAAGTTCTATCATCTCTTCATGATGTTCGATTCGAATTCTGCCGAGCAGTCATGGATAATAATTCATTATGATGCAACAAAGATGTTGTGATCGTTTGATCTCAAACTGTAGTGTTATTGTTATATACTAGTGAAATGCCCAGCGTTGTCACGGGTCAAAACTTTGAAAAAAATGAATATATATTTAATTAGTAAAATTTTTACAAAATATACAATAAAATTTGAAAAAGAATATTACATGCATCATTTTAGTATATCTAGTAATTCTTTCTAGTATGAAAATTTTTCTAATTTTTCTAAACAAAAGTCGAGGTAAAAGTATTTTTTGAAAATAATCTGACTATAACAATCAAATCATTTTGGCATAATTCATCAACCGAAATATGTGGTAACTAGTTCAGGTCTGATTTGAAAACACTAAAAATACGTGACATTTCGACTTAACAATCGAATCATTTGACGTAACGCGTCAATTGAATTACATGGATCTTATTGCAGTCGGATTTGAAAATGCTACAAAACATAACGAGTCGACTGTACGATCAAATCTTTTGGCATGGCGCGTGCTCATATGAAATGGTACGTGATGTGAATATGATTTGAAAAATGCCAAAAAAGGGCAAAAGTTTTTTTAAAAAAATAAAATTACAAAAAAACAAAAAAAATGGATTACAATGGGATCATTTGACATATCACGTCAATCAGATTAAAATATATTGTAACTATATTTAATATATTTGCATCAAATATGGAAAATAATTGAATATATATATATTCACTCTAGCCTACCCAACAATGTATATTTGATTCTATCAAAATATCATGCACTTCTTTTTATGTCTAGATAATATGTAGGATTTGAAAAATAAATGTCAAGTTTATATAGGGTCACAAATGTAAATGTCTAAATAAAATTTAGATTTA
Organism: Punica granatum; assembly: GCF_007655135.1. NCBI lineage: Eukaryota > Viridiplantae > Streptophyta > Magnoliopsida > Myrtales > Lythraceae > Punica > Punica granatum. The sequence goes on along the minus strand of NC_045134.1, from coordinate 23,615,493 downwards.
AAGTATCATTTATAGGAAAAATAAGTAAAATACTTGCATTAAATGCATTCAATAGTAGGACAATTAGAAACTATTTATTAATTACGTTTTGCCATTGTCATCAAAGAACTATCATATATTTATTTATAATAATGGATTTATAGAAGTTAATTTTTATTTACAACCAAAATATCATACACTTTTTTCTATGTTTAGATAATATTTAGGATTACAAATTAATGTAATTATATTTAATATATTTACTCAAAATTGTGAAAATAATTGAATATATATATTCACTCCAACCTACATATAATCACTCCAAATTAAAGGTAAATATTTTCTGATATAGGATTAGAAATGTCAATACCTAAATAAAATTTACCTCAATATCTAATTTAGATTAAACTTAGTTTATAAAAATTAAAATTAGAAAAGAAATTTTACTCCAATTAAATTACTTTGTTTTTATGGGTGATGCTACCTCGGTTTGTAGTGAAAACAACCACCATGGTTGTTTTTTCCTGATCGCCTCTTGCGTAAGATCTTAGTCGTACATATGTCTTAGATTTTGAAATTTTAAGATTGACCCCTCATCGTTTGAATATCGATATTTTTACCACGTATCTTTTCGTCAACGCTCGGTGTCACCCGTGAATGAGCCAGATCACTTTGATATTAAACCGAATCGAAATGTACCATTCAACTAAATGAAAATTAATTTAATTACTTAAAAAAGGAAATAATAAAGTAACACTAAACAGACACTATCTTAGGGGGTCAAGAAATGAATAATCGACCATCTCAGCTATTACAGCATCACTTATGGGGTCATCTCCATGTCCAGCGTATGTTCTTGCATCCTTTGGCAAAAGGGCAAAAACGTTTACTGGAAAGAACGAATTTTCATAACATGGAACAAAATAAGTTTAACTCGGATTCGATGTCCTGATTGGTGCTCTCTGCCTTCGTTCATCACTCAAGAAACAGTGTAATTGAGCAATTTTGCAAGCAATTGGAAAAGAAAAAGTGTAATTGGAAAAGTCGAGTTTTCATTTCTTGAGTGATGGAGTTTTTAGTCGTTTTTCACTGCAAAACCGCTAAAAAATCCACCTTTTTTTTTCCCCCTAAATTTACAGGCAATTAACGAGAAACGGTGTAATTGAGCAAGAGGGAGAAGAACGACACCCCGCCAGAGGTTGTAGACGCGGAGGTCTGATCCGACGGCGACGGTGACTGATTGCTGAGAAGGGTGGAGTCGGTGGACGGCAATCAGGGCAGGTGCCACCTCGATTGCTCAGTAAGAAACTTACCGAACTGTGAGGCCGGGAGGGAAGGGAGAGGTAGGGGTGGAGTCGAGCTCAGAGCATGAGGCAGAGTGAGGGAAGGCCGGGCAGTCTACGGGCGGTGCCCAGTGTAGACGAGATCGAATTTTTCATAGGCGATTTTAGGGAATTCTTCGAGATTGTATGTTTGCTTCAATTGGTTCTTGTTCAATTGGAGAAGAAGAACAAAATATAACATTTGTTTAGTGTTTCCTTATTATTTCTATTTTTATTTGAAGTAACTAAATTGTTTTTTATGTGGTTGAACTGGTGCATTGCGGTTCGGTTTAATGTTGAAGCGGATTTGGCTAGTTCGCGGGTGAGACCGAGTATCAACGTAAAGATGCATGGCCGAAAATATCGATAGTCAAACTATGAATGGTGAATTTCAAACTTAAAAAATCTAAGATGGGTGTATGACCATAATCTTACTTAAAAGGATGTAACAACAAGAAAAAAAAAATGTGATGATTATTTTTGCTAGCCAACCACCGTAGAATCTCCATTAAATATATACATTCCATGCTATCGGTGGCAACTGAGAAATAGTTTAACATGACCAACTATACAAAATAGTTGTAATTTTTTGTGGGATTGATTCTATTCTAGTTATATACATTCATGTCTACAAAACATTTTCTGAAAACCTAGGGTTCTGTTCATTAGTGTGGTGGAATAGGATTAATGAAACATTTGAACCCTTAGAATAGCATATTGTAAATACGTCAAACTTTTGAATTATATTCCATTATATTTACAAGATCTAGATAAAAAACCACCATGTTTCTTTTAATCTAATTGCTATCATTCTATCCAACTGATCAATCTTTTTTTTTTCTTTTATTCATTTACCAATCATGTTGTAAGGGATTTGAATTCTCTGAAGAAAATCCAATCAAAAGAGGCCCAATTTTTTTAAGGCTGTGAAATAAAAAATCTGCATTTCATGATGAAACCATTATTAAGCCATTTTTTTTCTTGATATAATCATCACATTTCACTCTATCAAAAAAAAAAATTTGTTGACTATCAAACTCATCCCTTTCTATTGACAGATTATTCGGTGATTCTATCTCGTCACGTGACGCGAAAAAATACCAATTAAATTGTAATAACTAAATAATAAGTACTAATCACTCAATTAATTGTGATAAATTTTCTTAATTAAAGTAATTTTATTAGTTTTTTTCTCACCATATCATTATGAAATAAGATCATTTACAATTTCCTCCATTCTTATTTGTTCCTACCATATGTGATGTAAGGGATTTGGATTATTTTCAGAAAAAATCCAATCGAAATATGGCTTCTCTTTTTAGGACAATTAATTATTGGGCTGACAGCCTCAAATACAATCATTTCAAATCCCTAATTTTCTTAGCCGTTAAAGGGGGTGCCATTGGCGTTCGACTCTTTGGTAATCAGATGGGCTAGCTGTCATACTACATCTAAGAAATCGTTATTTAATTACCCTACTGTAATACGAGTCCCATTCGTGCGTTGCTCGATTTGCTCTTCGTCATATCATATAATTAATTGAGAACTAAGTAATTCCATCAATCATTTATTAAAAATAAAAGCAATTAGTTTTAAAAAATTTAGAATTCATATAGTCAAAGATGAAATTGGTTAATAAATTATTGTAGGATTAAAAAGAATAAGAATATCATGACATATTTAAATACAACAATCTGACAATGAATTGAAAACAGAGATAGATAGGGTAGCGAAGCAAAGCTTTATTTATATTTGTTTTATATTTATATAACAAAACTTTAAATGATTGTTTGAATTGCGGGTTATGGAGAGGTGGGTTATGGAGGATTATGGATACGATGATCGAAGAATTTCTCAACTGAAGTGGTCGATGAGATTATATAGTAAATTCAAAATTAATTGGAAGTGTGAGTAAAAATTACTGAAAAATATTCAATGAATATTTGCATATGGACCTCTGTGATTAGCCTCATTTCGGAAGACTTGGGCGTGTTTTAGGCCAAACCAGCCTTGTTTTCGGCTGTCTAGACCTAGATTGCCTGCAATCTGGGCTCCTCCGGTCTAGAATGGCCAAGATCCACCTGCATCGATCAGCCTTACCTCGACAAGGTATCGTCATTCACTGCCCATCTGATGAGGTGCGTCAAAATCCGAGGTTCCTCTTTGTCTTATTTTCTCTTGAACCTGTGGCGACCCCATTAGTGCCGAGGTACACTCAAAGCCCCTGTGAAAATTCCTCGAAAATTTGAGCAGATTCCGAAGGCCAAAGAAGGATTTATGGATCAATCGGAGGACCCTTTCCAATCTTCATTGCGGATCCTTATGGCCGACAACAGGTTTAGGTCGATACTCTAGAGGGCTTAACTACATCTTTGAGTATATTTGTTTGGTGTTTTTATCATCATGAATTGTCATTATGATCAATTTAGAGGTTCCATTTGTTATCCTTATCTTATAATTTTCTTGAGCATTTTTTCCTCGTACCTTTCGGAATGAATAATGAATGAAATTCTCACTACTACCAAGAGGGAAAAAAAAAAAAGAAAGAAGAAGAAGATATGGGCCTCTATAAATTATACAATCTTAGTTGCTTTCCCTCACAGAAAGCATCTTTTCCAAAATAAGAAAATGAAAGTCATCAAATGCAGTGATAAAGTACTTAGAAAGGCGGGTTACCCAATTAGTGGCATTAAACTTTTAACCTAAAATTTTCATAAATGTAATTGATAAAGATATGTCAACACAATAATAGATCAATATAAGTAAGAGAATCTTGGGAGCTTCTAAACACAAATCAGAAAAAGAAAGAGAGAAATAGGCCAAAAAAATTGGATTTCAATCCAAGGTTGCTGCGGCTTTTAAGAACATCGACGACCTTGAAAGGGAGAGTGGTGGCATCAATCACTCCCTTAAACAAGTGGAGGGGGACTTACAGCCAGTCATCTGCTCCTCCTTTGAGGTCTCCAGTTACCACGGAAGGAATCGAGGAATCCCAGCCTAAACTGGGATCCCTCAAATCTGAAGGAGGGAGGCCTCACCAGTTGTCAACCCTCCCCCTCCGACGTTGTTGGTGAGCCTAGAGGCAGCCGATAACCTTAGAGGGAAGAGGATGGCCGCCGGCGAGACTCCAGTCGGCCCCCTCCTCCTCTCCCTTCCATTTGTCAATCAAGTTCCACTTTTTTTTTCTAGCTTTTGAATTTTTGTCAATAATATTATTTTTATAACAAGCTAAAACCAGAGTTATTGGATAACCCTAAGGGGATTCGAACCTGAGACATAGTTGATATTTATGCTCCTTCTTACCACTAAATCAATCCCCTTGAGGTTGATGGTAAAGTGATTTCTTAACAGAAAGGTAAACGATAGGATTGAAGAGAACAAAATGTGTAACGTTAAGGTTAAAAGTTCAAATCAGACATTCCATGGCAGGATTTGGACCCATATGGTTATCCCCTATGCGAGTTGATAACTTGGTGAAAGTCGAGTTAAATAACCACATTTTGGGCTATATTTGTATGCTAGGACTTTGAGTTAGTCTTGTCTTAGGCTAATTTTTAGTAGTTTTAGTGTTAGTTTGGATTTAATAGGATTGAGTGCTTTTTTATCGTCTCTCATTAGTTCTTTAGAATTTTATGCCAATATTTGCTATTGATGTCAAATTTTGTATTTGAGGTATGAGTATGGAGCTATGAGGAATTTGAGAATTAAGTTCGAGTTTCGAAATGAAAGGAGAGTGCATGGAGTCATCTCAGATAAGATTGTTGTGACAAAGTTCTAAAATTGTCGTAGTAATTTTGTTCAACGAAATCAAATGAAATTGTCTTGGTAATATTGATGTTTTGCCGCGAAAACTGGGGCTACTCCGCGAATTTTCGACTTTCTCGATTTGTTGGGGAAATCTTGGGTTAGATGACATCATATCGGATATAATTGTATTAGGGTACCTTGAGGGCTAAATTTAGGGAACAATATATTTTTAAGATATATTTTGCATTATTTTAGGAAACTATTTTAAAAATCTTTTGGGAATTTCTTAGCAAGATTTTTTAGGGATATTTAAGAAGCCTTTTCACTGAACTTGAAAGGTGAGTCGACACCAAGGAAGAGCTAGGGATACGTGGAGAGCGTTGGGAGACAAAGGAGAAAATAGAGATGACTCGAGCCCGAGACGGTCATGTTTTCTTTCAATTCTTCTTTATTCTTGCGTTCTATTATATTTTCTTCGAATTCTTGGTGGTTGAACTCCATTACTATAAGCTAAATCTATTTTACCTAGGGTTTTAATAGAACCTAGGATTTACTCTTAATTCATTATCTTGCTTCTTTGCTTATTGATTGATTGATCGTGTTTATTCTTTTCCGTTCTTAATGCTCTATGATTGATTGGCCACCAATTAGATTGTTCTAGCAATTTAGATGAACTTGGGAGATGGATTCTAAGTTTAGGTTAAGGACAGAATAGCCTAAGATTAATTCAAGTTGGAAAACAAGATTAATTTGCGAGAGGATTAGGAATAATCTATCACCTTAGATAGCTACTTAAGATTCGATCTTAATGGGTCCTCACTAGTTGATTGCCTAATAATAGAGTAGTCGATTTGATACATGGGGATACGTTCTTGTAGCTCTCGAAAGACGTGTAAGAAGATTAAGGCCCTGTTAGGATTCATGAACAAAAAAATTTAACTTTAACTCAACACACTACACAATAAAAACACACGTTTTCCAAGTCAAATTTATAATCACATCTCATTTGTCCTTTTCTACAATCAAAATAAAAGTTATTTTAACTCTAAATTCAAACGCACCCTAAAAACCCTTTGTTAACAAGAGAATGGATCATTCAATAGTAAGTGAAGTAGGTGATCTAATTAGGAATAGTCTTATGGAAAGTTGTATGCTCTAGGTATCTTATCACTATTGATTTATCGTTTTTATTAATTTTATACTTAATTTAGTTTTAGCTAAAATCTCTTAAAAATCGATTATCTGAATAAAAGCCGACCGTTATAATCTTAGTACTTAGTAAAAGTCTAAATCAATTCTCGTGGGAACGAAACTCTACTCACTCTTTATTACTTGTTCGATAGGTGTATTTGCGTGAATCGATTATATTTATTGCAATAGGGATTGCTATGCAAGTCGCCTCTCGATCCCTTTTTATCCATAAGAAAGGTGGAGGAAAAAGAGAAAAAAAAAATGAACGTAAACGAAAAGTAACAGAGGCTGGGGACCAAGATGGCTTTCTCCCTCATATTTTTCCATTTTTGGCGCCAACAAATTCTAGGCAATGAACGGAATAGGTAACTTAATTTACCACTTTTTACGGAAAATTCAATAATTTAATAAAATAAAAATAACCGAGAGAGAAAGGAGAAAAAAAGGAATCTCCGCGGCTTCTGGAGACTTCCATAGCTCCACTGGTTGGTTGGCTTTGGCTCTCTCTCCCCTCTTCTCCTTCGCCTTCATTAACGGCCGTCGAACGCTTGCCGTATCCCACCATCACACGAAACTCCATTCTTCCTTCTCTCGCCTCTCTCTCTCTCTCTCTCTACAATCAGGTGAGTTCCCCTCTCTTTCTCTCTCTGCTGCTTTCGAGTTTCATCATCCATTGACGGGGTCTCTCCAGGGTCCTGATTGTGTGTGGGATTTGATACCATTCAGTTTCGGGGGCGCTTCAGTCCAGGTCTCCATTGACCTGTCCGACCACTCCTCGGCGATCGGTCCAGAATGACTCATATCCTTGGATATGTTTCCTTCTTCTCGTTACACAACCAAAGGATTGCTTTCTTGCCTAATCTTTTGCTTTCTGTTTTGTTGCAAAAAAAATCAACGATCTTTCAATTCGATGAAGCTTCTCTGTTGGAGTTTTTCTTCGTAATTTTTGCGTAAAGCAACCGGAGAGATGGACGGGGATGTGGGGATTGTTGTTGAATTTGATGAGTTTTTGTTGTTGTTTTGCCTTAACTGAAGCGAACGCGGGAACCAAAGAGAGCGGGACCGGGAAAGGGCTCAGGCTCGGACCGGCCACAAGGCCAAGAACCCGAAAGGTGACGGCTTGACTCCCGAGCAACGCAGGGAAAGGTAAATCGAATCCATAGCTTCGAGTTGATTCTTTGCTTTCTAGGAAGAACAAAGTTCAATTATTTCTTGTTTTAGGATTGGGTTATGCCACTTATGATCCTCTGTCATATGCTATAGACTCTAATTAGTGAGTAGTGCATCACTGATATCTTGTTTCGGTAATTCCCGACGTGATTGCCCTTTCTGGATTCTGTTTCGTGATTTGATTCCGCATGAGGTGAATTGAGGTGATTTAATTTTAGACCGATCTGGTTAATAGCATAGTGTGAATCGATAATTTTCCAGCTTGTCTACGAGTTGGAAAGGTCCCAGACAAGTAGGCTAAGAATAGATCGCTCTACAACTGGTAGATCACTTGTATCAGGAGAGACTGGCTAGTTTAGGTAATCCACATACTGATAAATACATCGGTAGAGCTCTTTTATGAAACCCCACAAGCTGTAAAGCCATTGTCAAGCTTTAAGCCTGTGGTAGCATTTTATCCATCTGTGTAGATAGATTCTTGATGTCGACTGCAATATGAGCTGGAGCCACACTAGACTGTGATTAGATTACAGCTCCAATATTACTGAATATTCAGTTAGACGCAGCAACGAACATGGGGCTATAAGCCCGGTTCATTACAGTGTTGAATTCTAGTAGCGATGGATCTGATGGTTGGGTACTAAAGATTATCCTTTGATGGCTTTCTTGATTTACCCCAAGTCACCTGGATAATAATCTTCGATCTGGAGCGCTGACTCAGAGATTAGATGGCACGCTTGATCCGAGTCAAAGTTTTGGAATTATGTTTATTACTTGGCTGAGGTAAACTTGATGGATCTGCACTTCTTCAATTCCTGAAATTGGATCTTGGTGATTCGTCTCAATGGACAGGGACGCGAAGGCTCTGCAAGAGAAGGCGGCCAGAAAAGCAGCACAGGCTGCAGCGGGAGGGAACAATGCCGGTGGTGGAGGTAAAAAGAAATGACATCAGGGGTCAGCATTGCATCCGCTAGAACGGTTGGGAATACTCATCAGGTGTTGGTTTCTGGTTACGTGGTCATCATCTTCATGTCGTCGAGAGTTTGGAGTCTTTGGACTGATGTATATTTCAATTGATCGATCTGAGGGCATTAATGTTGGCTTTCGTGGACCGTTTTGTGATCATCTGATTTGGAGTAAAGTTAGTTCCTTCTTTGTGTGGTGTTTCTCTGATCTGTCAATGCCGTTCCTTTCCTTTCTACATCTTGTTTTGAAGCATTATGCTGTGACCCGTAACTGAGATCGACACTTAAAAAACTTACTTTCGGAGACATTGTCTGGTCCAGCAACCTTAATCAATTTAACTGTTGTTTCGGTACAAGGATCAATGACAATCATCTAACCGTTGCTTTGGTACTAGGAAGAATGACAGCAGTGCCGACCAGTTGAGTTGATGACCTTCCTAATGCAATTCTTATGGCCTTAGTATCGCAGAATTACGATGATGCTGACCGGTAGAGTTGATGAGCTTCCTAATGTAATTAGCATGGCTTGTTTGGATGAAGAGATTCGGAGAATGAAACTGGTATGTGCAAATTATTTAGTCGGAGGGCCTTTGATTACTCGAAGGCTTTCAAATCCATCAGTTACGAATTGAATCGTTATACCGCAATGGCGAACCATAATAACTCGGCAACTCCTGGTCGAAATGAACGTGCCTGTAAGATTGCTAGAGAAGTACTAGTTAAAAAATGTGATTAAAGTTGAGTTAAGTTCAATTCTATTATAATGATATATATGTATTTAATTAGATTGTAATGATTATGTTGTTAAATTATGAAAAAAAAGTGTGAAAAAATAATGAATAATTGAGAAAATTTAGTATTAAAAATTGAATTGAATGGTTAAAAAATTGAAGAAAAATGAAAAAGTAATGATTGTGTCGTTGAATTAAAAATAAGTGAAGTTAAGTGGAATATAGCGTGGTAGGGTTAAGAAATAACTCTAAATCCGAACATGAGTCGGTGGGACAGTACGACCACGTTTCGGTCTGTTAAGTCATATCCTATTCCTTTGTCTTCTCTCCACCGCGAGCGACCACTGCCATCGCCATTGGCAATCCATGGCGTCCCTCTCTAGTCCCGGCTGCTCCGCCTCCTACCCTCTTGCGTACAGTCACCCACGTCCCGGGAGATACGTACGGACGAAACCCATCTACCCATTTAAATATGAGCTCACGACCAATAGCGGCGCCGACGTCTCTCTCGCGGCGTCTTCATCTACAGCAGGCAGAGACGGAGGGCGGAAGCTGAGGAGAACTGAATTGGCAGAGGAGACAAGAGGCGGAATCGTAGACTTGGAGAAGCTCAAGGAGAGGGAGGAGAAGGAGAGGAAGGAGGAGATTAACAGGAAGATAGCGTCCCAGAAGGCATTGTCGATAATCCTAAGAAGAGAGGCCACGAAGGCTGTCATTGAGAAGAAGAAGGGACCCAACAACTCGAAGAAGCTGCTACCGAGGACGGTCCTTGAAGCCCTCCATGACAGGATCACTGCTCTCCGCTGGGAGTCTGCTCTCACGGTCAGTCCCTCAAAAAGCATCAGCCTTTGGCTTCAATGATAATCTCATCCAATTCAATTCTAATCTGCGGTGTTTTCCATTGGGATTGTTTAGAATTTGGGTTCATTTGGGCGATGGGAAATGCGCCAAAGGGCTTGCGATTTCCGCTGCAATTTCGAAGTGCTCTTATGCTCATTGCCTTTCTTCCCTTTTGAGAGAGATTTTTACTTGAATTAAGCTCTGCCGTGATTAATTGGAATTCCATTCAATTTAGGAACTTTAATGTGTAAAGTAGTTTTATGTTTCTTCATTTGAAATCTGCTTCGTTGCAATTGATCAAGATCTTGAAGTACAACAATGATAATGGTTCAATTCTTGGTTTTATCAGCTGGGTTTTTGCCGATGAAGATGTTTATATTTCTGTACCTTTTCATGGAACAAATGCATTCATAATGGTTTCATTGTTATCTTGGGGATTGTGATATCAATGAGTAGGTGTTTGAGCTTTTACGGGAGCAGCTCTGGTACAGGCCCAATCCGGCAACATACGTGGAGCTAGTAGTCATGCTTGGGAAATGTAAGCAACCTGAGAAGGCCCACGAGCTCTTCCAGGCCATGATCGAGGAAGGCTGTGAACCGAACAGTGAGTCCTATACTGCCCTGCTCTCGGCTTACAGTCGCAGCGGTCTCTTTGACAGGGCCTTCTCCCTTCTCGAGCAGATGAAGAGCACCAGAGGTTGTGAACCCGATGTTCACACTTACTCGATCCTCATAAAATCGTGTGTGCAGGTCTTCGATTTCAACAGGGTGCAGGGCTTGCTCTTCGATATGGAAGCTCAGGGAGTCAAACCCAACACAGTCACTTATAATATCCTCATTGATGCCTATGGGAAAGCGAAAATGTGAGCAATTCCTTTTCAACCTCAAAGGCTCTATCGAGTCACTTAAAAGTTTATAGCGCAAGTATGTCTAGAACTTGTTATTGTCTGTGAATTCCTCTACTTCTGCTGTCTGGGGCAGAGTCTCTTGTCCACTTTATGTTCTCCAATGAGAATATCATTTCACTTTCAATGATTAGGAAAAATACAGATAGATCACAAAGAATATAGCAGGAGGACTTATTCTATCATTTGTCCTTAAAGGTTTGCTGAGATGGAATCTACGATAGCTGAAATGCTACGGGAACCCAATTGTGAGCCTGATGTCTGGACCATGAACTCCACACTGAGGGCCTTCGGAAGCAGCGGGCAAATATCAACAATGGAGACGTGTTACGAGAAGTTTCAGGGCGCAGGTAATACAAACAGAAATAATAGCTAGGATAATTATTGAGGGAAAATAATTTTATGGATGGCAAGAAGAATTTGGATAAAGGAAAAATGTTTTATTAAATTTGTCCAGTCTGTTTAACAACACATTATTAGCTCCTCTATAAGCACTATAGAGTCGTGGCATTGGGTAGATAAACCCAATTCTCGTGCACTCTGAATCATATGTATGTACTGATCATTGCTTGGTTCTTCGTCGACAGGGATACAACCGAACATCAGGACCTTCAACATCCTCCTAGACTCCTATGCGAAGGCCGGTAACTATGATAAGATGAGCTCTGTGATGCAATACATGCAGAAGTACCACTACTCCTGGACGATTGTCACATACAACATCTTGATAGATGCATTTGGTAGGGCAGGGGATTTTAAGCAGATGGAGCATCTGTTTAGGCTTATGCAGTCGGAGAGGATAAAGCCTAACTGTGTAACCTTCTGTTCTCTTGTGAGAGCCTATGGGCAAGCTATGAAGCCTGAGAAAGTGAAGAGCGTTTTAAGGCTGATTGAGAACTCGGATGTAATGCTGGACACTGTCTTCTTCAACTGCCTGGTGGATGCTTTTGGGAGGATGGGGTGCTTCGCAGAGATGAAGGATGTGCTCAGCATGATGAAGGAGAGAGGATGTAAGCCTGATAAGATTACATACCGGACAATGGTGAAGGCCTATTCCGTTAGTGGGCTGAGTAGCCATTTGAAGGAGCTCCAGGACGAATTACGAGAAGGAAACATATGACCTGGAGACGAGAAATTAACAGGTACAGCAAAACTGTAATTATCTCGTCAGCGTTTGTTTTTGAAATTTCACGTCATAGGTTGATTTGAATACCCAATCATTGCCCCTCTCTTCATGGTTAGTGTTCTTTATTGTTGCATAAGGTAGGGAAGTAATTTTTCTACTTTTCACCTTCAAACTTAATGTTTCTACTTTCTAAGAATCCTCTTTGTCCTACGGAACATGTTTTCCATTTTCAGTTAGTCCACCTTATAAGTGGAGGCATGACACCGGATCGGTAACACTATGCAGGATTTGATCAGGACCGATGAAGTTCGGAAGAGGACCTATAGCTATGCAAAGTCGAGATGTTCCTACTCCTGATGGTTCAGAATGCTGAAAGAGATTTGAGACTCATGGGAGTTAGCAAATTACAGTGTTTAACGATCGAAGGTTCTGAGACAAAGTACAAATCTGCTGCTAACATGAGAAATCTCTGTCTACGGAATCTCAGCTTGCAATGATGGAAGAGGAAAGACTACGGTCGGGTCTCGTAAAGAAGTGTCACAATTCTTCCTAGCTTAATTTTTGCACAACTAAACTGAAAATGGCTTGTGGTTCAGGATTGCATTGGGCAGCTGGTGAATCGGGTCAGTTCAGGTGTATTCGCACAACGTAACACAGGATGGGCGGCATCGAAGCTGGAGCTGCTGATATGGGAACTGTATGTATTGAATTACAGTTACATAATGATCTGTCACCGTTTTTGTAGCTTGAATCTCTCAGTTTTATTAGGCGCCAGATGAATCACATGAAGCATTAGACTTTAACAAGTTGAGAAATACACACGAGCAGCTGAAATTGAATTTTTACGAATCACATGAACCTCGTACTGTAAACGAGTCTTCGTCGTCTTCAGATGAACATCGAACTTACCACCTGAGAGTCTAAGACCTTGTTAGCAATGGCTATACCATATCTACAGGATAACTACATCTACAACATCAGACTAAACATCAACAATGGCTGGTCGAGCTGATTGATCTGTAACCTATACCTACTGTGGACCATTTACCCTTTCCCTTTCACGATTCCTGATCAATCTTGGCTGCGCCCTTCTGGGGCCTGTCCAATGCCTTGGCAATGGCCTCCACAATCTTCCTCTGCGAATCGAGGATCATCTCCATCCTCTTGCTCTCCATCTCAAGCCTACTTCGCTCAGCATCCCTTATCATCTCCATCTTCGCATTCTCCATCCCGACATAGGTCTCCGCAAACGCCCGTATCTCCCCAGCCATCTCCGCGACAGCAACCCTCCTCATCCGCTCCTTCTCTGCTTGCGCCTCCTTCTGCTCGCCCTGCTCTTCAACGTCCTCCCTCATCTTCTTTGGTACCGGCGCCAGGTGCCTCGGCATAAAACCCGGGACGGAACTGCTGGAGAAACTCTGGTCACTCGGGAACCGGTTAACCACAGTGGGCCGGCGGAGAATGTAGTTGATGCTCTGGGACCGACCGTAATTACCGTCTTCCTCATCGTCATTGTTGTTATCATCGTAACGACCATAATCATCCTCCTCTTCCTCCTCGTCCTCGTCGTACTCATTGTGATGACCTCGGAAACCATGACTATTGCTGTGGAAGTTTTGACTTTTGGCCCGATGGGTTAACTGTGAGCTGGGGCGAGCAGGCGCCTTGGGGCCGCGCTCGAGGCGGTCCATGAGGTCGTAAAAGGGCCACCCAGTGGGGCCGCCACCACCGCGCTGCCGCTCGGCGCGGAACCGCTTGCGGAGCTTCTCCATTTTGTGGCGGCACTGGGTGGGGGTCTTGGGCGGGAGTTTCCCGGTGCCGCCAAAGCGGGCGGCCACGGCGGTGGCTATCTCTTCCCACTGGGGGGCCTTGAGGGCGGCCCGCTTGTGGGCGTACCACTTGTCCTGGTAGATTTGAATCAGGTATACGGTCTCCTGGTGGCTCCAGGCCGTGGGGGGAGGCCTGGCCAGGGGGCTCGCGGCGGCGGCGGCCGTGTTGGCAGCAGCGGCGGAGTCGGGGGCGGGGGATTTGGTCGGGGAGGGGGAGGAGGGAGGGGTGGCCATGGATGGAAGAGGTTGTGGAGGGTTTCAGGAGGGTCGGATCGGCCGTGATTTGGGGATTTAGGGTTAGGGTTTAGACGGAGAGGTTGAGGGCTGGTGGTGGATTTTATATAAAATGAAGCGGCGGTGAGCGGTGGTGGGTGGGGTGGATTTGGATCTCTATATCGCCCCCAACTCGGCCTCCGTGGACGCAGACTCGACCCGGAACCAGATCCGGATCCGATCCGACCGTTCTAACTTATGTTTTTCCGTTACAAGAAAGACTCATGAGCCTCATTAACTCATTAATGAGACGGTCATACAGGAAGTTCCACCGATAAGAATTAAACTGAACCTTTTTGTTTGGATCGGGACGAGTATTACTGCATTAAAACCTTCTTTCTCGCGCCCCTCTTAACTTCTGTTATTGCCTCTTTTCTTCATGAATTGTTGAGTATACATGGTTTGGTTCTATTCAGATCAATCTCAATTTGTTCTCGTAACTTAGGATGTCACTCGCAGTTCAATCTGTGTGGGTGTGGAGTCGCTCGAACAGCCGTGGTTCACCCCGAAACACGAGTACAAGGGCAACTTCTTGGATAAGATAGTCTTTTGCGGCTTTACAAGGATTAAAGTTATGGGCTTGTGCCATCGAAACCAAAGAAAACTCTAGACCTCAGGCGAAGGACATGAAAACATGGATCGATAAACCCTTCTAGTTTCAGCATGCCCGGATTGTTGTTATCGAATACGTGCATGAATTCCTCTGCTCACAAGAACTGATGGTGACCAAATCTTTCTAATCCTATAAAAAAAAAGACCAAATCCTTCTGAGAAACCAACAGCATACCGGAATACTTTTGCCGATCCATTGTTGAAAACACATACACCGTTTTCCAAATAAGATCGATGCATCTATAAGTCAAATTCACAGTTATACAAAATTTCCACTCATCACCATTTTCATCGCAAATGGTACGCAGAAACACATGCCTAAGCTATGGAAAAATCTTAATTTCCGAACTTCAAATTTTACACACGATTTACACTGTACAACAGATGCTTGAGCCAACATGAACACGAGATTTTCTATCCCAGACCCATTCTACTCGGCCGATGCCAGAACATCTAACCATTGATTGCTGCAAGTACTGGCCCGGTTGTTCCTAGGCCAATGATGTGATTGCTGGAATGGGTCAAAGTAGATGGGAACTGGGCAAACTATTCTTCAACCAAAACACAAAAGCTATGTGCAGAGAACGTGCAAGAAATCACGCATAAACGACACCCCAAAAGATTATAAAAATACAGAGGTGGAAACCGAAGAAGCCCGCAATGTTTCCTCAAGCACTCTCTTGGGCATTCCCAGACCCGCTTTGACTGCGGCTTCTCTTCAAGTTTGCCTGAAGTAATAAAATGACAAGGGCACAGAATCATTAGCGATAACTTGGAGAGTATTCTCTACTAAACAATTTTCGACCAGCAAAAGACATTGTAATATCAGGCCGAGAGTTCAGGGTTCTAGGTTGGCACACATCTGGGCAGTGTCTTTCTGAGACATGATTAATCACACACCGTCGACTACAAAAGAAGTGTCTTAAAACCCAGTCTGGAATGAATCTGCCATAAGACTCATCTTCCGGAACCCACTTTGTGACTCCATCTCTCACAAGTTCTATTTTTGCACATGATGCATGAGCAAACATCATACCAATGAATACACGAACCAAAACTTGTCCTTGAATGTCAGGTGCAAAATCAACTTGACCTTCTCAACAATATGACCCAAACATTTCCGTCAAACATGATTTTGATTATAAGTTTATCAACATATGCACAAGCAATACTTTCTCATTAGTAAGTTGTAAGTTTAAAGCTCACCTTAGAAATTGAAGGCGGCAATGAACTGTGCCTTAGAGGCTTCCCCAGCTTCTGAATCTCCTGAAGCTGATCCCTGATTTCCTCTAGTAACTTAAGCTCGATCCTCCCCTTATCTCTGTTCTCGGCAGATAGCTTAAGCTTTTCCTTCTCCTCTTGTACTTTCCGCAGCATTTCTCTCAGCCACTCCACTTCACTGTCAAGCCGAAGCCTTTCAGAACTCACAGTGGACAACAAACTCCTCCCTGAGTCATGGATTGAGCCAAGTCCCTCAAGACCATTGATCGTATCCAAACTACTTCTTTGGCCAATCAGCTCAACATCTAAAGAAATGTCCGTTACTGGGCCATCTTTGTCCGTTCTCCTTACAGGTTGTTCAGTCTCATCATCAACTACATGAACATCATAAACTACTTGAGGTACTTCGTTATCTCTTTCTTGTCCATACTTATTCGATCCCTCGCAATCACAGGATAAACATTTCTGTGTCTCACCATTTTTCTCAAGAACCTCAAGCTCAGTTGATGTATCAGATTCTAAGCTCTTGCTTTGAAACACGTCTTCTTGCGATCTGTAGCTCGAAGAATTATCAATTCTCACCACTGCTTTCTCGCCATTCATTCCGCCATTTTCAACCTGTGGCACTGCCAATCGAATATCTTCATCTCGTGGACATCCTTCCGAGTTGTTATCACTGGAAGACATCATCTGCTTCAAGGTTTCAACTTCATTCTCCAGAACAAAGTTCTCCATCTCCCTCCTCACTAGAATCTCCTTGAGAATATTCATCTCTTCTTCATCGTATGCTAGTTTCTCGTCGACCATCCTCTGATTCTGCCTAACTTCCATCTCTATCGAAGCCTTCTCGTTTTGTAGGCGCGAGATCATGGCCATGGCTTCCTCAGCAGCTGTTCCTGCGGCAGATCTTTCTTGATCAAGTTCCAAGACCAGTGCATTGTAAGCTGCCTTTACTTCTTCAAGAGCTTTTTCCAACATTCTCACTTTATTTGATTCATCGGTGACAGTTTCTGCCGTTTCTTCAATAAAACTTTCAGCACAAGATGTGTTCGTATATGCACTTTTTCCCCCATTGATAGATTCACTCAGCTCAAAGCTATGCCAACTTTTCTCACCCATATCGGTGCCGAATGGGACCTTTTCATCTCCTACAATTGTGATAAAAAAAAAGTACTCAATTTTAAAAAATTCCCAATAATCTTGACATTCTGAAAACACCAGAGCTCTTTCAAATCCTATTTTAGTTCTGTTCTAGTCACAATAGCAACAACGTATTGTGTGAATTCATAAACTTCCAAAGATACAGTAGGTAAAGAGTTAAGTCAATTCAATTTAACCAGCATAATAAGGCACACATAACTCACCCTGAAAAGTCCCTTCTATTCCAATCAAAGGACTCAAACTTTCACCAATTTCACTTCTCATCCCCTCATTGAAGCCACAGACAGAGGACCTCTCAGTGACACTTGATGAGCCCAAATTTCTCAATGAGGATGAATACTTTCCATTCCCAAGAGTCACTCTTCTTCTTCTCCTTGCATACCTTTGCTGCTTCTGACTAAGAACTCCTTTTCCTTTAACATCCCCAGTTCCTCTATCTCTCAAACTCCGCAAAACCAACCCCGAATCCAATCCCAAGCTCGCCTCACTGCTCGAATCAAGAAACCAATTTTCAGATCCCTTGGTCTTGTCCACCGGTAAATTGAAACCGCATCCTTGCTCCTCGTACCAAATTGAGCTAAAGGGCAACCTGCTCCTGACTAAAACCTGAACGGCGAGGATGTTTCTCATGGGGATTTCAACAAGCAGCTTGTGCCAGCAGAGCCGGCTGTCCACAAACCCCGGCACTCCCCTGCAAGGACACGGGACATAGAGCCCGAAGAGGTTCAAAAACTTGGACCAGAAGAACCACAGGGCCGATGCACAGAGCAGGAAGTAAGCCAGGCCAAGATCAAGAAAGGCCAGTATCAGACCCATCAAAGTCCAATAACGGGGTGATGCTTGAGGACCCATCACCGATCACACATGACGATGGCAATCAAAGAAAGTTGCACAGGAACTGAAACCAAACTCGTTCGCCCATCAAGGAACCGCTTTTCCTACGAAACCTGAGGAAGCTTCGATCTTTATCGACTTCTTCTTCGAATCTCACTCATCACATGCTTTCTTTCTTACTGTGGAAGAAAAAGGAAGGAGGGCGGGTGCTTTGGGAGCGAAGAAAGCCCGTAGGCCGTTCCCGTGGGCTGGTCAGGTGGGAGCATTGCCAGCTCTGAGCGCATGGCGGACGGTCGATGACGTGGGAAGAGAGAGGGTGATCTCACGTGCACCCGCCGTACAGGATAGTTTCTCGCCGGTCGGCGTTGACATGCGGGTCCGACAGATCTTTAATACTCGTCTCAAGGAAAGTGGCACAACGAGGATGGGCCCTACGGAATTGAGAGACTAATTATTGTTTGCAGAAAATTGCACATGAGAATTATTTATCGTCCAAAGTGCTTGAACTGAAGCAACCCACGGATCTAATTATTCACTCCTTTTCTAAATCATGAGATCGATACTACCAATTTAGATTGATTCAAGTGTCCCGTACTAACTTATTTTCTTTTAGTAAAATTTTCGATCCCATATGTTCAGAGCCTACTGAACTCAACCCACAAGACCCATATTAGTTCTCTGTCTCACTCGTATTTTCCTGTTATGAAATTTCCTTTGTCAAATCGGACCCCCTCTTGAGTGTAAATTCATCAAATCAGACTCTCAAGTATGTGTCATCTCCTCTCTAGTCTTCTGCACGAGGCCGACCTTTACGCGTGAGTTATAAGATTTCAAATTAGCGTCCTTATGATTATTATCAAGTATGTGTTATCAGATTTCTCGGACTCGGACATACTATCTATCCTTGCTGCCCAAATGCAATTCAGGTTGGGAAGTTGGAACCAACATCAACAAGATCAAAGAGAACAATTTTAAGGCAAGACCCTTAAGAAAATTGAATCGGACAAATAAAAAAATCATAATAGTTTGCTAATTAAATTGCCTTAGCTACAGTTCTCTGAGAGTATTGATTCAACGGTCCTAAGGTGTTCATGAACGGTCCAGTTCATGGACCAAACCTTAGAATTTCCGAAATAGTGTAGCAGGCAGGATCGTCGGGTGGATATCTCATTAATGTCGTCGTGATTCGGTGATTCCTTGTTCTTTTGTTTTCTTAAATTTCCAGTACGATGGTCGAACTCAAATGTTGGTTGAGGTGGATGAAGGAAATTATGAATCGGATGAAATGCACGCCAAAATGGACAGAAATGTAGGCTTTTTATTTTGACACGACATACCAACCAAAAGAAATTAAATTATTTTCAGTAATTCCTCTTTTTTTTTTTCCATTCCCAGAGAAGAAACAACTCCTCTTATTTGATCTTCTTTCTTTAGTAATAAGGTAAAAAAAGACCTGGGAAAGAAAACTATTTCCATAGTATTAAATTGCGGCTCTAATGTGATTGGTCCAAGCGATTCGATACATGTTCTTCTTAATACGGTCTCTTATTCGAGTATTGTGAATGGAAAAAATTCACGTTAGGAGAGTCTTATACTTTAATAGACCGACCATGTTCGAACTGAATTAGTCGGGTTCATTATACTTTCGGATACAAAGGTCCACATCAACAAAAAAGTTGTGGCATGTGATACGAGTATGTGCACCGAAATATATACGAAGTACTATATTCGTTTTCGAAGAAACTCGAAATATAAGATCACAAAATGAAATACCTCAGATAAATTCGTTAGACCGGTTGCATCAGGGTCTCCATTCGAGATGGGTAAATAAAGGAGAGATTTGATGAAATCCTGCTTTTATTTGCATATCGAGGGATCAATTAATGTCATTGATAAATCTTATCGGATTGAAGATAAGGATAATTAATTAAGATTCCACTAAAAGAAATGTGAGGAATATGCAATTTTAGCCGATCATTGCATTAACATTAAGTCAATAATAAATGCGTAATTTTTTTGGTTTAGAGTTAACTTTCTCTCATTAGCAGGTGGACCTTAATGCCGAGATATATTCCGTTCACAAGATATTCGATTTATTATGGTCCTCCCTAGTTATTTTCGTTAATTACGAAAGGTTGGAGTGGGAAATGCATTAATAATCGGATGGAAATTGATGGCAATTGGTAGGTGAATTGGCGTCTTTCAGACCTAAGCTAAAAAGTATCATTCTACTTAAGAAGTTTAATTTCTCTGATTAAGAGTCGAAGACCATCAAGTGTCGATATGTCCGAGTGGTTAAGGAGACAGACTTGAAATCTGTTGGGCTTCGCCCGCGCAGGTTCGAACCCTGCTGTCGACGCTCCCCCCTTTTTTTTTTTTTTCATTGATAATTTCGATTGGGGCTAAAATAAATCAAAATTTAATTTCATATTGCAAGATGATTAATTTCAGCCAAGAGGGAAACAAAATTTATGGTAATTTCTTTTTGAGAAAATATTCTGCAATATGTTGACGTAGATGATATGAAATCTTCTGATAAAAAATATAGAATTTTAATTTCAGATTCAATGTCATGTATGGTCTACTTAGACGAAAAGAAAATGAATGGAAAGTTGGGCTCTAAAATAAGATGGTAGAGTTAGGCCTCGACGAGGGCAAGGCTAAGTCTCACTTACAAGTGAACCTCATAAGGATGTCAATGGCCTATTCCGGCTACATGGCCATATACAAGTCGGAGTTCGTCGTTCCACATATATAACATGATATGTGTAAACCGTTAAGGATGTAGGAGAAAATTTATATTTTATATTCATGACTTGATTAAAATTGTCCTCTTAATTTTTCACTTTGATCATTTTTCTCTTCTTCTTTTTTTTCCATTATTATCATTATAAAAGTTGAAGATTATTTCATCTCATTTTCAGTATTCCCTAAATATCCATATTATAAATGCCCGATGTTTCGAATAAGAAGAGTCATTTGACAAAAATGATTGAAAATTCACCGCGATAGCTACCATCATTTCTTTTATTATTCTCCCTCTCACAAATTCAACATTGTGCATGACCTCTTTTCACACACACACACACACACACACATATATATATAATAGTATAGTATTTTCATAATATATTACAGGCCTATTAACTTTTTATTATGAAATATTCAGTGAAATTTAATTACGTGCAGGAGAATATGAATAAAGGGACACAATCAAAATGGAGCCAAAAAATCTTTTGAGCAGGACAATTATTGTTTTACCTCTGGGGCGCCAAGGGCAACAATATATTAGGTACATCAATCTATCCATTAAATAGTTGTATTGCCATAATAAATAGGATTAAAAAGATAATTTTATATATAATATAAGGTCATAAAGGTAAATCCTGTTAATAAATAGGATTAGAAAACATAATTTTATATATAGTATAAGGTCATGAAGATAAATGTCTAAATAAACAATTGCAAATGTATATACAATTGAGATTAAATTAGTAATGCATATGAATCATTAAATACTTAATAATTTTATTATACAGGCCCATTCTTGTTTTAAAAAATATAATCTCAAAATTTATTTAGAAAAAATACAATTTATTAAAATAACATGTCTATAAAATACTTTCCTACATAATCAGTAACTAAAAGAAAAATTTATTGATATATAATAAGTATGTTTAAATATTGAAAATTTTTCAAATAGTAAAAGGTAAATCTATTTGAAAATTTTTAAAAGTAAGAATTTGCAAGAAGAATTTATGATAATAGATGATTTACGCTTCTTTTTTTACAAAATTCATGGAAGTCATCTATTACAATTTTTTAGAATTTGTTATTTAAGAAAATGTAATATTTTCTCTAAGTAATATCATTTTCGTCATCCATATATATTTGGTATTATGACTCATTTTCAATTATGCACTAATATTTGAATTGTTTCAATTTAAGAATGTATATAACTTAATGAACATTTCAATTGTGATGTCAAAAGTTTTAAAAAATCATCTAAAAATAACATTTCCAATCAATAAGCCGTGCATCGCAAGGGCAAAAAAACTACTATATATATAAAGTTGACAACACCCTAATAAATAGGAGCAAACCAATAAGTCTATTGCTTAATTAATATGTTAGTATACTATATAGAAATTGACAGATAATAGTTAATATTATAATTAATAACAATATATGAATATAAAGAAAATATTCAAAGAAGAGAAAAATTCAAATTTTTTATCACTTATTGTTATTTCATTAACTAATAAATAAATATACTCATAATTAAGAAAATAAAGAATCATTTATAATTATATAAACTTAAAATCAATTGTTAAATTCTAAGAATTATAGCTAATCTTATAAAGGCTCAATTAAGTAAAATTTTTATTTACATTTTATCTTAAAATATTCAAATTTATAAAAATTAATATATGAAATATCAGTTATAATAAAGAACAAACGAATAATAAAGTTTAAAAATTTTGATAGACTCTAAAAGAATTATCCTTTCATCAAATAAATTTTACCATTTGATCTAAAAGTATTCGGATTTCAAATGAATTTTCTTAGAAATTAAATTGATAATTGTAATGATGTATATATTACATGAGTTCCTTTGATATATATTTGATATATATTATTCTATCACAAATATGAATTAACCAATTTAAATTTTATACAATATAAAAAAAATAAACTTCTACATGTTGATATAAACTATGAATTTATATGATTATTGTTTTCATATTTAAATTTTTATAATAAAATTTTCATTACAGAATTTGTGCAACACACGAGTCCGATAAACTAGTATATTGTAATAGTATACAAAAAAAATTACTGATGAATTAAGCTAATTTATGCAACATTACCTAGATAATTCAACAATTGGAAAAGGTGAAACTCCATGAATGTGAATGAAAGATGTCATGAGATTATTATCACTATTAGAATTCGCGATTCTTGTTTTTCTCCCTCATCCATCCCTAGCTAATAGGCCTCTATAAATATTCTTCATATAAAAAATAATAATTGCCCCTCAAAGTTTTTACGTTAGGAACTAATTTAGAACAGTAATCGGTGTATGATATGATTCTATTTCTTTTATCTATCGATCAATATATTATTATATTTACAAAATATGTACACACAAATTACTTGTTTATCCAAGTTCAAGACTCTTATGCTGAATTCTCCACCGTCTTCATTATGAAAAGCAGCAACACAATATCTGCAAAAATAAGATAATGAACGGAAAATATTATGTTTACCGCAAACAACGTTGAAAATGTTACATTCTTTAAGTTTTCTAGCTCGCTGTAAGGGTGAAGTAAAATAATCAAAATTATGAGGTTAAATGAAGGAATTTGATCGGGGACAAACAAAAATAGTATCAAGTTTTTCCTTAATTTTGAGAGTAAAAAGTTATGTCTGAAGATATATACGGAATAATTTGACAATTTTCAAAAAACGGCAAAGGCATATATAATATTATATGACACCTGTTATAATTTTGTAAATAAACATGATTCTCGTGGTATGAGTAAGACATATTTTATTGCCAATAAATAAGATTTTTTTATGGATGCATAACGTTCGGGTGACAAGAATGTATACAACATCGAAGTCCAATAAAATAATTAATTAAAGAAAGATGGAGTTGAGAAATCCAATTCGAAGGACACATCTTCTTACAAAATAAAGAAAGGTCTCATAATCGCAATTCTAATTTGCAGATCTACGAATTAATTCTATCTTTACAGGACCTCAAAATCGAGGAGGATCATATGGATTTCGATTATAAGAGGCCAAACATTTATTTAGGCCCCGTTTGATTTTAGAATCATGATTTTAATTTTAACTCAACACACTACACAACAAAAATACACGTTTTCCAAGTCAAATTTATAATCTCATCTCATTTGTCATTTTCCACAATCAAGATCAAAATCAAACTTATTTTAACTCTAAAATCAAACGCACCCTTAAGCATTTTGTTATGTACTACTATACGATATATCACAACTAGCATTACTTCCTTGCTCGCCTTTTAGCAAATTTAATTCAAGAGTATTGGATAAAAAAATATTATCAAGCATATAAATGTATATATACTTTGTGAATACACCGTGAAAAAATATCAATCAAATTATTATGAAAGAAGAAGTGGATGTTATTTACGCGAGTAGCGTGTTATAACTATTACTTATTGTAGATTTTCGTTGAAGACGACTTGAAGTGTTTCTTCGATCATGCATTCAAATTCAATTTCGATTCTCACTGGTTGACCTTTCCACATTTCATGGATGTGATACCATGCATCTTTCTCGATTCTCTGCTCCTCGCAATGTGACCGAAATTACCAAAAAAAAAAAAAAAAGCGCCAAATTTGATCATAAGAAAATTTGGAATTAAAGAATTCCCCAAAAATATGATATGATATGATAGGGGTAAAACGGGTAGTTGGTAGTTGAGGAAAGAACCATTTCATCTCTCTGCTATCTCTCACCGCTCCTCACCAACCCCCGTCCCGACCACTCTCTGACCTCACCAACCCTCTCTCTCTCTTTCTCTCTCTCTCACTTCGGTTGAAATTCCAACCCACCGGGCTGTCTTTCTCTCCTCTGTGGGCGGAGAAGTCAGCTTCTTCATCTTCCCTCCCCCTCCCCCCCTTTGTCTGTCTGATCATAATCTTTGTTGGGTATTCCTCTTCTCCCCCCTTCTTCTTCTTCTTCTTCTTCATCTTCATCTTTGGTTTCCTGTTCGGGTTCGATCAGTCAAATGGGTGGAGAGACGAAGGCCTTCACTCTAGCTCAGGTCTCTGAGCACAACACCTCCAAGGACTGCTGGCTCGTCATCGAGGGCAAGGTGGGTTGCCTCCAAAATCTCACCTTTGCTTCGGTTTTGATTCAGTACCAGAATTGCGAAATCTGGCTTTCCTGTCTTGTCCATGGAGGTTTGGTCCTCTGTTGTTCTGTTAATCCGATGCACTATGAGAGTTCGGATCTGATACTGTGAGGTCTCTTCTTTTTGGTTGGAAGCTTAAGCTAATCAAGTTGGGTTGTTGTTAATATTTGATATCGTTGTAATAGTGGTCGGGTCGATGTTCCTTTTCGAGTGCCTGCGTTGATCCCTGCCCTTTATTTCATGTATTAAATGCGAGGTTGTTATGCTTTCTAAATGTTTACGGTGATGGTTGCTTGATGGCCCAAGCCATTGTCTAGCCACTTGATCTCTTATGCTGATTTTGATAATATTCAATCGAACGAGGCTGTTAAAAATAGTTGAGAATCATGTTCGAATTATGAAACAAATTCTGTTCTTGTTCTAACTGTGAATTTGAGGATTGGTTTCCCATAGGATGATACATCAGCCATAGATTTCACTTTGGCTGTCATGTTTACTATGTCTTACATGTATATCATGTATTCTTGTTGCCTAGAAATTAGATCTCATTATAATTGGAACTTGGGACAGGTGTATGATGTCACCAAATTCTTGGAGGATCATCCCGGTGGTGACGAAGTTTTGCTGTCCTCCACAGGTACTTCCTTGAAGTAGAATCGACATTCTCATGTCAAAGTTCTCTCTTAGCTCTATTTATACTGTGAAAAAATTTATTCTGGGGTAATATGTTTCCAAATAAAAAATCAATATGTTTGCTTATGTACCCGGGAATAATTTGAAAAACATAGTCTCTAGCGACTTTGACGAAATACAAGGAAAAGTGACATGACAAATTTCACAAAGCCAAGCACATTGCTACTGCCACTGCCCACCACCACGCTGAGCTCACCAAGGCCAGGCTGAGATTGGACTTCCGTCAGCTGGAGTTGTCGGTCACTACCTTATGGTGATCGCCACCTTCAGCATGGTAGAGTGGGTAGCTGAACAATGAAATATGGAATCGAGAAATAAAGTTAACCTCTAGTAATTGTGTTGGGCAATACCCTTTATTAATCCACAAATAAAAACAGATTTCCCTTTTATCCGGAACCAGTTTCTGTTGGCCAGATTGACCAAGCTTTTTCATGAACCAAATACCTGGATAATTTAGAAGAACTTTTTCCAAAAACTCCTCACTATTGAACCTTAGAAGTCGAATCTTGCAATTTTTCGACGATTAGTTACCAGTTCTGAATTGTGCGTTTCATCTTTTTAGGGAAGGATGCAACTGATGATTTCGAGGATGTGGGCCACAGCAGCACAGCTAAGGCGATGATGGACGAATTCTATGTGGGAGATATCGACACAGCGACTATCCCCACGAAGAATAAGTACACTCCTCCCAAGCAGCCTCACTACAACCAGGACAAGACTCCTGACTTCATCATCAAGCTCCTCCAGTTCCTCGTCCCCCTCCTGATCCTCGGCATAGCTGTCGGGATTCGCTTCTACACCAAATCACAGTGATAAAAGAACCATCGATCTAAAATTGTCGTCAAGAAAGAATAATGCTCCTTCCCTCATATCTTCTTCCAGTGTGAGAATTATGCCATTGGGTCAGTTGGATAGTACATGCTTAGACGGGTTAATCGTGTTGAGGATGATATGTGCTTCTTTTCCCACGTCCTCCATGAAGGGCTCTATTTATGAAAGACCCGAGACTGGTGTTTTGATGTTCCATTGGTAAAACAGATTTCTTTATGTATCTGCTGTTTTCAGTTGGTCATGCTTGTCAATTGACTTAACTTCCATTACGGCTATTGAGCTCGGTTTCTATTACTTTGATATTAGTCTGGAGTTATGTTTACATCCAGTTTTGATATAATATTGGTTCTGTTGCTCTCCAAGTTGTTGCACCCAAACTTATACGATTTTCCTGAATGTTTTCTGGGTCGGGTTTTGAATTATCACTGCTCGCCGGATTGATTCCAGTTGCCTCAGGTCACAGTGACTACTCTGTTCAATTCTGAGCAGCAGGAGCATCTTCTTCATACTTCCTGGTTGAGCAATCGATTAGTTACTGAAAGCCGGAATAACTGGTGCAAGCAACCTCACATGATGCAATTCTGTTCAATTTCCGACAATCTTGAAACGGTTCAAGAAGAGTTTCTGCACGGAGGAAGTTGCTAATTGCAGAAAGACCGAATCAAGCCTGAATAGAAGCTGAAGATCTTGATGTCTTTGTGCAGTGTATATATCTGTGGCTCATTTTCAGCACCGACGTTTCTTTGTGATTGCTTTCGTGGAAAAATTACAATTATGAGATAAAATCACGGTTCTGTGCACGGTGACATATTGCACGACAAATTGAAACAGATAGACAATCTGTATTTGGTCGAAAAACCACCACCTTTGTACAATCAACATCCTGCTGGAGATGGCTCAAGCTCAAGAACCACTGCTCTATACAGATGGGACTTCAAATTGATTGGAATACGAACCCGGTTACTTAGAAAAGAAGAAATCTAAAAGAATAGTTATTAGGACTAGTCCGTGCTCGCACATGTCCTCTCAATCACCTTAGAATTCGTCCGGTTAGAGTTCTTCGACGGGGAGCTCGACCCTCGTGAGGAGCTGTGCCCGAAGAAGCTCAGCTTCCCGATTTTCTTCGAGAAAGAGCTCATGAACTTCCTGGAGTTCGACTTGGCCATGTCCCTCTTCATGCAGACATGCTCCTTCTCGAGATCATTCAGTCTCATTCTCAGGCGGGCCAGCTCGAGCTTGAGCTCTCGATTCTCACGCCTGAGGGACGCATAGTTGTCCCGAGGGGACATCGCTGCACTGAGGGCTCCGCTACTTATACGCCATGACTGATGTATCATTGGTTTCGGGTCTTCATCGGGGAAAGAGCAGCACAGGGTATTCCTTAGCCTCACCTGCTCGAAGTAGAGGACCTGGACGATCGACTGAAGGGGTAGGCGCTCGTTCTGGGCAGCGTGGGCCCCTGCCTCCTGGGAAAGCTTCTGAAAATCAATGAGCTTGCACAGCTTCTTCCTGTCTGATTCCGATAAGCCCGGATGAGCCTGCATAATGTGTCTCTACATAAGATAAATCACACATAATGGATGTTCTTTCTCCTTATCTTCTTATGGATTATTTGATCTCGACTATCCCGGTTTTCTGTCTAGTTGCACTGCTCTTTTCTTTTCTTTTTTTCTTTTTTGACCACAGTCAAGTTGCACTGCTGAAAATATATATTTTCATCGAAAGCATGGAGCTTTGTCCATCTCTCAAAAACTTCCGGGCATGAAAACAGAAAGCCAGACTCACCATTGTCCAAATCCGAATGGAATAGCTAGATCATAAAGCTTAAGAGGATCCAAACACGTACTTTTAGGTAAACATCGACAGCCCTGTACAAGCCATCATGTATTGTCCGAGCATGAGCTGGTAAGGACTCCGCGATGGCCATGAACTTGCCAAGCTTTAGGTTGGCATCAGGGGCGATCTCCGCCAGGTAATTATCCACGAGCTTTGCCACCTTAAACAGTGCAGTCTGCGAAGGAGATTGAGGAGGACTGTCTGATTCGAATACGGAGGCGTCATCCATCTCATCCTCACTGTCTTCCTGCTGGGAAAAGCTCACAAGAATTCTGTGGACCGTGTCCACGTCGAACAATGTGTCACAAGCATGCCGGAAGGATGGGATGAGGAGGTCATCGAGTGTGGCGATGTCCAATTGGGATCCGATCCTCCTCTCAAGGTCGAGCCGACAAGCAATACTACAGTCCAGCATCACTGCGCTCCTCAGGAGCCCGAACAGAAAGTTGATGGGGACCGCCTGTTTCTCAACAGGCAAGAGGCTAACGATAGTCTCAACCACGAGCTTCTCATGAGAGGTCAAGTTTGAACCCGAATCTAGCTTCTGTGGGTTATTGTTACTAGACGGATTCCCCAGGGTGGACCTCTTAGTCAGCTCCTTCTGGGCGTAGTTCATTAGGGAGGCCCCAATGCTCTCAGGGCGAACACCGCGGCACCTCATGGCGGTTAGAACCCTCTGGTACAGATCTACTCGGAGATTCGATAGGTCCTCAATCCACCAGTCAGTGGTATCACACTTATTAACCTGCCGGCTCATCTGGAGCCTGCCGGAGCTGCTGTACTCAAGGCGCGAGAAGCTCGATGCAATTTGCTCTGCACAGGCTTTCGACGCTATCGCCTCTATGCACCGACTCACTATCTTGAGCTCATCCGCGAGAGGGAGAAGGGTCTCACATTGCTGTAGGACCTCAACAGATATCTCGAGGCTCTTACAGACTATGCTGTCAAGGTACTCCTCTGCTCGTGACCCGAGGTTGTCCTTGGAGTACTCCTCGTTCATCTCAAGGTACTCGGAGACACAAAGAAGGTGGGCTACATTCGAGGACGTGATCTCGAAGTTGATCCCATAGCAGAATTTTGCAGCCAGCTCAAATGACTCTGCACCTCCAGGGAGATTCAGGAGCTCTATGATCGATATATCGGAGTCCCTGTGCTCTGCAACTAACTTCCTGATTTTTCCGCACCGAGAGACGAGAGGGAACTGTATATTCAGAATAAGTTATGTGATCAGAAGTGAGGGTGACAGAAATGATTTATGCAATCCGGAGAACTTGTGATCAGATTCTACTGATAGATAAAATAGAACGAACGAACCTTGTGAAGAGCAAACGTTCCACCATTGACAGCTATTGTTATGTCGCTCGGAACATCCCGGAAAATCCTACAAAAGATGAACGGTGAGAGTTTGATCTCAACGTGACACTGAAAACCTCAAAGCCCTCCTAACTGAAGTTCGGGAACGGTAAGTAATGTTAGTCATTGTCACTGATTCCGACGATTCAAAATCAAATTCATCCATTGAACTAGTTAACTATGCCAATTGTTCATCTTTTACGCATTTTCTAGCTCTGGCTATTGTAAATTCGATAACAGTGTAACTGCCTCTGCTGGGACTAAAGCATTCAACCACACTCCAAATCGAGTTACTAAAAGAGGAGCTTGGAATATCAACCGAAAAACGAAAACTCTCAACACGACATCACCCAGACCAAGCCCACACTAAGACATGAATTGTACAGAACTTATATGCCCCTTTTATCAAGTTAATCTCCATAGAACTTTTACTTCTACGAACACTTCTAGGAATTCGGAAACCAATCCAATGCACAAGAACAAAGCAACAGAACGAGCAAATGCAAGAACGAGAATCACATTCACTCGTACCCATCTCCCGAAATGAAACAACAGTAATCAGAAATGAATCGAATCCGAGAGGAGAGGGTCATGAGAAGTAAGTGAGTGAGTGAGTGAGTGAGTGAGTGAGTGAGTACCACTCGCTGTACCGCTGCCTCGAGCACTTGGTCAAGGACATCTGCTGCCGGTCCATGTCGACAACAAGAGTGCCAGACCCCAACAGAGCAAGAACCCAGAGGACCGAGCTCAGCTGGCGAAGGAACAGCGGAGCAGCACGGGGTCGACGTCGAGCGAGCGAGTCACAGGGAGGAGCGGGGATCCAGTTGGAGCTGCAGTTCTCGAGAAGAAGCCCCTTTGGGGGAATTCGACCAACAGTTGGTGTTCAAACCGTAGATTGCAAGCGTCCAAAGATATGGGCCTGTCTTGTGGGACACCCCCTGCCTCCATCTTCTGCTGTGGGTCAAGATCAAGAAAATCTTGCTGTTCTGTTCTGTTCTGTTCTTTTCCTTTGTATATAAATCCTTCCTTCCTTTGAAGGATCTGCAAAAGACATTCCCGATATTTAAGCGGGTAAAGGAGCAAGAAAAGGGGGGGGGGGGGGGGATAGGCGGTGATTTGTTCATTTTTTTAATCCCTTGATCTCTCAGAAACAAAAGTCAAAAAAAAAAAAAGGCGGGAGAAAAAATAAATAAAGAAAATAAAAAGTAGTTATTATGGTTTGACAACTTTATGGGTGTGTGCTCTTTTTGTCCCTCTCTTACAAGGAAAGTGTATTAAAGATTTGCCAACCCAATAAGTTCCTTTCGTAAATTTGAGCTCGCGAGGTAGAACTATCGAAAGATTTCTCTCCGGTCGAATGCATGAAAGTTCATCAATAGTGGATCGTCGTAGATTCAAAAATGTCTTGCTATGATTTGCTATCTACGAAAATGGATCTTAAATCTAAAATTTTATGAGCCTTGCCATGGACATACAATGAACTGATTTTGTGCAATAATTCAAAAGAAAATCCATTCTAACCTTATACTATCTATTAATTTGGATAAGGTCATATTCAATAGCTGAATTCCTTTCAAGAGATTCAGTGTGGTGACACTCGTTATCTGCATCAAACTAGATATTTTATGGATTCGAGCTTGTGATATCAAAATGGATCCAATTTTCAAAGACATGTCTAGGGGATATATTGATGCACGCCTAGGAATAAGGATGGGTTCCTCCTATTTATGCCCTTTCTTTTGAAATTGGTTGGCGTGAAAACGATAGGGGTTGATTAGAATTAAAGGAAAGTATATGTATATATGTATACTTATAACTCGACCGAAATGCAAAAGACAATGATATCTTTGTTTTTTGACTAACTAGACATGCGTGTTCCTCAAAAGATAAAATTTGAGTTGCGAATTTTTCAAAATCAAATTGATTTAACTCTTTGTCTTATCATTTAAAGGATCACATCGATATATACAAAATTATATCTATGTGCGTGTGTATAATTTGCATGGAAAGAAAAAATGTTACGCACTGCGATATTATGTTTTTCTTCGCTAATACGTGATGTATCAAAATCTCTAAGATATAATTAAGATGAAATTCATTGAAAGCATTATGGTAGATGATCCACATCAAGTATGCATCAAGATCATACACAAATTGACCATAATTTTCATTTGCTTCACTCAGCACTATATTTTTCACTCAAATAAACACTAGGGAAAATAATTAAAATTTTCACATGGAATTGATTAATTTTTTAATATTCAAGTAAAATAAACTTTAAGTGGGCGAGTTCCCTTTTGGTAGGTGCCTCGTATTCTTCACAAACATGTATGCAAACGACAATATAATGTCAACTATCAGAAAGGCAGAAAGAAAAAAAAGAAATAAAGATATAAAGACAACAAGATCATATATTAAAGTTAGTGTGTCTTTTTAAAGTCCTATTTGCTCATCTTGTATTGTCCAAAACTTTATTTGATTATAAGGAAATTTATGAGTCTAATATAAAAAAAATATAATAGAAAATACATGTAGTCTTATAACGAGAATCAAATAAAAAATTTATAGGCTATCAGCGAAAGTGTATAACTACATGACATACTTCATTTTTCTTTCTTATTGAAAATTTTTAATTTTGGTGAAAAATTCAACTGAAAAGACAAGAAATTGATGTGTTGCCTTTTACGAGTTGAACGTATAAATACATAGATGCATCGCAATCCTTGGTATAGTGATGGGAGACCCTCTTGATGCCAAAAGCATGCTCGAGGAGCATAATTATTAAAGCCAATGTCACATGTGCAATCATTATATATACATACATCCATAGATATATATGTGTATATACATTCACCATTTGACTGTTTCACTCAAAAATTGTAAGGGCCTGTTTGGTTTCAAAATGACATTTTAGAATCACAATTTTAACTTTAATTCTACCCACTACAAAACAAAATAACTCATACAAAGTCAAAAAGTGGGCCTCATTTATACCACTTTTTTCCACAACAAAATAACATAACACATACAAATTCAAAGGTGGGCCCCATTTATACCACTCAAAATCAAAATCAAAATCTGATTTTAAAATCCTACTATGAAACCAAACGCAACCTAAAAGCCAATCAGTTTCTTGAAAAAGGGGGAAAAAGCTAACTTTTATATCATTTAATGGAGAAAGAAACAGATTGAAAGGTAGAAGCATGGGGAATCACTTTTTTTATTTTTTTCGATTACACATGGGGAATTACTTTTGCTTTGAGATATGTACGTAATTCTTGCATGAGGATCTATATATAGTGGTAACAAAGTCTGAAGTGGCCTATTTGGTCGGTCTACGTCTAACCTTAATTTTTGAATATAACTATATGTGATTAATATATTTACTCGACAAATTAAAGAAAAATATTGGGACTGATTAAGAAATATATATTGAAATGACAATTATTATTTTAAATTTATTAGAGTTCTTTATTTCTTCTTCTTTTTTTCTTTTTTCTCTTTAAAATCTTTCTTTTCAGTAATAAATCATCTCGTGTCTTTTCCATTATGGCCCTGTTTGGTTCGATGTAATCTGGGAGTATTCCCGCGTTTGGCGGGGATCTCGAGCCCGGAAATTGGAGAAGCCTTTATTATTTTTCCTTTCTTTATCTTATTATATATATATATATATATATATATATTTATTATACATATTTATATTAATATATTTATATGAATATAAGTATTTAAATAAATATTATGTATCATATATATTTGTATTGTATTTATATATTATATAAAAAATATTTATCCAAATATTTATATAAAATATAAATATAAACATATAACAAATATTTATATAAATATTTTTAAATTTTAAAAAATAATAATAAAAAGAAAATTAACCATTTTATATGTTAGATAATTTTTACTTGGACCGGTTGAGAAGCGATTTTATCGACTTGAGTTTGGGAGATCCTAATCGATCATTAACTATATAAAAAAGGAGAAAAGAAAATGCGGTTCTCTCTGAAAGTTTCTTTCTTTTATGAATCATGTCTAGTCATCCTCCAAACTGCATTTTATCCATAAATGAAAAGGCATTAATTTCACCAGACTATGTACTAGTAAGATAATTAACTTAAATCTTCCACGCAACATATCGATTCCAATAACTTAAGTACCAACAACAATGGACATGTGTTTACCTCTACTTGTATCATGAGTTTAATGATCAAACTGCACGAGACATTATGAGATATGAATCATTGTTCTATCAGTTTTCTTCCGAGGATTTCAAATCGTCCTCTAAATTATGGTATGATGCATAAGATGTAGGTAAAATCATTTTTAATTTGGTATAAATTCAAAAATAGCTTAACATTTTTACCAATATAAAACTAATTAAATAAAGAAATTAAAAGGGTTAAACATAGAGTAGGATAAAGTCGCTTCAATGGAAAACTTAGATTACATGATTACCCATAACCTATAGTGGGGGCATTGTAATATTATTATCATGGACCACCAAACCCCATTATTACATTCATACTATAAAGATATCATTTGACATGATATCTCTCCCACTATATCATCATCATCACTAGCTGTTCCCCTTTCATGAAGATAAGAACAAAAACACTTTTGTTTTCAAAGTCAAAGGTCTTCCCATGGACACGAGAACCAAATTTGACCATGCATGCGCATGAAGCTAGGCCAGGACCACAAATCTCTAGCTTGGATCCAACCATATTATATACATTTTGGCCAAAAACCATACTATATGAATGTTAATATATTTAAATGTATATGATATATATAATCGATCAACATGAACATATTTGGCTTGTATCTACATATGTGTGTAAAGATATCGTCTAGACGAATTGAGTATCATCGGATATATATGTGACTGCAGCAATTTGAAATGGATCTTTCTTTAGGGTATTTTTGATATCGGGATGCCTTAAGGAAGCACGGCGATTGTTAAGTTCGTGAAAATTCATCGGATTCTTTAGATGATATAGAAACTTATATTTTTGATGCAATTGTGATGTCATAATTTTTTCAACCCATGGTCGGTGAAATTCACCTTGGCTAAATTCTGATTATACACGGCTCCACTTGAGAATCATTACTTTGATTCCAAAATTATCGCACACGATTGTGACTAGCGATATTGATGGGCACCAATAAAATGAGAATCATTACTTTGATTCCAAAATTATCGCACACGATTGTGACTAGCGATATTGATGGGCACCAATAAAATGAGATTATGAATCACGAGATTTGAGGACTTTGATTATAATTTTGTCATTGATTATTACTTCAAGTCGATTCCTATGTCCTGATTTTTGACTAAAAGTGGTGACACATCAAATGATCTCTTTAATTCGGTACAAACTAACATGACAAATTATGACCGTCTTCTTCTAAATTAGACGAACCTAGTCTCGGGTTAATTCATTGTATGATAGCTAAGTCGATTCAAATAATTGATTACACTGTATACTAAGTTGATGTTCTTGGTCACTTCCAATTTCGACCCTTTATCAGTTAAAATAGAAAAAATGCCCGAGGACTCCCATTTATTTGATTTCCCTTATAGCCTGATGAATTTAGTTTGTAATCCGAAAAAAAAAAAAACTGGAAAAGGAAATAATAAGTGGAAAAAAAACATGTTTAAAATAATCACGCAGGAGAATAGAAAAATTTACCAGAATAATTTTATTCGCTGTATTTATAGGTTGCGATACCCAGGGATAGAACGAGAGGTTGTCTCCCCCTCTAAAATTACAATGTCTTAAATGAATTCACATATTGTTACTCAAATTGCAATGAAAAGCCACGCTCCCAATTCGAGAAAAACATCTCCCTATTAGCCCCTTCAAGGACCCCGTCCACCTTTAGGGTCTTGTATCCGTCCCGGGCGATACCTTTGTGACAGCTCGAGTCGACTGAACCCAAAGTGGCACTCCTTGAAGCATCATAGTCATTCTTTATCAAAATCATGAAACCTTATGTTTCACAATTTTATTTATTTTTTAAAAAAGAAGAAAAAAAGTTAAGAGAATTTACTTTAATGTGTTCGAGATGGGCAGTGGGCATGTTAATTCGAATTGGAGCTGTCTTTTTGCTAAGTAATTCGAATAGGAGCTGTCATTAGGCAAATAACCCCTCCTTAAACTGGTTTTGTCACGGCACGAACTCAATCATACATGTCGTTTTCTACGGACCTCACTCAGACAAAAAGACAAAGACATCTCCACGTGAGACAATTAAATGACAGGTGAACTTAATTGATGCTCTTTCAGTCCCAAAATTTCTTGGATCTCCTTATCTCCTTTATGTCCTGTTGCAAAAACATGACAATAGAATTGCAGCGAACAGGTACATCATCTTATAAAGATGAAAATAATTAAATAGAAATTTGCCATCTAGATCACTATTCAGATGTATTATTTCTTTTTAGTTAATTTTATATCCACATGATGGATAATATCTATTATTTGACCAAAAAAAATTGATTGTTGTTTGATGGCTTTCCTATGTAGTTTGCCTCAATAAAAATTAATTTGATGTGCTGGTCTATAATTCATAAGGTAGAAGATAAATTATTTGTTTTTTTTTCAAGTAAATTACTTGACGTCAAGTAGTTTTACTTTTTTTTATATAATTTACTTGAACTATAAGTGAATTATTTGAAATTATTCAAGTAAATATATGCATGTAACATAAAGGCATTTTAAATATATGTTATAGAATTTTCATAATATGAATTCGATAGACCTTAGCTATATAGTTTTGCCTCATAAGAAAAGGTGTCTCTAATGGCAGAGTTGGCGGGGATGAAGCCCCATGCTCAGATCTCCCCCTTTCATATCCCTTTGTTTTTTTAGATTATATTATTTCTACGTCCTATTAGACCAATAAGCCTCTTTAAGAAAAAAAATTTGCAATATTAAACTTTATATATTTACATTATCATATATATCGACTTTATAATTTATCAATGACCATTTAATGAACAAGATTAATTTACATACAACTTATCATGTATCATGTGCAACACGCGTATAATTCTATTAGTCATCTTATAAAGATGAAAACAAATAAATATAAATTTATGTAAAAAAAATTAAAGATTAATTCTCATATGTTACTAACTTGTCATGTCACCATGAAAAAGAATCACTGAGATTTTTTCTCCTCTCTCTCTTTGGTAAAACATAGAATTCATTGGACACTAGGACGCCATCCGTGCGTTGCCGCGGGTTGAAAAATATTTTGTGTCGATCTTTTGATTTACTATATTAAATTATATAATAATTGATATATAGTAACTTATTCAAAAATAATTAATTGATATAGAGTATAATCGAAATTAATGATAAGATATAAAATTTATGAAGCATTAATTATTAATATATGATTCAGATTTTCTGAAAAATTATTCTAATAATATTTTATAAAAGCTGAACTTTCAATAT
Organism: Punica granatum; assembly: GCF_007655135.1. Lineage (NCBI taxonomy): Eukaryota > Viridiplantae > Streptophyta > Magnoliopsida > Myrtales > Lythraceae > Punica > Punica granatum. The sequence continues at coordinate 23,578,493 of NC_045134.1, read as the reverse complement.
ATCTAATTAGAAAAACATGATCACTATTAACAGATGTTAAGTTACCATGTAATTTTATGCGACCAACTTTACTTTGTAGTGCACGATTGAAATTTATTAAAAATATCTCTTAGTCACGATCAAGTCAATACCCAATCAAGGATTAGTCTCATCATTAATAAGCTAGCGTAATCTTGCATTTCACAAAAAAAAAAAGAACATATATATTGTCACAAATAAAAAAAGGCTAATTAAATAGGTGATAAATTAAAATACCTTTCCATACATAAGAAAAATTACATATGTCGGTTAAGGTGGTTTGGAACTTATTTTTTTTAAATAAGTTCTCGAATTTGAACCTTGTAAATGGAAAAACCTTCATGAATTTAAGAGTTTTACCTCTTAATGAGCCAACTTAACTTGAACTTGAATCAATCGGAAGCCACTAGATTTCGAATATTAGATCATGCAAACTAAAATACTTCCATACATATATATATATATATATATATAATCTATTTTATTTTAAAATATTAAATTAATAATGTGAAAAGAAAAAAAAGAAGAAGGGGTGGGTCCCAACTGATGAAAAACCCACCCCCCACTACTAAAAATTAAGGAATTACTGAGGGGCCTATCCCTCAATAAATAGGCTTACTGATAGATTATTGAGGGATTCGAATCCTAGGTAAATCGGGCCTTGGATACTCAAAAAATTTACCGAGGGATTTTTCTCACTGTATATTGAGGAATTACCAATTGATAAATCCCTTGGTATTTCCCCAAAAAAAAATTACTGATGGATTTATAAGAAATTATGCACCCTACCCCTCATCCACCTCCTTTCCGCTCCCACCACTCTCATATTTTTCTTGCATTTTTGAAATCTTGAACCCATACCTCCCACCCCCCATCCGCCCGCCTCTCATGCTCTCTTTCATCATTGAGTTATGCACATTGTTTTTTTCATTTCTTTACGCTTAATTATATTTGTATTACTTGTCTTTATATTTTCATTAACTTGTAATATTAACAAATTTGCATTGATAATATATACATTTAATAATAAATTCAACATTATTTATATATACAATGCACGTGATATTTAATTGAAAATAATTTCATAGTTTATTTGACCGATCTAAATAGATTTTAATGTAACATAATGGAGAATTTTATAGACTCTCCCTTACGATTTCGAACATGCTTTCTCTACTATCTATTTTGAAGTTTTATTTCTAATACTATTTATTTCATTCATTCTTTTTTTTTCTTTAAATTTTTATGTACAATTAAAATGGTAATTAATTATAAAATGCATCTATTTATGACTCACTCCGAGCGTAAACATTATATTTATATACTAATATCTATACATATTTTTTTTAAAAACTCAAAATTTTAAATATTCAAATTAATTAATTTCATATTTACTATAAATATTTAACACTTTCAATCCTAAATTAAACCAATTTTATATTAACTTACAATATAATATTCTATTCAAGAAATATAATTCGTAGGTGATATATATCTCTACAATTATTATTGTAAAACAAATATTAATCTTCTCATTTGGTACTTTATTTTTTTGAACTTTTTATTAGAAAATTTTAAACTTTTTATTACTGAGAGATTTTTCCCTCGGTAAATTATTTAAAAAATAATAATTTTTCCTTTAATTTTACCGAGGGATTTTTCCTTCTGTAAATTATTTTAAAAAAATAAATTTTTTAATTTTACCGAGGGTTTTTTTCCTTGATAATTTTATAAAAAAATATTTTTTTTATAAATTTTGTATTTTACCGAGGAAAAAGTCGCTCTGTAATCCCTCTATAAATTTGCTGAGGGAATTTTACCAAGGGACGCAATCCCTCTATAATTTTTAGTAGTGCTCACTCGCCCTAGGAATTGAGAAAGGGACCTGTAATCACATTTTGTATAATAGTTCTAGAAACATCGCTTGTTCCATTTCCTAACAGCCTAACATTTTCCTTCTTATTTGGTGCTAAACATTTAGCCTAATATTAAGCATGTATATCTCTCAATGAGAAATCATCAGGCCTATATATGTTTAGCTGATGGGCAAATTTCACATCGTTTATGTATATCGCAAACATAAACGATCATGACCATTAACCGAAAAATATAACCCTCTTTTCTAGATGGGCTTTTCATCAAGATATCGAAAATTGGTCGTGTCGGCTCTAACTTGTAAGATTAGTTATGCTCGAAGTTGCATATCTCACGATCCAATTGAAAACTTATAATACGACGATTCTCTCGGAATAAATGATCATTAGAAAAGTGGATTAAAAGCAAATCAGAAGCAGGGTTTTTATAGGATATAATTGCTACATATATATAGTTTGAATCAACTCGATCTCCTTTGACATTTCAATGGTGGGTGAAGAAGTCTCATCATAATTAGACAAATTGCACGCCTAGTAATAATTGATGGAAGAGATAGGTGAACACATCAAGACCTATATATATATATATATATATATATATGCATATATGCGCAGAAGGTTCTCATGTCTTCATTTGGGGCTCGCATCTTTCACTATAGGGCATGTGATTTTGATCGAAGACTGAATGGAGCCCACTGAATTTTAATCATATCAGTTATTGAGTTTCTTCCTCAGCAATGTTGATATATGTCAATTGAAACACCTAATTTCCACGAACACGGAAAATTGGAAACAACATATCTGCCAGAGTTAGGCCATTATCATGCCAAAGTTCGAAAAGTTCTAATTTAACTAGACATAAAAGTTGGACAGACGATGTTGAATTCATGATAGTATAACTTCGCATTTTCTATTACTGCTTACCTAGGCGTTTCACAATTGATTGATTGATCCTACTTTGAGCAGGGCAATGAGGATTAGTTGGACGAATACCGCAAATCCCTCGTCCTTAAACGAAGAAAAAAAAACAGATCTTTGATAATCCTTATTTTAGTGGAAATCCTTTGCTGATTTCTTCTAAAGCAAGCAAATAGATGAATTTTCGTACCATCGCAACTAAGCCAGTTGGTCACCATGAAAGTTGAAGGCACCAGCTGAAGTATTCTAAAAGATTGAAGAGTTATAAGTATCCTTAGATTACAGATTTTACAGAAGCTATAATCATAAAATGATTTATCTGCAATTATAGTTTGAAAGGTGAAATGGTTATATATTGGTCAATATGCATTGTATTGTTTCAAGGCAGGTGAAAATATAATATATGACTCTTTATGACAATATATGATTTTCTCCACTTGTATTATGATTGTCAAAGAAGATTGAAACTAAGGAAAGATGTAACCAATGGCGCACATCCTCGTCTAGTTGCATGTTCGATACTTCGCAGAACTACTTGTACCTTTTATTGATATTTAAGATTTACTATGCTTACAAACCTCCATTGTAAACGAAAAAAAAAAAAGAGATTGAAACTCATCCTTTGCCTGTAGATATTTTCCTCTTAATCACATTGATCGAGAGGATTTTACCACGTAAATTGATGTGCTGTTCTACTCTCGTTTCCTCTACTTTGCCCTTCTCGTGCTTGATTTCTTTGCTTCCGCAGCCATCAGAGAGTTCTGGTTTTGGGATCACAAGTTCCGAGTGTCTTGGGTCCTACTGCAACATACTATGAGCATTTTGAATCCCACAAAGACTATTAGGGATTCATCTTGCCATTAGATTGAATCATTAGTATTTGAGACTCATTTAATCCTTTTCTTAGAGCTTGAGATCATTGGAGTCATAAATAGAGCCACAAGTCAGCATTAGGTCACACACACAACCCGCTTCAACACAACATGTACTTGTGTCTTTTATCCTTTTCTTATGCTCTTGTACTCTTACTTCATTATCGTGAAGTTCTTTTAATTTCAATCAAGGCATTTGAGCCCTATAGGGGTTCGAAGCTCATGCAATCGTTCCGTCCATCAAATTTTAAGGGGTTGTCGAATTGCTTCTCGTTCTGAGACCGTACGCTCTGTGGCATGCTCTTCCAAGTACCGATAAGGCAGTTAAGAAATCAATTCAACAATGTTGGAATGCATTTACCCAAAATGCATTCACTAAATTTAAACATTTTATTCAGAAAATGCTTGAAGGATGCACCTATTATACAAAATAGCACGTGGCCGAGAAAAGTGGCCGGAATTTTTTCGATGGTTAAATTGCTTATTTTTCAAGTGGATGAGGGGGCACTCTTTTTTTTTTGGGGTGCAAACTGCAATTATCTCCCAAAAAAAAAAAGTTAATAGAAAAGGTAACAGATTCATTTCAAAAGGCCCAGATTCGTTTTTATTGGGCCTGGGCCCAAATGTTTTATGGGCTCTACTTTTTACTAAGCCCAAACTGCGAACAGAATGTGTCTCGGCGACAGAGAAGACGGGGAGTCGGAGCTCGAGTCAGAGAGACAAACTCCGAGGCGGCCATGGACTGGTCCTCGTGGTTCCGGCGGGCTCTGCTGAAGGACCCGCAAGCCCCACAGATCTCAGACTCATCTAAGAAGAAGCAGAAGAAGATCGAAGGAGATTTGGAGCTGTATGGCGTCACGCAACAGCTGATCGACCGCATCAAGACGTTTACTGTCGACACCTTCAAGGATTTCCACCTCCGAGGTGCGTGCCAGCTGCCGGAGCTCGTTTTCGTGCTGTCGTATGGAATTGCGGGAGTGGTTATTTCGTTGATTACGATCCGCATTGAGCTGATTGTGTTGTTGCAGAGGTGGATGATGGGTCAGGAGTTGCAGACAGTGAGACGGCGACCACTTCGGGGAATGTTCGGAAGGATCTGTCGGAGTGGCAGGAGCGCCATGCTTCCCTCGTGCTTTCGACTGTGAAGGTACTAGACCTGTTGGAGTTTACAGTTTAGGATATATAAATGTCAGTTTGGATTATTTGGTTGGCTTTTGTCATTGTTTGATTCGAGCATAGGAGAGATTGAAACGGTACTTTAATCTGATATTGAAAGTAGGATTTGAGCTTCGGGCTTCTGTCGCGAATAGTTGATTTGTGGGGGTTGCAAAAGAATTTCCATGAAAGGTGTCAACTTTGCTTTACCGGGCTACTTTAGCTCAGAAGGCATTTCCGACTTTGTTTTGAGATTTGTTTATAATCTGTATGCTCGGTGTTGCTCTTGGCAAGGTGCTTAGGACATATACATGGTCCTAAAAAGTGGAAATTTTTTGGGGGTGAAACCATTTCCTTTTCACCAATGTCTCTATGACATCTAAATCAATAAGTGATGGGAATTTGCTTGTTGAGTTCGTATATCTGCTCTTCAGGAAATGTCCCAGCTGAGGTATATGCTGTGCCCCCGCTATATGAAGGAGCGAGAGTTCTGGAGGACATACTTTGTGCTCGTTAAGAGTGATGTGGCCGAGTAAGTCATTCAGACTGCTTTCATATGTTGATGAATAGAAATCTTGTAGGATGTTACCAAATACTAAATATACGTGCTTGCTTATTGATGGATGTTCCTGTTTGTAATCAAAGAGAAGTATTTAAAGCCAGATTATAAGAATACTCTCAGCAGCTCTAATCATCTTGGCTTTAGAGCAGTTACAAAGCTGCAAGTCCTGTATTCCATAACCGTCTATAACATTGGTTTGTACTTGGTAGTACAAGGAATACAGGAGATTTGCATGAAAAACGTCACTAATTAAACATGTAACTTCAGTAGATTCTGTGCAGTTGGCTTCTCAACTTTCTCTTTATTCCGGTCACTCACCAGACATAGGCAACCCACATGATTCGAAGGAAAAGATTCATGCAAAATGTGAATTTTTTGCACGTTAGGTATGAGTTGCGCTCCGTGAGGCTGGAAAAACTTAAAAAAATGGAAACGGAGGATGAGAAGTCTTCAAAAGGCAGTGGTTGGGAAGTTGAAATGTCTGAAGCAAAGTAGAGATTTAGAGGAAGCAGGTACTATCAAAAAACATTACCTTAGATTTATTTCCTAACTGTACTTGCTTTTCATCAGTTACAAGTTCTTTTTTTTTGCTGTTTCACGTGCATCAACTATGTACTTGGTTTTGCCTTCTCGACAGATGATTTATGTGGAAAAGATCCAGCAAGGGTTGAAAGCAGCTGGGAGAAAGTAGTCCTTGATGGAATAGGGATTCGTTTCTCATGTAAACCAAGCAGTTTGCTGGCCATGTCTTTTCTCAAATTGCTTCGTCTCTGTATCTTAACCATTAATAGATGAAGATGGAATATTTTCAGTAATTAAGTCACTACCCAATTTATCTCTTGTTTGATGTCTGATGTCAACAAGGAGAATTCCAATCTGCAATGTGCTGAGAGATGGAGGCAGTCTTGTTAGATTTTTGAAAGTTACCGGAGCTGCTTATCGAGATATACAGACCTGTGCTGCCACAGGCCCACCGATAGTTGGATTTGAACAATGTCATTTAACTTCGCTGTTTCTATCATTTATTTTCTTCCGCAGTTTATCACGCTCATGGGGAGTTATTTCCTGGACCCCTGAAAGTCATTCCTCGAAAGAAAGAGATCAAATGAAATATTATCTGCAAATAGTTTTTCGAAGTTGGAGGTTTGTTCCCACTGAAGGTCTCGGTATATTATAGATGCAGACAGCATTACCCAACTTCTGAAACTGAAACTGACATGGTTATTAACAGTGGACAGATAAGGTTAAGGATGGCCTCAGACTGTTTGGAGTGAAAAAAAGAAAAAAAGAAAAAAAAAAAAACTGCAAGTGTTACGTTGATCAGCGAGATGTACAATAGTCTCTCCATGTAACAAGGTTATGCTGAGCAGCCTAGAGCATATCATCGCAATTGGGACTTCCTTCACATACAGACAACTGCAGGGAACTATAGATGTCGAAGACAGCTGAGTTGTGAATCCTTAGTCTTGTTCTTTTCGATATTATGCGTACACAGAACAAATGAGAAAGAATGGAGCATGAAGACATTAACATGACGAAGCCGGTCCACAAGTTATTACAGCAGAGGTACAACATTTAATTCTTTGCTTTGTGTCTTTGTTCTTTGTCAATTACATTGTTCCATCCCTGCATTTGCCTGGATTAAATAGCCGGAGGCTGACCCCGCCTTTCAATGTGATCGGACCCCACCGATTTTTGTCCCTGCTTTGCTGAAAATTATGGAGCTGTGAGGGGGCCCCTCGAGTTTTATGATGCATCAGAAACACATGGGGTAGGATGAATTCAACTTGATGGCAAGGGGAGTATCCGTATCGAGAAGCGTTGGGGTGTTGTTGCAGAATATTATTACTTCAGGGCACTCAGGTTCTTTCTTTGTCTGACAGTTTCAGGCTTTGCCTCGAGCGGATGTCTGAAAAATGCCCCGTGAAAGAGAAGCATGGAAGCCTTGGATTCAACTCTCTAACTGGGCCATTCATCCATTGAAGGCGAGAGAACTCAGACCCTTTACTTCTCATGCACTGCCATGCTTGTTTATGCTGGTGAGCGAGTGAACTCTGCCATTACTCACATGGAGGGGAAGTTGTACCTGTACGGCTCTGCAGATGGTTGAATTTCTTGTGCACATAAGATCTGTGTGGCATCATCACTCTGTTCCCTGTCCCGCGTCAGTTATTTACTCAGTGAGTAAATGAGCATGTGTTTCTTCTGCATAGACTGGAGGTTGGGAATGGTCGGTCTCGGTTCAGCATCTCTCTCTCTCTGTCTTTCCCATGCACTCGATACGTTCATGCATGAAGGGAAGAAGGGGAAAAAAGAGAACTCCGTCTAGACTCGGGATCAATGCCCATTTTGAATCCGCGATCATGCTTGGTACGACGGAGTAGAAATGCAACGAAGCGAACAACCTCGCAAAACAGTTCGAGTTGTCATGGCAATTAGTGATTATACTTTATTCTGGTCAATCCAGCTTCCGAGTTCATCGGTTTTATTCAGATCAGTCTAGCTTTATTCCGCTCACTTTTATTCCGATGACATCACAATCTGACGATATTTATACTCTCCCTCGCTTTATTCTGATCAAATTAGCTTATGAGGTTTTCAGTTTCATCGGTGATGACACTTCGCTCGTGTTTCTGTCCTCGATAAATTCCTCGACCCGGCTCTTCCTGTTTCGGATTTGCATTGCAATTTACTGAGGGGCAAAAGGAAGGGAACAATTAAAACTAGTGAGGCAATGCTTCTTAATTAGTTAGAAAACATACATTAGTTTATTCATCAGGTCAGTTTGCAAGTTCTGATCGGATCTGTCCTGTTTTGCTACAGACCTAACAGGGCTACTCCTACAGATTGTCGAATTCTGCGGCTCGAAATGGAAATGCTCTTTACACTGATTCACTACCCTACCAATGGATATATACATCCCTGCCCCACCATTCTTCAGATCCAAGAAAGCCGATCGTGCCTTATGCCGATGGAGCCCCACTGCAGGGGCCCCTCATGGACGTATGCGCACCCACTCGTAGCGTCCCGGGAGAGGCATGTCAGTCAAAACATCAAAGTTGTACCTGCAATCATGGCGGTGGGTTACAGGTTGATCTTTAAAACCTGCAACTGCCATAGCTAAATCCAAATTGTGGAACTCTAGAGAAAGATACAACCAAGGGCATACTTTTCGATGAATAGCCTCCGCTGCTCTTGCTCCGCAAAGGCAAAGAACTCCTCCATCTCATCTGCTGTCGGGATGCCTGGAACAACATCATTGCCGCCTTGAACAAGACCTAGCATCGTGGATGAGCTTGCTTGCCTGAACAACGACCGACCCGGTAAGATATAAATCAAATTTAACACAATAAGCTGCTGTGCCTCCATATTTAGAAAGTAATTAAAATTTATAGTTTTTCGATTTTTTTAATAAAAAAAAAGGAAAAGGTTATCACACATGGATTTTTTTCTCGATCTATGTAAAGGTGTGGCCCATGAATACGATGGATCACTGCTCTTTGGTAAGCTTAATGATAAAATGAGCAGAACGAGTTACTGCCCCCCTTGTCAGAAAGTAAAAAAGAAGCAAAAATATGTTTAAACAGTACTACATGCACATACACATATACATATATATATATATATACACACACATTTACATTCACAATATACATATGAAAGGCCTCGTGAAAGCTACATATCATTGCATCAATGCTTCGCAACTATGATTTTTTTTTTGTGGGTGGCTTTTTTTTCTTTTTTCATACACGAAAGTCGAAAAGTTATAAATTTAAGAGAAGGGGCTGGCCATGAAGCATATGCCGAAACCGGAAAGAACCAGTGAGATAAAACAATGAATCGTAAATAGAGTTCAGCTTCGAAGACATAGATAATACAAATGATATTGCTCATAATAATCGACAGATGGACGACATTTGTCTGGCAGGCAAGCCCAAGTAGTTATCAAAACAGATGGAAAACGTTTGTGCTCTCCGAACATTTGTTCAGCTACCTAACCTTCTAAGCTCAAGCAAGGCAAGAACACCTGAGCGGACAGGAATCAGTTGTAGACATCTCGTGACATCATCCAAGAAATGTCCCCCAAAAAAAAAAAGCAAGAAATATTTGCAGAGGAAATACTAGACATCTAGTAGAAGTCCAGAATATATATATATATATATATATGGTCATGCATGATTGTATATACACACATTATATGGTTATTTGAGTACCTTTTCTAATGATATTTTACGAGTGTCAATATTTGCTAAAGTTCACTCTTTTAGTTTTTTTTTTCCCTTTTTTCTTTTCTATTTATTTATTTTTACATTTTCTGGACAGGATTTATTCCGAAATTATAAAAAAAAAAGTACCTTTCGTTCTGTTCATCGGATTCCGAATTGTTCTCTCTTCTGTCTGAATCCTCGGAGCTGCCCCTTGCGATTCTGCCGAAATGCCCTTCGCATCTGCTCTGCATCTCTTCGCAGCTCATCGACACCGAGGCTGCCGAGCCCGAGTCGACGGCGAGTCTCGAGCTCACCAGCGAGCTCCCGTCTCGGGCATCATCGGGACTCGAGCGGCGGAAGTTGGAGCTCGCTCTGGAGCCCTGTCTAGGGCGGGGCAGCTGATTTCGGGGCCTAATTGGGGGTTGCGGGGGCTTGTGGAGCCTGCGGCTTCGGAGCTCGAGGTAGCAGGAGGAGGAGGATGATGAGTTGGGGTCCGGGGCGGTGCCTAGGAGACGGCGAAGGGCTAGGCTCTTGGCTCGGGTGCGGACGCCTCCCATCAAGGCCGATGAGGAGCGCGGGGAGACCACCTCCACGAGCGAGACTTCCGCCGTTATTTTGGACTTTTTCATGCATTTGCCCATTTTTAGGGTTTGGGTTCTCCTTCAAGCTCAATTGCTTGCGCAGAGAGAGAGAGAGAGAGAGAGTTGCAGAGTAGAGTGAATGGGAGAGCGAGAGAGAAGGGGAGAAGGCGGTTGGTTGGTTAGGTTAGTTTAAAGTTCGGGTTTTTATATCAAAGGGGGGAATATGTTGGATAATTTCTTTCTGGACATATTGAAAAATATATTATTATACCAATTGATAAAAAAAAAATTCTCAAAACGAAAGAGTAATAGTTCACTGAAAATTTGAGATACATAATAATATTATAGGAATTTAGTTTATGATATTGAGATATATTAATATTATTGGAATTTAGTGTATGATTTGGTACCCGATTTGAGTCCAATTTATTATTGGATTAATTAGCTTAAAAAAACACGACCTTTGTACTCTGTTTTTTTTAATATAACACGACTTTTAAAAATTAATTCAGAAATGCACTACCCTTATATTTTTTCTAAATATAACACTATTTTTGGAGAGTAGTATATAAATGCACGATAATTATATTTTTTCTAAATATAGCATGACCTTTAAAAACCACAAAAGGCATGACCTTCAGACATTATTTTCTTTTTTAACGTGCTACAAGCGCAGGTAAACTTGAATGTCATGTCTTTCTGTGTTATTTTAAAGGTCATGCTATATTTAAGAAAAAGTATAAATGTAGTATCTTTTTGTGTTATTTTCCAAATGTCGTGCTATATTTAGAAAAAAAATGCAAATGTCGTACCTTTCTGTATTATTTTTTAAAGATCATGCTATATTAAAATAAAAGTGTAAATATCGTATTTTTTAAGTAATTAATCTATTTATTATTTATTATACATTTAGATTTAGTTCCCTTATTGTCGTTGTCATTTAGTTTATAATATAGGCTACTAGTTTATGTCATTTTCTGAGACAGTCAAGAGTAATAAATCGCTCGCTGGTTCAGACCCCTTGGTCACCATGTTTCTCATCTCTACTCTTTTTCTATCGTAGTTTAACTTCTTGACAAAAATGATGATAATAATTCATGGAGTTTGGGATGAGGAGGTTTCGTGGTCGATGCCCATGAATGTACTATATTCGACCAAAAATTGGAGGAAGTAGCCGATGCTAGAGGGTGGCCAATATGGCGATCTACATTTGAGATCATAAAAGGGAGCCGAATGATGATCATCCTCTTCCAGGTTCAAGGCAGCCCTCTTCCGCTGATGGCAGTGGACATTGTTGCCGTTATGAGCAGCCAGTGTTGCCAACATCGGAGATCGGACACGACAGTGATTCTCATTTCGAGATATAAACTTATTTTCAAGAAGTTAATTTTCACCATGCACATTTAATCAGGAATATCACCCGTACACGTTTAGTAGCAGAATTGTGCATGCAGTTTGTACTTTTTCATTGTGGACTATGTTACGAAGCCTTTTGAAAAGGTCTAAATTAGATGGTAATAGGATCGAACAGAGGCTCCCACTTATGGGCAAATTTCATAAATAAATTAGTCAATTAATTTATGGGCAAATGTCATCAATAAATTAGTCAATTAATTTATGAACCAACCACAGGGGAGATGGAAGGACCTTTTTGACCTTTGATTCCGAGACTCTTCTCGAGCTCCTAAAAGGAATCTCCTGAAGCCTCCCGCCCCTCCAGAAAGACTCTCTTATATCTAATTTGATGAAATAAATACTTTTTTATTTATTATTATCAATCGATCCAATAAAAAGATTCCTCCTGTCTGATGCAATTAAGGGTCGTACAAATTGCACAATCCTTTTCCTTTAACCTGTCACGCCAATTTCTTGAAAAATTTCATCACAAACTGCGGGGTACGATATCTTATGGTCTTAAGCCGTTAGATCGATCGAGGGTTTGCTGGCCCAACCGAACATGGAGGCGACGGCGATAGGACTCGGGTATCAATACCATATGGACGGTGACTCGAGTCTGATGAATGTATCGGTGAAGAAACACATTTGAGACCGGACAGAGCACGGTACGGAGCCACAGCTGCAAATGACTGCAAAAAGTGCAAACCCATCTACTTCTCTCGCTTCTTATCTTCCAGTCCTCTTTATAGTTCCTAGTACTAAGACAAGGCAAATCGAATGTAAAATGATCAAATAACATTGAGATTTCCAGTCTTGATCATATAGAGCAACCGCACCGGAGAATTCAAATAAAATCTCACCACTCTTATTACCAACTAGAATTTACAACACGTAAACAATGCATAGTATGCATTGCTCTATGTAAGAAGGCAATCGCATGCTGGATCCCCGTCACAAGACGGATAATTCTGCAAGTTTTCATGTTATACTACATGCCAAGGACATAGCATTGCATTTGCATCTATACAAAGTGTGGCCAGAGTCCGACGAATGAAATTTCTATTTAGCCCCTTGCTCTCTCCAATCAAAGAGATTGGAAAAAAAAAAAAAACTGCCATGTAACTCCCACTGCAAAAGAACCAAAGATCGAAACAAATTCACATTATGTCATAACGCACCCACAAAGCTTCAGAGACTTATTTACATACTGCTATCAAGTTTGAAGATGCCCGATCCTAAAGCGAAGAAATTGATCAACTTACCTTCACTTGGCACAACGTGAACCAAAAAAAAGTCATGTAAAAGCCTTCTGGATGCATCAGCCTCCATCCTGGAAGACAGGTCCACAGTTTCAAATTGCTTCTGTCTCACTTGAGTCTTCATCCGCATCGGCTTCAAATTGAAATGGCAGGGACAGCTCGAGCTCGGAACCTTCTGGAACCTCAGTGGGTGGAATTGGTCCAGGAGATGATGCATTTGGAGCAGTTTCATTTCGAGCATCTGGACTAAAAGACAGAATGCTAGTCCTCAGCCTCCACATGAAATTATGCTCAGGGTTTGGCCTCATCAACTGAAATATGTGCTCGGGCTTGTGTTGTTGGTTGAACCGGCCAGGGAGCTTGGACCGGGAGTTGTAGCAGTCCCCACAGAGATCAAACCCAATCTTCTCTATGCAGTCCAGACATCTGTATCGGTCCCCGATGATTGGGACCATCTGATTGCACAATCTCAATAATATTGTTTTATTATTTCCATGTGTATAACCATTAGAGGCATTTGCATAAGAAAAAGGTTTGAGCAAATCATTGTCATCAATAACTGATCCCTTAAGCATAAACTGATCTATGATACTCCAAAACATGCTCGGCCCGTGTTAGTCATAGAAATACTCATTTCTTTGCCTCATCTTAAAAAGCAGGAGTACTTATAAAAATAATAATAAAATAAAAGGAGTGTTTCTGCATTTGAACAGTAAGCAATCTCGTGCGGGTTCATTTATATGGTTCCATATGCCATCTTTCACCAAAAGAAAGGGAGACAGAGTAGGAAACTTACTCCACAGTAATCACAACCCACTCCAATGTGAACCTTCCCAGACCACAATGATTTCCGATCTTCATCTTTGTGAGTTCCATGCACATCTGAAAGAATAAGACTGTTATTAAAAAGGAAAAAAAGGAAGGGTGCAAAAACCCGTTCAGTGCCATCTCAATCAATATCATGAACAATACTACTATATATATGAGCATGAACACCTTCCAGTTGCAACTGGAAAAACATTGTTCCATTACCATGTATGCCAACACCCTGAATTTTTGGATTTTTCTAGTGAAATCAATTACCATCACTTACCCAAGAATAATTAAAATGACACCATAAAGATGGATAAATGAAGCTACACTGCAAATCATCCTCCAATTCATGTTGAGATAAGGTCTAAGGCCTGCACTGACAAACTTACAGGCTTTTGAGCTTTCACTGTGCAAGGTTTTCTCTCTGAGTTGAGCCGCACATCTCTTCATAGCATATTCTTCAGGGAATTGTTCTTCCAAAAAGTGATTAAGCTCCAAGCAAACATTAGGGAGTTCCCCTGGATGTAGACTTTGGCATACTTGACACTTCAGTTTCTCATCAGCCGGAACAATGAGACAAGACTCGCAATATACTGGAAAAGAGTCCCACAATCAAAATGTGGGCTTATCTCAATATATGTCTTTCGTATACAAAGGAAACGGCTGAGAGACACCGTAGTTTCTCTGAAAAGGAAGCAAAATTACCATGACCACAGTTAAGAACAATGGGACGAAAGAGCAGTTGCTTGCATGACACACAGAGCACATCAGATCTTGAAATCTGCTTGGAATTTTCATTCAACTTAACTTGTGGTGCATTCTCTTCTTGAATAGCCACATCTCTAGAAGAAACAGCTTGCAGGGAAGATCCACATTGAGTACTTGTTGTGCAGGATTGAGAAGAACCATCAACTTTTGCCTCTTCAGTACCATGGCACACAAGAGCATCAAACTGCGGCGAGAAAGTGCGAGTACTCTTTTCTTCCTCTGAAACCAGGAGAAAACAACCAAAAAATTATTAACAAAGCTGACCTTCAGTAGAAATCGAAAAGGCCCTACTGGGAAGATATCATGGATGAAGTGGATTAATAAAGTGGATAAAATTCACTTTCCCATTCTTTATCACCTGGTCCTTCAGCATCAAGTGCCTCTAGTTCATGTCAGTAATAATATAATAACTGCTTATTAAAACACATTGCGAGTACCAGGAAAGTTAAATTACTATTTGACTTGAAAGAAGCATGGACGGACTTAATGCCACAGACTACTCGAATCCAATCAGCTAGAATTTTAAATTACTACAATAGATATAAACTTGATGAAACCTCACCTAATATCTGAATCTCCCTCATCTTATAAGCATCAGGATACATCTTAATCAGCAAACAGTGAAGCATCTTACAGATGCTTGGAAAGTGAATATATGGGTGCCGGCAAATTGGACAATGCGATTCGTGTGCCCAGCTCATTGATTTATGTACGCACCAAAAACAGGAAATGTGACCACAAGCTGCAGCGAAAGAAAATTATACATTTACTGTAAGTTCATATGAGTTCATCAGAATTGTGATGTAGTTCTGAATATCGGAATAGAAATGGCTTACATAGCACAACAGGCTTGTAGAGAAGCTCCCTATAGCAAACAACCAGAAAAAAACGTCATCAGCAGGCTTTACCCCGAACACAAAAGCATATAGGAAAGGGAAAATAAGCATAAGCAGCCGCTAGATATGCAATAACGAACATTACGGGCAAAGAACATGAATCTGACAGATATTGATACGGGTTGGCCCCGAGCAAAAGGGACAGGAATGATGAACACACACCACCGAAAGAATACGAAGTCACCCAGAGCTAGAAAGACATCAAACACAACGCAGTAGAACGGACAAAAACTCCTAATTTAGTACACAGGAGAGAGCAAAATCAGCATAAGAAAACAGTTTTCAAGTGGTAACTTTTCCCTGCCGGCAGCTCATAACAAATCTCGTCCTTCCCGATAGACCTCAACAGTAGGGCGAAGAGAGCCGACAGCATCAGGAGACGCTCAAAAAAGGACATGATTTCGATGAGCTCCAAGAATGTAAACAGCAAATTTCCATCAACGCCGACACACGAATGAAAGATTAGCCACTAGCTGTTAGTGCGGCTGAATCGAACGGAGCTTTACATGGCTTAATTGATTAACTAAACATTTCATTCCATTCAACTCAGATGAATCAAAGGGAAGAAGAGGAATAACGTACAGGCAAACGCAGCAGAGGAAGGAATCGGCAATATCCTCCGACTCGGCGTCCTGCACCTCCACCTCCATCTCCACCGGCTTTTCAGTCTCCTCCATTGAGCCGATTTTCCACCGCCTCCAGCACCGACCGAGCGAGGGTTTCTTGATATACAGAGAGAGAAAGAGAGAGAGAGAGAGAGAGAGGAGAAGCTGATTCGTGGTTTCAGGCTTTGAGCTGGAGACGATGGATGGATGAAGCCCAAAGGAAGGCAGGCGTAGATATATGAATATGAGAGAGAGAGGGGAGAGACGACCGGCTCACGCAATCGATAGGTAAGGGCTGATTTGGTTTCAAATTTATATTAATCTTCCTCGTATCCACTTAATATCTTTTTCCTCGGTATAACAATACAATCTATACATTTTTATCATTTTCTCTAATTAAATAATAAATTTTCAAACATATTTTTTTAATCATTTTTATAATCAAATTTTAATAATAAATTCTTCATCACATATATATATATATATATATATATATAATATATATAATAATAAATCTATTATTACTTATCTATATCACACTATATATACATATATATATATATTAACATATTTATCAACACTCATAATCATTACACAAAATCAAATTTAGTTAGATCATCGTCCAACTCGAAAACCAAATGCAAGCTAAAAGATTTTGCACATCGTATCCCGATATTTTCTTTTAAGTAAACTGTTAAAATGATTGCGGGTCACCAGTTTGGTCCTTAGAAAACATTTCCTAGTGCAATTGTCCTTGAATTTCAAATTTGTTTATTAAAATAGTTACCAATATGGACTAACCAAGTCGAAAAAAGTCACTAAAAAATAAGTATAATAAAAGGATTAACGACACCAAAAATCATGAACTTTAACTTCCTTTTTTAAATTTTAGTACGAACTTTATTTTTTAGCAGAAAAACATGAATTTTGATTTTCTTGTCAAGTTAAGCATCTGCGTCATTTTTCATTAATTTTGCTGATGTGGTGAAAAATGGTGACTGCGTGGCAAATTTAAAGAAAAATAAAAAAGAGAGAAATGCTTTGATCGAAGAAAGGGTGAGGGCTTCGGCTAGCTACCGTAACTCTATTGGGATATTCGGTGACCTCGTGGGGCGTCAACTACTCCAATCGGGGGTGGTGATCGGGATCGAAGCCCTACCCACTGAAATTGGGAAAATCTTTAAAGGTGGTGGTCGGGATCGAGACTCTACGTGCCGAAGTAGGGAGAACCCTCAATTTGAGGATTCTCTCGATTTCACCCATCTACCACTCCCCTAATTAAGTTTGTCGGTGCCTTCTAGAGTAACTAGCGACTACAATTGGGAGGCGGCAACTCACCTTTTTCTCTAATCAATGCTTTTCTCACCTTTTTCCTTTTATTTTTTTTAAATTTATACGTAAGTGGCATGACACCATTTACTGCGTAAATACCGTTTTCCGCAAAGTAAGCAAAATGAATGAAAAATGATACAAATGTCTAACATGACAAAAAAAATCAAAATTATCTTTTTCTGCCAAAAAATAAAGTTCATGTCAAAATTAAAAAATGGGTCAAGTTCATATATTTTTATGTCATTAACCCATAAAAAAAGAATGTAATATTCAACTTTTTAAATTTTTTGTAATTTTCATTAATTATTTAAACTCCCAACAAAAGAGGAAGAGGGGAGATCGATGACCTTGTTCGTCGGAGAGGTTGTTGGCGCAGAGTCCCTTCTTGAGCTCCAGCCTTTCCCCAACCCTCATTTTCTCTCTCTAATGAAAATTTGATGTGATTACTAATATGGATTAATAGCATAAAAAAAATAACAAAAAATAAGTATAATCAAGATTCAAAACGACATAATTTTTTACTTCTAAATTTTTTTAATTTTTTTAATTATTTGAATTTCAATAAAGGAGGGAAGGGGGAGATTAACAGCCTCATCTGTTGAGGAAGTCGTCGGAGGGTAGTCCCCCGTTCGAGACCTCATTGGGCATAGATATTGCCAGCATCGAAGCCTATATCTAAGCTCCCCCTCTCTTTGCATTTGTATTTTTCTTTTTTATTTTCATAAGTGGTAAAATCATATTATTTTTTATTTCATTATTATTTTGATGAATTAAGTAATGACGTCACTTCACATCGGCAGCAACGTCAGATTTTCGTTATTTTAATTTAACTTAGATGAAAGATGAGCGAACTCATTTCGGATGAATAGCTTAGATGAACTTTAAAAAGTTAATCCTCCTAATAAGAACCCCTCAACTACCAAATTCTTCTAAAACCGCAAGCCAAACCGGTCTTTGAATAGCAAAAGGACCGCCATGTGACAATGCGACTAACTGACCTTAAAGAGGAGAGGCCGTGGGGCCTTTTATCTTTCATGACAACTTATTGCACTCTCTCACCTAACACTATAGTTGAATTTGAGACTTTTGTCGAAGAAAGAAAATTCCCTCGGCCACCGAAACTTTGTAGCTCGGTGGTTAGAATTTAGGACAGTTGCCTTGACGTACTGGCTAGAGTCTCCCCGGTGTAACTACAGTTCTCTTAACCTATAAAAAAAAAAAAAGAAAAATACTCTTATCTTAAGGGAAGAGTTCTATATGTAATTAGGAATATTTATAGGGGTGTATATGAATCGGCAGAGTTTATGTAAATTGTCCCATGATCACTGAACACCTCCGTATTTTTATTTATTTACCAAAAAAAAAAAAGGTCATAGTCCTCGACGTTTGAATGAAAATGATAGATTTATAACCCATAAGAAAACAAAACCAAGAAAGGGCCTTAACTAGATTCGCCTGCCATTGACAATATTTATTTATTTATTTATTTTCACCAAAAAAAAAAAGAAAAAAGAAAACTGCTTGGCCGCCCAAAAAACGGGAGAAAAAGAAAAAGAAAAAGAAAAAGAAAAAGAAAAAGAAAAAAAGGTCGAAGGGGAAGTAATTTCTAGAATGTGGTAGACCGCCGCCATAAATTCCGATTCTCCTCTCTAAATCGGGAGAGGATCGAATCTGAGTCCGCGCCTTATTTCTGTTGAAGGGTCGGAGCATCTCCGTCTTCCTCCTCCGCTCAGGTCGGTTCTCTCTCCCTCTCTCTCGGTTTCGGAGGTTTCGAGATTTCTCTGCTTTATTGGCGGAGGAAAATTCAACCTCCGTATGGATCCTCGGTTCGGATTTTGTTCTGCTCTGTTCTTTTCTATTTTGGCTCTGTATTGTTCTCGTTCTGTTGGGTTTTCTCTCTCCCGTCCACCGCCGGATTGTTGTCCGAATCTGTTTTTTCGCGTTAGCAGCTTCTGATTTGGCGCTAACAACGAGACATTGGGAACATTTCTTGATGAGATTTGTTTGTCATTGGTATTAATTAATCAATTCCTCTAGGAATTTCCATAGCTGTTTTGTTATACATTGGGAAATGACGGTAAGATGAAGCTGTTCATGGGAGTTTTCGAACTTTTTGGATTTTTCCATGCGGAGCGTGCTTTGGAAACGGATTTGATTTTAATTTTCTTGTCTGAATTGGGTTTGCAGTCAATCATGGCTTCAGTTGTATAGATTGTTAGCTAATCTATGACTTGTCGTGAATGTTGGTAGACTCAGTTAGCCCCTCTTTGTGACCGAAGTATTGATTTGTCTCTTCATCAGTGATTGTTAGGTTGATTTGGTCACTAAATTCGCTGACACTACTTCAAATTACTCGATAGTAGCCCAGACCGATGGCAGAGGTATGATGATCTTTTGGTTCAAGTTCATGATCCTCTTTGTACTCTGGAATACCTACGAGTTGTGTTCTAATCAAACTATTGTGGTGTCAGGAGGGTCACCGAGTTTCATTGAACATTTACGACTTGAGCCAAGGCCTTGCTCGGCAACTCTCCACAGCTTTCTTGGGGAAAGCAATTGAAGGCATTTGGTGAGTAGTCTAAGAAGAAGAGCTTACTCTTGATTTGTGTCTTATGTGCATTTCATTTGTGACCGAGTATCGGTGCTTGTACTCCTTGAGTCGGCAAGCTGGTGCATGTTCGCATTCACGTAGTGTGTGCTGGACTTACTACATGTTTCACTGCTTGTTATCTCTAGGCTTTAGTGCCTCATTTTTCTTGATTGGAGATTTTTCAAGAATTCCTTATGGTTGAGCTGTTACAGAACAGTAGCTAATTATGTTCTTGGAATAGATTCGCTTTGTTTAAGCTTTTCTTGGTGTGTTACGAGTTCATCTGTGTCGTTGAAATGGAATCTTTGTCCCTTTCTTTCCCCTGAATTCTAATCTGATCCTCTCTTTTGTCCTCCCTGAAATTTAGGCACACAGGGGTCGTGGTTTATGGGAACGAGTACTACTTTGGGGGAGGAATCCAACACGCCCCCGTTGGGACGACTCCTTATGGGACACCGCTCCGCATTGTAGATCTCGGTGTCACTCATATCCCACAGGATGTCTTTGAGACGTACTTGGAGGAAATCAGCCCTCGGTACACGGCTGAGACCTACAGCCTTCTCACGCACAACTGCAACAACTTCAGCAATGAGGTGGCGCAGTTCCTGGTTGGGGCATCCATTCCTGACTACATCCTACAGCTCCCTATTGAAGTTATGAGCAGCCCAATGGGTGCTTTGATTTGTAAGTATAATTTTCTTCCTCTAATGATGTTTTTGCTCATTTCTGTTGTGTCAATGATTTACAACACAGCTGACATGGATGCATAAAGATATGCAGTATTATTTTTCACTTTATTTTTCTGGTAGAGGAAGTAGGCATATTATTTTCATTTTATGGCTGTGCTTGTGGGTGGTCTATGATCTGGAACATGAAAGAAACAGGAATTGATGGGTTAGAGATTGGACGAAACATTCATGCTCAATCATGAGCATGGGGAAACTCATTGAAAAAGCTTTTCATGGTATTGGAAACGGAAAAGATTGGGTATTGGATCGCTAGGCTTGTGTTGCTTGTATTCTCATTAATTAGGTGGAATTGGAGAAGGGAAAATCAGCCTTGTGGATATAGCTGATTTATATTGCCAGACACTCTACGAAGACGTTTTCGGCGTTGCCTGATGTACCCATCTGTCTGCTTGCAACAGTGCCTATGATTCAGAACCTGGAGACAACACTCAGAGCAGGGGCAGTTCCTCAGGTACCGCAATTCAAGCCTCCTTCCATGACCTCGCCTTCCTTGAATCCCTCAGCTGGTCCGGCTAGTTCGGAAAAGAAGGCAGCAGTGCCCCAGCCGCCTGAGGCCGACAAAGAGAGAGAAGATAAGAAACCCGAGTCCAAGGAGGCAAAGGCATCATCAAATGGATCGGCCAGCTCTGCAGCTCAGGATGGAAGTGCAGTCCCAGGAGATCCTCTCGGAAGCGCTCGGAACAAGGTGCAGGAGGAGATCACGGCTGAGTTTGTGGCTCTCATGGCCAGTGGGACTCTGAGAGCTAGTGAGGCCGCAGCCTTAGCAACAAAGAAAGTGATGCAGAGATATGGGCACATGAACGTTGCCCAGAGTTGAAACTCTTTGTTTCATTTTTTCGTTGCCTGATATATAAAGTGAGCTATCATTGTATTGTCTCCTCCACAAATTGTGGGGTTGAGAAGTGTACTAAAATTGGATTCCTCTCCTTCTGTCATCTATGAGACCATTTGCTCTTTCATTAATCTTGGGATCACTTATAGTTACTGTTTAAACCATCAGCCAGATGGGAATGAACGAATCGATGGCCAATCTCATTTATAGCCCATTTGTGGCTCTGACGACTGGCTTGAAGATGTTTCTTTCCGATGTTCATTCTCTTCTCGAGATGTTAGAACTCAATTGGAAAGTCATTCACGTTTCAATGTTTGGAGTGTTGTTTGTGATTGTAGACGGAAAACGGGAAAGCTCCAACAAAAGAGGCCGGAAAAAACTCAATATTTGAACGGAGCAATTTTTCAATTACTTTACAACAAATTGCACCACCTCGCCCAGCAAAGCTGCAGCAACATTTCCAGTTATATTTCATTTTTCTAATTTATCGTAATACATCATTTACTTCGACGAATTTCATCGGGTGAGCCCAAAGAGGCTTCAACTTAAAGAATCAAGGATAAGAGAACCATCTTCAGATGGGAAAGGGAAGCTCAGCTCTTCATCAAAAGCCCGAGTCGAAACTTGGGTTTTGATGCACTTCCTAAATAGCTCCAGACAATTAAGTGATGCTAGGAAATTGCACCTCTGCTGTGCCCATCCGGAGCAGCATGGTCCTCTGTTGAGGCCAGGTTCTCGTCTTCTAATTCAATGCTGAGCTCTTTTGTTCTGCTAAATGCATCGGAAGGTATGTTGATGCCAGCAAAGCCAATCATCACAGCAACAGCGCCGAGATAATCCAATAGGTGGGGGGCATTGCCTATCAGTGTATCTACAAGAGCAGCCAGAGGGACCTGAATTGTGAGACCTGCAGTTGCTACGGTCGTGGTTGTAAGCAGGACAGCCTTAGCCCACAAGTAATCGCTCAACACATTATCCAATAAACCTGAGTAGACAGAGAAGCACAACATTAGTGATCCTGCTCGAACAGAGTAGAGGAACCAAGTTGTATGTCTAAAATATGCACCTTTCCCGACAATTAGACCGAGTTGCTTCCATGTCAGGTTAGTAAAGGGCTCCAGTTTGGAAAAGTTGAGCACAAGGGCCACGGGAAGGAAGATCAATAGATTAAAAAGCCCAAGGAATCCAAGGAACTGCGCCATACTAGCTTGCCCGCTTTTTTCGTCATCATCAGGCAACTTCTTGCGGATTAGCGTGATGTAAACAGCATACAACGCAGCTGAGACAAGTGCCAAGGCATCCCCAAGAAGAGGATTGGAGGCAACAGCTCCCAAACTCGTGTCACTAGATGCCGAGCTCGAGTCACCCAAGCTGACAATTATTGTGCCTCCCATGCAGAGGAGGACGCTGATTAGCTTCACCCACGTGAACTTCTCCCCCAAGACTGCTAGAGAGACGAGGAAGGTGAAGAGGCTTGATGCGCTGCTTAGTATGGTATTCGACTGCACCAGACAAGTATTAGAATAAATATGATTAAACGAATGAGTCAAAACATAGGCATAATCTACAAGTAAATGCAGATTCGAACTGAAATATGCTCACCGTGACTGTAGTGTACTTGAGAGAGAGATTAAAAGTGAGCTGAGCTAAGAACCAAAACGGGCATATCAGTAGGCTGACTCTCATCACTCTAGTGCGTGTCCACCGCCCTTTTTCATCGACCTGATTATCAACAAGCTCACTCACCATTACCGGATCAGATAAAGCCTCTCCAAACTCAGAACCCGAACCAGAGGCTTTCACATGGTGACTGATCTCCCCTTCCTCCAAACCCGAAGACGGACTCGGATCACCGCCTTTCAATCTCGGGTCACTCTCCTTGAGCAAAACAGTCTGCTCCGACTCCCTAACTTCCTGTAAAGCAAAAGTCTTGCTGGTTCTCCAAAACAACAGACTCCCATACCTATCCTCTATAAAACGCCCGATTTCAACCACAGGAATGTACACGATAAACAACGAGTTGCATATGTACGTGATCAGAAAGGGCGAAACCCCGGCATCGACTACGGATTGGACCACAAAGCTAGCTGCAATCCATATTGAAGCGACTGCAACTATGTATATCAAACCAACAACCCATTTCCAGACTTTACTCCTCATTCCTCCAAGCAATTGCAACTGTAAACTTCACAATTGTCTCCAATCAAACGCTCATCATCTACGGAACCGACCCACAATGAGATAAATTCCTCGATGCTTCATAATTAACGGAAAGATGCTACCTGAAAAGGGGAAAAACGATTCAGTCAAACATATCGACGAGATCGCTCAAACGTCCAAGATCCCGAAGAAAAGCGACCGGGAAACAATGGGAGAGGGAGAGGGACCCAATCATGGCAATGTCGGGAGATTGAGCAGGAAACCGAACGACTACCTGGAGAAGTTACGACGGGCAGTTCCTCGGATGGAATCGCGAAAGGAGAAAGAAACCCTCATCCAGAGACGCGCTTCCGTACCAAATTGGTTTCTGTTCTCTGCAGGAGGATGAAGACGATGGGGGTAAGGAACAAAGACCGCACGTGCCCCATTTGGTTGATGTAGGCCCCACTCCCCGACGATGTCATATCATAGTAAGGCCAAAACTATTATCTACCGAACAAATATACGTGACTATTATTCATCCACTTGAATACGTAATACCTAATAAAAACATCTAAAAGATGAAAATTTTATCCTATGATGGACTTACAGATTCCGATTTATAATAGTGTGTTTAGTTTTGGTATTAAGTAGAGTTGAGTTTTGATTTTAATTGAGTTGTAATGATTATTTTGTTGAATTATGATAAAAAGTGTGAAAAAATAATGAATAATTAAGAGAAAGTGATGATTGTGTTATTGAATTGAAGCTAAGTGAAGTTAAGTGAAGTATAGTTAAAATTAAAGTTAAAATTTATTTATGAAACCAAGCAAACTAAACATTTTGATTGGTTGTTACTTCTCCCCATAAGCATTTGCGAAGTAGTTTGCTTATCTCGGAAGTGTTTTATATATTTGTACCTGGTTGGTCGTGCATCGGGAATAGCTGTTCGATGATGAGTTTCATATATATACATGGAGATACGGAAAACTAAAACAGTTGTTTCGATGTTTTCGAATCATATGACTTATGAGTTTCGTAAAAGGAAACTGAAATGGATTAGCGTTAATTAGTCATAAGCTCCAAGTCAAGAAAGAGCTATTACAAGTCGATTGCCGGACGGAGATCGTGTTAAGTAATACCGAACTTGAAGGCAGTACTCTTTGTGCGCGAATGTCCTGAATTTCTTTGCCAGCATTCAATACCATATCAACTCATCATATAACAGCTGCTGTCAAATTATTCAGCAATTTCTTGCATTTGAACAGGGTTAGGTGTGTTGGACGTGTGGAACGTATCTCAAAGAGGGATCATCCACAAATCCGAGACGATTGCTGGAACACAGTCGTTATGAGTAACAATACGAATAATGTAAGTAAAGGAATCAATCTCACAGCATAAATCTTCCCGATCCCGTCGAGTTTCAGATATGCAGAAAAGAATATGAAACGTCTGAGTGCTAACATCATGGTATATGTTTCTCTTAACAGCCTTCGTATGATGAGGAACTTAGCTCCTATTATCACAAGTTATTGTATCTTGAGTTTGCGCCCCACTCCATGGCCTCTGCCACCTCCCTCTCACGGTCATCACCGCTCTCGTTGCGATCATGGCTATCCGTTCCTGCATTCTGACTAGACAGTGGAGGGTCTGCAGAAACAGTCGGGTTGGCTGTCCCAGGTCCCAGCCAGAGGAAGCTGAGAGCGGTCACGACATCACTCATTAATGGCCGGGCCGAGGGCTCCTCATTCAGGCACATTGCGGCCACTGCAACGGCTTGATTTAAGCCTCTCCTCGGGTAATCGTTGTTGAGGAGTGGATCTGCAAGCTCTGTATATCTATGTGGATCCTTGACTATTGGTAGAGCCTACAACAGGGGAAAAACAAAGCGAGTATGAGATTCTGTTAAGCAGAAGATGAATCGTTTTCGATGATTCAGACACAAAGTAGAAAGCAGTGGACCACCAGAACATTATAACATGACTTCGGTTCAATGCACTAGATCAATCAACTCGTACGTGGACCTTGGAAAAAGCATAAGTTTCAACATGAATTCTTAACTGTGATTGGTTATATTCATTATATGATAATGATTTCGTACCATTTAATAATTTGCTACTAAGAAGGCTATAATTGTGTGCTAATTCTTCTATTGTACGAACTAGTGCATCGGTCCAAATCAAGTAAGCACTAGAATGAGAGGTTTTTCATGTCTCTGCCAACCAAACGAAAAACAAAATGAATACGAGAAACTTACCCATGTGACAAGGTTTTGCTCTTCTGTAGGCCTTGTGGTGTCAATTGCTCTCCTCCCAGTGATCAACTCCAGCACAACAACCCCGAAGCTGTACACGTCGGACTTGACAGTAAGCTGCCCGGTCCGCTGGTACTCCGGAGCGCAGTACCCGTAGGTCCCCATGACCCTAGAGGAAACATGGGTCTTGTCCCCTATCGGCCCGAGCTTGGCGAGCCCAAAGTCTGATAACTTCGCGTTGAAGTTCGAATCCAGCAAGATGTTGGACGACTTGAGGTCTCTGTAAATGACTGGCGGGTTAGCCTTGTCGTGGAGATACTCGAGGCCCTTGGCAGCTCCCAGGGCTATCTTCATCCTCGTAAACCAGTCCAACGGCTTCTGATGCGGCGCAAGATCTACCATGAAAACAAAAAGCAAAGACTTAGGAAAACGTGAGGATCGATGCTGCAAATTGACAAGTTGGAATCCGGTAGGATCCGTGCCAAACACATCGAAAATGTAACGGGCATGCGAAATAACTACTTTATCCTCTAAATGAGTCGAATCGAATCAATGCTGAGTATGTGTTCCTGCCATGTTGGTCAAGACTTCTTAACAGTAAATTCGCCTCAACAGCAGAGGTCCCAGCTATTATATTGAGTTAGCAATGCCAGCTTAGCTTCTCACAATTGAATCACTCGAATTGTTTTATTTGCATTGCAGAAGTGAAGTTTAAGGTGAAAAAAATGAAGTTATACCGAGAAGGTGGTCTTCCAAGGATCCGAGGGGCATGTACTCATACACCAGAAGTCTCTGATCTCCATCAGCGCAATATCCGATTAAGTTCACAAGATTTTCGTGGTGTAACAGGCTCAACATCAGTACTTCAACAAGAAACTCTCTGTTTCCTTGCAAACCGTTCCGGTCGAGTTGCTTTATTGCTGCATCCTGAATAAAATGTTACCAAGTAGAATACCTATTACTCTCAAGTATAATCGCATAAACGTCAGTTAGTAAAATTAGTCATGTGGATATTGTAGTTTCTTGGTGTTACCTGCCCCTGCTTTTCGAGCCGTCCTTTGTAAACCCTACCAAACCCACCTTCTCCGATGAGGCATTCTTGCCTGAAGTTCTTCGTAGCCGTTGCGAGCTCCCTGAATGTGAAGGTTTGGGAAGCAATGTTGTTGTTGCCATTCTCTTTTGGGCCATTGTTTTCTCTGCTGCAATTGTTATTGTTGTTGTTATTATATGTTGTTGGAGTTGCTTCACTTGCTGTCCTTGCTTTATAGTAAATTTCTGCAATATAACAAAAAAAGAAAAAAAAAACTGAGGGATCAGAAATACAACTCAAACTTCAAATAAAATTTCCAATGAGACTATCTATGTTCCATACAATAATTATTATTGTTCGCAACATAAGTTCATTTTCTATAAGGCCAGCCAACGATTGACAAGGAGAATGGCACCGACTTTCTCTGAGTGCAGGCCAACCATAATCCTCAATCATATCAATGTTTTCGTTCCTCTTACTTAAGTAGCTACCAAGAAAAAAAGAGGGGAAAAAAGAAAAACGTAAAAATTAAGACCGGAGGGCTGGCTAGAAAGAAACTACTAAAAAAGTACAGGGACCAATGTCAATAGAATTAGTAGTTGAAGCTTGAATTGCATGTTGAGGATAAGTTCGGGCTGAAAATTGAGACTCGTGGAAGTAAAGGGGGTGAATTGGATGTTCAAGTGCGAGGGCACAATTGGGCCTTTTTCGTAATTAAATAAATAAAAAAGACCATTTAATTGGTCCAACCACAAAGTGCCTGAGACAAATTTTGCATCCAGTGTCAGCTTAGCGGACCATCGAGTGCTTCTATCGGATTTTGAACTCTTATGTTGCAGGTGCATTCTTCCCGCATGGAGTAGCAGTTTGCCGATTTCGCAATATCTCGTGGTTAAAATTTTTGTTGTTTTGGGAGGGTTCTCTCGAAGATATAATAAAAGTTGGAGGAGTAAGGATGAGAATACATACCAGGCCGTGCCGGAGGTTGCGTTGCAGGCTGGCGGTGCGGCGGAGGAGCCGATGGCAGCTGCTCTTTTCTTGTGCTGCTGCTCCGCCGCCGCGCTTTCTTCTCGTGGGACGAAAAACAAGAAAAGCAACTCATTTCTAAATAAAATAAAAATCAATAAATTCCCCCACCCAGAAGATTTGTTTCCCCCAACTTTGAAATCAAAAAAGGTAAAATTAATTTATACTGAAATCACTTTGCTAGAAACTCATCTGCCTGATCAATTTGCTTATGTACAATTATTTACAAGAAATGTAAGAAGAGTCACGAGGAAACCAGCATTCCGGGTATTAAAATTGCTCTCGCGGTTCTTTTTAATTCAACATGCGGATTAAATCGAACTCTGAAGGAGAAGACAGAGGAAGAACGACGAACGAAAAAAATGATGGGTTCTTCAATGCAGAACCTTTCCTTGGACAATCTGATGTAAAAATGGTGAGATTTCGTGCCAAATTCCAAGAGGAAAATGGCAAAGAAATTGGAAGGAAAAGGGGATGATTGGGGGTTGAAGAAGCAGAGGAAGGACGAGGTTTCAGGCTGGGCCATTAAAGCCGTAATAAGAACATCCACTGAAGTTGTTACCGCGAAAATGACATGACAGGAAGGGAAAGGAAAACGGCTTTTTTTAACAGAAATTTGAAAAAAAAAAAAAGACCTCCCAAAAATAGTAATTCCATAATGAAATTTAGGAAAAACCGAAAAACCAGAAACATAAATGAGTCAGTTATCCATTAGAATCACCGGAAAGGATGGCCGATAGGAAAAGGGTTGTGTGTAATGGATAATTATGGATTTTATCTTGGCTAAAGAACTTCGAGTTACTTTCCATTTGGATTCAAAGACAATTGATTTTAACTTTAATTTTAACTTTAACTCAATACACTATACAATAAAAATACATATTTTCCAATTCAAAAATTTTAACTTTAACTTTAACTCAACACACTACACAACAAAAATACACGTTTCCCAAGTCAAATTTATAATCACATCTCATTTGTCCTTTTCCACAATCAAAATCAAAATCAAAATCAAAGTAACTTTAACTCTGAATCCAAACGGCCCCTTACAACTTGGACTTGCAATTTAATTATTACCAGCTATCACCAAATTATAACAAGACTAGAGTTAATATTTTTTTTTCTTAGCATTTCAAAAAATATAAATACTTTTTTAAAAATAAATATATCTAACATATTGTCAAGATACTTCAATTTTGAAATTATATTAGATATTGCCATATTGGGATCGCACTTTAAATTTTTTTCCGTAAATTTTTGATCCTCAAATTTGTTATTTCTTTATTTCGTCCTCCTTCTTGTTTCTCAATCACGTCCTTAATTAATCTTATGTGAACTGTCCAATTAATTTCATTCCACTACTATTATTTTCGTTAGCAATATGTGAAATGCGTTCGATATCATTAGAGTATATATCACTTTAACATATAAAAAATCATTTTCAAGAATGATTAAATAAACGAAACAATAGAATCGTTTATGCTTTAAGAAGAATATATCAGATGGTTTGTTTTACATCTTACTTGACATCTTAATTACTTGTCACAACCATCTAATACTTTTCCCGCTTCCAGACTTTGCACAATCGTCCGTCACGAGCATCAAGCTTGATAGTTGAACAATGTGGCTACCATTGTCAGTCACGAGCATCGTGTGGTCAAAGTTTGTTCGAAGGCCAGAGCCCAGAAAAGATGAAGAGCAGGACTTACGATACAATGGCTATGTTGTTCCTGTTAATTAAGCAAGATTTGATCCGGCATGGTTATCTTGATGCGACCTTCTGCGGTAATTTCACTGCAACATACATACGATTGATCCAAGAGCATGAGTTACTACAATAGTTTGCGTTAAACACTTATCCGAAAAGAAGAAAATTGATGATATGAGATGCTTCCGCTCCCAACAGCCATAGACAAAAATAGATACCTTCGACCAATAAAACATTCGGGGACATAAGACTGGAAGTGAAGTTTAGAATGCATTTCGAAGAAAATATACCTTCTTTGATGTTCCTTCTCCACGCATTACACACTGCAGCCGCTCTATCCAGTCTACCTAACTAACGAAAGTTTGTGAATAGAAACTAATATCTCCTCGTCCGCTTACGGCGCCTTCCGTCCCAGTCTTCTTCCGAGCCTGATGATGCTGCCTCCTGCTGCTTCTCCGAGTACTTCTCAGGTTTTCAGTGATGCCACCAAGACCAATGGAGGTGAAGAAGCTGATGGAGAATCTCATGTTTTCGGGGCTGTCCTTTGGGAAGATAGACTCGAATGAGCTCTGCATAGTTATATCCCGACAACTGAATAGTTATCTTCTGTTCACCATGTTGTGTCTTCGAGCTCGGATTATGCAACCCTCATATGGGGGAAGCCGCCTGTGGAAAATGTTCACAAAATTATTGAAGATGAGGCAAACGCCGAGGGATCAAGTTGAACAGACGACAATTGAGGTAATCTGAGAGCTTGTTTTATAACCTAAATTAAGACTGACTGGAGAGTGTCACGTCGTAATATGTCAAATAATTATCGATATGGTTATTTGGTACTTATAACAAACTATTAAATAATGAAAAACTTGGTTTTAATACAATAAAGTATTATTTTGTAAGAAAATTATTATTTTGAATATAATTGTTAAATACTGGACTACCTTGTAAAATAGTAAGGGTCTATTATCTTATTAAAGAGTCTAGGCTTTATATGGGACTCCATTTCAACTCCAAATAATTATATTTATTTAGTATTGTAATGATTGTATTGTTGAATTATGAAAACAATTAGGAAAACGTAATGAATAATTGAGAGAAAGTAATGATTGTGTTGTTGAATTGTGAAAAAAATAATGAATAGTTGAGAGAATTTAGTATTAAAAATTGAATTGAATGGTATTTAAAATTTAAAAAAATTGAAGAAAAAGGAAAAAGAGTAATAATTATGTTGTTGAATTGAAGATAAATGGAGTAGAGTTAAAAAAATTATTTGCCAAACAAGGCCTTATTCTTTATTTTTTAACTTTTAAATAGTAACGCTCTTTTCTGGTTTAGTGTTCGAATGATTCTATAAAATTTTTGTCTGCCCAATATTGTATAGGGGACGAGGAGAGTGGCAGCCCGATCGAGGAAGTGAGGTTGACGGTGCCCACAACCGATGACCCGAACTAGCCCGCCCTGTCCTTCAAGACATGGGTCCTCGAGATCGTCTTTTGCAGCCTCCTGGCATTTGTGAACCACATCTTTGGCTACCACCAGAACTCGCTCTACCTCTCAGTCGCGGTCAATAGTGCAGTTCTCCCCCTGGCCACGAAAATCTTTGCAGTCCCATTTCCAGGCTGGTCCTTCACACTGAGTCCGGGCCTGTTCACCCTCAAGGATCATGTCCTAATCACCATCTTTGCTAACTTAGTGCTTTCTACCACGAGGAGTTGAATCTCATTCCAACCTTCCTTCTGTCTCTGACAACTCAAGTAATATTAATTAACAGCATAAGGTGTTATATTATTATTATCATCCTTTTTTAAATGAAATTATGGTAATTATTTGAAATAAATAAGCAAATATATGTTAGAAGATGGGATATGAATGGGCTGGCCTATTCAAAAAATTCCTTGTGAATTCCCCCCACATGTTGTGGCCTAGCAGCCTTGTTCAGCTCTCTCTCTCTCTTTAAGTAAAAGAAAAAATATTAAAAAGAAGGCATTTTCACCAACGAAGAGATGCATTATTGAATGGACCAATATGCAGATTACGACCTCGACCTCGATCCTTCAAATGAATCCAAATGCATATACTATAACAATCTCCATGATTTTTCCTCAAGTGATTTACGGGAATTTAGTCTGTACGCTATCATAAAAAAATGTAGTAAAGATGAACTTCATATATGAAACCATTAACTGTATATATAGCTATTGGGTTGTTAGATAGGGTGAGTTGAGTTATAGATGGGCATGAAGATGAACTTCGTGTGTATGACTGTCCTGTCGTCTATTTTGGGTTATATATGTAGATACATATATGCATATAGTGTCTACATATATACTTCATTATGTGACTTCATATTAAGTTATATGCAGATAAGACTAAATCCTATTTAAAATAACTAATTACTTTACGAGTTTTGTGGGAATAAAAATTGAGGATATAAAAGTTTACAAACTATTGATGGTGACATGACACAGTAGGATTAATGAGCATGTACATATATGTGTAAATACAAATGGCCAAAAATAAGTATGCCATAAGTTTTGAGGATAATTTTGTAATTACATAAGTTTCGAGAATATATTAAAATTAAAATATTTCACGTCAATATATATTTATGTATATTTATTAAAATAATTAAAAATCTTTAATTATAAACTCTTAAATTATATGCGTGTACTAATCAAAAAATATATAATAAAGTAGAATTTGCACATTAAATGGCGTTAATATTAACCTTTATTTTATTATTAAATCAAATAAAAGTAAAAATATAAAATGTGCATAGGAAAAATTACACCATATATCATATGGTTTCTTCAAATCTATCCTATGCTTTTAAATGTGTCAAAAATCTCATGATTTATATTTTTTTTCCAAATCTATCCCGCCGTTATATTTTATGTTATGAAACTTAAGTGGGCTCCAAATCTATCTCATGGTTTTAATTTTTTCTCAAATCTATCCTATAATTTTAATCTTTTTCTCAAATCTATCCCATGATTTTAATTTTTTTTTCAAATCTATCCCTGATAAAATGGCCACAGTGGCAAGACCGTTAAATATTGACGAAAGATATAATGACGTGATAGATTTGAAAAAAATGTAAATCATGGGATATTTTTGATACTTTTAAAGCATACGATAGATTTGAACAAATATATGGGGTAAAAACCCTATATGCATATAGTATTTTAAGTATTTACATTCCATAAATCACGAAAAAAATAAAAGAATTTATGGCCCTTACAATATATTCTTTATAATTTGATTAACTAAAAAATTTAATATAGTCACTTATATGATTAAAATTTGAAATATCCAAAGTATTTGATTGAAAAATGCACGCAATATTTATAATGGGTTATATTTAAATAACTATCGATGAATCATAAAAATTACAATTTATGGCCTCAAAAGTATAAATTTGACAAGCTAATTTATTAGAACAAAATAAAATATTGTTGCTAACTAACTTAAAATAGAAATACTCAAGCACTTGACACTGAAAATATTCAATATGCTAATTTAATAATTTTTATGATTTATTATATGCATGTATATATATATATATATATCAATCGTATTTATAAAGTGGGCGGTCTAGGAAAATGGTATACAATATATAAATATATGTTTATGTTATATTTATATCAAGTGAACCAAGTTGGAAGAGTTTCTTTTATGATATGTTTAAAAAATATTACTAAGGTAATTATCCAAAAAAAAAATTTGCAGTAATTGAGACCAAAATCTTTCTCTATTTTATTATACTTATAGTTAAAAAATATTACTAAAGTAATTATCCAAAAATAAAAAGAAAAAACTTTGTAATAATTAAGACTAAAACTTTTCTCTATTTTATTATAGTTATAGTTATAAATGAAGACAAGTTTATTATACGCTGGGATGTTAAAAAAAGCTGAGATAGAAATTAAAACATGTTCAAAAAATTTGAGAAGACTCATGAGGATACTAATCCCATTAAAATCTTGTGCAAAACATTTGCTTCATTGCTAATATATAATGAAAGTGATGCTAAAAATGTGTAAGTAGAATCATAAGATATATAATCAAGTATAGAAAATTGTATCTTTTTTCGGTTATAAAGGAGGCCCATCGGTATAATACATAAATAAAATCAAGTGTAGAAATTATATATTTACACTATATTCAACTTTATATATATATATATATATATATATTATTAGATTCAAAACTATTCTAACTTTCACCTCTTATTATATTTGTAATAAAATTTTACCAATATTTGTTTATAATTCTACTCATTAAGTATATGAAAAATATCATTCATCTCCACATTGAGCGCCATCACGGCCATTCTGGAGGAAGTGACGGCCATCACGGAATTAAGCACTATACAAAGGCTAAACAATATCGAAGCGCTAGTCGGTTTCATGGGCGGATTGGGCCATCAGGCACCCCTGCCCCCTACAGTGTACTCGCTACCGCTGCTGCGGGAGTGGCCTGAGCTGTCGCTGCCGCTGCCACCCACCCCTTGGGACCGAAAGTCCCCGTGTGGCCCGTGCCACAGTCCTCCACTGCCGCCGGAGCAGCTCCTCGACGACCCCAACTTCATCCTGCAGCTCTGTCCAGCGCGAACCCTGCCCCGGAGCGAGCACTGCATCCTCCGTGTTCCGCTACTCCCTTTCTGCACCTCCGGCCTAACCCCACTCCCGTGTTAAATATGCAACATCAGCACTCTTAGGCTTTGATTAAATTTGTTTTAGTCGTTTTCTAATTTCTTGGTCAAATGTTTGCATTTCTTCCTCGAAATCAAAGCTTTTCAATTGGCTTCAGCCTTGTGTTTATGTTGAAAAAGGTTTTCAATTCACTTACATTCTCCTAAATCATACGATTTCTTCTCGCATCGTGTGATTTTATACGTGATATGAAAACGGCAAGTTTATTATAAACTAGTTGAAAGAGATTTGGCTTTACGAACTTCTGGTCAAATTAATACCAGAAAACACAACATTATGATTGAATAAGCCACATCAATTTTGACAAGAAATGCCACAACTTGACTTGTCAAATAACACAAGATGAACATAAATGCACAGTCCTTTGTAGATAGAACAGAACGAGCTTCGTCCTCTCGAAATGAACATTTGAAATCCGGCCCATTTCAGATCCAAATTCATCGCAAAAGCCCAATTTCTTATTATCTTAGCCCAAATTCATTAAGTTATAAGAGACACGTCCAAATTTAAGAATATCAATATATTTATATCCATATATCTCTATGATAAAAAAGTAAATCTGATACACCTAATTAATGTTATCAGAAACATAATTCCGAGTCTTGAAAAGTTATGATATTATATTTTTACTTTTCACGCCTAGTCAATTAGCCAATTTGTCACAGAAATTTAAATTTGATAAACTCGTATAAATGCGAGTTTATTCTATAAAATAGGGAAAAAGTTCAAGCATATCAAGTCAAAAATTAGACTAATTTTATAGTTTTTTTTCCTTATTCAAGGGAAGCTCGTGCAATATAGAACAAATGGAGTATTAATTTGTAGTTCCTGTAATCTCCAGCAAAAGCGACGTTTGGAAACTATAACAAGGAAAAATATTTAACTTGTTTTGTCTGTAACAAGGAAAAAACTTTAATTTTTTTTGTATGATGTTGTAAAAATGTATGTTGATCCTTGATTTTACTAAAAATAAGGCTATTATTCATAGATATATGTATATCGAAACACGATATTTATTTTTCTTAGAACTTGTGATTGTAGATTACGATTCTATGCTTCGATTTTATAGACCCTCTATAGTTTCTACTTAAAAACTCAATTTTGACAGCTTGCTCCTAACTTGTCCAATAGAGAGCCGGCGAGCCTCTTCGCTGCTTATCCCTTCATCGACGACTCATTCCTTTTCGCCTAGGCTTCTAACCAAAATTTCTATACATTCTTCGACATTTTGCACACTTTGTGTGTTAAGGTATACGAGAGATGATTTACTGGATAAGTCGTCAATCTCATTAATCTGTATGTTTGCCAATATATGGCCAAGAGTACAATGATAAAATAAGGGAAGATCCCACAAAATCGGGTAATTAACTAGGAATGAATATAAGCTATCCTTAGATAAAGCTATGTACATAATTACAAAGATAAATAGAAATTACTAGAATCACAATACTTCCTCTCAAGTTGGAGCGTGAGGATTGCGACCGTCCAACTTGCTGAGGAGAAAATGGAACATGTTGCGTCCTAACACCTTAATGGAAAGATCCGTTAGCTGATGCTTCATGGAGACATGAGAGGTGGCGATGACGTTGGCCTTGATGTGATCCCGTATGAAGTAGAATCGATCTCATGCTTAGTTCGTTCATGAAAGACGGGATTGGTAGCATATAGAGAGCTGCCTGATTATCGCAAAACAGGCGTGTAGGACGAATAGAGCAAACGCCGAGCGAGGCCAGTAGATTGCGTAACCAAATAATCACACTAATCGTTGCAGCTATAGCCCTATACTTAGCCTCAGCGGGAAGATTGAGAAACGATAGTCTATTTCTTTGTCTTCCAGGAGATACGACTACCTCCAAGAGTAATGAAGTAGCCAATGGCAGAACACCACGTCATAGGACAGCTGGCCCAATCAGAATCACAAAATGTTGATAATTCCGAGGAATTCGAATGAAGAAAGATACCATGATCGGAAGTTTGCACTACGAGAATTTTGCCAAATAGGGTAGGCTAATAAGGACGGAATAAATTCCGTATAAAATTGGAGACGAAAAGGGGACAGTACAAAGACGGAAGTAGTTGGGATGGAATTTGAGACGAATTTTCCATCTTAACATTTTATATAAAGAATATTTGAACGGAAAACTTTGTCCCAATATTGGAACGAATTATTCCATTCAAACGAATCGTCTATATGCATAGAGACAAACTTACAGACAAAAGTATCGACTATACAAATAGAGAAGGAAATTTTTAGACGATGCAATCCATCTAAATATTTGGACGGATTACAGACGTATATTTCATCCATATCATAGAGACGAAATTGAGATGAAAATTTCCGTACCTACTATATAGAAGAAATTGAGATGGAGATGTCTATCACTATTGTAGAGACGGAATTGAGATAGAAATATCCGTCCATATCGTAAAGAAAAAAAATTATATCCCTATTCCGTCTATAATAAGTAAACTTTTTCCGCACGCTATCTTAATTTATTTCACAGATCATTGAGTAAAAAACATAGCTTCTACCATTTTTCTTCTCCTCCCTTCGATCCAACCCTCCTTTACCCCCACTAGCGCCCCGTATATCAACATCTTCGACAAATTTAAAGCATCCATCGATTCTACATTGTCCATCTATTGTTCTTTATCAAGTAAGTCTTACTAGTAAGAATATTCTCAATTCAATTGAATGTTTCATCGTCAAACCCCAACTTAGAGATAAGAACATTGAAATTGATGAAGCTTTTACTAATATTAGATAGTGATCCATTTTATTTATTGTGAATATGTAGATAAAGAATATTCCTCCGCATCGATCGTGGATGTACAATGGGACCTGTCCGTCAAACATTATTATACAAAAAAATGTAAAGAAAAATTGGATATTAATCTAAAAATATAATACTCTAATTTATATTATAATTATATTTAAGTACATCAAAGATAGATGTTAGAGCATGGCATATTGGTAAGATGCGCGTGTGCCATCGTGGAGGCCCAAGATTGAGTCTCATCCAATACAAAGTGCTGGTGTGAGCACACGGTGCTTCGGCATGTTGGGGGCTTGCTCAGTTACTGGTGTGAGCACACGATGCTTCGGCGTGTTGGGGGCTTGCTCAGTTAGGCCGCCCCTGGTCTCTTGGTAGTTGTCCCAGTTATTAATATTTTTTTAAAATAGAAAACAATACAAAATCGAATTTGAGGGATTTTTGTTTATATTTTAGAGATAAAAAATTTCGTCCAATTCTGTCTCTATTTAAATAGGGATAGAATATGGATGAATATGATCCGTCTACTGTTTCGTCCCTAAGAGACGGGAAAAACTGTCTGTATTTTCGAATCTATCTTATGGATAGATTTACGAACATATTTTTCTGTTTCCAATAGAAAACTATAAAAAAATTATTTTAATTTCGAGGGATTTTTGTTTATATTTTAGAGATAGAAAATTTCATCCATATTTCGTCTCTATCTAAATAGGGATTGAATATGGATAGATATGATCCGTCTATTGTTTCGTCCCTAAAAGACGGGAAAAACTGTTTATATTTTCGTCTCTATCCTATGAACAGATTTACGGATGGATTTTTCCATCCCTTAGAGATGGAAAATTTCGACTCTGTATCATACTTGAGACGGTTTTGAAAATGTGAAATTTTGTCACTTATAGACGAAAAATTCCGTCTATGTTCCATTGATATGTCCATAGAGATGGAATAGGGACGGATAGTGTCCGTCTTGTATGGACAAAACTGTCTATCTCTAGTCCGTTTCCTATAGACGAAATTCACACAGAAGTTTCCGTCGCTAAGCTTTGAGACGGATGTTTCTGTCTCAACCCATAGCAACGCTAAAATTAGAAATGGTGCCAAGATCGTCTCGATTCTGTCTTTATGGGTGGTATAAAGATGGAATAGAGACGGATTTGACCGTCCCTATTTGGCGAAATTCTTGTAGTGTTGCTTGATATAATGAAGCACACGTAAGTAACGGAGCGTCCTAATGATCCTGCCTGGGGTCCTGCATGAATTGAGATAGAAGCTAAACTTAATAATTGAGTTCGGGCCTCGTGATGCTGAGGTAAATAAGTCGAACAACAAATTGACGATATCACCGTGGATCAGCAATATAACTGCCCGAATCAGTGGTGAGATGTTAATGCTGCTCCATAGGGAAATCTGAGGGGCATGAGCCAATCATCTCGCATTTTGAAAGAATATCAATGGTATACTTGTGCTGACAAAGATAGAGGCCAGAGTCCATGCAAGAGACTTTGATTCCAAGGAAATAGCGTAGCTGGCCGAGATCCTTTATGCGAAAGTAGGAACTCAAGTACTGCTTGAATGACTCACAATGGCGAGAGGAGTTTCCCATAACCGTGAGATCATCCACGTAAATGAGAATTGCAAGAAATATCTCACCTCATGAATAAGTAAATAGGGAATGATCAGCTCTACACTTTTAGAATCCGTACTGAAGTAGTGAGTCGGTTAGTTTGGAAAACCAGTTCCTAGAAGCCTAACGAAGACCATATAATGACTTATGCAGTCGATAAAACTTGGCCGGGAAGACCACCCCGAAAGCCAGGCTATAGGGACATGTAGACCTCCTCGTGCCAATGCCCATGTAAGAAGGCATTATGTGCATTCATCTAATGAATCTCCCATTTTCTGGCAATCGCAACGGCAAGAAAATAGCGCACTGTGACCAGTTTAGCAACTAGTGCAAAGGTTTCATTGAAATGAATACCTTCAACTTGTGTGAATCCCCTGGCAACTAGGAGGGTGTTGAAACGCTCTATGGTGCCATCAACATGTCGTTTAATTTTGTATACCCATTTGTAGCCAATGGGTTTCTTGCGAGGAGATAATTAAAAAAGCGACTAGGGGCCATTGAGATCCAGAGCCTGTAATTCCTCATCCATAGCCTTTTGCCACCTAGGGTATCGGATAGCCTCTAGATAACTAGCGAATTCAGTATCAGAGTCCAGAGCAGCCAAGAAATGCAAGTACTTATCATTGGCATTTGAATAAGATATGTAATGCTAGATTGGATAGAACGTACCTAAGAAGTCTGAAGAACCATATGAGCATGGTAGACAGGGGGAGTTTGATCCAGTTGGCCCAGTTAATAGCCCTGTCTTGAGTGATACCATGTTAAGGTATAGGAGAGATGATTTACTGGACAAGTCATCAATCTCATTTATGTGTGCCAATATATGGGCAAGAGTACAATGATACAATGAG
Organism: Punica granatum; assembly: GCF_007655135.1. Lineage (NCBI taxonomy): Eukaryota > Viridiplantae > Streptophyta > Magnoliopsida > Myrtales > Lythraceae > Punica > Punica granatum. The sequence goes on along the minus strand of NC_045134.1, from coordinate 23,538,939 downwards.
GAAAGATCCCATAAAATCGGGTAACTCATTAGGAATGAATATAAGCTATCCTAAGATAAAGCGATGTACATAATTACAAAGATACATAGAATATACTTGAACCGCAATATTGTGTACCTAGCTAATCAACCATACTCTAAAGTGGAAACATGTACCAGATCTACTTCCGCAAGCACAGCGACTGACCACCTCCTTAGCCTAAGAACAAGACTCTCACTAGCTCGAATATTAGTCGGGTCTTCCACTTAATATAACCGATGAACCAATTAATGACACTGAACACCATTCTTGTGAAAGTCTCTCCTTATTCGTCTGGCTATATGGATGGAGAAAGCCGCACTGCAAACAGGAATGGGAGTCTTCGTCGAAGCAAATTGCTTTCTGCCATACCGACATTGTCTCGATAAAATGAGTTCATTAAATCTAAGGGTATTACCACATAATTTAAGTTAATAATTGCAAACTTATCGATCAAGTGACATTCTTTTTTGCAGATCATATTTATGCAGATATATGTGATCTTGTTGACTTTGCTTTACTTCCTATCAGATTAAAATTGTCTCCCGACCTTTTGGGATCTGACAACACTAAGGCTGTATAAAACCAGCTAGAAAGTGGCTTTGTTATACATTATAAAGTTAATCAAATGATTTACCGAGACATATCAAAAATCATTAAAGCCTCTCTAGCTAGCTCTCTAATATTGGGACCTTTTCCTCCTCTCTCTGTCTTGTCTCCCAAGCTAATAATTAGAGCTACCAATTGATACAAAATAATAACAATAATAATAATAATAATGATAATGATAATAATAATAGAGCTACCATGCTAAATTTACACACACAGAAGTATATATTGACCGAGGCAGCGGTCGATCCCTAAAGTTTTTATATTCTGATGAAATCTATATGCATTACTCTTAAATTTTGATGAAATAACATATATTTGTCTTCTCTAATGTATTAGACAGTTTGTCTTCCATTCGACCTCTGAAGACCCCGCTTCCCCTTTGATCCAGATTTTGGGTACGCTCCTGTACACAAGTGTTATTCGATCAATACTCACATTATTGAGCAATCCTCTCATAATTACGTATACATATGCGTGTGTGTGTGTGTGTGGCCCCCCACATTATTTGATCAACCCTCATCATTATGCTTGCAATATATGTTGCTGTTTTAACAAACATATGTGCATATGCCTTTAATGGGTTAAATTTGAATTGACAATGAGGCCTGACTTGAAATAAAAAGATAAAAAGGTTTGGGTGCAATTAGTAAACTCACTTTTGTTCTTGAAGTTGATGAAGTCTTCCCAAACTCAAGATTTATGGGTTTTCCGCGATTTATAATATTGGCAAATATGCTTCTCACTAAACATGTTGAAACTATTGGCGAAAAACACTAAAGGTCGTGCCAGTTGTGGACATGATATATGAGAATTATGTCTTATCTTGAACAACACTTCCAACTATAATATTGATATATCTTTTCTTTTCGGTCGTAACGAAATCCGTGGATCTAGTACAAAGATAAAAAAAATAATGTGATAATATTGATATAATTAAATTAGATAATTCCACACATCATTAATAAGTCACTTGATGTTTATGTACACTTCACATATGTAGAGGATGAAGGATATGCATGTTATACTAACTTTACATGCGCAATACATAACTTGTATGGTTAAATACTGCTCTGCTCGAACTCTCTCAATTGAGAAATTTATAACTAATTTTTCATTTAGGCATATTTCTGATCATAAGTATTATCGATACAAAATAACTGTAGGGATTCAAATTTAGAGAAAATCCAAGGAGTGAGAGATAAAATGTCATTTGCAGTTCGATTCTTTTGCTTGGCTGTTTAGAACAAGAATTTCTATTGTATCTGAAAAATACGGTAGCCAAGACCTCACCGCTATCGAGTAAGGCCTCCCTTGTTTAGTAGGGTGAATCATCTGCCGTAAAATTTTCCAAGAGCCACCTCAGGGGTCCAATAATTGGAGGCATTAATTTCATTCAGAAAATCTACCCATGGAGGATTAATATAACTACGATTAAATGATAAAAATTCCACAGTGAAATTATGATCAAATCATAGGGGCCAGGGGTGAGAGGCTGCTTTCTTTTCTTTCATGGGAAGATGTGCAAATTTTGACAAGACAAAAGCAAAGTTCCAAAAGGCTCAATCCCAATAATTTCTCTCCCTCTCCCGACCAAAATTTTTTTTAAAAAAAAAAAGAAAGAAAGAAAAGGAAAAGACATGAATTTTAATTAAAAAAAATAAGGTGGGGGAGAGAAGCCCCTCTCACTGGTTTACACCGTTATCTGACACCATTCACTTGACCCTGCAAAAACTGCAGGCCTTGTGACTCTGATGATGATTCCAGTTCTATCCATGTCCCCTTCCCCTCCTGACCAATTGTGAAATCATCTATCCACGGTGAGAAGATGATAAATTTCTCAGGGAAGAATGATCAAATGAAGAACCAGCAGAGAGAACCCTCGAGCAACTCTCAAATCCAGGCTGCTATCATTTCGAAGAAGACTATAATTTAATTAGCGATAGAACATATATCTCTCTCGGGATCTCAATTGGATCCGGGTTGGATTTAACCGCACTAATTAACTAATAATTAAGTTGTCCTTCAGTTTCCATATAATATGCTAGGGTTACTTGAAAAACGAATGCACAAGGGTTAGATTGAAGCTGAATCTTTCCAGAAAGAGAGATTGCTAAGAAGTTAGAAGTGATGATCAAAGGCATTAGTCCTAGCTACGCGATTAATAGAACTTTCTCGACTTGATTAGATCTCCAGTTTCAGGTTGCAGCTTGTAGCTTGCAAGAAACACTACGGATCTCCTCGTCAAGATATCACCTATATATTACTTTTAAAACTTCTCTCTGCTACAAAAAGTTCTTCACGCTACAGTGAGGAAATAGTCGTACGCGTATTGGATCTAAAAGAAAGGAATTAATTCCACAGACTTTAGAACATGAAGATTAATTAACAAAATAGTCTGAATAGTGCAAATGACAGTTTGAGAAATTTGCAGACGACATTTGAGGAATGCTATGTTAGGGAAGCGAGCAATTACTAAGATTATTTCAAGCATAGAGATTCAAGAAGCTGGTCTAGGTATGTTGGCTTCGACAGTAGTTCGGTCACTTCTCAAAGTATAAAAACTGAAAAATTTAGATGTACCAAACTCAAAGTTTCATCTACATAGAAAAAGAAAAGAACGGATTATAATGGCATGAGACATACAAATTTATAGAGGAATAAAGAGTATATTTTTGCTATACAAAAACATATAGGAAGAGCAAAGAAAAGAAATAAGGAGAGAGCAATATATAACCATGATAAACATACATACATATATATATATATATATATATATGGACTGTAATCAAACAAACCCTCTCTCATAGGATGACAAGTAACAAAGTATGTCGATGAAATTACCCCCACTAGCAAATGCCTCTCTAGCTCTTCCTCTTCTTCATCCCTTCAAGTCGTTTATAATTACGTAACCCCAACTAATTAAGGTGCCTGCCTCCTGTTTATTCACCGATTCGATATAGGGTTTGGCCCACTTGGAACCTCGTGAGCGCCGGCTTCAAACTCTCTCCTGGGAGTCGATGAAGAAGAACGGTGACGTTTGTTGGCCGTTGACGGTTTTGGGTGGAAATTCACGGAGTTTTCAGAGAGGAGCCTTCGGGAGGTGATGGACACCGAGGATGAGGCCATTAGCAGGACCGCAGGGTGTTGATCTACGTGTCGGGTCGAAACAAGGAACACAAAGAGGAGGAGCGCGAGGACGGCAATGATGTTGCGGGTCTTCGGGATTGGCGAGGTTCTAGTAGTTGTTGTAATTGTTGCCATGCAATCAAAAAATAGAAACCACCCCCCAATAGCCCACAAAAGATCAATATCCATGAACCAGCTCCAATGCTAAATTGTGTGTGTGTGAGAGAGAGAGAGAGGGAGGGAAAGAGAGAGAGAGAGAGAGAGAGAGAGAGAGTACAGAGAGAGTATGGAATTGGAGAGAAAAGATATGATGATTTCAGAAGCAAAAGTGGAGAAAGGAAAGCAAGTTTTGAAATTCTTTACACATTTGTGTGTTCAGAAGAAGAGAAGAGGGAATACCCCTGAAGGGCCAACTTAACATGGAAGTATATGTGAAAGGCTGTCGGGGAGAGCGCAGTGAATTTACTCAAAGGCCCTCTTGCTTGCCATGGTGTTTTGAGGGATAGCATAAGGTTTCGGGTGGAAAAATTGGGGTTTGAAGATTTGAACTGGCTGAAATGCCCTTCGGAAAGCTTGGAAGAGAATATTGTTTTTCAGTTATAGAAGAGACCCATAAAACTAATGAGGGACAAAAGAAGGGAAAATAAATACATAGGGAAAATCCCACTCTCAAGAATCGAATTCGAAATTTCTTAATTGCAGAAGAGAACAACGTGACACCGCATCTCAGTTGGCTTTTATTGGAGGAGAATATAATTTGGAAGAAATATTATTGAGTTTTTCTTCTTTTTTTTCAGTCTTTGGAATATATTCTTTGCAGAGTAGGAATGGGCATATTATCATGTATAAGGGCAAGTTAATGCACTATTGCTGAACCAATATAAAAGGAATACTTATCTTGAAATGCGCCGTAGATCTTGTTTAATGTTTTGTCGTTCCTAAAAGAAATTCAATGTTGCTTTCAGCTAAAAGAAATAATTTTTTTATACTCAATTAATCATATGCTAATCGCACCATTACCACATTATAGAGAGAACAATACATATATGATATATCTCCTGTATATATATAGGGAGGAATCTTTTGTGACCCAAAAAGGGAGAAATTCTTAGATAATTTTATCTTGTTATGTGATATGAGACAAAAATATATTTATGAATACATGTATTATAATGGAGAAATTTTTCGGTGATTTTACCTTATATAGTGAAACAAATCTTTCTCGTAAAGCTATAGAAATATATTTAAGAATATTCTCTTGTATCCCGCTTCAATAATATTAATATACATGCATGATAAAATGTATAATTAAGAGCAAAAATGTTATATACAAAACTAGAGAAAGTATGTTTTCATATACTCACACTTTACATATATATATATATAATCATATTTTTTTTCAACAAAAGACATAGAAATATACTTTTAAAGGTGTATTTGTGTATCACCGAAAAAAAGAAGAAGTGCGTTTGTGTATGTATATTCAATGCAGTTGAAAGATGTGAGAATGACAATATTAACAAAGGGCAAATAAGTCGGTTTCTAAAGGTAAAAGAGAGAGAGAGAGAGAGAGAGAGAGAGAGAGAGAGAGAGAGAGAGAGAGAGAGAGAGAGAGAGAGAGAGAGAGAAATATCGGTCAAATGGACCATAGGTGAATAAAATTATAGGTAATTAAAAATAAAAATATTAAAGGGAGGGAAAAAAGAAAGTACCTGAAAAGATAAAGACAGTGGCACCAAATGGGAAGAAAAGAAAGGAAAGGAAGGTGGGAAGGAGAGATACAGAAGAAGTGGCTTTTTCTTTCTTGGACGATTCCCTTATTCGAGATTTCATATATCTCTCTCTCTTTGACTTGCAAAACAACAATTTTATATATAATTAATTAGAAAATTTAACTTTATCGATTAACTAAATTACCCTAAAGAAATGTTGATTGTTAGTGCAGTATTACGCGTCATTACTTGAAATGAAGAGGTTTCAAATTTATTTTTCGCTAATGAGACTTTATGTATCATTTTATATGTTTCCCTTCCTTTATCCAAGAAGAAAATTCAGGCAAAAAAAACACTCAATTAACAAATTCATAGTATAATTAAATGATATATGCATAAAAAAAAGTATAATTAAATGACAAGGTACTTTCATTAATTGACCTGGAGATGATCTTCTACCTGTTTGGAGCCTGCCCTTGGAAAACCCTAAACATAATTAGATCCAATTTATACAGAAAGCTAGGGTTTATGTCTGTGGGTCAGAAAAATGTTATGGCAATGAAAATCAAACCTAATTTCCTTTTTCGTCGGAAAAGCTAAAACCCTTCACACATTTGAGAGTGCAAAACTGTTTAGTGTGATTTATTCATCCGGCTTTACAACAATAACAACCTTAGAAATCATGCTTGCTTGTATGTATATTCTCTATTGAGGAAGTTTTCATTGATCCTACTCTACTATGTGGCTAAGAAAGCATCTTGAATAGACGGATTAATATGGGTATAGAGGCCTCTAAATTTTTAAAACAGAAGAACTTTATTGGATATTTTTCATTACGTATTATTGTAAGAGTGAATGGTTCTAAGATTATTTTTTTCCCTTATTAAAAAAAAATGATTTTCAGGAGGCCATAAGAATAATGCCATACCATATCTCTTTTTTTTTTTAACTCATAAGAAATATCATTGATGTAGATAATTAATGAATGATAACATAGATCATTGATCCCATTAAACAAAATATCAAGGAAACAACTAACATGAGTTAGTTTAAGCAGTTCAACAATTGTTCTTCTTAAACAAAGTTTTAAGTTCAAATCTCATTAATAGAGAAAATTCATGTTTGGAGAGTTTTATTCCATTTTTATCTAATGAATCATCGATCTTACCGCCAACTATCCTTAGCTAGTGTATGCTATATATCATTTGTTGATTCAGCTCCGGAAAAGCAATCGTTTAACGCGTACGGGCCCTAATTGAAGTTAAACCTTTACCTCTATCATCATCATCATCATCATCACAATCATCAGTCAATAGGATTAATGACAAAATAACAACAAGGCAATAAAAGTACTTTGAAATATCCTATATAATTGTCATTGTTTTCTTAATTATTTCTTCCTTTTATGAAATTATTAGCCCTTGGGATGTAAAGTGCTTCGGAAGAGAGTTGGTCCATACTATATATACATATATTTATGTTTATCATAGTCGATCTAGCCATTTTTCTGTTTGCATGACAGCAGAAATTTATGTGTTGTTTTCTTCCATATGAAAAGGAAAAAAGAAATGGTGAAAGAGGGAAAAAAAAAAAAAAGCCACACACTGAAAGCAAAGCATCGTATTCTCTCTCTCCCTCTCTGGTTTCTCTCTTTGCCTCGTCAGAGAGAGAGAGAGAGAGAGAGAGAGAAAGAGGGGCCAAAACAAAAGAGAGAAGTTTGTCTCCATGGTGGGTGAAGAGTGGGCCCCACAAACAATGCTGTGCCTCGATAACATGTTCATGAATAGGATGCTACGTGCAGCCCCTTTTGGTCATTTCATACTGCCCCATATATATATTATTTATTTATTTATTTATTTATGCATCTAAATGTATATATAATACAGACATTGTAATAACTTGAATGACTGGCTAAAGACTGGCTCCCATTAGATGTCGACTCACAAAAGTAATAATGATAAAATGGGACTGACATATTTGACAAGTATAGGCCGTGTTTAGTTGGCTAGCTTTAAATCGGGATAAGGATTTGAAATTTTTATCTTATATTTGGTGACAATAGTACAGGAATAGGGATTGGCATAAGTTGGTATAAAACTATTAAGCAATTGATTCCATGTAAGGGTGGGATTAAATTGGATTAGGGTAATTTTCATGTGTAATGACAAGAAATACCTCTCTTCTAGTCTTGAATTTTCAAACGTTTATCTTTTAGAATGGAAGTGCGTGGCATTGGTTAATACCGGCTACCACCGCCCTATTGAGACCTTGATTGGGGAAATCATGGCCAGCTTCGAGCTCTAGGGATGGAGGAAGGTGTGCTTTTGGGAGGCAGTTTCATCCTCCGCCCGACCTCCGCCCACTCCACCTCACCCCCATCGGGAGGTAACACTCCCCAAAATCCATTCTTGTATATAATAACTTTATTTATTATTTTTAAAAAATTAGGAGTTTGCTCGCCTAAGTGCACATAAATATAGACCAATATATCCTTAAACGACTATTATAAAGACAGTAAGAATCATTTCTTATATCTTGAGACTTATAGAACTAAATATAACTATTAATTTTTACTAAAAGGTATGATAGAGTACAATCTTAATTTTAGTAAAAAAATAGTAAATTAAATGATCTTTTTTAGACGAGGCATGGAGAGTGCATTTATATATTCATGTATCAGTCATCATCTCCTTTTAATTATATTGTCGTTTATTGTAAAATATAATTTCTTGGTAGAAGTATATATATATGTATATAAGAGTTCAATCGAAAAATATTTAAGATTTATATGATAAAGATAAAAATAAATAAATTTTAATTGATAAAATATTTTCAAGTGATCTTTAATCCTATTATATAGTACAGTAATACAATATGCGTACATAGATATTCGCCTCACTGATGAAAAATCCCGTCTCCATCCTTGTTGGGCCCCCATTGCCATGAATTCACCGCCTTTCCATCTCTCTCCTCGAAGAGAGAAAATGAGGGGAGAGAGAGGAGGAGGAAGAAAGGGTCGTGGTGGCTCGATGCAGGCCACTATTGCCATAGTCAAGATTACCAGTGATCTCGTTAGGGGTGATGGTTATTGGCATTTGACAACAAGGACCCTCCCAGTGTTGTTCAGTTGTGTTTTCCCTTCTTTTTTTTTTTTAAGGAAATTTACTTAAAATGGCTCATAATTTATCCATTTTATCAAATTTATCGTATATTTTTTTTTATCAAATCTATCACATGGTTTAGTTTTTACATCAAGTCTATCCCGGCGTTATCTTTTTCGTCGGCATCTAACGGCTGTGCTGACATGATGCCCGCGTGGCAAGTGTGGCTCACTATCTCTCCACGTGCCATGTCAGCACAGCCGTTAGATGTTGATGGAATAGACAATGTCGGGATAGATTTGATGTAAAAAGTAAACCATGTTATAGATTTGAGAAAAAAAAACATATGATAGATTTGACAAAAAAACATAGGATAGATTTGACAAAATAGGTAAACCATTGGCCATTTTAGGTAAAAATCCCTTTTTTAATTAAATTTGAGAAATTATTTTTGTTTTAAGAAATTTAATAAATAGTTATTTAAGAGTATATATATGTTCTCTTTCATTTTCCAATCCCAAACTTTAGTATGTTCAAGTATGTTCAGAATATACTAGTGAACTTACACGTGCATTTCTCATGAAACTTTCTTTGATAAGATTAAAATTTATAATAATCGAACGAAAAAATATATTCTTGTAAAAGATACACGAATTAATGGACCACAAGATGTCCATGAGTTCAAAATCAAGCAAACATTTTTTTAAAAAGAAACATATAAATTATAAGTAAATTGATATAATATCTCCTAGAGGATTTGTGACAATTTTTAGTTAAAAATATATTCTTCCTTTAATTTATAAATAAATAAAATATAAAATAGTTAATAATATTTGTGGCAAATTATGTCATATATCCTATGGTTTCACCTTTTTTTTCAAATCTATCATATACTTTTAAAATTATCAAAAATATCTCATTGTTTACATTTTTTTCCAAATCTATCATGCCGTTATATCTTCTGTCAACATTTAACGGTCTTGCCACTGTGGCCCTTTACCTGGGATAAATTTGAAAAAAAATTAAAATCATGGGATAGATTTGAAAAAAAATTAAAATCATATGGTAGATTTGAGAAAAAAATTAAAACCATAAGATAAATTTGGAACCTACTTACATTTCATTAAAGGAAAATATAACGCCAGATAGATTTGGAAAAAAAATATATAAACCATAAGATATTTTTGATAATTTTAAAAACATAGGATAGATTTGAAAAAAATGTGAACCATGAGATATATGAAGTAAAAATTCCTAATATTTATGAGGGTTGATTACTCAAAAAATGTAAATTTTTACCCTTTTCAATGTTTCTAGCACGAAACCTTTTAATTGCATCAAAAATTACAAATTGCATCATTTTCCTATCAATTTTAATGGACTGTTCTAACATGGCCCTTATATTGTAGACAAGGCACACGAAAATCTATCAAGTGGACCCCATGGGTCTTTAAATATTAAATTAAAAATAAAAGTTATTAAAAGTATCTAATAATGAAAATATTTAATTTAATTTAATTTAATTTAATAAATAAATAATATTAATTTCAATGAAAACATATATAAGTATATACATTGATAAAAAGTATAAACAAAATTAGCATACTAATTACAAATCACTATATTTAAGTATATGTATCAGTTTTTGTATAAATTTACGAAATTATCTCCATTATTTTTTACTCTATTGAAGAAAAGTAAAAATAAAGACAAGAATAAAATTATAAAACTACTCAAATATTTAAACTCACATCTCTTATCTTGCTCCTCCATCAACTCATACATCATCTTCCACTATACTTTTTACTTATTTCTCTTCAACCCCACTCTATCTCTATCTCAGTCTAAGTTATTTTTCTTTTCTTTCACTAAAAAAATTATTTTTTTTCAATTTTCATCACAATTTTTTCAATTTTTTAATAATAGCACAACTATTTAGAATTGCAAATGACATATAATGAAGAAATACAAAGGCAACATTTTAAACTATGTTTTTTTTTCACATTGTGCGTAGCGTTGGTGCAAAATCTAGTGTATGAATAATAAAAATTTGATAAGTACAATTAAAATGATAAAAATGATTTTAAAAAAAGAAATTAATGCAATTAAAACTTATAATTTATTTAAATAAAATATTTCCAATTGATATGTTTTTCTGACTTGACCTTTCATTTCAATAGAATATCCTAAAGAAAAAACAGAGAAATGAATTTAAATTTTTAATAAAAGTTTACAAAATAATTAATAGAAATATTATTTTCACGAATAATTTTGCAATAACACTCATAACTCGAAAATTTAGAAACACCCTACCTAAATCTATCAAAAAATTCTGAAAAGATCTTAAGGACAGGTTTGAGTTTTAAAGAAAGAAAATCGAAAGGAAGTAGATCGGACCCGATTTTATGTATATATAAATTATTTTTAGTAATTCAAATTATAATATTATAATTTAGACTTAATAAATAAAATAAAAAAGAAACAATAGAGTTGAGATCCCACCTAAGATACAAGAGTAAATTAAATTTCAGTTGCAAAATGATAAATTTATTGATAATCATTATTAGATTTATATTGGAAGCAACATATCTCTCCCTTTTTACGCACGTAACCTTGAGTAGTAAGAACAAAAATGTTCTTAGAGCTCATGGAGTGAGGACATTGATAGCCTGAGGACTCTAAACTTGTGCAACTATTGTTAACTGGTGCTGGTGGCAAGCATTACGGGGGCAATGGATGGAACGACAGCCGATGTATGTGGGCAGAAGAGAAGAAGAGAATAAAAATATGGAGAGAAGAAGAAATCTGAGATAAAGAAAACAAAATAAGATAAAAAAGAAATTATTGATATGGTATATATTTTTTTTGAAATTCCTTTTCTCTATCTTTCTTTTTTATTCTCCAAAATGCGTACTTTTGTATATATAAAATCCCATAAAAAATTTGATTGAGACTTTGAAAACAAATTATCAATGCCATAATGTCCTAAATAGTTTTTGAAATAAATTAATATAAATTTTGAAAAATTCATTGAAAAATTATTTGAATTTCTTCGGCATTTTTTAAAGGAAATAATCACAGGATATATGTAAGTAACTCATCATAAAATATCCATCTATAAAATAATTCTTAATAATTCTTAATATATCTTTTGAAAATCCATTGATATTTAAATAGGAAAGGGGAGAGAGGAACCGGGAGTGTTGAATGGATAAGTTATTTCATATTTAATATGTTTGTCAGAGTGAATAATTATGGGAAAAAATATGCTATGTAGTTTTTATAGTGAAAAAGTATGAAATTGTGCTTTGAAATTGAAAGGTCATGAGAAAAAATAACTATAAATTAGTTTTTGATACTTGAAAAAAATAGAAGGATTATGATAAAAGAAAGAGAATGCAATTTTTTTTTCAACGATTAACAAAGTCAAAGAATAAGAATAATCAAAAGGAGAAGTAATTAAAAATCAAAATATAAAATATAAAAGATATAAATGTAAATGGGAAAGGGGAGAGGGGAACCTTAAGCGTTTATTGATGAAGTTATTTCATATTTGATGCGTTTTTCAGAGTGAATAATTATGAGAAAGAGCATGATAGGTAGTTTTTATAGTGAAGAAGTATAAAGAGATACCTTGAAATAAAAAGGTCGTGAGAAATAATACGTATAAGTTATTTTTTTCTATTAGAAATGAATGAAAAGTAGCCATGCTATTGAAAAAATGTGGTGTTTAGTAGCATTCGTATTATTTGAGTAAATGATAAAATAATAATATTATTAATTTTTCAAGGGCAAAAAGGAAAAAAGTTGAAGAAATACTTTGGGAATGATCATACTTTAGAAAAGATGTGCAAAGTTTAAATCCGCTGAGGCAATATATAATAGAATATGTAAGGCAACGAATGTTGGAATGAGCAAAGAATCGATAGTCGAAAGTGTATGAGAAAAAATCATACTAACAGAACATATTAAAAGTGTGCGAGTAAAAAGTATGAAAAGAAAGGTAAGAATTCACTAAGGATATAGATATTTTTTGGAATAAAAATTGAGGAAACAAGAAGTTTTGAAAGCAACTACGTGGTTCATAATAATGAAACAAAAAATGTATGAATCGGTTGCGACAATAGATGTTGAAAATAAACATATGGTGCACAAAATTTTGAAACTATAAATCGTTATAAAATAACAATAGAACAAACATACATGTGATGAATGGTTAACTCGGTTGAGAGAGATGCGAGGTAATAAAACGTCCAAAATGAGCAATGAATATAAAAAATATGGATATATATATATAAATAATAAAAATTTATGACCAAATGTCTCTAGCCGAAAAGTTACGAGAAAAAGTCATGAGAGTATATGAAATTTTTTGAAATATTAAAAATTAGATATGCTTATCATACTTTTATAAGTATATATACAAGTATTGAATATCCTTGATATTTTAAATCCCATTCCATCTCACCCTTAATCTTATCCCTAATTCGACAATCCAACATAGACTACAGCTATATATAACGAATTCAGCTGACACTGTCAAAACAAATACAAATGGTTCTTAGGCTTTCGTCCCGTTAAACCACTGGAAAAAAAAAAAAGAAAGACAAACGGGCCTTGTCACGAAATAAAATCGCTGACGTATAAATTAGTACAAATACATTTGCAAAAGACCTTGCGCATCATGTAAAGTGCAAAATAGTTGCCAAAAAGCAAAGCAACGAAATGATGTGTATATATATATATATATATTTTTTTTTTATTTATTTTTCTCCTTCCTCTTGTGAATCTTTTACTGTGTAATATTTTCTTCTGGAGCGTCATGAACTTTTTTCAAATAAAACTACTACTTTCTCAAGTCATCCGAGCAAGTTATCTGCATTCGTGTAAATCATTCAAACTCAAGATCACATATAAATGTACAAGTAATCGTTTTCCCTTGCATCATATTTTTGTGGTAGTAATTTTTAGTAAAAATTTTCTCACCATTATTTATCCAATTAGCTCGTTCATCTCGAACATATAGTTGATAAAGATCATTTATACATAGAGAAATCATGAATTAGCTAGCTAGAAATGGCTGAATTTTTTTGCCTCCATGGAATCAATCAATATATTAATCCATTGAAAGATTTGTAGCATCCACCATGTAATATTGTCATTTACATTTCTTGCAACCTTCCATATGAAATGTTTGTTCAGGTGCCAAAAAAGTCAAATAGGTGGACCTTGGAATCAAGGCATCACCACATGATCTCCCCAATTTGCTTATCGAGAACCCAATAAATCCGGAATTTTCTCCCGAACATCGAGGGGACAAGACATCCCTCTACCACTGATTTGTCCTAATTAATTTGTTAAAAGTAGTTTTCTTTCTTTGTTTATATGGAAGTGTACTCGGGTCTCCACCGACTAATTTCACAAGACTTACAAGACAGATGTAGCCTGATCACTCACATATCGTGAATGGTCCACGTACCTGATTTGGCAGTTATTTAAACTTGAATTTTTATTGAGGAAAACGTGTTGTTTCATTACATGAATAAAATTGTGTTTGCTTAAATAGTTATTTAAGGGTTAATGAACCGAAAAAGCTTTTAACATTTTTTTTTCAATTTTGGCATGAATTTTATTTTGGAAAAAAAATGCACAAATTTTGATTTTCTTTTTACACTAGGTATTTGTGTCATTTTCCATCCATTTTGTTGACTTAGTGAAAAACAGTGTCTACGCGATAAATAGTGTCATGTCACTTTAGCAAAAATTTTAAAAAATAAAGTAAAAAAAGTGAGAAAGGTATTGAACGAAGAAAAGGTGAGCCACCGCCCCCCGATTGGAGTCGTCGGTGACGCCAGAGAGCACTGATAAACCTTATTAGGGAGTGGTGGACATGCGGAATATGAAGAATCCTCAAATTAGGGATTCTCCCTATTTCAGCAGGTGAGGTCTCGATCTCGGCCACCACCCTAGGGAATTCTTTCGATTTCGATGGATAGGGCTTGGATCCCAATCACTACTCCCTGATTGGGGTAGCTGACGCCTTCCGAGATGACTGACGACCCCAATTGGGGTTATGGTGGTTAGCCGAGATCCTCATCCTTTTTTCGATCAAAGCATTTCTCTCTTTTTCTAATTTTTTTTTTAAATTTTTATTATTTTTGCTAACATGACGTGATACCGTTTGTCATATAGTTATCATTTTTCATCATGTTAGCAATATTGGTGGAAATTATACGAATGCCTAACTTGATAAGAAAATTAAAATTCGTAATTTTTTTAAAAAAAGTTTGTACTATAATTTTTTAAAAAAATCAAAGTCGATGTTTTTTTTCCCCTTAACTTTTTTTTTTAAATTCTCTTTCAAATGTTAGGTGAGATCTTTATTCTCTCAGCATTGGGCAGCAAATCCGATGACACTGTCCTGACCCACATAAAGTCAACATACTTGTATGAATTATGTGGTCAGCTCCATCTAATCCTCCCTTGCATTATTTATTTGTCTCTTACAATAATTATATAATAATAAAGGTTTAATTCATTCAAAAAAAAGTGAGGTCTATTATTTCCTTTTTCCTTTTTCCTTTTTGTACGAATATTTTAATTATTAGATATAGATATTATAGAGTTGATTTGAGCAATGACATACCCTTCCTTACTAGGGCAATTGACATGCTTATAAATTATTTAGCAGCTAGTACTCGTCGTGAGTCGTGACATAGACTATTATATGTATATAATATAATGGCTCACAAAATTTTACGAATATAAAAATAAATAAACACTTAATATATATGCATGGTCAGAAGGAGCATGCGTAAATAATCAATATAAATGGTGTAGCACAGTAATGTACGCCCCGCCTGACAATTAAGATGTTACAGTTTCGATACTCAGTGAGACTACCTGTGCTCCTTTATTAATTATTAAAATTTTTATTTCATTGTACTAGACCAATAGGCCTCCCTTATAAACCTAAAGGGCAAGAATAACTTTTTTTTGATATGATCAAAATACGAGTAGATATTGTATTTCCTTCATGATGTGATAAGAAACTAATTATTTTTTTATGCAAATTAGGAAATTAAATTAATCAATTAGATGGAGGGATCTAGTGAGATAGGAAGGGGAGGATCTAAATTTTAGAGGATAAAAACATTATATAATCTTTCAAATTTCTCCAATAGAAATGAATAATTTTTTTTTATGCTAGAATTAATAAAATAATAGTAATAGAATTTAGTTCAGACTAATAAGTTTTAAATATATACAGAGAGATAAATAAAAATAACGCTCTTTATTTACTTTCGTATTCTTCCATTTCAAACATGCTATATTCCGTCAATATTTACTTTTAGATTCTTCCAGCCAAACAGCCTTTATCCTACCGGACTAAAGGAGGACTTAAGAAATATAAATCACTTCGAAAAAAGCAAATTATTCTCACATTTGCTCGGCTTTTTTCTCCTTTTTTATCTTTGAAATCCTTTTCATACACAAACAAATGCGGGCATCCATCTCTCCCCAAAAAGCTTGAATTTGACGCTACCATTGTACGGAATAGCTTGAATTTTATTCAAGGATAACACGTGTCCCGTGAGTCTTGCTGATTTATAACTTAACTTATCTTAATTTTATTTCTCTCTCAATTCAATAATATAATCGTTACTTTTTAATTTATTTCTCCATATTTCTTCTCATACTTTTTCTTATTTATTATTATAATTAATATTTTAATATTAAATTTCATCAACTATTCAATACTTTTTCCTTAATTCAACGACGTGATCATTATTTTTTTTATTTTTTTCTTTAAATTCTTTTATATATTTTTCCCAACTACTTCTGTCTTTTTCTTCTCAAATCAAATTAAATCAAACTTAATTTCATTACAAAACGTAATCCCGTATCTTAATACGTACTAGTGCATGGCCCCACTTCGTTGGGATAATGGGGATTATTATATATTAGAAATAGTGTTAGTCTAATAATGGAATTATTTCAAACATTGAAACTGAACAATATGTTGAAGAGAGTGATAAAATTTTGAGGCAACTTATTTAAGAAAAACTAGGAGAAAATAATTATCAATGGTAATTGGTAAGGCAGTAGAAGGTAACATGGCGTGGGTCAAAGGAACGATTGAATATTAATACGATCATCGATCGATTTGTAAAGAGAGTGAAAAATGTCATTCTTTTAACTTTTAGGATACATAAAAAATGTAAAAGGACCTTATATTACCATGTGACTCCCTTAGGAGATAGCTCGGGATGTAAATTAAATCAAAATTCACAGAACAAACGAAT
Organism: Punica granatum; assembly: GCF_007655135.1. NCBI lineage: Eukaryota > Viridiplantae > Streptophyta > Magnoliopsida > Myrtales > Lythraceae > Punica > Punica granatum. The sequence goes on along the minus strand of NC_045134.1, from coordinate 23,522,064 downwards.
AATATTATTCTTTTGTTTCTCTTTTTTTTTTTTTCTTTTTTTGGGACTTCTTTATGTATTTGTTGATGGATATTACTATTTCTGTGAAGTTGAGTATATATGCTCTCTATATGACATAAATGGGTAGCCATATGTAGAAATTATAATTACAATTTTTTCTAAACAAAAAAGTGGCGCTAATATTGAAATTCCCCTTATACGATTGAGCAGAGATGATGTAATTTAGCATCAAGAAAATGAACACCCATCATATTATACGATATTGTGGATAATACGTTAACGATGACATTAATTTTAATTATTTGCAATTCTTGTATGTATAAAAGGAAAAAAATGTTATATTTATAAAGAAATAGTACGGGTATAATTAATAATATTTGCTTGAGAAATTAACGAAAGATAAAAAGGGGAGAGAACATGAATATGCATATATATAATTAATTTCCATTATATGGTTTTTTAATAGAAAAAGGAGAGAGGTAATATTTGTAAAATAGAGAAAGTGTTGGCATGCTATTTGTTTAAGAAAGGAAAGAAAAAGGAAGAGAGAATGTGAAAATAAAACAAAAAAATAAGAAAAGGGGGAAGTGACAATCACCTTACAGCCAAGCCATTCTCTCCTATCTTGTAAGTTTTAGCACAACATATATAAAATAAGGAAAAATCAAAATAAAAGAAGAAAAAAATTCAAAAGCTTAACACTTGTGCACTCTAAACAAGAGTTTTATTTGTTTTTATAGATATATATATATATATATACACATATATATTATAACTATTATCATTGTTATTCTATATATGATATTCTAATCTGGACGTATACATATTCTTAAACTATAAATATATAAAATTCATAAAAAGAACTATAATATATATTAGGGCATGATGCTCCGCGTTTTACTGCGAGGTCAAAAAATTAATCGATAAATTCACTATATGATTATGAATATATGATTACCTTTATACTCTTTTTTACCAAAATATCTTAGTATTTTTCTCATTTTATTGTGAGAATATTAAATATAAATAATATTATTATCATTCTTTTGATTATATAAATTGAGATAGCCAATTAAAATGTATTTTCAAATAATATAATTGAGATATTGAACCAATCCAACGTAAACAATGGATAAATTTAAAAGAACTAAAATAATGCACACATTGAATTTTAAAATCATGTTGAATTCTCCAACTTAATTCAATCGTGTTAATTATATTGTTTTAGGTTGACTTTTTAATTGCATTTTTCTTTCATGATCAATTCACACTCATCTATATAAGCTTCCTTTTTCTAACAATATTGTGTTTCTAATATGATATTAGAAATTTATACATAGATTACAGTAAAAAATAATTGGTTTGATCCAAAATTGTGCTTATTATTATTATTTTTGTATGATTTTGATCTATTCATATCATAATATTGATCTTGTTCCATAATTACAATTAAGTAACCTTTCCTATGTTCTTAGTAAGAATTTTCTGTGCATTTTCAAATAACATGTCCTTTTTGTAATAAAAAAGGAGTATTTTTAGAGAGAATAATAGTTTAGTGTAATTTTGCACGTGAGTATTAAAATTATAGTCACTTCACTTTTACAAGGTACTAGCTTTTATGCCCGTGCAATGCATGGGTTTTAGCTAGATTGTTTATTTTTAATGATAATTATAAAAATTTGACATCCCAATAAAAATGTTTAATAAGAAATACCTTTCTAAAATAAAATTATTCAAATGCTAATAAAAACCAATTAAAGACAATTTAAAGTGACAGTTATAATATCAAATATTATTTTCTTTAATACAATATATCTATGTGTATATCAATTAAAATTATTAAATATTTTGAGAAATAAACTCTTAATCAATATAAATTTGTCATTTAATTCTAATTTAATGCAGTGAGAATGAAATATATATATATATATATATATAGTATTTATAAATATGTAGATCTCTATATGATAATTTATTTTGTGATAATTATTCAATTAAAATGAATTATTATATATATATATATATATATTTCTAATGGCATTGCTATTTATTTGCATTTAATCTATGCACATATATCATTAAGATAGTACTTATTTTCTTTAAAATAGTATTTTTTTAATCTTGAATATTATTTAAATATTTACATTTATGACCTTATAGTATTTAGAAAATTACTTTTCTACTCTTATTTATTGTTGGGATACAACGTTTTATATATATATATATATATATATATATATATATATATATATATATGACATGTTTTAGTTAATTGTGAAGATAGTTAAAACATGTAATGTTGAAATTCTTTGAAGAATATTAGAAACGATCAGTATACACTTTCTTGTTTGGAACCAAAAAGTTATGAATTCGTTCCCGGTAATAGAACTTTTTGTTTCTTTTTGTTCAACTTTTTACTTATAGTATTAAGATGGGCGTCTTCGTTGTAATAAAAAAAATTGAAGAGACAAAAAAACCATCGAAATTTGTGGGCAAACCATAAAATTAGGAAAGAGAATAGCAACATGAAGAAAAAAGAAAGGAGAGCATGTGTCATGATGTGCTTGCCATGGACGTATACTAGAGTACTACTATAAATATGAAATAACTAATAATAATATAAAAAAGCAATTTTAATTGCTCGACAAGTGTCCAGAATAAAGAATAGTTTTAGTTATATTAAAGATATATGTATTTAGGATAATATTTCTTTTATATTCTTATCATTATATATATTATATCTATTATCACTATTATATGATGCTATTACAAGCTATACATAATATTATAATTTGGACGTATACTTATTCTCAGTTAACTACATATAACATGTATAATTCATAAAAAAATTATAATATATATAATATAAAAAACTATAATATATATATGTTTGGGATCATATTTTTTATATTTATATTTTTATTTTGTAATAAATCATATAAAGTCAATGTCTGTTTTAGCACCCGTACGAAGATTTCTTCCTAAACGAAAGTCAAGTGTTTGGTTATCAACATTGATTGTCAGGTAACTAAAAGGAGATCTTCTCAATTCATCATTCATTCCCAAACACTCCTCCTAATTTAATTACTTTTGTCAATATAAATTGTAGTCCTTTCTCTATACAAGCCAATTCACATTTACCAGAAAAAGAAAAAGCCGATCGTGCAAAAGGAGAGATCAGAGAGACAGAGAGAGAGAGGGCACTTACGCGAAAAAAGGTGAAAATTAAGAAGTCTACATGATTTCGGGTGGTTGCGAGCATGATATGAATAACGCATAGTCAATAATTTCAGCTCAAGGATAAGTAGATAAACAAATAAATAATAAATAAAATAAGAAAATTTCTGCAGGTGTCATGGTGTTTCGATAAAGAAAGTTTTCCTTCCTCCATAAGACTATTGACCAATGATGTTCTCCTTTTGGTTTAATAATGACAAAAAACTTAATTAATCTCTCTTGGTGGAGCAAACTATTGCTCTAATTATTATTGTATAATGCCCTAAACTTTTGGGATGGATTTAAATCGTAGTCAATTATCTCATGTGCTCCTTTTTCTTCTTCACTTATTTTAATTAATAATTATTATTATTATCTTATTACTTTATTTTAGTTTTTCAGTTTTTATATTAGATACGCCACCAGAGTCCTAAATGAAGTTGAATGAGCTTTTCTTTTACAGGTTTTCATTCTGAGGAATCATCGCCAGCCTACATATGAACACGAGAAGCCGGTATGGAGGACCCATCATCAGGTAGGCCCGACAACAGGGAAAGGATGGCAAACCAAAATGCCGAGACATATCGGACTCCAACATACCGGCTGAAAGTGACACGACAACGGTCGAACTCGGACACAGACACGTTCGAGCTCAAAATCAACATAGCCGACCCTTTATTTGTAGATGATATGGCATAGCTGTTTCACGTGCTAGGGAAAAGGATTTGAGATACGCTCTGAGATGAATCAACCGGAAAGCGACACGGATCGGAGATGATAACAAAGGAAAGATGCCAAATTACCAGATTAACACGAATGGCTAGCGTGAGATATAAAATCAGATGAGATCCAGAGGGAGACATGGATTTGGTTGTTTTATTATTTTAAGCGAAGAATCGGCGTTTGGTATCCAAATTCATGAACAAATGATTCAGATTTCAGCAGTTCCTTTTGCCTGTCAAGTCTCATGCAACGTTGCTTTCACTGAAGAGAAAAAATTGGCAATGGGAGAGGTTGAAAGCAGCCAAAACACCGATGTGGTCCACTAAAGACAGCCCCAACAGCAACCTTGTCTATGATTGTACTATGATTGCATTATAGAAAGGCAATAACAATTCAATAATGAACCAGGCACAGCGCTGTAATCTAATGAAGATATGTATGCGTACCCGAGGCACGACTGTTCATTACCCAGATACAATATCGAGTGTGTAGCTGTCAAGAGGAAGAAAAAAACTCGCCCATCGTGTATTGGAACTGACTGTTCATAAAGAGGGCAAATCAAGGAATTTCTCATACAAACGACGGAGAAAAGCCATAGGCAATGAGGAAATCATCGGTATCGTGTTTGACGACCGAACTAGAGAGCAGCCCGGAATGGGGGAGAACAACAGAGTGGTTTCCTTAGCTTTTCTATATATTGGGTTGACAGAAGGTGGGGGGAAATCTACAAAAGGAGATCAGAGGCTTTTACTTTACAGAAAAGTTGTGGACACCATGCCATGCATGGATTATTAGTGTATTAATAAGAAGTTTCTTGCCCTATGAGATTTGTCATGTAAAGATGGTAGGGCACATGGATAATCTTTTCAATGCTTTTAGTTTCTTGTCATCTTTTGGAAAAGCATTCCGCGATACATTTATCTTCTCCATTATTTTCCTCAAGAAGACGAAAACCAATAAGTAATCGTGATGTTTAACACGCGTCACTGATTTGTCTAAATAATGCATAGTAAGGAACTCAGGCCAGTATAAAGTTACCGGATAATATATGCTAACCTAATCAGCATCGGAAATATTGCCATAATGAGATGAAGATATCTTTGTAATAATTGAAAAAGGTCAAAAGCTAACCTGAAAAGGCATAATAAATGCAACCATATGTCTTTGCCTTTACTGACCTGGGGAAAGTTGCAGACAACTTACAAGAAAAGAGAGGAAAAGTTATAGAAGAGTTAAGACCAATTGATGACACAGCCATTTCACCAGCAACAAATTTCTCATCCCACTCAATTTCTGGTGCTGATTCATGTTGCAGTTCAGAGAAATACGTGTTCGGTAGGCAATACAGAAATAAATCAATCTGTGTGTCAAAATTGCTTCGAATGGTTTCCTGTCATAAATCAAATGGTAGTGTGTTCACCAAGCACTAATACAGACATAACTATCCTGATCTACGAAGACATGAACTTCACAAGGACTACTACCAATTTGAATCAACAAAGACAATCGACTGCAAATGCTAAACTCAGAAAATGAAGCCTTACTTCCACCGCAAGGACTGCCTAATTCCAGTGTATATGAGTCCCAGTGACCTCCCAATCAAGCTTACGAGAAAGAACGATATTGCGTTACTGATTTTATTGATGACGGTCCTGATCAACGGCATTGTTATGTCCGACAACTCAAGAAATAGGCTGTAGTAGTACCTCCTACGTATCAGAAGTCAAGAACAAAAAGTATTTAACTCGTTAAACTCTAAATGTAAGGATGATAGCAAACAAAGAAAGCAGATGAAAAGCAAAATGGACATGAGGAGATCTTAGTCTTACCACCCCGTTAGGTCTCTTAATTCCGTAGTCCGTTTCACAGGCATTGAGAAATTGCTTACGGCAACACATTGAAGGGGATATGTTGTTGCTGCAGATCTTTTCATGAACGGGTTCTTCCACCAACCAATATTTTCTGCAGTGCGACTATTTGGCTCCTCAATGAATTGACTCTGGAGTATATTTAGATCGAAACGGTCCTCATACATTGAAGCAACTGCCTCCATATTTTGATGCAACCACTGGTTCAAAGCGATCTGTCCGTAGGAAGTAAAAAAACTGTTCAAGCATTCCATAATGTGTTTGATATGATAAGAAAATATCATTTCACAAGCTCTTCATAATACTGTTTAAGCAACCTCTCTGGCTTTCAGAATCTGCTCTCCAAATCTTTTGCTCCTTTCCACGACATACACATTTTCATGCCAAGCACACATCTAAAACTATTAGAGCATGATCACAGCTTAGGCTCACATGCATGTAAAATAGTTACAGCTCAGGCTCACAAAATTCTTGGTGGAATGGCTAGATGTGCCCACATCATGAATTTTGAAAATAAGCCGAAACCGACCAGGTGGGTTAAACAAGGCACCGTCCCTTTAATTAGTATTGAGTCAACGATCAAATGGGACTGAATTCAAGATATAATTTTATTAGTTAAGAATTGAACTTAGCAAAAGTCATGCAGATTTTGAGGCTTAGATCAAGATAGTAACCATGACAGAGTCTAAGAAAATTGTGTGAATAGCGACAAATAGCAACAAAATATCTTCTGGACGGGATATCTTCGTGAATAGGGTATTCAGTTATTGATTGCCGAATTTTAAACCTAAGAGGCCTATGAATCACCTTAAGTTTCAGCTGCAGTATTCACTCCCAATGATAAGTCCGAAGCTCATTTCCAACAACAAAATGATGAAAGTCCCCATTAATTCCCCAGAAGGGGCATCTCAGTCTTTTCTAAATTTCTACCAATAGTAGCTGCATCAGCAGGTTTTCCTAATTGAGGCTGCTATACAGCCATTGAAGTTGACATAGCTCTACTTTCTACTAAGAGATTCAAAACTGTTTAGCAGGTTTAGCTACTGCTTCACATTGCTATACTTTCTACTGAGATTTAGATTGTTTAGAAAGTAACTGGAACAGGAGGCTGGGCTTCAATTGCTTGTGAGTAGCTAGTTCTTGACTAGCACAGAAGGACAGCATTGGTATCGAAAATTAAAAGGATATACATACTATCTCAAGTACACAGACGAAGCATTTTACCTCATTCCTTAACTTTTGAAGTGATCGGGTGGACAAGGAACATAAACCCGAACTCAGAGTGTTCATTTCGTTTGACAAGCTGCCATCTACAGAGATGAGCTCCAAATATATACTAGCAATACCGTCAGCTAATACAATTACTAAATCTTCTAATATGGAAATGCCTTCCGAAATAAACAAGCTGCTGTTGTAATAGCTACCATCCCTGCCAGGCAAAGAAAATGGAATATTCTTTACAAAAAAAACAAGATTCTTAACAAACTGAAATTAACACAGTCTAGAAAGTAGAAAGCTGATGTTACTGGTTGTATTGGATTACAAAATGGTAAAACAGGTACAAGAGGGTTTCTATTCAACGAAAAAAAGGTACAAGAGGGTTTCTACGAGGTGTTTTTAGATAATCAGTATTAAGCCACTGTTGTGATCTAATAGCTGCCTAGCTAATTCCATAAGTCATATGAGTTGAACTCTGGTTCAAAGACAACAGATGCAAGAATTTCATGAAACCAGAAATTCTGAATAAATTCAGCTTAAAGAATGAGCCCAAGCAAAACCGCAAGAATAAACCAAGATAGCAGAGGCATCAATGAGTATTGTACCTTACAGAACCAAACCTTACGAAGCAGAATAAATCTGCATAGAGATCTTCCTTTCCTGACTTCTTAATGTTCAGTAGAATAGTACCATCTCCCTTAAATTTCTCAACAATCGAAGAAGGAAGAACCTGGAGTGAAAAAGAAAGGTAATTCAACCATCATATTTTACTTGCTCACAGAAGAAGAAGCATCATCATATTAATAAGGAAAACTGAACAATATAAATGCAACTGGCAAGATGGGAATTTTAAAGATACCACGTCAGCATCGTGATTATCCTTTAGTAGCTCCTTCCCTAGCCAAGAGATACAAATGGGCTCCAAGGAATTTTGTATGATTCCAAAAAGTACCTTTGACCAATCATCCTTACTAGTTCCATAGTTTCCTTGGATGTTACTCACCTGCGTACATTGTGAAACTCTATGAAATATCCAGGGAAATTTTAGGAGCTTGGAAAAGTTAGAAAGTGACAATCAACGCACAATATTAATAGCTTCAAAAAATTTATCATCTAACTAATCAATTCCTAAATTGCAGAGAAAGGAAAGCTACCCAATTCTCATCTGACCAGACATGGACTATTAAAAGTACAAACCAAGTGGATCGCATATAGCTTTAAAAAGGAACAGGTTTCTTATTCTGCATAAAAATTATCACCACAACTTGCTTTTTTCCTATTTTTATTACATCAACAAAAAAACAAATGCAATCAGCTCTGTACAATGTTCCCAAAACTTTGTAAGTATAAATTAAATAGCTTAAAAGCCATTGAGAAGCATCAGATGGCCATACATCAGGTGCCAAGTCCTTCATTTCAACAATTCAATAATAAGAAAAGATTGGAAGAATGTTTTAACTAGCACTTCACTGAGAAAAGAGACCTATCCTTCCACATGGGGTTTGCAAATACTAAGGCATAAGAAGATGATTATATAGAAAGGTATGAGTGTTTTCCATATAAATTAAATGGACCCGGATCCGACAACAACCCTATACCATCATGGCATTGCTTTTAAACAATTATCAACTTTATCTCATAATCTATCCATAGAAAGCCTCTTCATTGCTGTAAAAATAATCATAACTAGAAAGTCATGGAGCAAGTGCTCGTATGGTACTGCAACTGTGAAGAAATGAAATGCTAAAAATGTGGATAGTAATGGCATAATGACCAGAAGAAGAGATAATACAGTGCCTGCCTCTTTCTCAAGATGCATAACAACAGCCAAAAGCAATCGCAATCTTGGACCCTCAGCTACCGCATTTAAGCTTAAAGGCCGTTTTACACTGTATTGTTCAAGTCCAACAACTTCATCTTCCACATTCTTGGCTGGTTGAGTGACTTCTAAAGAATCCAAAAGTTTCCTTTTTATTACGTCCCAAATGCACTTTGAAACTTCTTCATCAGTCTTTGTGGCCCTGAAAGCAGAATCATTGCATATGTTGTCAAGAGATAAGCTAGAAAGATTCCTCCGAAGCTAGGTTTCCACTGAAAATTAACTATATGCTATTTCTAAAGCATGCTAAGAGACAAAGAATTTTTTATAGCATAAGCTTACCTACCAGAAAAGGTTGAGCTTTCAGGGATCATATAATCCCCAGAGACGATATGTGGAGAAGTAAAACCAGGCTTCTCTGTTGGGGTCACTCCAGCCATATATGTGAGAAGCATGCTAGCCAAAAGAAGCACTTGATCAATGATGGGCACCCATTCAGAGGCTGTTGTGCCATCGAAGCTAGCCAAAGATCCCAGGCAAGTACAACTAAAGGAAGTTGCTTGTTGGCGAAGATTTACGTTCACTCTTGGACCGCTGACACTTAACTCCCGAAACTTCCACTCCTTGAGAGGTACAGCATCCCAGGTGTGATAGCATTCCTTCCTACAACAAGAAATTGAAACTCCGAGTCAATGAACGGAATCATCTTAACAGCCACTAGTTTATTCATAATTTTTCTGTCAAAGGAAAACGCGGCACAGGCTAAGCCAAAATTCCCGCATGTTTCGGTCAGTACTCAATGGCCACTTCTCATAATAACACTTAAAAATGGTAAAAGAAATCTCCATTTTGTCTCCCTCGAGCATCTAGCGTGTCTTGTCCTCTCAATCCTACAGAGTAACCACCTCAGAAGTTGCAGAACGAAATGCATTATGAGCTGCTACAAATTTGCGATGAAATGCAGCTTCCAGCAGCTTCTTCAAGCTAGATGATGACGCAAGCTGGTATAGATATAAATAGCAGTAGCCAAATATCTCGTATTACTTCCCGTCATTAGCCGTGAATCTCAGATGCATTTTCGATAATCACAGAGACAATCGGGACGGACATATAGAGAACTTGCGCAGAAGCAGTAATCCATAACTACGTTTGATGAAAGCAAACTGGAGGCACAGCTATACAAGATCGATGTCCCTCGTTACCTGAAGAGCGACTTCCGCCAGGGAGGATGACCTCTCTCCCCGGTCCCGTGGCACAAATGCAGCTTGATGCACGAAGCGGAAGCCGCGCATTGCGCCATCAGCGAGGACTCCCACCGCCTCCTCCACTCAGCACATTATCCGGTCCTCCGAGCCAAAAACCGATCAGGAGTCACGCTGGCGGGAACCAGACCTCCCGCGACGGAACTAGAACACGCAGTTACGCCGCCGCGGCGGAGCAATGCGGAGGTGGAGCGGCTGAGATGAGCTTAGCGAAGGCTGGGAGGCCTGAGAGCGAAAGGGAGGGAGGTGGAGGCGATGGAGATGAGAGGATTGGATTTGTGCGAACCTTGTTTCCTTGCTTCCTTCCTTCCACCGAGGGAGAGAGAGAGAGAGGAGCTTCGATGGCGAGCGCCATATGAAAGAGACATTGCCCTCGATTCGATTGAACTCGATCCGGGCCGACTCCCTGCACCCGGTGCACGTCAGCCCAAGCTGAGATTTATCCGGAATTGCCAAAAGGCCCCTGCTCTGTTAAAACTTGATAATTTCACTTCCTAAACTTCATTTTTGCTACATTTTCCTAGTTGAGATGGGAACAGAAAAAAGAGAAAATAACAAAAATGCCGGTAAGAAACCAGGTCGAAACCTTTTTTTCTACTAACTTGGATGTCACAAAAAATATTGGATACTTTTTAGGAAGTTATAAAAGGATTTTGTAATTTGTGCTGTAATTATATATCGATCAAATTACTCACATTAACTTCTAGTAAGTTTTTAAAATATTTCCACCAATTCAACGAGGTTAGATCGGGGATCATCAAAACTATGTGAGACAATAAATAGATAACCTCTTACCCTACATAGCTCAGTGAGGTGGGACGCCTATTTTAAATTTGTATTGATAAAGTCAGAGCGCGATATGCAATGTAATTGGAAAGATTGAACTTCATCCTACTTGCTCAAATTTAACCTTGAAAAGCTAACCTCTTGAAATCTCTCTATTATTTGGCAGAACGAATAGGATAGTGGAAAATTGAGGGGGGACATCATCCACGGTTGAAAATAAATGAGCAAATTCATGAAGGTGTTTTAGTGTAGTAGTATAAGATGTTAACTCGAAATCAAAAGGTTTAAGGTTCATTATCACCAGTGGGATTTATGTGCTCTTTTATTTAGCTTTATCTTCCCTTATCACTGAAAAAAATTGAGCAAATCATTTCAAAGCAAAGCTTAGTAACCAATCATCAAAAGACTATAGTTTAGGGAGGTCTTTATAAAAGAATGGATAACTAAGAATGTGTTTGAATTTAGAGTTGAGTTGAGTTAAGTTTTGGTTTTAATTAATTTGTAATAATTGCATTGTTGAATTATGAGGAAAAGTGTGAAAAAGTAGTGAATAGTTGAGATAAAGTAATGATTAAGTAATGATTGTGTTGTTGAATTATGAGAAAAAGTGTGAAAAAGTAATGAATAGTTGTGATAAAGTAACGATTAAGTAATAATTGTGTTGTTAAATTGAAGATAGGTTGAGTTGAGTTGAATTGAATTAAAAAAAATTTAAAATACAAACACACCCTAAATCAGACCGGAGTTAAAAGCCCATATACATTATTACTGGGCCTACTTTAACATTTTCAAGGACCGATGGGCCGGCCCATTCCGTCTCCCTAAACCCTCAACTTCTTCTTCTTCCTGTCTCGGCTGCTACTGCTGCTCGATAAACCCTCTGGAGCCCTTCGCCGCTTCCCCGGCACTCTGCAACTTCTTCCGTTTCTGCGGCCGACCTCTGTCACTGCCCAGCCGAAGGGAAAGAGGTGAATGATTTCCCAATAGGGTTTTCTGTAAAGTTTGTATGCTTCTCTGCTGCTGCTAATTGGTGAAGGGGTTGTTTGATTCGCGACTGACTGTTTCGTTGATGTCGGTGTGCAGGAGAAAAAGTCTCCATTTTTCAGTTCAAAGATGGTGAAGAAGAGCAAAAGTAAGCAGTTTTTACAGGTCTATGATGCATGGAATCATATGTATGTGTTCTCAGCTGAGAAAGCGTTTGCTTCGTGCGGCAAAGATTAATGAATTTTCCCATTTGGGTATTTTTGGCATCAGAGAGCAAGAGTAAGAGGATTCCCTTGAGGAAGAAGTACAAGGTGCTGAAGAAGGTGAAGGAGCACCACAAGAAGAAGGCCAAGGAGGCGAAGAAGCTCGGGCTGAAGAGGCGGAAGGTCGAGAAGGACCCCGGCATCCCGAACGAATGGCCCTTCAAGGAACAGGAGCTCAAGGCTCTCGAGGAGCGTCGAGCCCGTGCCATTGAGGAGTTGGAGCAGAAGAAAGCTGCCCGCAAAGAGAGGGTATTGTGACAATTCACGTTCTAGCTGTTTTTTTCTCTGAGTATGGTGGTTGCCCTTTTCGTTTCCTGTCCTTATAGTATGTGCTATCTTGTCGGGTTTGTACTAGTCTGACTTTTGCTGGCAGTTATGTAGCTGAAGTGAATCGAAATTTAACATTTGCAGAATATGATGCAATGTTCGGGGGAATAATGCTAATTAATGTATTGCACAAAATTAAGCCAAACCAAATATGAAACTTGATCATTGGTATTTATGTCAGTCTGTCATTTTGAGTTTGTCTTTTAAGAGTTAAATCAATAGGCTATAGCTCCAGTGCGTATGGAATGTATAAATTGAGTTCTGTCTCTCAGTGAAGATGCTTAAAGGATGCATTCATGTTTATCGACAATTGGTTTACGATCAGGCACAAAAGAGGAAGTTAGGGTTGTTGGAGGAAGATGATAACTCCACTAAAGAAGCAGTGTTTGAGGAAAAGAGCAAGGATGAAAGTACCACTACTGGTAAACACAGAGGTAAGTAAAGGTTGATTCTTCAGTCCCGGACTCCTTCTTCTCTTCCCTGTATGCTAATTACTATTGTTACAAATACCGTATCTCTGCAGATAATTCAGACAGAGCTTTCTACAAGGAGTTGGTCAAAGTCATTGAAGCTTCGGATGTAATTTTGGAAGTTCTTGATGCTCGTGATCCCCTCGGTACCCGCTGTGCTGATATGGAGAAGATGGTGATGAAAGCCGGTCCTGAGAAGCATCTGGTTCTGCTTCTGAATAAAATTGGTATGTCTTTATATTTTCTCTGGCTTCTTGATGTTTCTTGCAAATCAAATAGAACATGTTGTTTGCTCTATTTGCTATATTATGGCAGCAGAAATCCATGGCTAGTTTCACTTCTTAAGCTTAACCGAGCAGAGGTCTTCTTGGCTCCATTTTTTCTGATCTTCAAAGATAAATGGATAAGAAATAATGTAGCAGTGTGAACTTTACAGGACATGTCTTGATTGTGAACGTGTCTTGTGAAGTGTGATTTAGAGTGCAAATTAATACTTTATGAACTAACATTCATGGAGTATACATTAGCATGCAATTCATTCTAAGGTTAGGAAAGGAGATATTGACTCCACTGGTCCTCTCTTAGATCTTGTCCCTAGGGAAGCTGTTGAAAAGTGGCTCAAGTACCTGAGGGAAGAGTTGCCGGCCGTTGCATTTAAATGCAGCACCCAAGAGCAGAGATCCAAACTAGGCTGGAAGTCTTCCTCGAAGGCAGCAAAATCAAGCAATCTTCTTCAAACAAGCGATTGTCTCGGAGCAGAGACTCTCATCAAATTGCTCAAGAATTACTCGAGAAGTCACGACGTATGGAAATGGAATTTCTTCTTTTATGAGGCACTAGTAGCTCAAGCTCATAATCATTTTCATAATTTTGTTTTGCACAGATAAAGAAGTCAATTACAGTTGGTGTTATTGGCTTGCCCAATGTTGGTAAGAGTAGTTTGATTAATAGCTTAAAGAGATGTCATGTCGTGAATGTGGGTGCCACTCCTGGATTGACAAGGTCGATGCAAGAAGTCCAGTTGGATAAAAATGTCAAGCTATTGGACTGCCCTGGTGTTGTCATGCTGAAATCATCTGGGAATGATGCAGCTATCACTCTTAGAAACTGCAAAAGAATCGAGAAGTTGGAGGATCCAATTGCTCCAGGTAAAATAGTTTATTGGAGTTCTTAGATTCTGCTTGCTTCGGCTATTTAACGTCACTAGGAAAGTTATTAGAGTTGGTATAAGCATGAATTTGGAAGGTCAGCCGGGTCTGATAGGTTGGTTCAGTCCTATAGCTGGTCATTTGTTGTAGGTTCTGTGAATGAGTACCAAGGTGGTTCTGATTTTACCGACTCTTAAGCATATCATTGATATAAATCCATGCACATGTGAGAACCTGGTCAGAGAGATTGTTGGTCGAGCTCCAACTTGACAGTCGGACCAGTCCGATCTAATAAATCTGATCACTAGCTTAACGATGCCGTATGATTAAGACTCCTGTTATATTTTTTTTGGTCTCCCCTTTGAATTCAGTGAAGGAGATTCTCAAGCTTTGCCCAGCGAAAGTGTTGGTAACACTATACAAGCTCCCGACCTTCGATTCTGTCAATGACTTTCTGCAAAAGGTAGCCACTGTCCGAGGCAAGCTCAAAAAGGGTGGCATTGTGGATGTGGAAGCCACTGCTAGAATTATCCTTCATGATTGGAACGAGGGTATGTATTGTTATCATGAGCCAGAAGTATTGTCATCAGAATTTGAAGGAAATCTTGGCTTTAATTTTCCATATAATTATGATTATGATTATGATTTATATAATATCTGGTGTGATGTGATATGAGACTAAAATTATGGCAAATGACAGGTAAAATTCCGTACTACACTATGCCCCCGACAAGGAATCAAGAAGCAGCCTCAGAAGTAAAGATAGTGTCGGAGTTCGGAAAGGAGTTCAAAATTGATGAAGTCTACAATGGGGAGTCTTCCTTTATCGGCAGTCTCAAATCCATGAGTGATTTCCAACCTGTGGAAGTCCCTCCGAGTTGCCCACTCCAATTTGACGAGAAAATGCTTGAGGTTTGTGAATTCACTTATTCATGTTCATTAGGATCACCCAAAATTTGTATTTTCCGACTTAAGGGACCTTTGGCATTTCAGTCACAGCTGTTATGAATGGGAAGAATGTGTTCGGGTGTAAAACTCTCGGCCCGTTAAAATGAGTTTGGTAGTTGCAAGAGATTTAGCATTGATTTGCTCCTAATTCTTTATCAAAACTTTAATGGCATATGTGCTTCTGATTTGTTGTTGTTCAGGAAGATGCCCAACCACAAGCGACTCAAGGCGATAGGGATCCCGAGCCCATGACTGAAGGAGATCAGACTATGACCAACGAGGATGATGACACAGACATGTCTAGAGGGCAGTCTACTACTTCGAGCAGGCAAAACGAGAAGTTGTATACAGCAGAAGGGATACTGAACCCAAAGGCAAAGAAGGCGGAGAAGAAGAGGAGGAAGAAGGCCAAGTCCTCTGGTGAAGCCATGGACGAGGACTACGACTTCAAGGTGGATTTTCGGAAAAAGTCCATGGGAAATGACAGTGAGGATGATGATGAGATCATCGGTAAGGTGCCCATGTCAGGAGTTGAATTTGATGAGTGAGCTAGGGCAGGTTTTGCTACTAGCTGTCTGATGAGCTTGCTCCTCGTGACTTCATCTGGCTCGGGGACTATTGATTCTTTTGCAATAGCCAAGTTTTGCAATATATGTATTTTCAGCTAACGCTTTCATTGTAGTGAAGATAAAAAAACCGAGTTATGTGCCTTATTAGGAAGAAGTTTTGTTGGGGTTGTACTATGGTCGTTTTGCTGGGGACTCCATATCTCAACAATGGGAATGCTTGTGCGAGAAATCTACAGTGATGATGGCTTTAGTTTAAAAGTCGATTGGGTACTCCTAAACCCATAATAGCAAGATATCAAGCATGCTAATCTCTGGTTCAGGATTCATGAAGATTCCAGTGAGCCGAAGATCCATATATAGTAGCTGAGCGATGAGCATGAGCTTAGATTGGAAGAAAAGCTTCTGTCCCTGCAAAACATTAAGTTCAGCCATGCCTTTGAATATACGAAAAGGAAAAGGAATGTATTGCTTTTGCAATCACTTTGCGCAGAAGAACATGCATTTCACATATAATGAATAAAGATGATTTTGCGCATTAAGTCCTAGGTACCAGTAGAATACTTTGTCCGGAAATGTCAACATGTACAGTACAAAGACTGATCAACTATAGCTTTCCCCTGATTCGCCATCTAAGATCATCTAAATCCAAATACAAATCTATCTCCATATGTGTACCCCGTAAAATTTGCATATTCAAACCTAATAAATAGCAAAAAACGTAGCTCAGGCCTCAGTCGACGCCTCAAAGTCAGGGTCCTCAGACTTACCATCTGAAACCTCAGGAGACCCAGCAGAGGCGTTACTAGAAGGGTTTGACTCCGGGGCTTTTCTTGAGGATAAAGATGGTGAAGAAGCTGCAGCACCATCAGTGACTGGTGTTACATCTGCAGCAGTAGATTTAGGAAGGAGTCCTTGTGCTTCCATCGATTCTCGAGCTGCTTTCTCTTTGGCCCTTTTGGCTCTTTCAAACACCTCTTCCTGCACGAAATTGAATAACTTCAATTTAATTGACTCTGCAGCTGAAATACTAGAACGATTGCTGCTTATTGACTTTCGGAATTCCGAGGAGAAGGGACAAGAGTTTGAGGCTGTCACCAGGAATAAGAATATTGTTCATGTCAGCATTTCTCAAAACAGTGTAAAGGAGAGAATGATGCATGAATAATTTGCAGGTCCTTTATCAAGAAAGTACGGAACTGAAAAGTTGGTTTATATGCTTCAGAAAGATTGGACAGAATAATAAACAAATGAAAAGCTCATAGATAATGGGAACCTTCCTACGGAGGAATCTCCTAATAACTTACGATTCTACACCAATAGTGCTTTTGGAGTTACACGGCATGTTAATTACCTGAAACTCCTGTACTTGCTTCTGTTGCTCAGCCTGCAATCTTCCCACTGTACTCAGAAACTCCCCAACGGTGGACTCTATACGCTCGTTAAGTGTTTCTGCAACAGCCTTTCCCAGAAAAAAAGCATCCAAGATATTCCGGCTTTCACTATCGCCTGCAGATTTGTGGTTGTTATAGTCCCAAGATTAAAGAGAAGTAATATGAAGCAGCATCAACCTTTGGCAAAGAGAAGTCTGAAAATAGATCAAATTATGATGCGAGAATAAAAGGCACAAAGTAAAAGTTTGATGATCGCTCAACTATTGAGAATTGAAGACAAATAATTAGGCTTCAATTGTCATAACAAAAACGTGTGATTGCTGCCAGGTATCCAGTATTTACGACGAACCCAGAACCATTATCGCCCCACCATTTCACGTGTTGACATCGCCTCCGACAGAACTAAACTATATAAAATTGACATCATCAACTTGGTTGTGTATTCATTGCAATAAAGTTACAAAGTCGACTACTATCAGTTACAGATGCTTCAAGTTTTCATTGTAACCATCCAATTTGTCGGTATTGCTGGCGATTTCTGACACTATTACTTTCACTAGTACAGCAGCTTTGATATGTTCTTTAAATTTGCTGATTCCTCCTTTCCGGATAGTGAAACCGACTCAATTCGATAGGCTTGACAAAAACACAACTTTGGTGCGACAACCCAAATTCCCGACCCTGATCTCGACAGACATGTAAGTTCTAATCATTCATACAGCTAACACATTGTTATACAGTGGAAATGCACCTCGAAATATAACTCAATACCCCAAGGACTGAAGAAAAGCATTGAATGACAATCAGTGCATATGATGTCCAATCTAATTCACCCAAAACAAGCGAGCGATCTGAACAAGCTCAAAGATTAGCTCAGAACAATGTGAAAAATCAGACATCATCAACAAATCACGTTTAGTATCGCCATTAGGATATCAATTTCTATACTTTCCTAAAGCAATGACACAAAGATTAAACAAATAATAATTCGACATTTCGTTATTTTCATGGAATTGAGCAAAGAAAATGGTTCAATCCAAGGAAATGAAGACGCTAGAAAGAAGTATTAGCTACCTGAGCTGGGGCCACCGGGTCTAGTGCTGCTATTGCACATAACGACCGGCCTCAGCGACCTGAGGCCGAGAAATTTGAGGTTGGGAGACGAAACAAGAGCTGTGGAGCTCGCGGATGCTGGAGAAGGAGAAGCAGCAGAGATCCCATGGCGGGTTTCCGGCTTGAACGGAAGCCGAGAGAAGCTCGCCGCCATTGCGGTATTCATCCTCTATCTATCTCTCTCTCTCTGCTGCTATGGAGAGCGAGAGTTCAAGAAAATTCAACGGTGGTCATAAATATTAATTATTCCTTAATTATTAGAGAAAATAATAAGAATAAACTAATTTAATTTACTCCTCCAAGTTGTGGGATTTTTCCTATTTAGCCCCTGTGATTTAAAGAAATGTTTGCCATCCATGGATTATGACGATGTCAAAATGTTGTTGATCGCATCGTCATCGAGAAATCCTTCCCTGCGCCAAGTCCAACGAGAACTTCCTGGGTCAAGGCAATTAATAAGACCGATTGTTCTAGAATTCGAGAATTGACAACTAAATCAAAACAATCAATAGTGATAGAGAAATCGACGTACAGCAAGAGTCTCGTAATAAAGGATAATCATAATGGTATTGGCGAAATGTGCGTAACCGCGAAATATGGTCAACACGAACTTAAAAAAGCTGAAATATTAAGGATAGTGAAATTTAAAAAGAAAATCATGAGATGAGAATGAGGCTATATGAAAATTAGGTGTCGAATTTTTTTCCAATTAGTTCATTCTTATCGTGCAATGAACTTCCTTCTTCCCGTAAAGTTTCTAAAATGGATTGATAATTATGCCAAATTGCATTGTGCCTACTTCTGCCGAATGAGAGTGCTTAGAAAATTGTCATTGACGTTTGAAATTATTACAGTCTATGCCATTCACTCTTGTTTTCGGCATATGTAGCTGGCATACTCAGTCGGCACAAATAGCAATGCTCTTCTAAAATTACCTCTCTGCCATCGAGTCTGTTGGAAGGAATTGGAAGATAGTTTTTGACTTTTTAAGAAAATAGAAACTTCCTACCAAAAAAATAAAGAAAATAGAAACTTTCTTTTTTCCTCAAATGTTGATATTTTCCTTTCTAGAATTCTAATAAACAAAAAAAAACTCGATTAATCAATATGGGATGATTTACGCAGTTCGACACTTGTTCCCTTTAAGTATGATGACGAGTTCGAGTTTTATAAATGAAAAAAATATACGCCGTGAGAGTTTTATCCCCAACTCGATTGACTTGTTGAATCTAATTGGATTTTTGAATACCACAATGTACGCTAACAAAAAGAAGAGCTCGGTCCTTACCGGAAGAGGGAAAAAAAAGAGAGAGAGAGAACTCGGTCTTCTGTGATAATAAATACAGAGTAAAGAAAAAGAAAAGCCGTGGTCAAAGCAGAAGCCCCTCAAAGCAAATTCAAAAGTTCCAATTAAATCAAAGCGTGGCATTCTCGTTATTTCACCCGGAAACGGGGGGCAGATATATTAGAGACCCGCAGCCATCATCATCTAAACTGGTAAACATAAAGAAAACACGCCTCCCTCTCTCTCTCTCTCTCTCTCTCTCTAGCTTTCCCTGTAAGCGAGCTCCGACCTCTCTCTCTCTCTCTCTCTCTCCCCATTTCCTCTCTGCTGCAGATCCGCTGCGGTTAGGGTTCCGGTCGAGAGCTCCGGTGAGGGGAAGTAGTTCGTTAAGCATGGGTCAGCAGTCTCTGATCTACAGCTTCGTGGCCCGGGGCACTGTGATATTGGCCGAGTACACGGAGTTCTCCGGCAACTTCACCAGCATCGCCGCTCAGTGCCTGCAGAAGCTCCCCGCCACCAACAACAAGTTCACCTACAACTGCGATGGCCACACCTTCAATTACCTCGTCGACAGCGGCTTCAGTGAGCATCTCTCTCTCTTTCTCTCTCTCCTGAGTCAAATCTGGCGGCCTCTCTGCTGTTATGCTCTGTTTCATTTGCTTGTCTGGATTTGATCTGTCTGCTGATCCGCTTGATCTCCTGTTGTCACTATGTATCTTCCCTGGGATCGATGGATCGCCTGTTTATGCTTGTAGAGTAGGTCTCGACGGTGAGATTTGGAACTGTTTGTGATCATTGAGATTGAAATTTTCTCTAGCGTAAGAGAAGCTGAAGTATCAGTGTCTTGGATTTTCCGATGTGGTGCACTTCATTGAGTGCGTTAAATGATTTGCACTATAACTGTGATTTGCTATGTGAAAGGATAATAAAGGGGATAGAATGAGAGCAGATTGCTCTTTGTTGTGTTGCTAGGAGTTTTTAAAAATGAGTTTGACCGATAAATGGGATAGGAGGCAGCTACCTGGTAGCTGAACTTTAAGCTCTAAAGTCCAAACCCTTTGGGGGCAATGATCTCGCAACCCCTGACTTCACTATGTGCTCGGAATAGAAATTTGAGAAGTAAAATACTAATAGTGAAGCTTAACTTTAATGGATGTATCTCATTGCTAGATTCTATTTATGACTGACTAGCTTGAAGAGGAATAAAATCCATTGGGGATTTAATCCTAGCACTTCAGAAATTCCGTGGACGGATCTGTCTGTTAGCAGCATGTTTATCGTGCCATGGCTAGATTTTGACTTGTTTACCAATGTCGATTGCCATGAATTGCATTTCCATTATCGCTGATTCAACTGAGTTGCTTTGAGGGCCCATGTTTGACTGTTTGTTCTTTATTGAGTTGGTGTTGCAGAGGGTAGTCACTGCCAGAAATCTAGGAATTGGTTTTAAGGGTGGAATTTTTTCTCTACGGGGTTTTCTGTCATATACTTTCATCTATATTGGACTCTCTGAATGCTTTTCTTGTCTATTTGATGCTTGATGCATGTTTTTGATGCTTTATCTCTCTTTGTTCTGCTTTCTCTATAGCTGAACTAATATCTGTGATCTCCTTGTAGCATATTGTGTGGTCGCAGTTGAGTCTGTTGGTCGGCAGCTTCCAATGGCCTTCCTTGAGCGTGTGAAAGAGGATTTTACCAAGAGATATGGTGGAGGCAAAGCTGCAACGGCGGCTGCTAACAGCTTGAACAAAGAGTTTGGGTAATCCTTTTCTCTAAATAAGCCATGAAATGCTCGTCTTTATTCTTCTTCACACACTGATGCTGAGAGTAAGATTCATGGATTTCTGTTAGGCCCAAGTTGAAAGAGCAGATGCAATACTGTGTTGATCATCCTGAGGAGATCAGCAAGATTTCCAAAGTGAAAGCTCAGGTTTCTGAAGTGAAAGGAGTCATGATGGAAAATATTGAGAAGGTAAGTCAAATTTGTAAAATATTACTTCAGAGACCATTTTCTGCTTGCGTCTCCTTTTCAGAGTGTTTTCACATTAACTTGTGGTACATGGTCTTTTATAACAGATTATGGATATGCATATGAAGAGAAACACTAATTGTGATTTAATGTGCTCTATCTGTGCAGGTTCTTGACCGTGGTGAGAAGATTGAGCTTTTGGTGGATAAAACAGAGAATCTTCGCTCTCAGGTTGGTAATATTATGTTTTATCAACAGAGAGGTGGTTCTTGCTCGAAAGTTTACCTTTTATTGATAATGAATCTTCCGTGCAGTGAGGTCCCAATGTCATCTTATTCGTATTTCATTCCTAGTTTTACTTATTCTAGTTGTACTAATACTATTGCTTGCATGACCTGTGAAATGAATATAAGAATTTAATTATATTTGAAGCTTCTCCCATAAGATCAGATGTTCATGGCACTGATAACTTCTTTAATTCACCACTTCTTATAGCCGATCTAATGTCAATCATTGCTGTTGGTCTCTTCTCATTATATGTTAAACATTTCCTCAGTCCTTTAGTGACGATGCGATCTCATCAATGTTTCTTTTGGCAGGCTCAAGATTTTAGGCAGCAGGGAACCCAGATCAGGAGAAAGATGTGGTTTCAGAACATGAAGATAAAGCTTATAGTTCTTGGTATCATAATCGCATTGATTCTCATCATCGTTCTATCGGTGTGCGGTGGCTTCAACTGCGGCAAGTAGGTACTGTAGGAGAGCTTGCCTTATTTCTCTGATATTCAGAAAGCTCTATAGATGCCGTTTACTTGCAAACGATACTCATTTTGTCACAGGGGCCTGCTTATGATATTAGGTATATTATGTAAGATACCGATTGTATAGGTTGAGGTTGTGCTCCCTTTAATTCTTCCGAAGAACTATGTGAATTTCCCAAACCTCTGTTAAGCTTTTGCCATTTCGTGCTGTTTCGAACGTGAACAACTGTGAAAGTCGAATCTCATGCATATCCTTGTTGGTCAATATTCTGGTTTGTGCACTTATGGAATTTTGTCAACATTAGATTTGAATTAGCCCTCTTATATTTGAGGCTGGTCAAATCGCGAAGCCGGTCATTTTTTAGTTGCCCAAAATTGTCTGCCGATATTTGCAGTCCTGTTGCCTTATGTTTGGATTGCCCTAAGAATTGAGCATATCAGATTTAGGGCAGACTTCTACAGTCAAATGGGAATTCGAAGATCAGAATTGAATTGAAGATTGTATCTCGGAAACCGGCTATGAATTAATCACTTTGAACACTGATTAAATCTATGTAACCGGTAGTTTAATTGGTTTTCCAATTAAATGGCGGACACAACCAGCATTATCACTCTATCTATGTACAATCACTAAATTTCTATATATCAACTGAGGCCTGAACTGTGGACGAGGGAGAATAGGCTGTGTAGAATTTTGTTCGTCTAATATGTCAACTGGTCCTTGAATGAAGATATCTCCTCGAACACCGGTAGTCTCCTGGACCTAGGTGGGGCCAACTCACCCATCAGCCGCTCTAGCCCCTTTACAAAGTCCTCGTCCAGGCTCAGGAGGTATGAGAGCTCGGGTGGCGGAGGCGATGCCTCCTGCCTCGACCTTACGTCAATCAGCAACTCCTCTGCTCTTTTCTTCGGCTTTGGGTCATCGCTGCCCGGGACGCCCCCTTGGAGGACTTCGTCGAGGATTCTCTGGGCCTCAGTGAACCGAGCCTGTCTGATCAGACAGAGCGCGAGATTGCAGGCCTTGTTCGCGTCCGGGTCGATCATCTGGGCCTTCTTGTACACTGCCTCCGCCGCCATGTAGTTGAACTTCTGCATGTAGGCCCATCCCAAGTTCCCCTAGAACAGTACCAACAGTCAGCTCAAGCGCTACGACTTAACCGGCTAACCTAACCTGGATCGATCGATTAAAACTCAATTTACTTTGCCGTCCACGTCGGTCGGTTCATTTGTTCCTTCTCTGGTACCCTAATGGAGGACTGGGACCTAAAATATTAAAGTACTTGAACAGGTCCTCCTCATCAAAAAGCTTAGCTTCAAAGTAGGGATATTGATATTTCCTCGGTGAATTGATCACATAGCCGAAAGAATCGATTGACAATGAACCGGCTGCTAATCCAAATTATCGAGAAGAATAAAGAATTACTATACGATGAAAATCGTAATGTATCGTGGGACAGTGTAATGAAGTGAAGTGAGCCTTACTTAGGGAGCGAATTAATGAGAATGCAAAACTTCAGGGTGCAAATTGAAAAGAAAATAAGAATCGGGTGCATACCAGTAATCTGGAAGTCTCTTGCTTGACGGAGACCTGAAACTTCTTGCCATGGGAGCGAGCGGTCTTCGTGGGTCTTCCATTGAAGATCTCTCCTTGGTATATCTGCCTCAGCTTCCTCTTCAACAGCTCTATCTGCTCCTCCACTTTCCCGCATTTCTGTCGGACGAACCCCGACCAGCCCCGTGTAATCACTTAACCGCCCGTGAACTCGATAAATATCAATTCAAACACACGGTCGTAGGAAATAGTCGGCCTAACTAAGGTTACCTTGTAGAGGTCGATGAGGACATTATCGAGGGACTCCTGGGACTGCCTGGAGCAGCGGCCCCGGAAGGACTTGATCACCTCGATGGCCTCCTCAGAGCGGTCGACCTGCTTCATCATGACGGCCATGTCCTTCAAAGCGCTGTCCACTCTGTCCCCTACGTTTATGGCCTTCCAGAACCAAATTATCGCTGCCTCCGGATCCTTCTGCACTAGCTGCATGCACAATTTCATATATTCTTATTGAGTACATAAATAATATATAAACAGTAATGACCATTCACCATATATATATATATATATATATATACCTGTGGGTTTTTATGTTACAACTCTAGCATAATATATATAAATGGACGCTCTATATATGTATATATACAAGAATATATAGTATAGTTGTTGACGGTAGTTATCATGGAAAATTAATTAGAGATACTGCGTCCATGTGCTCTATTGTAATTGCACCTAAACAATGTCGATATATGGACGGACATATGCACTGTCAGTGTTGATAACATATAGTATAACATATAGTACGATGGATAATATTATTACAGCTTTTAATCGTGGCAACAAAGATAAATGTATAGGTTTTAATTAGTTTCTAATATTAGTCAGGTATTAATTAGGGCTCACTTCTCTTTTTCATTACCCAGTTAGTTAGGTTTCCTTTTTCAGTGTTCGATTCTTATTGTTTTTCTCGGAAGACATTGAAGTGAGAAGAAAAGCATTGCACTAGTCCACGAGCCTCCCTTATAATCGAAAAAAGAAATGAGAAGAAAAGCAGATACATGTTGTTCGATCATCGAAAAAATTTTATTAAGAGAGTATTGCAAAATGACATATATACTCGCTTGATAATCGAGAGATTTTACATTTGATTCTCGTTATGGAATTATATATCCTCCTTACTTAGTCATTAGAATTTCTATTCTATTATATTAGAGCATCTTTTTAACTTAAAAAAAAACTTGGCAGTTAATTATTGCACTAATTTACAGAGTTTAATTTCTCCAATAAACCTCATTTTGCTTTATTTTTCTCATTTTTCTGAATAAAATATCATTTTATTTTACAAATCAAATTCTTAAAATTGTTCCAATGACTACAATGACCACCATGGGCCAGACCACAGGATAGCTAGCTACCTAGTCCTATGAGAAAACAAACTTCTTCCAATCAAGCCTCAAGGTACGTAGTGTTTATGGCAAATGGAAATTCGAGCATCGGAATTTTCAGTAAGTTTGAAAAGCATTAATGTATGATACTTTTCAGAAGGCACGGCGAAAATTAAGCGTCGAGATCTTCTTCAGCACGGGGAGCCATAATGTTTTTGCAAAAATTGTCTATTATAGACTATACTATTCGTTAATCATATTCTCAACATGGCATGTTGATTATACCATGAATCTAAATCGATCACACATATAAATAGGATAAAGAAGAAAAATAAAAGCGAGAAGAAGATTTTTTTTTTTGTTTTTGAATGAGTATATAAACCGATAAGTATGCATCGAATGATTAGCTGAACAGATAGTCGATTAGTATATATGGTTCTAAAGAAATCATAAAAATTTACGCAACACCGAGCTACCAGAAGTTCCGTGTCTTCGTGTCGTCAGCTGGAAATCATCAAAGGACCGAAGAACCGGAGCGATTCGCGAAAATTAAGGAGGAAGAAGAATCGATACCTGGGCATGCTTGGCTCGAACATACGGACTGTCACCGGAGGGAACCTTGTGAATGACATGGAATGGGTCTTTGCTCCCACCTGAGCTCCCATGGCCTTCCATCTTCTCACTCTCTCTCTCTCTCTCTCTCTCTAACTATTTATTCTGTCCTTCTCACAGACAACTATACTTATATACAGACACATATACATAATAATAATAATAATAATATATGTGTGTCTTGTTGGGGTAAGATAGTGTGGGATTAAGGGAGAAATTAAATGAGATAGGGGAGAGAGAGGAGTTCTCTATTTATAATCAATCAATCAATCTGCAAGTAGGTGATGTGTGTATAGGAAGATGAGGGGATCAATGAACATGGACTGCTTTCAGGGGTACATTCATGGATATCTTGTCTGCTACCAACAGTCATCAATAATCCTTAGTGTTCTCTCTAGAACAAAATTTTCTCTAATCCTATGTCACCACACAGCTTAAGAAAGAACTAATAAAAATGCATCAAACTGTAAATGGGGTGTTAATCACATTGAGAACTGTCATAATTATTACTGATTATAAAAATCTTATTGATTTTTTTTATCACATCATACAATCATTTAAGAATTTCTCTCTCATTTGAATATTGTTTATATATATATATATATACACACCTGAATCTCTTCCCTCAATTTTACTTCGAGAATATTCGGTATCCCATCATTAATTGTCTCTATTTTATAATCTTTTTACATAAACAATTGATAAAAAAAACTAATCGTGTCGATAATAGATTCATTTTAGTATTATTTCGAGGTTGTGGAAAGTAATTTTATGGAGACGGAATATTATATATAAACTAGTCATTTGTCTCGCGCATTGAGTGGCCTTTTTGTAGTTTCTATTTTATATTGATGTTATTATATTTATGGATTTTACAATAAAAAAATTTGAAATAAATAATCTTATCGAATATATCTTATAAATAAATATATTGCTAGGTATATACCGATGTACATGAGATGCGAAGGGTCGATAGTCCATGAACTGAAGGTTATAAATGAAAACTCCTTATCAATCGAAAGAGCTTTCATGAGCTCTGGTGAAAGGAGTCTAAATTATGTAATATATAGATATAGATACTTATTTGGATTAACCCCCAAAAGAATTAGATCAGATTTTAGTCCAAGAGATATGATCGTATAAAAAAGGAAAAAAAAGAAAAAGAAAACGGTATATAGTACCTTATCAGTCACTGTTAATTCAATATATACTAAATGATTGATAAGCTAACAGATTGTGCTTTTACAATCCATGTAATATATATTTTAAGGGTTTTAGGGTTTTGCTGGGGGATTAAGATTTGCTGGGGGATCATAATGAAAAATGCGGTTTAATGTAATTTCTGGATTTCAACTTATAATTGTTTAATAGTGGAATTATTTTTCATGTGCCTCACATTTGATTCTGCATGGTTATTTATGTGAATGATACCAGCTATATACATTTGCGAAGTTTCTACATTTACATTATTTATCACAACTGATTTGGTTATGCCTCCTTGTTTTTTTTTACAATTTACTCTTCTTGATTATGTTCGAGTTCACCAAATACCCCTACACCATGTGGCGTGTGCGATAAATAAGATCATATGACTATATTAAATAAACTTACCCTGAAGAACTTTACCATTTAGTGGGCCGATCCGACTCGACTGGACTAGTTACAATCCGTTAGACTTTTGGATACTAGGATACTCACAAAAAAAAAAAGAAAAACGGAATTTAGCTAACAATTACAGAGATTCTATCATAAATTTGGAGAATTAAGAGTTTTAAGTTTTAAATGGAAAAAAAAAGAGAAGATTTTTCATTAACGCACAAAGACTATTTCCTGGGCAAAATTAATTTTCTGGGCCCAATTTGCCAACAAGGAGTGGACAAACTCACCGTCTCAGTGTATGGATGAACCTAGCCACTTAAACCAGTTAAATTCAATTGTAATCATTCAGCCTCTCTTCGAGGATCATACACTTTTAAATAAATATATATAAATACTTGAAATATTATGGTTACAATAATCTATATTTATATCTATATTATTAAACTAAAAGAGAGTCTCCTTTAGCCAAATGTCACTCAATGATAGGATTCAAGAAAAAATGTTTATGATATCCACTCTCTTCCTTTCTTTACAATAAAAAAAATAACTCTTCTCCAATCAATTTTAGGCACATGATTATTTAGTTTAATTTTTTTATCAAACTCTTTTATTTGATTCTTACTCAAATAATCATCAAGAGGATATAAATTTACAAAAATTTAAACAATACTCTGAAATGAAAATGATTCGCCTTCATTAAAATCACCAAAAAAAGTAAATATTTGCCTTTATAAATTAAATTGAAGTTACTTAAATAAAGGTTCAAATTTGATATGACAAAAGATAAAAACATTTAATTAAATAAGTTCTCAATTTTAACCGAGCATGATAAGCATTAAGGTAAATGCTCCATAAGCACATGTTTTCGTTAAGTTCGTATTTTATGTTACTTTTTTATTATTTAACTTTCTGCCTATTTTTAGAAGAAAAATATTTAATTAATTTAATGTAATTATACTATTTTATCCTCTAATAATATGATAAGGTTCTCATATTTATTTAGAACACTGAGAAATATTATTGAATATTATATTATAAATGAGATATAAAAAATTTAACAAAGTCAAAATAATTTTTAAATTTATCTGATCAGTGAATTCAAAAAATAAATATCTTCTCATAGAATATTTTGTAGCATCGCAGTGATTTCTTTTTCTAGTCTCTTATAAAATTTCAGTGCAAGTACAACACCCAAACAAGAAAGAATGTTAATAATAATAATACTTTACTACTAATAATCGAAGAATGCATATCACTTCAAATAATTTTACAATGATTCTGAATAGATCATTAAAACCAAAAATTTCGGCCCATCTTTTGGGTAACATATGCTTGATAGGAAGGAGTGGAACTTACTAATATTGGAGCTATCTACCCCAGCCCGAGACGCTTGTTAATAGATATTGAGATCGTCCGAGGTGGTGATAAATTAATTAGTGTTTTTTTAAGAGGGGCAAATGAACTGGAATCAGATTGCGACCGATGGATGGGAAAGTTACTCGAGCCGGGTCTTATACCGAACCCCGGCTCATGATTTAAGTGCTATGACTTGAAAAATCGAGCAGGTCATTCCAAGACAAGCTAGCATTCAGCAAAAGTAGAGGGAGTGGTTACTGCTTAAGCTCTGTTTGTTGCTTGCTGCAGCTGCCAATGGCCCTCGATCAGGCATCCGGTCTTCGAAGCCCCTATTCGGGTGATCTGCCTCCAACGATCTTCCCCTCATGCCCCCTGTTTCTGGTTTGGAAGCAAGTCTCAAGATTAATTTCGGGAAATTCTCAGATACGATATAACTCAGAGAGAGTATAAAACAAACCTTGATCATGCGTTAGACCAGTGTTTTAACTGCTAAACTAAGAAAGTCAGCACACGGAGTCGAGACCCACCAAACATGCCAACGTCATATGATTAGTCATGTGCACGCAGCCTAATACCGTAGCATCGGCCCAGCCTCGTCCACCACCTCGATTGGCCCCGGTTTGAGTATTTACCATCATCTAGTACATTGCAGACCAAGAGTAGCAATCAACTTGTCATTCACATATGAGGAAAGAATCAAAGAAAACGGAAAAAGAAAACAATTTTCCAATGAATTCACGAATCTGTATCTTGGTCACTGCAGTATCCGCATTTCAAGGAATAGGCAAGAGCATGTAGTTCTTCTCTATTATCTTCAATGAAAGCATTACACTGAATTCATGCTAGTCTGGTTGCTGCTACTGATAAATGAGACTCTGGCTCGGGCTGTCTGTGTGACGGGAAACTCAGTCGGTACGGAAGTTCCAAGGTTTGATTCGCCCACAATTGACTTTTATCAATCAAATGCTATCGAGAAGTAACCTTTTATCAATCGAATGCTACTTTAATCCATATAAATATAGTCCATATCGAGACCATCAAAGTTGAGTTTCTACTCACAAATGATACCGAAGCCATGATGTCTAAAGCTTTGCATACTTCAATGAAATTTACTTCATATAATTTTCATGGCAAATAGATTTAAAGACTTGGCAGAATGACTGAATCCTCACATATTGTGTGAGGTGAAATTCATTAAAATATATAGCGGTTTACAGAGTTCTAACTATGTAAACTATCTATATATGACTAAAATAAATGAACTGTACATGGTAAGAAATAATGACAAATATTCGTGCTAATCTTCTCTATTACTCCCTCGCAAGCCGAACGGTGAGTTTTCCACGTGCAGCTTGGAGCGGATGTCAGCAAAGCGTCAAGAAGGTAATCCTTTTGTGAATCCATCAGCTAGCTGATCATCTGAGTTAATGAAGCGAATTGATAATTGTTTGCGCATGAAACGCTCTCGCACAAAGTGATAGTCAATTTCAATGTGCTTTGTTCGAGCATGAAAAATAGGATTCGCCGTAAGATATATCGCAGATATATTGTCACACCAAAGTGTCGGAGGGTGACGCTGTGAAACCCCAAGTTCCAAAAGGAGAGACTTAAGCCATAAGATCTCAGCAGTGGCATTTGCAAGACTCTTGTATTCGGACTCGGTATTCGATCGAGCAACTGTTTGTTGCTTTTTAGAGCTCCAAGAGACGGGGTTGGAGCCAAGAAAAACAACGAATCCATTGACAGAGCGACGATTATCAGGATTACCGGCCCAATCAGCATCGGAGAAGCCGTGAATAGATGATGTAGAACTTGGACGAATATGAAGTCCATAGGTAATTGTACCCTTGAGGTATCTCAGGATACGCTTCACAGCTAACCAGTGAGTGGTAGTGGGACGGTGCATGAATTGACATACCTGATTGACAGCATAGGCGATGTCAGGTCTGGTCATCAAGAGATATTGCAGACTACCCACCACACTCCTATAGAGAGAAGGATCATCAAAAAGATCTCCATCATGAAGAGAAAGTCGAGAGCCTGATGTGACCGGGGAGCTAATAGGCTTACACTCCAGCATAGAAGTTCGAGCTAGAATGTCATGAGTGTACTTGGACTGTGTCAGATAGAGTCCAGTACTATCTGTGCGAGCTTCCATCCCAAGAAAGAAGTGGAGAGGACCAAGGTCCTTCATGGCAAATTCCTGTTGTAAGGCAGTAATAATGAATCGAAAAGGTGCACCTGGTGTCCCGGTCAAGATGATATCATCAACATAGACCAGGAGATAAACAAGATAATCTAATCCTCGGAGAATAAATAGCGAGGGGTCAGCCTTAGAATTCGAAAAGCCAAGCCGCTGAAGATAAGTATTGAGACGCTGGAACCAGGCCCGAGGGGCTTGCTTGAGCCCATAGAGAGATCGGCGAAGACGACAGACATAGTCAGGGCGAGAAGTATCAATAAAGCCAGGGGGTTGAGTCATATAAACCTCCTCGTTGAGATACCCATGAAGAAATGTATTCTTCACATCTAGTTGTCGAATCGGCCATTGAGAGGAAACAGCAAGAGAGAGAATATTCCGAATAGTAACCGGCTTGATCACTGGACTGAAGGTCTCTGAATAATCGACACCTTCTCTCTGATTGAAGCCCTTCGCCACCAGACGAGCCTTATAGCGATCAATGGTTCCATCGGCCTTCTGTTTGATGCGGTAGACCCATTTGCAACCAACAACGTTTTGCGTAGGTGATGATGGGACAAGTTCCCAAGTGTGATTCTGGAGCAATGCCAGATACTCTTCTTCCATCACCGCTCACCAAGTGGAGTGTTTGCGAGCCTGAGCAAATGTTTGAGGTTCCTGCAGAGCAGCAGAAACATAGAAAGCCAAAGGGTGGCGAGATATAGAAAATCGAGGAGGAGGTAGAGTACCATCCTTAGACCGCGTCATCATCCTGTGAGTGTTCTGAGTAACAAGTGCAGCATCAATACCCATAGTATCCTCAATCGAAACTCTAAAACCCGTAGACTGGTCATGAACCTCGGGAGCAGGAATGGGTGACTCGGTAGGTAAGGTGGCAGATCCACCAAACTCATGAAATGGAATAAATACAGATGATGGAATAGGAATAGAAGAGGAAGTTATACTGGAAGAAGAGGGACTAGACATACCAGTAGCGAATGCAGGGCTAGAAGAGGATCGACCAGTATCCACCGAGATAGGCGCACCTGTCCTGAAAGGGAAATAATACTCATCGAAAACAACTTGAATAGATAAAAAAAATGCGACCAGTGGTGGGATTCAGACACCGATAACCCTGATAGTGATAAGGATATCCAAGAAAGACACAAGGTTGAAATTGAGGTTCTAGCTTATGACGTGTGTAAGGACGTAAGTACGGATAACAGAGACATCCAAACACCCGTAAGGAAGAGTAATCGGGTTGATGACCATGAAGTATCTCATAAGGAGATTTGAAAGCAAGGGATTTTGTAGGTAACCTATTTATAAGGTACACCGCTGTTTCGAAAGCAAAATCTCAAAATTTTGGTGGATGAAAGAGTGAGAAAGTAATGTGAGACCCATGTCAACAATATGACGGTGTTTGCGTTAAGCTAAACCGTTTTGTTGAGGAACATGAGGACATGAGATACGGTGAAAAATACCATTGTTCTGCAGTTCAAATTGAAAATCTGCAGAGAGAAACTCTTTTGCACCATCTGATTGAAAATACTTGATTCGATGTCCGTAGAGATTCTCGATTTGAAGACGAAATGCTCGAAAGACACTAAGTACATCAGACCGAGATTTGATAACATAAAATCATGAATATTTACTATAGTCATCAAGAAAGTGAATATCGTAATGATGACTGGTATGTGAAGTGATTGGTGCAGGACCCCAAATGTCGGTATGAACAAGTTCGAATAAAGAGGTGCTTTTATGAAGAGTAGGTGGAAAAGAATTATTTATTATCTTTCCTTCTTGACAAGCAGGACAGATATGACCGACATGATCATTATTCAGAGAATATGAAGTACATAAGGCACGACTAATAATGGGAAAAGACGAGTGACCAAGACGTTGATGCCATAGGACACTGGACCAGGACACAGAGAGATGAGCTTGAGCTTGAGGACAGTCAATGCGCCTGCCTCTCGAGTGGAAACAATAGAGTCCATCCTTAATTGGGCCACGCATAAGCTCCTGGTGAGTATGACGATCCTTCACAATAAAGCAATATGGGTGAAACTCAAAGAAGCAAATATTATCTTTGACAAATTTGGATATGGAAATAAGATTTTGGAAATATTAGGAGCATAAAGTATGTGATTCAAATGTAAAGGTCGTGAAGAGAGTTTGATGGTAGAAGAACCGGAAGCTAAAACTGGAAGAGATTTACCATCACCCACAAAAAGATTATCAGAACTCTGATTATCATCACGAACACTGAGATTAAAAAAATCTGAAGTCACATGATGTGTGGCTCCCGAGTCCATATACCAGTCTGGGTCAGAAAGTGTCGGAGAGGATCCATAGGCCAGATGAGCCTGAGCCCCAGAGAACTGACAGAATGGAGCGGTGTGACCAGCTCGGTTGCAGATCTGACATATAATTGATAAACCGGGACGAAAATGTTGCATTGGGCCGAGCTGCTGGGTAGGCCCAGAAGAAAGAGACCCGCGGGCGGAGGAGTTGATCAGACTGGGCCGACCGAAATAAGGCCCATGATTGATCGGGCCAATGCGCGGGTCAAAACGCGGGTGGGTCTGACCCAAACTAACATAACTCGACCCGTTTTGCCTTTCTTCTCCACCCGCTCCCTGATTAGGGATTTTCCGCCCATTTTGATGATCAGACGAACCCCCAGAAGCACCCGAGCCGCCTCCTTTCCCGTTTCCTTTTCCTCCCTTGCTTTTACCCTTGTTGCGGCCGCTTTGGTTGTGCCGACCATCAACGTAATTAACTTCGATTGGAGGGGCACCGAGTATTCCAGAGAGCGGAGCCGAAGAAGCTGTGACTTTGCCTTCGACATAGTCGAGCAATCCGTATGTGGTAAGCAGAGGAGTCATTACTCCTTTCCAATAAAGATAATTCCTGCCATTAAGCTTAACATGTATAGTTGGAAAAGATGAAGGAAGAGCAGTGGAAGTTGAGGAAGAAGAAGGAAGAACTGTGAGGGTTGAAGGAGAAGAATTGCTAGCCATTACTGCCGAGAAGAAGATAGGAGAGTTAAAAGGATAAGCGGAAGCAAGCCGATCAATTGGGAGTTACCCGGTTGAGATCTCTGATACCATAAAGAATTGGTAGAATGACTGAATCCTCACATATTGTGTGAGGTGAAATTCATTAAAATATATAGCGGTTTTCAAAGTTCTAAGTACGTAAACTATCTATATATGACTAAAATAAATGAACTGTACATGGTAAGAAATAATGACAAATATTCGTGCTAATGATCCCTGTCTGGGTTCACATACAGACTTTTTCCATGTGATGATGTTTTCGTCGTATGAATTAAATTCAACGATGAATCATTCTGATTGAATACATACTCAAAGGTCCGAAATGTCGAGAAATTAGAGTAAACAAGAAAGAATAAACCCGGGGGGGGGGGTAAGTGAGGATTGCTTAACCCTTTACGGCTTAGTAAAGGACGACGATGGCATACCTTGAAGATCCTTTTCACCAAGCCTGTTATGCAAACCTGATGTGTAAGCATTAGGGGTGTGCACGGGTACCGGGTATACCCGGAACCGGTTGGAACCTACCCTAACGGGTAGGGTCCGGGTAGCTCGTATTGAAAATAGGGTAGGTTCCGGGTATTAAAATTAGGAACCTGTGAAAATCGGTTCCGGTTCCGGTTCCTGCCTACAGGGTATCCGGAACCGGTTATTTATTAAAAAAAACAAAAGAGAAAAGAGTAAAGTTACTATCTCCTCTAATGAATCAGAACAGAGGCATTTTGTTATGTGAGATCGTATTATGGATGTTCAATTTTGTCGATGGATTGATGAGACATATTATTATTTCATTGTTGTGGATTAATTTAAATTTTGTTGATATTCTATTTGGCGTTATTACTGATTATGTATGTGACATTTTCGATTTTATTTAGCGAGAGAAAAAACATTTACAGGTTCCAACAGGGTACCCGGAACCTGTGGTATAATACAGGTTCCGGGTAGGTTCCGGTTCCATGATTCAACAGGGTAGGGTCCGGTTCCAAAATCTTGGAACCTATCCCTTACCGGGTAGGATCCGGATATTATAAAAAATACAGGGTACCTGGAACCGATCAGCCCTAGTAAGCATGGGGTTTGAAAACAGAAACCAAATTTATTTATCAAATTTCATTAACTTAGTTCAAGTTCTTCGATCAGAGAAATTAAGGGATGTAATATCTCAACCGATTAGTACCACAGAAGCGAATATGAAACGCCCATGTGCAGATCGGAGATGAACATAGAACGGGAAAAAATGTTTACTATATAATATCAGATAGCATCTTTTGTACAATTCCCAGAGTTACAGCATTAGACACTAAACCAACTAGCAGCAGTCACGAACTACGTGAATCTCTAGATTCTTCCGAGGATAATCGGGAACTTACAGAAAGGAATAATCTTCTCCAGACATAAGAACTTGAGCTGTGGCATTTGCCAAAAAATATCAAATGAAACAGCAAATAATTTAAATGCTATCTATGTATACTGTGAAAGAGAAATGTAAAGCCCATGGGGTAGTCTGGGGTACCGAGAAGCGACTAATCTCCGGCATTAAGAACATCTCTGATTGAGACTGAGGAGCAGAAGCTGATCACCTTGTGGAACTTGTTGACAGGTGAGGGCAAATCGGGAAGCCTCCTCCAAGTGCACCTCTTGTTCTCACCCCCGATCTCGCAGACACAGGCAGGGTATTTCTTGTGGTACTCCTCGTTGAACACATATATAAAGTTGCCCGAGCCGACGCACTTCAAGCTCGCAAACTTATCGTCAGCTTCCTCGCTATCGACTAGTCCGTACAGCAGCTCCTGTGGCATGATCGCGATCTCTCTGAACTCCATCGTCCCCTCGTCCACTTCCCACAGGTTGAAGGAAGGGCCAACGGGGCCTAGGCACATTCCAGCAAGCATGAGGCCTGCACTGCACGCGATCAGGAAGGAGAAGATCGCTCCTGGTGGCCTGAGGGTCTGGACATCGCTCCACATCCGACTTCGCAGATCAAAGGCCGAGATGAAGGAGGAGTAGATCCCGAACACATAGAGCCTGTCCTTGAAGAGCGCAGAGGATAGGGACTGCGAGGAGTTGCCTGTTGGAGAAAGTTGAATCGGGATTAATCAATTAACGAACAAATGACAGAAGTCTATTGTCAATCTTCTTCGAACCAACCAATACTTCAGAAGAATAACAGCGCGTGCTAAGGTGCCAAATGAGCTTCTTCAGAAGTTCTGTAGTACCATGAAACCAAAACATGTCCGTATCAAGAGAAATGCAAAGTCTCATCATCAAACATTCGATGACAATCACGACGAACGCTAATCAGAACCAGAGTTCCGCCTTTAAAAGTACTGCTCCCGAACTAGAATTACATTACGAGCGACAGAAAACGGAATGCATCTTAAGACTGACATACACAGTTTTGATTTTTTACTAATCGCGGCGCTTCTCTTCCAATTCTGCCTCCTAGTTCGACCTTTTTCATCTCCCGATTGATCTATCTTATCCCAAATCGAGGATCCATTCGAGAATTAGCCGACGACATGCTTCCGAATTTTCCATACTAATCAAGATCCGATGAGAACCCTTACATTCCATTTCTATTACTTAAAGCAGCAAAATTGAAGCTTTTGTCTAGTTTCTGCCTGCGAATTCGAGATTTATACGTTCATTTACGGGATGGCTGGCAGAAGATGAAAATATTGGGAATCATTACCGGAACGGAACTCAGCTGGAAGAGGTGGGCAGAGGTTCCAGGAATCAGAGCGGGGGTCGTAGATCTCGACGGCGAGCCGGTCCTCGATGTCCACGAGGTTCCCTATGAAGCGGACCCCGCCGACGACGACAAAGCGAGGCGTGGCGGACGGCGAGGGGGAGGAGGGGGTGTCTTCGAAGACGGCGAGTAGGGGGTTGATGCGGGGGAAGTGGAGCGGGGAAGTTACGCGCCAGGTTGGGGAGAAAAGGCGGGTGAAGCTGAAGCAGGGGGTCGTGGTGAAGAGGAACCCCGACGAGGCGATCAAGGAGGAGGAGGAGGAAGGGTCCTGGAGGGCACCGCCGCCGCCGCCGGCGAGGAGGGTGGTGGGGAGGGAGAACCAGGAGTAGGAGACGGGGTCGAAGGCGAAGGACTGGTGGTTGCGGGAGGAGGTGTTATGGAAGCCGAAGAGGAAGAACCAGGGAGGGGAGGCTGTTCCGCCGGCGGTGTAGGGGGAGGGGAAGGTTTGGGCGGAGATGAGGGAGCGCCAGGGCTTGCATACGGCGGAGGCGCGGAAGAGGGAGAGGAGGGGGAGGCGGCCGAGGATGAGCTCCGTCAGGTCCGTGGAGAGGGTGTCGAAGGTGGACCCTCCTCCGGCTGCTGGCCCTGAGGCTTCCGGCATTGTTGTCAGCGCTGTTCCTCGTCGTTCTGATGCCACTGTGCGGTTGGTTGGTTTGATTGTTAGCTCAGAGTTCAGAGAGAGAGAGAGATGAGACATTTATGGGTAGTTGAAGAACGCTGGGTGGTGGTTAAAAGTGGGACGTGTTGTGGTGGGAAAAGACGAAGGAGATATGACTGTTTTCTTCTTTTTCTTTTTCTTACGCTTTTTTAATTTTTTAACATCATTGTTTTGTATTTTGGAAACGTTAAGAAAATATTTCAACAAGATTGGTGTTCTCTTTTGGCTATTAATATCTGCTCGGACGTCGGTTTGATCCTAGTTTATGTAATGTTTTCAGTAGGTTTCGGATCCTAATATCTTAAGTTCGGCCATGTGTGGAAGACAATTTATTAAAAGAAAATGCTTGTTGGGATCGCGATTTATTGTGTTAGACTAAGCACTACCCTACATTTTCCATGGCAAAGGAAACGTCGAGTGACAATGCGAGTGACTTGACCCCAAGGTATTGATATATGGAATTATGGGATTTATTCGTGTCATAAACATATCATCATTCATTAGGCTAGTTCAATTTCGTTCATATGAATAAAAGTATTTCAAAAAAAAATTCTTTCGGTGAGTGCCACTTAGCATCATGAAGTCCAATGTCTTGACTAATCCAATTTTGGATCAAATTGATTCATTAAAAAGTAAAAATTTCCTAATCGCGAGTTTTTTTTTTCTATTCAATTAAAAGGTAAAGTTTTTCTAATCGCGAATTTTTTCCTATCCACTTAAATTCGAAATTTTACTTAAAAGAAATATGCGTTGAGCTACTTAAATCAACAAAGATTAATAGAAGATTTTTTTTTCTGTGTGAATCATAATATCCGAAAGCTCAATAGGCGACCGTCACCAACTAACGTTGGGAATGGAAGGGAGACTTCCCTTTTTTTTTCTTTTTCTTTTTTTTTCGATTATATTAGGACTTTAGGGTATAAGAATAAAAATAGTAAAGCAAAATAAAAGAGCACGAAAATTTCAGTGACGAGAATTGAAATTGTGACCTCGTGCTCCCGGATAACCACTTGTGCTACTATACAAAATCTCATTCCTTGTGAGTTTTCCAACTTTGTATAAAGTTATTCAAAATTTCCATACAATTTACGCTCTTTCAATCAAAATTTCCCTTCAATCCTGTAACGACCCAAAATTTCAGCTGAATTTTCCCTATCTTTCCTCGATATCCATTACCACAAACTATTCGCCTAAAACTGGCTTTCCATAAAATTCCCAAAAATATAAAACCAACCTAGTAAGCTCTAATATGTATATACATCTCAAAAGAGAGAAATTTTCTTCGTCGCACCCATATCAGTAATACAACTAAACAAAATTTCAGGTCGTAACATTTTTAAATCCATCCTATACCAAAAAGGATATCTATCAAATAACTAAGGTCCCTACCGAGTTCTCCGAGCTGATCCCCGATATCAAAAAGTGTTTCTTCCGCGCAGCTAGAAGCTTATCTGGAAAAATATATGCAGGGTGTGAGCTGCATCTCAAATACTATATTTCAGAGTAAAAATGAATTATTATCAAATAAATATTTAATTGGAAACAACCAAATATTCAAATAAATAATAAAATCACATGCAATGCAACTATCAGCTCACCCACACATAATATATAAATATTTATATACACAAACTGTAATAATAATTATATCAAATATAATAACTAAATTTAAGTTCTATTAACCAATTCACACAACCCTTCCAACCATTTCTCTAACACCCAATATCACATAAACATTGAATATCAATTCATTAGCATTCCATAGCAACTCACAACACAATAAATTGACAGATCCAACTCTAGCAACAATACGGTTTTCATAGAACAACTTTAGACAATCTCAACAATTATCACACCTCCAACAATCTCAAAAAATATATGCAAATAATTCATTTAATTGGAAACAACCAAATATTCAAATAAATAATAAAATCACATGCAATGCAACTATCGGCTCACCCACACATAATATATAAATATTTATATACACAAACTGTAATAATAATTATATCAAATATAATAACTAAATTTAAGTTCTATTAACCAATTCACACAACCCTGCCAATCGTTTCTCTAACACCCAATATCACATAAACATTGAATATCCATTCATTAGCATTCCATAGCAACTCACAACACAATCAATTGACAGATCCAACTCTAGCAACAATACGGTTTTCATAGAACAACTTCAGACAATCTCAACAATTATCACACCTCCAACAATCTCAAAAAATATATGCAAATAATTCATTTAATTGGAAACAACCAAATATTCAAATAAATAATAAAATCACATGCAATGCAACTATCAGCTCACCCACACATAATAAATAAATATTTATATACACAAACTGTAATAATAATTATATCAAATATAATAACTAAATTTAAGTTCTATTAACCAATTCACACAACCCTCCCAACCGTTTCTCTAACACCCAATATCACATAAACATTGAATATCCATTCATTAGCATTCCATAGCAACTCACAACACAATCAATTGACAGATCCAACTCTAGCAACAATACGGTTTTCATAGAACAACTTCAGACAATCTCAACAATTATCACACCTCCAACAATCTCAACAATCAACACATCTCCAACAATCATACCGGCCAAACAATATACCATACAAACCAATCAATATAGCCATAGGGTTGCATTTCCTCGCAACAGAGTTGTGACGGTACCGTGACCCCGCACTCATATCCACAAATTCCTCATTTCCTTTCTCATAAGCGGGGGCTGCCCATTATCCTCCGGCAGTAGGAGTCTAGGCGTCCCTTTTTGTATCCCGCCGGATCAGCGGTCTAAGGGTCCATTTTTGTATCCCACCGGATCAGCGGTCTAGGTGTCCCTTTTTGTATCCCGCCGGATCAGCGGTCTAGACGTCCATTTTTATATCCCGCCGGATCAGCGGTGTAGGCGTCCATTTTTGTATCCCGCCGGATCAGCGGTCTAGGCGTCCAATTTATATCTCGCAGGATCAGCGGTCTCATGGCTATATTCAAACAACAATCACAAGTACAATCAACTGCAACCATGCCATCTGATCTCATATATTATCATACCCAAACACAATCTCAATCACATTACAATGGCAGCATGTTATCATCACATATCTCACACACAATCAGTATACACGATCACACTGCATATCTCAAATCAAAATTACACATAAAAGGGCAATATCTCTCAAATCACTTCACACAACATGACAAGACCGATTTCTTAATCTCTAACTATCATAATATTCTTCCTAAATAATTTATATAACTATAATACATCATTTTACAAGGAAATAGAGTACTCACATAATATATATATATATATATATCATTTCACAATGGAATGAAGTACTCCCCTAACACCAAAAATGATTCGCCAAACTTAACCTTCAGGGTGCACAATCGATGTCCTCAACTCCTATCAATCACGAGTATAGCCTGAAAAACAAGTTATTTCTAACAATCATTTTCTTCACTAATTCTCATACAAAATCATCCTACAATGGCCTTAGAGGATCAATGAAGCTAAGATTTAAATACAACAATAGCACTAGCCACCAAACACTCCATATAAGGCAGCAACAAAATTCTTTACTACTATATTCTTACGCTAGGTAATTTATCAAGATTATTGATCCATCATAATGTATATATATATTGACATACAATTCAAACTAACTAGATCAGCCCACATATCCTA
Source organism: Punica granatum (assembly GCF_007655135.1). Lineage (NCBI taxonomy): Eukaryota > Viridiplantae > Streptophyta > Magnoliopsida > Myrtales > Lythraceae > Punica > Punica granatum. The sequence continues at coordinate 23,481,077 of NC_045134.1, read as the reverse complement.
ATACCCGAAGAAAATAGTCTCATCATACTTAAAAATAAATATCAAAACTAGACTAGTTCAGATGACGGCACTTAAATCAATGAAAAGAATTAATTATAGGTCTTCTACTTGACATATTTTCTTCTTCTTCTTCTTCTTCTTCTTCTTTTTTCCACTAATAAGACAAGTTCCTCTAAATTTCCATACGTGAATATTAATAAGACTATAAGAACAAGAATAGTGTAAGTAATCATATTCATTTACCAATAGTTCGTTCCTCCTAATAATAAGGTACCGAACAACACCCTTTTGGCCTCAACACTAAATAAATCACCAGTTCATCCTAATAGCTAACTACTTAATGAAATTACCTAAACTTCTAAAAAGCAAGATCAGTAATGTCTAAGCACTCGACCTATCAATAACTAAACCGAATTTAAGCTCAACTCTTGTCTTAGGCGTGACTAACAATAAAGGATTCGAAAACAAACATAATCTGAAGTTTCTCAGTTCCAGATTTAGTAAATTTCCCACCAAAAAGGATGAGAAAGCAATTCATCCACCGTAACCATCTCCCAACAAAACAACACCAATAATCATCAAGAAATAATTCTTGGATAACCCAGAAATTCTTCACCAATACAATTGGTGGATAACCGAAAAATATTTCACTAAAAGGAATGGATAAAAAATTATCGCATAGGCAGCCAAATGAGCACGTGTTGATGAGCTCAACATATCAAGACGAAGCTTATACAACTAGAAATCACCCTCTGAAGTTTCATAGAAAACGGTTAATAACTCACCTTTCGATCGACTCCCGAAACATCCCTTAACTTGTCTGTTTTCTGCAGAAATTCACCTCTGCAATCACACCCATGTTTCAGCTTTGTATTACCACTGTCCAGCTCGATTAAGTTCCCATACAATCAAAATAAACACTATCAGCTGCCCTTCTACTCATAAATGTTCCCTATCCTTGCTCTACTCGAATTTTTGAATCCACAAACCCACACGTTGCTATCCAATTTAAAGAGAAAGAACAGGATTGATGAAAAGAACTCAAACAACATGAAATCAGTAAAAGATACCTAAATTGGTCTATCAAACTATTCGATTCTTACCTCCCCCTTCCGACCCTTTCTCATCTCACTCTCTTGTTTTCTCTCGGACAGAGCTCTCTCTCTTTCTCTCTGTTCCTCTCTTGCTCCGTTTCTTTTTCTTCTTTGTTCCTCTCCCGTGAAAACCGAACAGAGAAGGATGGGAAAAATAAATAAATAGATACTAAGGTGGTGGAAGAAGCTTGGGGGAGAGATGAGGGCCACGTGGGGTCCCCTGCTTTTATTTTATTTTATTTTATTTTTGCCCCACTAACCTGATTATAATATATATATATATATATATGAGTATGTAAGTATATGTATGCTATTTGATATAAAAATGTTAGCTCTCACAAATCCAAACAAGGGGTAACATTCAAAATTAAAAGCCATTACTTATATGAATTGGTTTAAGCGATTCGACACTTATTTCCTTTAAATAAGATCTCATGATTGAGTTTTATAAATAGAAAAAATGTATAATTGAGAGAGATTTATCACTTAGTGAACCGATTTAACTTAAACTGAATTAGTCGGGACTTATTGAATTTTCGGTTACTAATATGCACATCCAAAAAAATTAAAAGCTCGTTAAAAATCTAATAGGTTTATGTTTTTCAATGAGAGCATGAAGAGCATGGCTGGAAAAAAAAAATCAAGACCATGAGGAGTCATCATTAAAAATGACCGATACTTATCCGTTCTTGAGCATCGACTTGTCCAATTACACAATGTAGACCCTTAGTAAAGGCCGAATATTGACGGTTCAATTTGCCAAGTGTACCTTTCCACTGTGATTATATCCCAAATAATTTATTAATTCCAAGTGGTTATGCATGAGTTTTCGTTTGATTTCGCAATCGAATTTTAAAATTTTAATTCTAACTTTAACTCTACTCACTACACAATAAAAATTAACTCTTTAAAGTAAAAATGGTGAGGTCCATACATAAATTCACATACACATTCATTATATTCAATTCAATTTTTAATACTAAATTCTCTCAACTATTCATTATTTTTTAACACTTTTTCTCATAATTCAACAAAATAATTATTATACCCAATTAAAATCAAAACTCAACTCAACTCTAAAACCAAACACGCCATGAATTTCTCAAGTTGAACGCTGTCAAATGGTCTGAGGAAAATGCGGTTTATATTTGCTTGCGGCAGTAAACTTCACCGTGGAATTTGGCTGATCCGCTTGGAAAAATTGAGGGATCCACCAATTGGTTAGTATGTGTTCCTCCTCCTACCATTTATATCAATGTGTACCTGAGAAAATTGAATATTTTCGTACGTACATCAACATGTGATCACTATGACATGGGACATGGGGTGCAGCTCGACGTCGATTCTCGCCAGTAGAGCTTGTCGAGCCGGTCTTCATTTATGGCGAGGGATTGCAGTTTCTAATAATTCTCTTATCTTTTCAGGGTTGCCGTTTGATTGCCGAGCCTCGATCAGATTGTTAAAAAGGTTTCCATCTACCATGAGCGACTGTATAGTTACTTTCAATCTATGAAAAAATATAAGATTCAGCAGGCCATTTACGAAAGAAAAAGGGAGAACAAAAGTTCCATATGCACATTATACATATCGTAATCTGTTAAACCTAAAATACAAGGGATGCGCGACTTCGAGTACCCTGTATTTTTCATAGTATATAAATCCTACTCTATAAATAATCAGTTTCAAGATTTTGAAATTGAACCTTATCATGTTGAGACCTGAAATTGAACCTACTTGAAATTTGTATTATATCACAGGTTTTGGGTATAATGTAGAAACCTCTCTATATATATATATATTTCGAAGACAATAACTAAAATAAATAAAATCGAAAAAAATATCTTTCCCATCATCCAAAATAACAAAATAAAATTGGATATCCACAATAAAACTAGTCTCAGACGGGTGGAAAAAGGCGGAAGGGCAAGAGGAAAAGAAGTGGAAGAAGAGACCGAGGCCGCTGATTAGAGATTCATGGTTTAGAATTTGGACTTGATCTTAAGTTTTCTTTAAATACAATAATTTCATTATGTTTATAAAATATGAAGTACAAATTACTGTAACATATAAATAAAATAAAATTTTACCGGGACAAAAAAAGAAGAAGAAACAAGGTCCGGATATAAGTTTCGGTTCAATTTCTAGGTACCTGTACAGTGGAATTCGAATCGGAATCCATTTTCATAAGTTATTTGAATTATTACCCGAATCATACTTTATTTTTAGTTCGATTTAGACCCTACCTAATTGGTTGATTCCGACAGGTTCCGAGTCTGCTCAGTATCCCTACACAGTCCTTAAATAATAGTAGGAAATTTATCTGGTCCAGTCCTGTACCATCCCGAAATAAACACCGTCGATTATAAAATATAACATAGTCGATTGAATTAAGAGTTTTAGTGCAGTCAACTATATGTACTTTAGCAATTGACTGTGTTTATTTCGGCCCCGGACAATACGGGATGAGACCGGATAAGTTCCCCAAAATAGTATCGCCTAATCGACGGTGGTTAGTACAAAGTCAATGGATGTTGATTACAAGATGCGTTACGTATTCAATAGTTGTGTCATATCATCCTAGTTCCAAATCGAATCGTGCTTTTGTCGCGTTCTATTTGGAACACAATTGGTGAATTATCGTGTCGCGGCGAAAGTCCGAAATCTCTCTTTCCTAATTGAGGTAGCCGTTCCGTCGGGTGGGTAGGCTTGACAAAATATTCGGGCCCGCCCAGCTGTCCAGATTGGGCTGGCTAAGCCGAGCCTGGCCCAAGTAAGGCCCACATGCAGCCGCGGTTTCGTTTCTCGGGAAGGGTATTTTTGGTCAATTAGCAAGTATCAGATATTATGCCCCCAGAGAACCCACAAATTACAGTCTTGCCCTCTTGGCTTCCTCAATGGACTGTCCGTCTTCTTTCGGCGGGCTGAGCGCTTGAAGAAGAAGACTGCTCGTCAGCTCGTCAAGTCTTTCACTGCTACTCTCTCTCTCTCTGTCCTCCAAGCTTCCATCCATGGCCAACAATCCTTCGCAGCTCCTTCCTTCAGGTTCGCTCTCTCTTTTGTTCCTCCCTCTTGCTTTGCTTTCTCGGGGAGCAAACGCGACTGACTTGGCGATGGTGCAGAGTTGATCGACCGGTGCATAGGTTCGAAGATTTGGGTGATAATGAAGGGCGACAAGGAGCTCGTTGGCACCCTCAGGGGCTTCGACGTCTACGTGAACATGGTCCTCGAAGACGTCACTGAATAGTACTCTCTTTTTCTCTCTATCGTTTCCCCCTCCTCGATCTATTCAAAGTTTGATTTTTCTGCCGCATTGACATGGACACTGTTTTGTGTGGCTTGAATCGATGAAATTATGTCGATTCAGCGGTGATTGGTTGTAAATGCATTGAGTTGGTTATCTGTTTAGCTATTGGACTCATTAGGATGAATCGTTGTTGAAGAATTTGGAAGAGAATTAGAATTCAATGAGGAATTAGTTCGGGCTGCTCAATGGCCTGCTGCCTCAACATCTGCAACATCTTGCGGACGAAAAACATAGTCTCTGAAGTTGGATATGGAATAGTGTTCATGGTTGAGCTTTGACAGTTCAGGCACGGAATGGGTTTTAGGATTTTAGGGTTTAATGTTGCGTTTGATATATCGTATTGTAATGGGAGTCTGGAGTCGGGAGAGTGAAATCTTAGGTCCGTGAGTGGATTGGGTGAGATTTATCGAAATTCAGTTGGCAGAATTAAATATAACCAGTTGTAAGTGTTTGTATTCATTCTTGAAACTTCTTCATTTTATTCATGATTTTTAACAAACAGCTGAGGGATTTTTCTTGGGAAAAACTGAAGAGTTCCCATGGAAAATGATTGCCCTTTAATTTCGTTAGTAGAAATAGATGATCACCATTGAGTGCTGCCCAATAACCCTTTATATAGGTTCCTATATCGGAAAGAGGGAAGTGTCATTGCAGAAATTTACCTGTCTCAACTTTTGGGATATTAATTCTTGTTAGTCATTGACTGGTTAGAGTGGCTTCAGTGTGTAATATGTGGGGGAAGTAACAATGAGGAAAGTATAGTCTCTGAAATGCATTCTCAACTTTCATTCACTCATGGTGTTATGCCCTTCAATATTTTCCATTTTGTGTGGGATTGAAAACCCATTTAGCTTAGATTACTAAAAGGGAGGGACAAAAGGTTTCTTCTGGGTTAAGCTTACATTGATATTGTACCATGACATCACATTCCAATGGGATAAATTATTGTAAATCCACTTAGTATATGCTTTTGATTGTCTTTGTTGAATGTATAGTCAGTTGGAAAATAGTTCACTATAATCATCATATTGAGAGAGAATACATCCATTGTTTCAATTGTGTACACTGTGTGTGAGTTATATTTGGTTTCTTTTTTTGTTTAATCATTAATGTCCACATCCTTTATTTAAGTGGTTGAAGGTATCTATCATCTTCAGCTTTTGGGATTGGGAGCATTTTATTATATAACGTCTGGACCTTTTGGACATCATTGTCCAAGTAGTATAGCTGAATGAATGACTCATATGCATAAAAACTCATCTTACAAGGGTATAACTTGAAATTTAAAGTAGAAAAACATTGTAACTATGATTTATTATACTGGGGTTCTTTGAAACAACATTAATGGACTTGCACACCTTTGTAGGTAAGTCATGGAATAATTGTCCATTCTAATGGCATTCGTCATCACTGTCACTTTTTCTTTTTAATTTTCCTTAGTTGAAAAGAATGCAACCTGTTATAGTAATTGATGCTGTTCGATCATATTTATGTTGCAGTGAAATTACTGCAGAAGGTCGGAGGATTACCAAGCTGGATCAAATCTTGCTCAACGGGAACAACATAGCCATTGTAAGTTCTCTCTCTCTCTCTCTCTCTCTAGAGTATTTCTTGTGAGTTCATTGAGTTTCTATATTCCGATGCAGTTGTTGACATTGTTTGTCATTTGATGCAAGTTGCCAATCTGTACCTTCAGTATCTATTAACTTCTGGTCTCGAGTGAGGCTGCAAAATGTAGCTTTTTAACATTCAGTATAAGAAAAGGGTGGTTGAGAATGTGCTGAATAGACTGTCTTGCTCTTTAAATATGAAGTGTACATCCTGTGCCATTTTATTGGTGCTGTTTATGGGCATCCGACATATACATATATGTTGATCTGAAAATAATCGCCTTGTTTTGAAACTTTATCATCCCCAAAACTTGTGGGAGAAGGCATGTCTGTCAAGACTTCACTATACTGCACTGCAAGCCGTTTTTGGTGTTGATAATGATATGAAAGTCCTGTGGTTGCATATGTTGCTATACTTTCGACCCCTGGCTTTTGAGCAAACGATGCCCAAGATAAGGCTTTTCGGTAGCATTCCTCGAGGCCTGTGCTTGGAGGCTTGCAGGTCTCAGGGTTTTGCATACCTTATGGTTGAAGCATCAACTTGCTAAAGGGGGGTTGGATCCGGTATCCATAATGCGCTGCGTCTTATCCACAGTATTCAAGTTCTATACTTCAGTTAACTGGTTTATTGTCTGTGAATCGCAGCTAGTTCCGGGTGGCTCCCCTGACTCGGAATGAGAGGACTATGCAGATGTGCAGCTCTACTTCACTTGCCGTGTTTAATAGATGGACAAATGGAGCAAGTGAAGCCTCTGGTGGCTCCTTCCGTCTCTTTCCTGTTTCTTCTTTGTGCCTTTTCTTCAAATCGTTTGTAGAATTGAAGATGAGTTGATTGTTATTGTACCATTTGGATTAGGTTATAATGGAAGTATGGAATAGGAAGTTGCTTGTTTGAGGATTGACCCTTGGGACTCGAGGTCTTAGTGTTCTGATCATGAATATTGATGTGTTAGTGTTCTGATCACGAATATGGATGTGTTAGTGTTCTGATCATGAATATTGACGAGTGACGATATACATGCTGCCCATTCAATTCCAGTAGTCTGTTGCCTGTCATTTAATGCAGTATAGCTACCTGTGTAGAAACTTGCTGGTGTTCATGGACTTGGATTATATCGCAAATTTGGACAGACAAGAACCTATCTTTTATGTCATGGAAAATCTTAAATGGTCCTTAAATCGATTGGACATGTCATCTTAAGAATCATGCCATTTCCTCCGAGTCAGACGCCGCTGGTCGGACTAAGCATGTGACATCATCCTAAGTTCCTAACCTGACCACGTTACCCTAGTTTTAAACTCGTGATGATTTTCATTCCATACCAAATTGGCTAGCACAAAGCATATATAGATAGAATACTCCACTTATAACAACACTAAACAACATGTGTAAGCCATTACAGAGTTGCTGGAAAATTGAAGTCCCGATGAAATGAAGATAACGCTCGGGAGCAAGTCTCCCAGGCTGTTTATTCACTTTAAAGCATAAACTGTTTGTCTATTCCTCTATTCGATATGCCCCCAAAATCCTAGGTTGGACACCACAAAATCGTGCAACTCGGGAATCTGTCTAACGAGCATCCTTGGAAAGGAGATTGTTGTGCCCAATGGTTCAGGCATTTTGTATCTCATCGACGCAGTCCCCTCTCTCAAAAACGGCTGCTGCACCCATTCCCGTACCTGCAGAGTCCCAACATAATAAGGGGAGTTCTATCGTCGTTGGAAATGAAAAGCACAGATCCAATTGCAATGAGATAGAGAGACTATCGATGGAATTGAAATGATGTAATATATATATATATATATATATATATATAGAGAGAGAGAGAGAGAGAGAGAGACCTAAGCACATGGAAATAACCCCGAACCGGCAGTCTCTTCCTTGACGCTTCATCTCGTTCAGTAGAGTTGCAACACACCGAGCACCTGAGCAACAAATAGAATTATGAAATGTAAGTTTGAGTAAGTCGTCAGTGCTTATCTCAAGCATAAGATCTCACAGGACACCATTAAACTGGGATGACAGGAACGGGAAAAAGAATCCGATCCCTTCAACTCGCTCATCATATCCATCGTACCACTGGCCATAAGACTTTCAACTGTGTTTGATTAGATTTCAATGGATCAAGTTCTTAGAAGTTGGCCATCAGGAAAAATGACCGTGGAAAATGATAATGGGAAACTACTTTTTGAATAGTAGCTCGAGAGTAATTAAATCAAATAAGCAATTTCCAGCTTAATCAATGCTTTAGACCCTCTTATAATCCCTCCCTATGTACTCTTTTCATTCCTTTCTCCATTCATTCATTTTTCTCGACTAACTTGCATTAACTTTTGAGCACTTAATCAAATATACAGTAGTCGAGTACCTGTAGCGCCCAAAGGATGCCCGAGAGCTATCGCGCCTCCGTTGACATTGACCTTCTCAGGGTCAAGCTCCAGCTTCTTACAGCAGTAAACATACTGAGATGCAAATGCCTGAGACAAGAAAATAGGAGAGAGTGAAAAGTATTGACAAAACAGGGCACTTGTAAGCTGATGTTGGTAGGGAAAAAGAAAAGGGAAAGAGAAAAGGATGGTTACCTCATTGATTTCAAAGAGATTGATATCATCAAGCTCCAGCCCTGCTGACTTCACTGCAGCTGGAATAGCCACTGCAGGACCGATCCCCATGACAGCGGGGTCCACACCAACTGCAGCGAAACTCCTAGAGGACATCCAGAGGACGGTGTTCAGAGCAAATGGAAAGAAAAGTTCCACACCATGGATTTTGAATTTCATTCCTCCTAACTCTTTCTTTAGTCTAATAAACATCAGAAGCTGTTCCTTTAGTGTTAAAAACTCCTCTTTCCGACACATAATTTGGCAACAAGGAAATATTTTTCTGGTAAAAGAAGAGGTACCTGAAAACACCGAGAATCGGAAGTCCCTTTTGTAAAGCCATACTTCTCTTCATGAGCAGCACAGCAGCGGCTCCATCACTCACTTGACTAGCATTCCCTGACATAACAAATGAATCGGTATGTATCACCTCATGGCAGAATTTCAACATTCAAAGAAACGATTCTGATAAAGCCAAAGTTTCAAAATTTCAAGTGGCTTGCAAATAATATACCAGCAGTTGTGGCTCCATCCTTTTTAAATGCAGGCTTCAGCTTTGCTAGGTCTGCCATGTTCGTGTTTGCTCGGATACCATCATCCACACAAATCGTCACAGGCTTCTCGTCTCCAGATTTCGGGTCCACGAGCTACATGTAAAATCAAGCAGTTACATCATTTTATAATCAAAGCAACCTCAGAAAAATGATTGTTATTTGTGTATATATATAGCGGGAGAGAGATATAGATATATGCACAATGGTACCTTGGTTGTGACTGGAATTATCTCGTCCTTGAATTTGCCAGACGCAGTTGCAGAAGCAGCTCGCCTATGAGACTCGACCTTTTGACAAAAAGATATAAATATGAGCGGTTGATGTTGCTGTGGAAAACTAAGAAAATTTCCTAATTTTGCATTTTCTTCTTCTACAGGAGCTGGAATAAACGTGCCCAATTGCACTTCATCAGAAATATGGAACCATAAACCGTACTGTAAAATCCAATTTTCCTTATTTTCTTATCCATTGTGTTTGTGTGCCCATTGTGGTAGTGAGATTTCTCACTTTGAGACCAGAAAGAACTTCCATCCATTTGTTCTATATGAGAAGATGAAAAACAATTTTTTTCAATAAGTTGGGCCGGGGGGGGGGGGGGGGGGGGGGGGGGGGGGGGGGGGGGGGGGTATTATTAGTGGATTCTTTTCAAAACTCACAGCGGCGTGGTCTTGCTCTTGGCGAGTAACACCATAGCGCTGAGCCACATTTTCAGAAGTGATCCCCATAGCAAGAAGACAATCCTGGGCTTGAGCAAACATTTCCACCTGTAATTGAAATCACGTTCAGCAAACGAAATCATTCCTAAGTCCATATCCGACTTTAATCATACCAGTGAAAATGAACGTACTCTCGGATTAACATTGGAACCCTGCCAATTGCATCTACAGTCATTGATTCCAGTCCAGCCCAATTCCTGATTATAGTACAGTTGAGTCATTTAGTCAAGGGTCGATGCTTGTCACAAGAAGCCAATAATATATATCTAGAACCCATTTACCAATGTCATAAAATCCGGCTTTTATGGAGGGCGGCAACATCAGCAACTGCTTGAAGGCCGGATGAGCATTTCCTGTTGACAGTCCTAATGGGCACCGTCTCTGGTTCATGACCAAATCAAACATTAGCCTATGTCCTTTTGCTGTCTAATCAGATGTTCAATGAAGAAAACTTTCCACTAGTCTATGCTTCTAGGATAGATGGTTCTAGTTTGGAATTTCGATTATATCTGTTAATTTCCCAAAGTGTACTCTAGAAAATATCGTAAAAGGTAGCATCCAAGGGGGGAAAATTATACCAGGAATGCCGGCATAAAATGCAGCCATCCTACACTCGGTCGCTCTCAGTGAGCCCGGGGCCAAAACCGTACCAACAACTATATCCCCCACCTCCGCTGGGTTCATATTTGTTTTCTCTAACACTGCCAGTGAATCACAAGAACCAAACAGAAAGAGAAAGCCGCCCGTAGAAAATTGATACACAAGGAGAAACCAGAGAAAATGATATGAACCTCCACAAAAATCTAACAGGAGACTCCAACCTTAAGGACCGGAGCGAGCAGATCATCGGGATGAGTATCCTTGAACCCCCCACGCCTGGCCTTGCAAATTGCAGTTCGATATGCTCTGTTGGACAAGTTCAAATTAATGACTTCATAGAGGAGGAAACCATTAAGAATAAACTGCTATTTTTTGGTCCGCAGAGCAAGGGACTTACCCCACAATAACAATGTCATCCCCAAAAGCCGCAGTTCTATGACAAGCTGCATTATCTCCAGCAGCACATATTGAAGCCTAACATGAAAAATACCGAAAAAGTATTCAGAAAAACATGTAAGAAAAACATGCTGGGCTACCCACCATTCAATACTCTCCATTACCCACCAAATACATGCAATTCTCTATCATGTAAGTCAGCATAAGCACAACTTCACTAATTATGAGCAACCTGGGTCAAAGATTCACAGGCAGGAGACTTCCCTTAAAGGGGAAGCCATCAATATCACACCACGCATGATTCCAACAGACCACATAAGAACAACAGCCAATATGATCATAAAGGTGAGATTTTGAGCTTACAGACAATTTAGCAGACTCCTGGGTCTGAGAAGAGGACCCAGAATGGGAAGTGGGTTGGAGATGCTGAAGCAGGATTCTCTGTCCGTTGAGAGCTTCCTCCATGTCTCAATCTCTCTTCCAATTCCCACCCAGAGACAGAGACCAACACACAATATAGATGCAATTGATCGAATTGGTTAGCAGGGGAAAACCCGATTGAATGGCTGATATATATAATATATGTGTGTGAAAGGGGGAAGGGGGCAAGTTCTTTTCTCAAAATCGCGTATGATTGCTTGCTTTAGTAATGGAACATTCCAGGTCTAGCAAATGTCACAGCTGAACGAACAGAAACTCTCTGAACTTGATGTGTTAAATAACTGATCATTGGATGGACTTTACATGTAATGTAGGAATTGAAAACGTATTGAAAATACTTCACAATCATAATAAAATAATATCTAAATTAGAATTAGTCTCAATCGATAAATTGGGACTATATCGTGATTTAGCTAGCTAAATGGAGGAGATGGTGAAAGGTTATTGAGATGACAGTGATGATCATTCTTTGATGGACCAAATGAGCACAAAAGGCCGAACTGTTGAGGGGAAACAGGTTGAGATCAGGACGAAACCGGCCGTCAGGTGAATGAGGCACGACGTCATCATCATCTCATCATGTCTTGTTCCGTCTTAACATCTGTTTTTCAATTGGCATTTCATAGTAAGAAGTTGAGGAATGACAAGAAAAGCCTCGAGGTCAATTGTAAATAATCCACAGGGGCTCGTGGAGAGACCAGCTTGTGGGTTTGGTACGACGTGCAAAGTTATACAATTTGCAGTACTAAAGTTAAAGCCAAAACAGCAATCTGAAAGCAGTTTGTCCTATATATGATAAATTTTTGAAACCTCTGTATATCTGATTTCTCCCTATATTTGCATAATACCCACTAAGGGACGGTAATACTAGAGTCAGGAACAGGAACTGAAGATAAGAAAGAAGAAAGTCAGAAATGAATTGATGAACGATCTTGAAAGATCAAGAAGAACAAGATCATGGCCAAAAAGGTGCTCTGCTCAGATACCATAACGGGAATAGGAATTCAGAAAGATGATCTTCACTTGTCCTCCTGAGGTATATCCATTATCTTAATATATATATAATGCTATACAGTAGTAAAATGCATAAATTACAAATTTTTTTGGTAGGCATGGATAGATTACAACTGCACGAGCTGCTATTACTCTCTAATGAACTTCTACCAACCTCTTTATACTGCTTCCTAACTCTTAGCTGCTGGGCTACCCACCCACCATTCAATACTCTCCATTACGCACCAATACATGCAATTCTCTATCATGTAAGTCAGCATCATCAATAAGAAGAGAACGACTTCACTAATTATGAGCAAACTGGGTCAAAAAGCTTCACAGGCAGGAGACTCCCTTAAGGGGGAAGCCATCAATATCACCAGCACGCATGATCCCAACAAACCACATAAGAAAAACAGCCAATCTGATCATAAAGATGAGATTTTGAGCTTACAGTCAAGTTAGCAGACTCCTGGGTCTGAGAAGAGGACCCAGAATGGGAAGTGGGTTGGAGATGCTGAAGCAGGATTCTCTGTCCGTTGAGAGCTTCCACCATGTCTCAGTCTCTCTTCCAATTCCCACCCAGAGACAGAGACCAACACACAATATAGATGCAATTGATCGAATTGGTTGAATGGCTGATATATATAATATATGTGTGTGAAAGGGGGAAGGGGGCAAGTTCTTTTCCAGGCCAAAAGTGTGGAGAAATTTCTCAAAATCGAGTATGCTTGTCTCCTGATCATACTATATAAAAGTAAAATTTATCTTAATGTGATCAGTCAGTGAAGGTTCTCATTCACCCAAAATAAATAAATAAATATATATATATATATATTTGTTGCCACATTGATTAATAGATTATTTCTATATCTATAATATAGCAATAATAACAAACTCTTACACCTGACCTCTCACGTCTCCAGCTGACAAAGACTCAATCATGTTCTGTGGTGTTACTAATCATCAAAGTGTAGAGCTTTTTCTTCCTTTTATTACCAAAATTTTTATAATAGGAAATTTTACATTATTTAATTTTTTATATTTTTCCTTCTAACAACAATTTTTATAATATTTTATTGATAGAAAATTTCTCCTTTCATGTCTCCAAATCATTAGAGAATCTTTTGCGTCCCTCAATAGCATGTTTGGATCGCCATCCAAATCGGTTAAAATGATTTTAGGAAAGGGAAAATAGCCAAAAAAAAAATATTCCAATTAATTTCCTTAAATTCCCTAATCTATTCACATTTTAAATTTTGACATGAAAAATCAAAATGTTTCCTTTTGTTTCCCCCAAATATCAACCCATTAACTCTAGGCTTAACGACGCTAACGTGATCGATAATTTAGCCTATGTGACGGACGAAAGTTCACATCGAACGGAGATATCCTTTTAATTAAAAAATCAAATAGTTTGAAATTTTTCTTCAATTTAGCATAAAATAAAAAATTCTCTTCTATCTTTCTCTCTCCTCTCTCTCACCTCTTTCCTCTCTCCGCTCTCTCTCTTGACTCTCTCTCCTCTCTCGACACTATCTCCTTTCTCTGTCTCCTCTCTCTCATCTCTCTCGACTCTTTGTCATCTCTCTCATTTCCCTCTCTCATCACCCTTTGTCCTCTCTCTCATATCTCTTTCCTATCTTTCTCCTCTCTCTAGACACTCTCCCCTCTCTCTTGACTCTCTCTCTGGACTCTCTCCCCTCTCTCTCAACTCTATCCCATCTCTCTTCTCTCTCATATTTATCTCATCTCTCTCACTCTTTCATCTCTTTTTCTCTATCTTATCTCTCTCCTCTCTCTCTCCTTTCTCTCAGAGATAGAGTCGAGAGAGATGAGAGAAAGGAGAGAGACATGAGAGAGAGTCAAGAGAGATGAGAGAGGAAAGCGAGGAGAGAGAGTTGAGAAAGAGGGGAAAGATATGAGAGAGAGATAAGAGAGAGAGGAGTGAGAATTGGGAAAGAGATGAGAAAGAGTCGAGAGAGAGAGAGAGAGAAGAGAGAGTTGAGGGAGTTGAAAGAGAGAAGAGAGAGAAAGAGAGGAGAGACTGAGTGAGTGAGTGTGGAGATTTTTTGGGGTAGTTAAAAAAAGCTGGGTAGTGGTTAAAAGCATTGTTATCAGACCGGATCGGACCGGTCGGTTCGATCGGTCGGACCGAGAACCGGCACCATGTCCGGTCCAGTTCGCCTGAAATCGAAATCGCAACTTTGAACCGCCGGACCCATTGAACCGGTCGATTTTAAGCAAAATTTCATTGAACCGGCCGGTTCTATGGGTTTTATGGGTTTCCTATTTAATGTAAAAATTAGTTGGTTGTGTAAGGATTTGAACTCATGGCCTCCTACTTATCATACTAGCATACTACCAACCAAGCCACCACCACTTTTTTGTTCTTTTAACTCTACTTTTAAGTACTTATTAAATAAATATGTATTTTGAAGTAAGAAATATTAAATATAGATACTTCTTATACTATTGTTATATTTCTTTAAAATCATCATACTTTTATCTTAATTATCATAATTTTTTTAATAATATGAATATTTATTTTATTTTAAATAAACGTGCGGTCCGACCCATCGAACCCCCGGTTGGACCCATAAACCCATGAACCCGTACCCCTTCCGGTTCATCATCCGGTCCGGTTCTGATAACACTGGTTAAAAGTGAGACGAGTTATGGTGGGAAAAGACAATGGAGATATGATTGCTTTTTTTCAAATTTTAATATCATTATTTTATATTTAGGAAACGTTAAGAAAATATTTCAACAAGATTGGTGTTGTCTTTTGGCTATTAACATCTGCTCGGAGGTCGGTTTGGTCCTAATTTATCGGATATTTTTGTGGTTTTCAAATCCTAATATCTTAAGTTCGGCCATGTGTGGAAGACAATTTATTAAAAGAAAATGCTTGTTGGGATCGCAGGTTATTGTGTTAGATTAAGCACCACCCTACATTTCCAATGGCGAAGGAAGGTCGAGTGACAATGCGAGTGACTTGATCCCAAGATATTGATATATGGAATTATGGGATTTATTAGTGCCATAAACATATCATCATTCATTAAGTTAGTTCAATTTTGTTCATATGAATAAAAGTATTTCAAAAGAATTTTTTTTCTCGGTGAGTACCATTTAGCATCATGAAGTTTAATGATCCTGACTAGTTCAATTTTCTGGTCAAATTGACTCATTAAAAGATAAAACTTTCCTAATCGCATATTTTTTCTATTCAATTAAAAGGTAAAGTTTTCAATCGTACGTTCACTAGAATTGTCTATTTATATTCAGTGGTTATAGATACGATACCGGATCCCACAAATATCCCTAGATATCTCCAGATAACCATAGTCATGAGATAATATCTCAAGTATCAAGTCGGGTCGGGTCCCACAAGGGCGGATCTTATTCGGTTCAACCCGAAAAAATCCTACAAAGAAGTTGGAAGAGAATTAGAATCCAATGAGGAATTAGTTCGTGCTGCTCAATCGCCAGCTGCCTTAGCATCTGCAACATCTTGGGGACGAAAAACATAAGTCTCTGAAGTTGGATATGGAGTAGCGTTCAAGGTTGAGGTTTGATAGCAATAACTCTCTTTTTGTCGGTCAAATCAATCGTACGTTCACTGGAATTGTCTATTTATATTCAGTGGTTATAGATACGATATCGGATCCCACAAATATACCTAGATATCTCCAGATAACCATGGTCATGACATAATATCTCAGGTATCAAGTTGGGTCGGGTCCCACAAGGGCGAATCCTATTCGGTTCAACCCGAAAAAATCCTACAAAGAAGTTGGAAGAGAATTGATTGTAAATGCATTGAGTTGATTATCTGTTTAGCTATTGGACTCATTAGGATGAATCGTTGTTGAAGAATTTGGAAGAGAATTAGAATCCAATGAGGAATTAGTTCGGACTGCTCAATCGCCAGCTGCCTTAGCATCTGCAACATCTTGGGGACGAAAAACATAAGTCTCTGAAGTTGGATATGGAGTAGCGTTCAAGGTTGAGCTTTGATAGGTCAGGCACGGATTGGGTTTTAGGATTTTAGGGTTTAATGTTGCATTTGATATATCGTATTGGAATGGGAGTCTGGAGTCGGCAGAGTGAAATCTTAGGTCTGTGAGTGGATTGGGTGAGATTTATCGAATTTCAGTGGGCAGAATTAAATATAATCAGTTGTGTGTGTTTGTATTCATTCTTGAATTCTTCATTTTAGTCATGATTTTTAACAAGAAGTGAGGGATTTTTCTTTGGAAAAACTGAAGGGTTCCCATGGAAAATGACTGCCCTTTAATTTCGTTAGTAGAAATAGATGATCACCATTCGAGAGATAAATGAAGAGGGAGAGGCTGCAAAATGTAGCTTTTTAACATTCAGTATAAGAAAAGGGTGGTTGAGAATGTGCTGAATAGACTGTCGCGCTCTTTAATATGAAGTGTACATCCTGTGCCATTTTATTGGTGCTGTTTATGGGCATCCCGCGTATATGTTGATCTGAAAATAATCGCCTAGTTTTGAAACTTTATCATCCTCAAAACTTGTGGCACAAGGCCAATGTCTGTCGAGGCTTTGGTTGGTATGTTGGATGCCCTTGTATTTCCAACCAGGCGAGCCTTTTCTCAATCCAATTGCTTCAAAAATTGTGTTGATTGTACAATTTCACTATACTGCACTGCAAGTCCTGTGGTTGCATATGTTGCTATACTTTCAAGCCCTGGCTTTGAGCACACTATGCCCAAGATAAGATATGAAGTAAGAATTATAAGAGCTAAAATTTGCCCAAAATGTTTGGTGCAATAATCAAGTACTCACCTCACCTCCCTTTCCAGAGTCTACTCTGAGGTTGAGGGTTTGACTGCCACCAGATGCCCCAGGAATCCCTTATGGCCAGATTTAAGGCTTATCGGTAGCATTCCTCGAGGCCTGTGCTTGGTGCCTTGCAGGTCTCAGGGTTCTGCATACCTTACAGTTGAAGCATCAACTAACTAAGGGCCCCGGGGGGGTGGCAAGGGGAAGCCTTTGGTGGCTCCTTCCGTCCTTTCTGTTTCTTCTTTGTGCCTTTTCTTCAAATCGTTCGTAGAATCGAAGATGAGTTGATTGTGATGTACCATTTGGATTAGGTTATAATCGAAGTATGGAATAGGAAATTGCTTGTTTGAGGATGAACCCTTGGGACTTGAGGTCTTAGTGTTCTGATCACGAATATTGACGAGCGACCATATACATGCTGCCCATGCAATTCCAGTATTGAGTCTGTTGCCTGTCATTTAATGCAATACACTGCCTGTGTGGAAACTTGCTGGTGTTCATGGACATGGATCATATCACAAATTTGGACCGACAAGAAACCTATCTTTTATGTCATGGAAAATCTTAAATGGTCCTTAAATCGATTGGAAATGGCATGTCATCTTAAGAATCATGCTATTTCCTCCCAGTCAGATGCCACTGGCCAGACTAAGCTTGTGACATTACTCTAGTTTTAAACTTGTGATGATTTTCATTCTATACCAAATTGGCTAGCATAAAGCGTATATAGATAGAATACTCCATATATAACAACACTAAACAACATGGGTAAGCCATTACACGGTTGCTGGAAAAATTGAAGTCCTGATGAAATGAAGATCACCCTCGGGAGCAGGCCTCCCTGGCTGTTTATTCACTTTACAGCATAAACTGTTTGCCTATTCCTCTATTCGATATGCCCCCACAATCCTAGGTTGGACACCACAACATCGTGCAACTTGGGAATCTGTGTCTAACGAGCATCTTGGAAAGGAGATTGTTGTGCCCAATGGTTTGGGCATTTTGTATCTCATCGACAGAGTCCCCTCTCTCAAAAAACAGCTGCTGCACCCATTCCCGTACCTGCAGAGTCCCAACAGAATAAGGGGGGTTCTATGTCGTGGGAAATGAAAAGGACAGATCCAATTGGAATGAGATAGACTATCGATGGAATTGAAATAATGTAATATATAGAGAGAGAGATAGAGAGAGACCTATGCACATGGAAATAACCCCGAACCGGCAGTCTCTTCCTCGACGCTTCATCTCGTTCAGTAGAGTTCCAACACACCGAGCACCTGAGCAACAAATAGAATTATGAAATGTAAGTTTGAGTAAGTCGTCAGTGCTTTATCTCCAGCATGAGATCTCACAGGACAACATTAAACTGGTATGACAGGAACGGGAAAAAGAATCTGATCCCTTCAACTCACTCATCATATCCATCGTACCACTGGCCATAAGACTTTCAACCGTGTTTGTTTAGATTTCAATGGATCAATTCTTAGAAGTTGGCCATCAGGAAAAATGACCATGGAAAATGATAATAGGAAACTACTTTTTGAATAGTAGCTCGAGAGTAATTAAATCAAATAAGCAATTTCCAGCTTAATCAATGCTTTAGACTCCCTAATCCCTCCCTATGTACTCTCTTCATTCCTTTCTCCATTCATTCATTTTTCTCGACTAACTTGCATTAACTTTTGAGCACTTAATCAATATACAGTAGTCGAGTACCTGTAGCGCCCAAAGGATGCCCGAGAGCTATCGCGCCTCCGTTGACATTGACCTTCTCAGGGTCAAGCTCCAGCTTCTTACAGCAGTAAACATACTGAGATGCAAATGCCTGAGACAAGAAAATAGGAGAGAGTGAAAAGTAGAGACAAAACAGGGCACTTGTAAGCTGATGTTGGTAGGGAAAAAGAAAAGGGAAAGAGAAAAGGATGGTTACCTCATTGATTTCAAAGAGATTGATATCATCAAGCTCCAGCCCTGCTGACTTCACTGCAGCTGGAATAGCCACTGCCGGACCGATCCCCATGACAGCGCGGGTCCACACCAACTGCAGCGAAACTCCTAGAGGACATCCAGAGGACGGCGTTCAGAGCAAATGGAAAGAAAAGTTCCACACTATGGATTTTGAATTTCATTCCTCCTAACTCTTTCTTTAGTCTAATAAACATCACAAGCTGTTCGTTAAGTGTTACAAAAACTCCTCCTTTCCGACACATAATTTTGCAACAAGGTAATATTTTGTAAAAGAAGAGGTACCTGAAAACACCGAGAATCGGAAGTCCCTTTTGTTAAAGCCATACTTCGCTTCATGAGCAGCACAGCAGCAGCTCCATCACTCACTTGACTAGCATTCCCTGACATAACAAATGAATCGGTAGTATCACCTCATGGCAGAATTTCAACATTCAAAGAAACGATTCTGATAAAGCCAAAGTTTCAAATTTCAAGTGGCTTGCAAATAATATACCAGCAGTTGTGGCTCCATCCTTTTTAAATGCAGGCTTCAGCTTTGCTAGGTCTGCCATGTTCGTGTTTGCTCGGATACCATCATCCACACAAATCGTCACAGGCTTCTCGTCTCCAGATTTCGGGTCCACGAGCTACATGTAAAATCAAGCAGTTACATCATTTTATAATCAAAGCAACCTCAGAAAAATGATTGTTATTTGTGTCTATATATAGCGGGAGAGAGATATAGATATATACACAATGGTACCTTGGTTTGACTGGAATTATCTCGTCCTTGAATTTGCCAGAAGCAGTTGCAGCAGCAGCTCGTCTATGAGACTCGACCTATTGAAAAAAAGATATAAACATGAGCGGTCGATGTTGCTGTGGAAAACTAAGAAAAATCCTAATTTTGCATTTTCTTCTTCTACAGGAGCCGGAATAAACATGCCCAATTGCACTTCATCAGAAATATGGAACCATAAACCATACTGTAAAATCCAATTTCCCTTATTTTCTTATCCATTGTGTTTGGTGCCCATTGTGGTAGTGAGATTTCTCACTTTGAGACCAGAAAGAACTTCCATCCATTTGTTCTATATGAGAAGATGAAAAACAATTTTTTTCAATAAGTGGCCGGGGGGGGGGGGGGGGGGGGGGGGGGGGGGTATTATTAGTGGATTCTTTTCAAAAACTACAGCGGCGTGGTCTTGCTCTTGGCGAGTAACACCATAGCGCTGAGCCACATTTTCAGAAGTGATCCCCATAGCAAGAATCATTCCTAAGTCCATATCCGACTTTAATCATACCAGTGAAAATGAACGTACTCTCGGATTAACATTTGGAACCCTGCCAATTGCATCTACATCATTGATTCCAGTCCAGCACCAATTCCTGATTATAGTACAGTTGAGTCATTTAGTCAAGGGTCGATGCTTGTCACAAGAAGCCAATAATATATCTAGAACCCATTTACCAATGTCATAAAATCCGGCTTTTATGGCGGCGGCAACATCAGCAACTGCTTGAAGGCCGATGAGCATTGCCTGTTGACAGTCCTAATGGGCACCGTCTCTGGTTCATGACCAAATCAAACATTAGCCTATGTCCTTTTGCTGTCTAATCAGATGTTCAATGAAGAAAACTTTCCACTAGTCTATGCTTCTAGGATAGATGGTTCTAGTTTGGGATTTCGATTATATCTGTTAATTTCCCAAAGTATACTCTAGAAAATATCATAAAAGGTAGCGTCCAAGGGGGGAAAATTATACCAGGAATGCCCGCATAAAATGCAGCCATCCTACACTCGGTCGCTCTCAGTGAGCCCGGGGCCAAAACGCGTACCAACAACTAATATCCCCCACCTCCGCTGGGTTCTTATTTGTTTTCTCTAACACTGCCTGTGAATCACAAGAACCAAACAGAATGAGAAAGCTACCCGTAGAAAATTGATACACAAGGAGAAACCAGAGATTGATATGAGCTTCCAAAAAACTCTAACAGGAGACTCCAACCTTAAGGACCGGAGCGAGCAGATCATCGGGATGAGTATCCTTGAACCCCCCACGTCTGCCTTGCAAATTGCAGTTCGATATGCTCTGTTGGACAAGTTCAAATTAATGACTTCATAGAGGAGGAAACATTAGAATAAACTGCTATTTTTTGATCTGCAGAGCAAGGGACTTACCCCACAATAACAATGTCATCCCCAAAAGCCGCAGTTCTATGATAAGCTGCAATTATCTCCAGCAGCACATATTGAAGCCTAACATGAAAAAATACCGAAAAAGTATTCAGAAAAACATGTGTTTTTTCATTAAGACCAGGATAAAAAGAGAGTTTTAATGTTATGACCATTGACCAACCGATTCATTACTCACAACCCATCTAGAAGTACAAAGTACAGGACAACAATTTGCAGTACTAAAGTTAAAGCCAAAACACAATCTGAAAGCCAGTTTGTCCTATATATGATAAATTTTTGAAACCTCTGTATATCTGATTTCTTCCCTATATTTGCATATCCCCTAAAGGACGGTAATACTAGAGTCAGAACTGAAGTAAGAAATGTTCAAAACGACTAGGAAAGATCAAGAGAACAAGATCATGGCCAAAAAGGTGCTCTGCTCAGATACCATAACGTGAATAGGAATTCAGAAAGATGATCTTCACTTGTCCTCCTGAGTATATCCATTATCTATATATATATATAAATATAATGCTATACAGTAGTAAATGCATAAATTACAAATTTTTGGGTAGGCATGGATAGATTACAAACTGCACGAGCGGCTATCTACTCTCTAATGAACTTCTACCTACCTCTATACTGCTTCCTAACTCTAGCATGCTGGGCTACCCCCCCACCATTCAATACTCTCCATTACGCACCAATACATGCAATTCTCTACCATGTAAGTCAGCATCATCAATAAAAAAGAACAAGAAGACACTTATTCACTAATTATGAGCAAACTGGGTCAAAGCTTCACAGGCAGGAGACTTTCCCTTAAGGGGGAAGCCATCAATATCACGCACGCATGATCCCAACAAACAAACCACATAAGAAAAACAGCCAATCTGATCATAAAGATGAGATTTTGAGCTTACAGTCAAGTTGCAGACTCCTGGGTCTGAGAAGAGGACCCAGAATTGGAAGTGGGTTGGAGATGCTGAAGCAGGATTCTCTGTCTGTTGAGAGCTTTCTCCATGTCTCAATCTCTCTTCCAATCCCACCCAGAGACAGAGACCAACACACAATATAGATGCAATTGATCGAATTGGTTAGCAGGGGAAACCCATTGAATGGCTGATATATATAATATATGTGTGTGAAAGGGGGAAGGGGGCAAGTTTCTTGTAATATTCTCAGTAGTTATGCGTTGAAGAGTGGTCAACTTCAACTACGAATAAAGAAGAGGAGGCGTCAATGAGAAAGTGAGTGGGTGGGAAAATGGTGGGAAGGGACAATTATATTATCGACATCGATTGGTCTCTTGAAAGTTTCGCAGAAATAAAACCCCCACGTTTTTCCTAAGGACCAGCACCGTCTTTCCCACGTTTTTTCCCAAGGACCAGCACCGTCTTTCCTTAATTATTAGAGAATCTTTTGCGTCCCTCAATAGCATGTTTGGATCACCATCCAAATCGTTAGAATGATTTTAGGAAAGGGAAAATAGCCAAAAAAAATAATTCCAATAATTTCCTTAAATTCCCTAATCTATTCACATTTTAAATTTTAACATGAAAATCAAAATATTTCCTTCTGTTTCCCCCAAATATCAACCCATTAACTCTAGGCTTAACGGCGTTGACGTGGCCGATAATTAGCCTGATAATTTACCTATGTGACGGACGAAAATTCACATCGAACGGAGATATCCTTTTAATTAAAAAATTAAAATAGTGTTTGAAATTTTTCTTCAATTTAACATAAAATAAAAAAATTCTCTCCTCTCTTTCTCCTCCTTCTCTCAAGCTCACAACCTCTTCCCTCTCTTCCCTCTCGACTCTCTCTCTCCTCTCTCTCGACACTCTCTCCTTTCTCCGTCTCCTCTCTCTCATCTCTCTCGCCTCTTTTTCATCTCCCTCTCTCATCACCGCTTTGTCCTCTCTCTCATTTCTCTTTCCTTCTCTCTCCTCTCTCTAGACACCTCCTCTCCCTCTCTCTTGACTCTCTCCTTTCTCTCGACTCTTATCTCACTCTCTTCTCTCTCATATTTATCTCATTTCTCTCGCTCTTTTTCATCTCTTTTCTCTATCTTATCTCTCTCCTCTCTCTCTCCTTCTCCTTTCTCTCAGAGATGAGAGAGTGGATAGAGATAGAGTCGAGACAGATGAGAGAAAGGAGAGAGACATGAGAGAGAGTCAAGAGAGATGAGAGAGGAAAGCGAGGAGAGAGAGTTGAGAAAGAGGGAAAAGATATGAGAGAGAGAGGAGTGAGAGTTGGGAAAGAGATGAGAAAGAGTCGAGAGAGAGAGAAAGAGATGAGAGAGAGATGAGAGAGAGGAGAGAGAGTTGAGGGAGTTGAAAGAGAGAAGAGAGAGAAAGAGAGGAGAGAGTGAGTGAGTGAGTATGGAGATTTTTTGGGTAGTTGAAAAAAGCTGGGTGGTGGTTAAAAGTGAGACGTGTTATGGTGGGAAAGGACAATGGAAATATGACTGCTTTTTTTCAAATTTTAATATCATTATTTTATATTTAGGAACGTTAAGAAAATATTTCAACAAGATTGGTGTTGTCCGTTGGCTATTAACATCTGCTCGGAGGTCGGTTTGATCTTAATTTATCGGATATTTTTGTGGGTTTCAAATCCTAATATCTTAAGTTCGGCCATGTGTGGAAGACAATTTATTAAAAGAAAATGCTTGTTGGGATTGCAGGTTATTGTGTTAGATTAAGCACCACCCTACATTTCCAATGGCGAAGGAAGGTCGAGTGACAATGGGAGTGACTTGATCCCAAGATATTGATATATGGAATTATGGGATTTATTAGTGCCATAAACATATCATCATTCATTAAGCTAGTTCAATTTCGTTCGTATGAATAAAAGTATTTCAAAAGAATTTTTTTTCTCGGTGAGTACCATTTAGCATCGTGAAGTTTAATGATCCTGACTAGTTCAATTTCTGGTCAAATTGACTCATTAAAAGATAAAACTTTCCTAATCGCATTTTTTTTTCTATTCAATTAAAAGGTAAAGTTTTCAATCGTACGTTCACTAGAATTGTCTATTTATATTCAGTGGTTATAAATACGATACTGAATCCCACAAATATCCTTAGATATCTCCAGATAACCATGGTCATGAGATATATCTCAAGTATCAAGTCGGGTCGGATCGGATCTCACAAGGGCGGATCCTATTCGGTTCAACCCGAAAAAATCCTACAAAGAAGTTGGAAGAGAATTAGAATCCAATGAGGAATTAGTTCGTGCTGCTCAATCGCTAGCTGCCTTAGCATCTGCAACATCTTGGGGACGACAAACATAAGTCTCTAAAGTTGGATATGGAGTAGCGTTCAAGGTTGAGGTTTGATAGCAATAACTCTCTTTTTGTCGGTCAAATCAATCGTACGTTCACTGGAATTGTCTATTTATATTCAGTGGTTATAGATACGATATCGGATCCCACAATATACCTAGATATCTCCAGATAACCATGGTCATGACATAATATCTCAGGTATCAAGTTGGGTCGGGTCCCACAAGGGCGAATTCTATTCGGTTCAACCGAAAGAATCCTACAAAGAAGTTGGAAGAGAATTATGGTGCGTTTGATTTCAGAGTTAAAGTAACTTTGATTTTGATTGTGGAAAAGGACAAATAATTGTGTAGTGTGTTGAGTTAAAGTTAAGAGTTAAAATTTTTGTGATTTTAATTGTGAAACCAAACGGAGTGTTAGAATCCAATGAGGAATTAGTTCGGACTGCTCAATCGCCAGCTGCCTTAGCATCTGCAACATCTTGGGGACGAAAAACATAAGTCTCTGAAGTTGGATATGGAGTAGCGATCAAGGTTGAGCTTTGATAGGTCAGGCACGGATTGGGTTTTAGGATTTTAGGGTTTAATGTTGCATTTGATATATCGTATTGGAATGGGAGTCTGGAGTCGGCAGAGTGAAATCTTAGGTCTGTGAGTGGATTGGGTGAGATTTATCGAATTTCAGTGGGCAGAATTAAATATAATCAGTTGTGTGTGTTTGTATTCATTCTTGAAACTTCTTCATTTTAGTCATGATTTTTAACAAGAAGCTGAGGGATTTTTCTTTGGAAAAACTGAAGGGTTCCCATGGAAAATGACTGCCCTTTAATTTCGTTAGTAGAAATAGATGATCACCATTCGAGAGATAAATGAAGAGGGAGAGGCTGCAAAATGTAGCTTTTTAACATTCAGTATAAGAAAAGGGTGGTTGAGAATGTGCTGAATAGACTGTCGCGCTCTTTAAATATGAAGTGTACATCCTGTGCCATTTTATTGGTGCTGTTTATGGGCATCCCGCGTATATGTTGATCTGAAAATAATCGCCTAGTTTTGAAACTTTATCATCCTCAAAACTTGTGGCACAAGGCCAATGTCTGTCGAGGCTTTGGTTGGTATGTTGGATGCCCTTGTATTTCCAACCAGGCGAGCCTTTTCTCAATCCAATTGCTTCAAAAATTGTGTTGATTGTACAATTTCACTATACTGCACTGCAAGTCCTGTGGTTGCATATGTTGCTATACTTTCAAGCCCTGGCTTTTGAGCACACTATGCCCAAGATAAGATATGAAGTAAGAATTATAAGAGCTAAAATTTGCCCAAAATGTTTGGTGCAATAATCAAGTACTCACCTCACCTCCCTTTCCAGAGTCTACTCTGAGGTTGAGGGTTTGACTGCCACCAGATGCCCCAGGAATCCCTTATGGCCAGATTTAAGGCTTATCGGTAGCATTCCTCGAGGCCTGTGCTTGGTGCCTTGCAGGTCTCAGGGTTCTGCATACCTTACAGTTGAAGCATCAACTAACTAAGGGCCCCGGGGGGGTGGCAAGGGGAAGCCTTTGGTGGCTCCTTCCGTCCTTTTCTGTTTCTTCTTTGTGCCTTTTCTTCAAATCGTTCGTAGAATCGAAGATGAGTTGATTGTGATGTACCATTTGGATTAGGTTATAATCGAAGTATGGAATAGGAAATTGCTTGTTTGAGGATGAACCCTTGGGACTTGAGGTCTTAGTGTTCTGATCACGAATATTGACGAGCGACCATATACATGCTGCCCATGCAATTCCAGTATTGAGTCTGTTGCCTGTCATTTAATGCAATACACTGCCTGTGTGGAAACTTGCTGGTGTTCATGGACATGGATCATATCACAAATTTGGACCGACAAGAACCTATCTTTTATGTCATGGAAAATCTTAAATGGTCCTTAAATCGATTGGAAATGGCATGTCATCTTAAGAATCATGCTATTTCCTCCCAGTCAGATGCCACTGGCCAGACTAAGCTTGTGACATTACTCTAGTTTTAAACTTGTGATGATTTTCATTCTATACCAAATTGGCTAGCATAAAGCGTATATAGATAGAATACTCCATATATAACAACACTAAACAACATGGGTAAGCCATTACACGGTTGCTGGAAAAATTGAAGTCCTGATGAAATGAAGATCACCCTCGGGAGCAGGCCTCCCTGGCTGTTTATTCACTTTACAGCATAAACTGTTTGCCTATTCCTCTATTCGATATGCCCCCACAATCCTAGGTTGGACACCACAACATCGTGCAACTTGGGAATCTGTGTCTAACGAGCATCCTTGGAAAGGAGATTGTTGTGCCCAATGGTTTGGGCATTTTGTATCTCATCGACAGAGTCCCCTCTCTCAAAAACAGCTGCTGCACCCATTCCCGTACCTGCAGAGTCCCAACAGAATAAGGGGGGTTCTATGTCGTGGGAAATGAAAAGGACAGATCCAATTGGAATGAGATAGACTATCGATGGAATTGAAATAATGTAATATATAGAGAGAGAGATAGAGAGAGACCTATGCACATGGAAATAACCCCGAACCGGCAGTCTCTTCCTCGACGCTTCATCTCGTTCAGTAGAGTTCCAACACACCGAGCACCTGAGCAACAAATAGAATTATGAAATGTAAGTTTGAGTAAGTCGTCAGTGCTTTATCTCCAGCATGAGATCTCACAGGACAACATTAAACTGGTATGACAGGAACGGGAAAAAGAATCTGATCCCTTCAACTCACTCATCATATCCATCGTACCACTGGCCATAAGACTTTCAACCGTGTTTGTTTAGATTTCAATGGATCAATTTCTTAGAAGTTGGCCATCAGGAAAAATGACCATGGAAAATGATAATAGGAAACTACTTTTTGAATAGTAGCTCGAGAGTAATTAAATCAAATAAGCAATTTCCAGCTTAATCAATGCTTTAGACTCCCTTATAATCCCTCCCTATGTACTCTCTTCATTCCTTTCTCCATTCATTCATTTTTCTCGACTAACTTGCATTAACTTTTGAGCACTTAATCAATATACAGTAGTCGAGTACCTGTAGCGCCCAAAGGATGCCCGAGAGCTATCGCGCCTCCGTTGACATTGACCTTCTCAGGGTCAAGCTCCAGCTTCTTACAGCAGTAAACATACTGAGATGCAAATGCCTGAGACAAGAAAATAGGAGAGAGTGAAAAGTAGAGACAAAACAGGGCACTTGTAAGCTGATGTTGGTAGGGAAAAAGAAAAGGGAAAGAGAAAAGGATGGTTACCTCATTGATTTCAAAGAGATTGATATCATCAAGCTCCAGCCCTGCTGACTTCACTGCAGCTGGAATAGCCACTGCCGGACCGATCCCCATGACAGCGGGGTCCACACCAACTGCAGCGAAACTCCTAGAGGACATCCAGAGGACGGCGTTCAGAGCAAATGGAAAGAAAAGTTCCACACTATGGATTTTGAATTTCATTCCTCCTAACTCTTTCTTTAGTCTAATAAACATCACAAGCTGTTCGTTAAGTGTTACAAAACTCCTCCTTTCCGACACATAATTTTGCAACAAGGTAATATTTTGTAAAAGAAGAGGTACCTGAAAACACCGAGAATCGGAAGTCCCTTTTGTAAAGCCATACTTCGCTTCATGAGCAGCACAGCAGCAGCTCCATCACTCACTTGACTAGCATTCCCTGACATAACAAATGAATCGGTAGTATCACCTCATGGCAGAATTTCAACATTCAAAGAAACGATTCTGATAAAGCCAAAGTTTCAAAATTTCAAGTGGCTTGCAAATAATATACCAGCAGTTGTGGCTCCATCCTTTTTAAATGCAGGCTTCAGCTTTGCTAGGTCTGCCATGTTCGTGTTTGCTCGGATACCATCATCCACACAAATCGTCACAGGCTTCTCGTCTCCAGATTTCGGGTCCACGAGCTACATGTAAAATCAAGCAGTTACATCATTTTATAATCAAAGCAACCTCAGAAAAATGATTGTTATTTGTGTCTATATATAGCGGGAGAGAGATATAGATATATACACAATGGTACCTTGGTTGTGACTGGAATTATCTCGTCCTTGAATTTGCCAGAAGCAGTTGCAGCAGCAGCTCGTCTATGAGACTCGACCTATTGAAAAAAAGATATAAACATGAGCGGTCGATGTTGCTGTGGAAAACTAAGAAAATATCCTAATTTTGCATTTTCTTCTTCTACAGGAGCCGGAATAAACATGCCCAATTGCACTTCATCAGAAATATGGAACCATAAACCATACTGTAAAATCCAATTTCCCTTATTTTCTTATCCATTGTGTTTGTGTGCCCATTGTGGTAGTGAGATTTCTCACTTTGAGACCAGAAAGAACTTCCATCCATTTGTTCTATATGAGAAGATGAAAAACAATTTTTTTCAATAAGTTGGGCCGGGGGGGGGGGGGGGGGGGGGGGGGGGGGTATTATTAGTGGATTCTTTTCAAAACTCACAGCGGCGTGGTCTTGCTCTTGGCGAGTAACACCATAGCGCTGAGCCACATTTTCAGAAGTGATCCCCATAGCAAGAAGACAATCCTGGGCTTGAGCAAACATTTCCACCTGTAATTGAAATCACGTTCAGCAAACGAAATCATTTCCTAAGTCCATATCCGACTTTAATCATACCAGTGAAAATGAACGTACTCTCGGATTAACATTTGGAACCCTGCCAATTGCATCTACAGTCATTGATTCCAGTCCAGCACCAATTCCTGATTATAGTACAGTTGAGTCATTTAGTCAAGGGTCGATGCTTGTCACAAGAAGCCAATAATATATATCTAGAACCCATTTACCAATGTCATAAAATCCGGCTTTTATGGAGGCGGCAACATCAGCAACTGCTTGAAGGCCGGATGAGCATTGCCTGTTGACAGTCCTAATGGGCACCGTCTCTGGTTCATGACCAAATCAAACATTAGCCTATGTCCTTTTGCTGTCTAATCAGATGTTCAATGAAGAAAACTTTCCACTAGTCTATGCTTCTAGGATAGATGGTTCTAGTTTGGAATTTCGATTATATCTGTTAATTTCCCAAAGTATACTCTAGAAAATATCATAAAAGGTAGCGTCCAAGGGGGGGAAAATTATACCAGGAATGCCCGCATAAAATGCAGCCATCCTACACTCGGTCGCTCTCAGTGAGCCCGGGGCCAAAACCGTACCAACAACTATATCCCCCACCTCCGCTGGGTTCGTATTTGTTTTCTCTAACACTGCCTGTGAATCACAAGAACCAAACAGAATGAGAAAGCTACCCGTAGAAAATTGATACACAAGGAGAAACCAGAGAAATTGATATGAGCTTCCAAAAAACTCTAACAGGAGACTCCAACCTTAAGGACCGGAGCGAGCAGATCATCGGGATGAGTATCCTTGAACCCCCCACGTCTGGCCTTGCAAATTGCAGTTCGATATGCTCTGTTGGACAAGTTCAAATTAATGACTTCATAGAGGAGGAAACCATTAAGAATAAACTGCTATTTTTTGATCTGCAGAGCAAGGGACTTACCCCACAATAACAATGTCATCCCCAAAAGCCGCAGTTCTATGATAAGCTGCATTATCTCCAGCAGCACATATTGAAGCCTAACATGAAAAATACCGAAAAAGTATTCAGAAAAACATGTGTTGTTCATTAAGACCAGGATAAAAAGAGAGTTTTAATGTTATGACCATTGACCAACCGATTCATTACTCACAACCCATCTAGAAGTACAAAGTACAGGACAAACAATTTGCAGTACTAAAGTTAAAGCCAAAACAGCAATCTGAAAGCAGTTTGTCCTATATATGATAAATTTTTGAAACCTCTGTATATCTGATTTCTCCCTATATTTGCATAATACCCACTAAAGGACGGTAATACTAGAGTCAGGAACTGAAGTAAGAAATGTTCAAACGACTAGGAAAGATCAAGAAGAACAAGATCATGGCCAAAAAGGTGCTCTGCTCAGATACCATAACGTGAATAGGAATTCAGAAAGATGATCTTCACTTGTCCTCCTGAGGTATATCCATTATCTATATATATATATAAATATAATGCTATACAGTAGTAAAATGCATAAATTACAAATTTTTTTGGTAGGCATGGATAGATTACAACTGCACGAGCTGCTATCTACTCTCTAATGAACTTCTACCTACCTCTATACTGCTTCCTAACTC
The DNA here is from genome assembly GCF_007655135.1 of Punica granatum. NCBI lineage: Eukaryota > Viridiplantae > Streptophyta > Magnoliopsida > Myrtales > Lythraceae > Punica > Punica granatum. The sequence goes on along the minus strand of NC_045134.1, from coordinate 23,450,314 downwards.
TAGCATGCTGGGCTACCCACCCACCATTCAATACTCTCCATTACGCACCAATACATGCAATTCTCTACCATGTAAGTCAGCATCATCAATAAGAAAAGAACGACTTCACTAATTATGAGCAAACTGGGTCAAAGCTTCACAGGCAGGAGACTTCCCTTAAGGGGGAAGCCATCAATATCACAGCACGCATGATCCCAACAAACCACATAAGAAAAACAGCCAATCTGATCATAAAGATGAGATTTTGAGCTTACAGTCAAGTTAGCAGACTCCTGGGTCTGAGAAGAGGACCCAGAATGGGAAGTGGGTTGGAGATGCTGAAGCAGGATTCTCTGTCTGTTGAGAGCTTTCTCCATGTCTCAATCTCTCTTCCAATTCCCACCCAGAGACAGAGACCAACACACAATATAGATGCAATTGATCGAATTGGTTAGCAGGGGAAAACCCAATTGAATGGCTGATATATATAATATATGTGTGTGAAAGGGGGAAGGGGGCAAGTTCTTGTAATATTCTCAGTAGTTATGGCGTTGAAGAGTGGTCAACTTCAACTACGAATAAAGAAGAGGAGGCGTCAATGAGAAAGTGAGTGGGTGGGAAAATGGTGGGAGGGGACAAATTATATTATCGACATCGATTGGTCTCTTGAAAGTTTCGCAGAAATAAAACCCCCACGTTTTTCCTAAGGACCAGCACCGTCTTTCCCACGTTTTTCCCAAGGACCAGCACCGTCTTTCCTTAATTATTAGAGAATCTTTTGCGTCCCTCAATAGCATGTTTGGATCACCATCCAAATCGGTTAGAATGATTTTAGGAAAGGGAAAATAGCCAAAAAAAAATATATTCCAATTAATTTCCTTAAATTCCCTAATCTATTCACATTTTAAATTTTAACATGAAAAATCAAAATATTTCCTTCTGTTTCCCCCAAATATCAACCCATTAACTCTAGGCTTAACGGCGTTGACGTGGCCGATAATTTAGCCTGATAATTTAGCCTATGTGACGGACGAAAATTCACATCGAACGGAGATATCCTTTTAATTAAAAAATTAAAATAGTTTGAAATTTTTCTTCAATTTAACATAAAATAAAAAAATTCTCTCCTCTCTTTCTCTCTCCTTTCTCTCACCTCTTTCCTCTCTCCGCTCTCGACTCTCTCTCCTCTCTCTCGACACTCTCTCCTTTCTCCGTCTCCTCTCTCTCATCTCTCTCGACTCTTTTTCATCTCCCTCTCTCATCACCCTTTGTCCTCTCTCTCATTTCTCTTTCCTTTCTCTCTCCTCTCTCTAGACACTCTCCCCTCTCTCTTGACTCTCTCCCCTTTCTCTCGACTCTATCTCATCTCTCTTCTCTCTCATATTTATCTCATTTCTCTCGCTCTTTCATCTCTTTTTCTCTATCTTATCTCTCTCCTCTCTCTCTCCTTCTCCTTTCTCTCAGAGATGAGAGAGTGGATAGAGATAGAGTCGAGACAGATGAGAGAAAGGAGAGAGACATGAGAGAGAGTCAAGAGAGATGAGAGAGGAAAGCGAGGAGAGAGAGTTGAGAAAGAGGGAAAAGATATGAGAGAGAGAGGAGTGAGAGTTGGGAAAGAGATGAGAAAGAGTCGAGAGAGAGAGAAAGAGATGAGAGAGAGAGATGAGAGAGAGGAGAGAGGAGAGAGAGTTGAGGGAGTTGAAGAGAGAGAGAGAGAGAGAGAGGAGAGTGAGTGAGTGAGATGGAGTTAGAGAGGAGAGAGTGAGTGAGTGAGTATGGAGATTTTTTGGGTAGTTGAAAAAAGCTGGGTGGTGGTTAAAAGTGAGACGTGTTATGGTGGGAAAGGACAATGGAAATATGACTGCTTTTTTTCAAATTTTAATATCATTATTTTATATTTAGGAACGTTAAGAAAATATTTCAACAAGATTGGTGTTGTCCGTTGGCTATTAACATCTGCTCGGAGGTCGGTTTGATCTTAATTTATCGGATATTTTTGTGGGTTTCAAATCCTAATATCTTAAGTTCGGCCATGTGTGGAAGACAATTTATTAAAAGAAAATGCTTGTTGGGATTGCAGGTTATTGTGTTAGATTAAGCACCACCCTACATTTCCAATGGCGAAGGAAGGTCGAGTGACAATGGGAGTGACTTGATCCCAAGATATTGATATATGGAATTATGGGATTTATTAGTGCCATAAACATATCATCATTCATTAAGCTAGTTCAATTTCGTTCGTATGAATAAAAGTATTTCAAAAGAATTTTTTTTCTCGGTGAGTACCATTTAGCATCGTGAAGTTTAATGATCCTGACTAGTTCAATTTCTGGTCAAATTGACTCATTAAAAGATAAAACTTTCCTAATCGCATATTTTTTTTCTATTCAATTAAAAGGTAAAGTTTTCAATCGTACGTTCACTAGAATTGTCTATTTATATTCAGTGGTTATAAATACGATACTGAATCCCACAAATATCCTTAGATATCTCCAGATAACCATGGTCATGAGATAATATCTCAAGTATCAAGTCGGGTCGGATCGGATCTCACAAGGGCGGATCCTATTCGGTTCAACCCGAAAAAATCCTACAAAGAAGTTGGAAGAGAATTAGAATCCAATGAGGAATTAGTTCGTGCTGCTCAATCGCTAGCTGCCTTAGCATCTGCAACATCTTGGGGACGACAAACATAAGTCTCTAAAGTTGGATATGGAGTAGCGTTCAAGGTTGAGGTTTGATAGCAATAACTCTCTTTTTGTCGGTCAAATCAATCGTACGTTCACTGGAATTGTCTATTTATATTCAGTGGTTATAGATACGATATCGGATCCCACAAATATACCTAGATATCTCCAGATAACCATGGTCATGACATAATATCTCAGGTATCAAGTTGGGTCGGGTCCCACAAGGGCGAATTCTATTCGGTTCAACCGGAAAGAATCCTACAAAGAAGTTGGAAGAGAATTATGGTGCGTTTGATTTCAGAGTTAAAGTAACTTTGATTTTGATTGTGGAAAAGGACAAATAATTGTGTAGTGTGTTGAGTTAAAGTTAAGAGTTAAAATTTTTGTGATTTTAATTGTGAAACCAAACGGAGTGTTAGAATCCAATGAGGAATTAGTTCGGACTGCTCAATCGCCAGCTGCCTTAGCATCTGCAACATCTTGGGGACGAAAAACATAAGTCTCTGAAGTTGGATATGGAGTAGCGATCAAGGTTGAGCTTTGATAGGTCAGGCACGGATTGGGTTTTAGGATTTTAGGGTTTAATGTTGCATTTGATATATCGTATTGGAATGGGAGTCTGGAGTCGGCAGAGTGAAATCTTAGGTCTGTGAGTGGATTGGGTGAGATTTATCGAATTTCAGTGGGCAGAATTAAATATAATCAGTTGTGTGTGTTTGTATTCATTCTTGAAACTTCTTCATTTTAGTCATGATTTTTAACAAGAAGCTGAGGGATTTTTCTTTGGAAAAACTGAAGGGTTCCCATGGAAAATGACTGCCCTTTAATTTCGTTAGTAGAAATAGATGATCACCATTCGAGAGATAAATGAAGAGGGAGAGGCTGCAAAATGTAGCTTTTTAACATTCAGTATAAGAAAAGGGTGGTTGAGAATGTGCTGAATAGACTGTCGCGCTCTTTAAATATGAAGTGTACATCCTGTGCCATTTTATTGGTGCTGTTTATGGGCATCCCGCGTATATGTTGATCTGAAAATAATCGCCTAGTTTTGAAACTTTATCATCCTCAAAACTTGTGGCACAAGGCCAATGTCTGTCGAGGCTTTGGTTGGTATGTTGGATGCCCTTGTATTTCCAACCAGGCGAGCCTTTTCTCAATCCAATTGCTTCAAAAATTGTGTTGATTGTACAATTTCACTATACTGCACTGCAAGTCCTGTGGTTGCATATGTTGCTATACTTTCAAGCCCTGGCTTTTGAGCACACTATGCCCAAGATAAGATATGAAGTAAGAATTATAAGAGCTAAAATTTGCCCAAAATGTTTGGTGCAATAATCAAGTACTCACCTCACCTCCCTTTCCAGAGTCTACTCTGAGGTTGAGGGTTTGACTGCCACCAGATGCCCCAGGAATCCCTTATGGCCAGATTTAAGGCTTATCGGTAGCATTCCTCGAGGCCTGTGCTTGGTGCCTTGCAGGTCTCAGGGTTCTGCATACCTTACAGTTGAAGCATCAACTAACTAAGGGCCCCGGGGGGGTGGCAAGGGGAAGCCTTTGGTGGCTCCTTCCGTCCTTTTCTGTTTCTTCTTTGTGCCTTTTCTTCAAATCGTTCGTAGAATTGAAGATGAGTTGATCGTGATGTACCATTTGGATTACGTTATAATCGAAGTATGGAATAGGAAATTGCTTGTTTGAGGATGAACCCTTGGGACTTGAGGTCTTAGTGTTCTGATCACGAATATTGACGAGCGATGATATACATGCTGCCCATGCAATTCCAGTATTGAGTCTGTTGCCTGTCATTTAATGCAATACACTGCCTGTGTGGAAACTTGCTGGTGTTCATGGACATGGATCACATCACAAATTTGGACCGACAAGAACCTATCTTTTATGTCATGGAAAATCTTAAATGGTCCTTAAATCGATTGGAAATGGCATGTCATCTTAAGAATCATGCTATTTCCTCCCAGTCAGATGCCACTGGCCAGACTAAGCATGTGACATCATCCTAAGCTCCTAACCTGACCGCGTTACTCTAGTTTTAAACTTGTGATGATTTTCATTCTATACCAAAAACAGCTGCTGCACCCATTCCCGTACCTGCAGAGTCCCAACATAATAAGGGGGGTTCTATCGTCGTGGGAAATGAAAAGGACAGATCCAATTGGAATGAGATAGACTATTGATGGAATTGAAATAATGTAATATATAGAGAGAGAGATAGAGAGAGACCTATGCACATGGAAATAACCCCGAACCGGCAGTCTCTTCCTTGACGCTTCATCTCGTTCAGTAGAGTTGCAACACACCGAGCACCTGAGCAACAAATAGAATTATGAAATGTAAGTTTGAGTAAGTCGTCAGTGCTTCATCTCAAGCATGAGATCTCACAGGACACCATTAAACTGGTATGACAGGAACGGGAAAAAGAATCCGACCCCTTCAACTCGCTCATCATATCCATCGTACCACTGGCCATAAGACTTTCAATCGTGTTTGTTTAGATTTCAATGGATCAATTTCTTAGAAGTTGGCCATCAGGAAAAATGACCGTGGAAAATGATAATAGGAAACTACTTTTTGAATAGTAGCTCGAGAGTAATTAAATCAAATAAGCAATTTCCAGCTTAATCAATGCTTTAGACTCCCTTATAATCCCTCCCTATGTACTCTCTTCATTCCTTTCTCCATTCATTCATTTTTCTCGACTAACTTGCATTAACTTTTGAACACTTAATCAATATACAGTAGTCGAGTACCTGTAGTGCCCAAAGGATGCCCGAGAGCTATCGCGCCTCCGTTGACATTGACCTTCTCAGAGTCAAGCTCCAGCTTCTTACAGCAGTAAACATACTGAGATGCAAATGCCTGAGACAAGAAAATAGGAGAGAGTGAAAAGTACTAACAAAACAGGGCACTTGTAAGCTGATGTTGGCAGGGAAAAAGAAAAAGGAAAGAGAAAAGGATGGTTACCTCATTGATTTCAAAGAGATTGATATCATCAAGCTCCAGCCCTGCTGACTTCACTGCAGCTGGAATAGCCACTGCCGGACCGATCCCATTGACAGCAGGGTCCACACCAACTGCAGCAAAACTCCTAGAGGACATCCACAAGACAGCGTTCAACGCAAACGGAAAAAAAAGTTCCACACTATGGATTTTGAATTTCATTCCTCCTAACTCTTTCTTTAGTCTAATAAACATCACAAGCTATTCCTGAAGTGTTAAAAAATCCGCCTTTCTGGCACATAATTTTGCAACAAGGAAATATTTTTCTTGTAAAAGAAGAGGTACCTGAAAACACCGAGAATCGGGAGTCCCTTCTGTAAAGCCATACTTCTCTTCATGAGCAGCACAGCAGCGGCTCCATCACTCACTTGACTAGCATTCCCTGACATAACAAATGAATCGGAATGCATCACATCATGGCAGGATTTCAACATTCAAAGAAACGATTCTGATAAAGCCGAAGTTTCAAAATTTCAAGTGGCTTGCAAATAATATACCAGCAGTTGTGGCTCCATCCTTTTTAAATGCAGGCTTCAGCTTTGCTAGGTCTGCCATGTTCGTGTTTGCTCGGATACCATCATCCACACAAATCGTCACAGGCTTCTCGTCTCCAGATTTTGGGTCCATGAGCTACTAATAAAATCAAGCAGTTACATCATTTTATAATCAAAGCAACCTCAGAAAAATGATTGTTATTTGTATATATATATATATATATAGCGGGAGAGAGATATAGATATATGCACAATGGTACCTTGGTTGTGACTGGAATTATCTCGTCCTTGAATTTGCCAGAAGCAGTTGCAGCAGCAGCTCGTCTATGAGACTCGACCTATTGACAAAAAGATATAAACATGAGCGGTCGATGTTGCTGTGGAAAACTAAGAAAATATCCTAATTTTGCATTTTCTTCTTCTACAGGAGCTGGAATAAACGTGCCCAATTACACTTCATCAGAAACATGGAATCATAAACCATACTGTAAAATCCAATTTTCCTTGTTTTCTTATCCATTGTGTTTTTGTGCCCATTGTGGTAGTGAGATTTCTCACTTTGAGACCAGAAAGAACTTCCATCCATTTGTTCTATATGAGAAGATGAAAACCTTTTTTTTTTGAGTTAATCGCGCAAAAAATCATGAACTTCGACTGTTTTCCCAAATCGAACGTCAACTCTCAATTTTCTCAAATCTAAGCAGCAACTTGCCACGTTAGACCAAGTATAGCATCCGTCTCGGATTCCGTCTCGTTTTGGGACGTGGCAAGTAATGATAGCCGATGTGGCCTGACTATTTTTAAGCTCCAATCAAACAATGACACCTAGACCAACGATCCCACTTGATTATTTAAGAAGACCCTAATATTTCTCATTTTTCAAATTTGACCCCATATTCTTGGGGGCCGAGTCGAGGAATCAAGTCGTGGAAGGAGGAAGGAGAAGGAAATGACGTCAGCAGTGCAGTTGAGGGACTGAGGGGCGGGGGAACCCATAGCTAGGCCGTTCGCCTCTCCTCTCCCTCTGTTTTTGAATCGAAAAACAGAGGGAGAGGGGAGGGGGCCAACCCAGCTGGGGGCTCCCCCCGTTGGCCGTCAACCCCTGAGGTGAGGTAGGAAGCAGTGTGACGGAGATGGTGATGGAGGAAGGAGGTGGCTAAGACAGTGGTGCGAGGAGACGAGGATGATAATGAGGGAGCTGGATAATGAATGGCAGATGAAGAGGAAGAAAAAGGGGAAGGCTGAGATGTGTGGTGGATTGTTGATGCCAAGGAGCCAAGAGGGACGGGGAGTGAAGGTGGCTATGGAGTGAAGAGCAGAGGAGGAGGAGGAGAGGGATGAAAGCAGAGATGAGGAGAGGGAGAAGGAGATGATGAAGTTGCTGGTGTGGTGATGGAGATGGTGATAGGAGGAGATGGCGATGGCGATGGTGATGGTGATGGAGAAGGAGATGTGCTGTGCGTGCGAGAGAGAGTAAGAAAGAAGAAAAAACTATGTGCGCTAAGGATGTGTCGTTGTTTGATTAGAGCTTAAAAATAGTCAGGCCACATCGGCTGCCGTTACTTGCCATGTCAAAAAACGTGACGGAATCTGAGACGGATACTATATTTGGTCTAATGTGGCAAATTGCTACTTAGATTTGAGAAAATTGAGAGTTGATGTTAGATTTGGAAAAACGGTCAAAGTTCAAGATTTTTGGCATGATTAACCCCTTTTTTTCGATAAGTTAGGGGGAAAAAAAAGAAAAACATTAGTGGATTCTTTTCAAAACTCACAGCAGCGTGGTCTTGCTCTTGGCGAGTAACACCATAGCGCTGAGCCACATTTTCAGAAATGATCCCCATAGGAAGAAGACAATCCCGGGCTTGAGCAAACATTTTCACCTGTAATTGAAATCACGTTCAGCAATCTAAATCATTTCCTAAGTCAATATCCAACTTTAATTGTACCAGTGAAAATGAACGTACTCTCGGATTAAAATTTGGAACCCTGCCAATTGCATCTACAGTCATTGATTCCAGCCCAGCAGCAATTCCTGATTATCAGACAGTTGAATCATTAAGTTAAGGGTTGATGCTTTTCACAAGAAGCCAATAATATATATCTAGAATCCATTTACCAATGTCATAAAATCCGGCTTTTATGGAGGCGGCAACATCAACAACTGCTTGAAGGCCGGATGAGCATTGCCTGTTGACAGTCCTAATAGGCACCGTCTCTGGTTCATGACCAAATCAAACATTAACCTATGTCCTTTTGCTGTCTAATCAGATGTTCAAAGAAGAAAACTTTCCACTAGTCTATGCTTCTAGGATAGATGGTTCTAGTTTGGAATTTCGATTATATCTGTTAATTTCCCAAAGCATACTCTAGAAAATATCGTAAAAGGTAGCATCTGAGGGGAGAAAATTATACCAGGAATGCCAGCATAAAATGCAGCCATCCTACACTCGGTCGCTCTCAGTGAGCCCCGGGCCAAAACTGTACCAACAACTATATCCCCCACCTCCACTGGGTTCGTATTTGTTTTCTCTAACACTGCCTGTGAATCACAAAAACCAAACAGAAAGAGAAAGCCGCCCGTAGAAAATTGATACACAAGGAGAAACCAGAGAAGATGATATGGGCCTCCACAAAAATCTAACAGGAGACTCCAACCTTAAGGACCGGAGCGAGTAGATCATCGGGATGAGTATCCTTGAACCCCCCACGCCTGGCCTTACAAATTGCAGTTCGATATGCTCTGTTGGACAAGTTCAAATTAATGAATTCATAGAGGAGGAAACCATTAAGAATAAACTGCTATTTTTTGGTCTACAGAGCAAGGGACTTACGCCACAATAACAATGTCATCCCCAAAAGCCGCAGTTCTATGATAAGCTGCATTATCTCCTGCAGCACATATTGAAGCCTAACACGAAAAATACTGAAAAAGTATTCAGAAAAACCATGTGTTGTTCATTAAGACCAGGATAAAAAGAGAGTTTTACTGTTATGACCATTGACCAACCGATTCATTACTCACAATCCATCTAGAAGTACAAAGTACAGGACAGACAATTTGCAGTACTAAAGCTAAAGCCGAAACAGCAATCTGAAAGCAGTTTGTCCTATATATGATAAATTTTTGAAACCTCTGTATATCTGATTTCTCCCTACATTTGCATAATACCCACTAAGGGACGGTAATACTAGAGTCAGGAACTGAAGTGAGGAATGTTCAAACGCCTAGGAAAGATCAAGAACAACAAGATCATGGCCATAAAGGTGCTCTGCTCTGATACCATAATACAATACAGTAGTAAAATGCATAAATTACAAAATTTTTTGGTAGGCATGCATTGATTACAACTGGACGAGCTGCTATCTACTCTCTAATGAACTTCTACCCAATTCTATACTGCTTCCTAACTCTAGCGTGCTGGGCTACCCACCATTCAATACTCTCCATTACCCACCAATACATGCAATTCTCTATCATGTAAGTCAGCATAAGCACAACTTCACTAATTATGAGCAACCTGGGTCAAAGATTCTCAGGCAGGAGACTTCCCTTAAAGGGGAAGCCATCAATATCACACCACGCATGATCCCAACAAACCACATAAGAACAACAGCCAATATGATCATAAAGGTGAGATTTTGAGCTTACAGACAAGTTAGCAGACTCCTGGGTCTGAGAAGAGGACCCAGAATGGGAAGTGGGTTGGAGATGCTGAAGCAGGATTCTCTGTCTGTTGAGAGCTTTCTCCATGTCCCAAACTCTCTTCCAATTCCCCCCCCCCCCCCCCCCAGAGACAGAGACCAACACACAATGCAATTGGTCGAATTGGTTAGCAGGGGAAAAACCCAATTGAATGGCTGATATAATATATATATATATATATGTATGTATGTATGTATGTGTGTACGTGTGTGCGGAGGAAAGGCGGAAGTGGGCAAGTTCTTGTGATATTCTCAGTAGCTATGGCGTTGAAGAGAGGTCAACTTCAACTGCGAAGAAAGAAGAGGAGGAGTCAATGAGAAAGGGACTGAGTGAGAAAAAAGGGACTCGCCGTTTGGTTTTAATTGGTTTGTAATAATTGTATTATTGAATTATGAGAAAAAATGTGAACAATTAATAAATAATTGAGAGAAAGTAATAATTAAGTAATAATTATGTTATTAAATTGTTAAAAAATAATTAATAGTTGAAAGAATTTAATATTAAAAATTGAATTGAATGGTTAAAAAATTTTAAAAATGAAAAATGTAATGATTGTGATGTTAAATTAAAGATAAGTGGAGTGGAGTGAAATTGAGTTGAAAATTTTTTAAAAAACAAACACACTCTTTGTCCATATCGATTGGTTTATTGAAAGATTCGCAAAAATAAACCCCCACGTTTATTTGAGAATCTTTTGCGTCCCTCAATAGCATGTTTAGATCGCGGGATAATCCACTCCTCTATAACATTCACCATCTAAATCGGTTAGATGCTTTTAGGAAAGGGCAAAAACAAGCCAAGATTTCCTTAAATTTTTCAATCTATCAACATTTTAAATTTTAACCCGAAAAATCAAAACATTTCTTTTTCCCATCTACGTATCCATTAACTTTAGGCTTAACAACATTGACGTGGCCGTGAACTCCGTTTATGTTGCAGATGGAAGTCCACATGAAAAATGATATTCTTTTAACCTAAAAATTAAATCGTTTGAAATTTTTCTCTAATCTACCACAACATAAAAAATTCTCCCTTCTCTCTCCTCTCTCTCATCTCTCTCTCCCCACTTTCTCCTGCTTTTGCGCTCTCGCATCTCCTCTCCTCTCTTTCTCTCTCTCTCGACAACTCTCCTCTCTCTCTCATCTCTCTCCCAACCCTCTCTCCTCTCTCTCGACACTCTCTCCTCCTTCTGTCTCCTCTCTATCATCTCTCTCAACTCTCTCTCATCACTCTTTGTCCTCTCTCTTATCTCTCTCCTATCTCTCGACACTCTGTCATCTCTATCTCATCCCTCTCAACTCTCTCTTCTATCTCTCGACTCTCTCCCCTCTCCCCTGACTCTGTCCCATCTTTCTCCTTTCTCTCTTCTCTCACATTTCTATCTCCTTTATCTCATATCTCTCTCATCTCTTTCTCTCTCGACTCTTTCCTTTCTCTCCTTTCTCTCAGAGATGAGAGAAGGGACAAGACAGAGTCGAGAGAGATGAGAGAAAGGAGAGAGAGGAGAGAGTCGAGAGACAGTGGAGAGAAATGAGAGAGGGGAGAGAGAGGGGAGAGATATGAGAGAGAGGCGAGAGAGATAAGAGAGAGAGGAGAGAGAGTTGGGAGAGAGATGAGAAAGAGTCGAGAGAGGAGAGAGGAGAGAAAAAGGGGAGAGATTGAGAGAAGAGAGAGTCGAGAGAGAGAATAGAGAGTGAGAGAGAAGAGAGAGAATCATGAGAAAGGAAAGAGATGGGATAAAGTCGAGAGAAAGGAAAGAGAGTCGAGAGAGATGAGAGAAAGGAGAGAGAAAGAGTTGAGAGAGAGGGAGAAGAGAGAGAGATGAGAGAGAGTTGTGAGAGAGTAAAGAGAGAGATGTGAGAGTTGAAAGAAAGGGAGAGGAGAGAGATGAAAGAGATGAGAGAGTCGAGAGAGAGTGATGAGAGAGAGATGAGACAGATGAGACAGAGATGAGATAGAAAAAGAGATGAGAGAGAGATGAGAGAGAGATGAGAGAGAAGAAAGAGAGGAGAGAGAAACAAAGATAGGAGAGAGAATTTTTGATATTTTGGTAGACTGATAAAAAATTTCAAACTATTTGATTTTTTAAGTTAATAGGATATCCCATTTTTCATGTGGACTTCTATCTGCCACATAGGCGGAGTCAACGGTCATGTCAGCGCCGTTACGCCCAAAGTTAACGGGTTGGTAAATGAGGGAAATGGAAATAATCGTTTTGATTTTTCATGCCAAAATTTGAGAAGTTGGCAGATTATGAAATTTAAGGAAAGTAATTGAATTTTTAGGCTATTTTTCCATTAGGGAAATATAATTTATTTTCGAGTACTTGGAATGTTTGGAGAAAATCTACATTGGGAGATATTTACCCTTTAATGGGTCAATTCGGCTCGGCTGAATTAATCGGGAGCTATTAGACTTCTTGATACCAAGATGCACGCTGAAAAAAATTGACTAAAATGCAAAGAATGAATTCCTTTTTTAATGGATAAAAAGCTAAAAGAAATAAAAAAAGAAGAGGAAAAAACAAGTAGTGGGTGGGTGGTTGATCAGACAACCCAATGGTGGTGGTCGTTGATTGTTAGTGATGTGAGCTAAAAAAAAATGATACGAGGGCTTCGACTAACTCCACCCTAGGTTTTTCATTTGAATCTCTGATCTGAGCCTCATACTGTCACATTAGTGCTATGTCAGACAGAGACCAACTCAACAAAATGAGAGACTTACCACTCCATTCACAGCATCTGATTTTAAATCTCTGATGGAGGCCCACATATATATTTATATTCATTTAATGAATGTAACTCAAAATAATTAAAATTAATTAATAATATTTAATAAGTAATAATATTAATTATTAATTAATAAATCGTAATATTAATTAAATAATTAAATTACGAATAATTACTATAAAATTCGAAAGGATGAAATTGATTTGGATTCAACAATTTTTTGATCGAAGAACAAGAACGAGCAGGAGGAAATTTAGGATGAAATTGAAGTTAGAGAGGATAATTTGGAGTGAAATTGTAGTAGGAAAATAGATATTTATATAGTATTTTTTTTATAAATATAAATTTATAAAAATAATAAAAATCTAGCCTTTGGGTGCCCAAATGCCATATATCATTAATTATAAAAAAAAAAGAGTCAAAGTCAGCTTTTGCCAAGCTGCAACAGCTGAGTGAGTCTTTCCTTCGAGAGATTCGCCAGCGGGAGAGTCCTACAGATCTCTCAAATTGCCATGTGGCTTGACGGACCCAAGGGAGACTCTCACCAAGGGCAATCTTATCAAGGATACTTGCTAGTACGGGCGCTCTGTCCACAGGCACAAAGCTCGAATAACTTCCGAAGTTCGAATCCAGTCTCGAGCCTTGTAGTTTTAGTTTAAGACGGACATTGACGGGCAATTGCTTGACATGTGTGAGTTTGAGATTATTTCAGATGGTGTCTCTGTGTTTAAGATTATTATCAAATAAGCACAATGTGCCCGCACATTGCCACGGGTAAAAACTTATTTAACCAATAATTCTGTGATTGTAATTTATATAATATTCAATGTAACACATAATCTTGACATATAGTAATAGTCTTAATTGCTAAAAAAATTTTAGATTTCTTATATGGTATATTGATTAATATATGTTATACGATGTGGAAGCTCATATATGTTTATGCTTTGTTTAAATTTTATTTTTAATAGTTGTAAAGCTATGTTTTACTTTATAAAACAATTTTCTCAATCGATATTTATTAGGATATTGAAATATATATGATGTGGAAGCTCATTTATGTTTATTCTTTGTTTAAATTTTATCTTTAATAGTTGTAAAGCTATGTTCTATTTTATAAAGCAATTTTCTCAATCGATATTTGTTAGGATATTGAAATATATGAAAAGAATTTATTTGATGTTTTTAATAAGAATAAAATCATTATGATGTATCGTGACTTATTATATAATCAGGGTGCACATCAAAAAATATATGGTACTCAAAATTACTTTCAAACATCTATTATTATAACAAAAGCATTAAATGAATTACCAAAAAAAAACTTCATTATATTTTAAAAACCTTATTAACTCTTAAGAAACCTCATCTACCAAAAAAATTCTCAAGAAACCGCATATATAATCAGTTTAATTTATATAGTTTCTAAAAAAATAAGAAACTCCCTCTCTTAACACCCACATTAGCCTAGAACACATATTTCGCTAAGGAAAAAAAAATTGAACTTACCCCTTCTTGAGCCATTTTTCTTTCTATAAACGTATTACCCAATTTTTACATATTTTAGTGATGTATTACATATCGTTACAATATTTTTTTATAACGTTAAATCAATAGTTATTTTTTGTCAAAAAATATTATTATGATATAATCTTCTTTAATAGTTTTTTATATTACCATGCACGGTACGTGTTTATTCTCCTCTAAATTTATCTATGAAAAGGAGGGAAAATACTTCAAGAAACCATTAAGAATATGGGAAAAGTATTCTAAATAATGATAAAAGAATGTTGAGATACATCCTAAATTATGCAAGATTAATAGTAATGTCGCAATCGAGGACCCCATCATCGGAATCGAGAGAGCCTCGAATTCCGACTGTGGGGGCTCCAACTGCGGCCACCACCCCTTAATTAGAGTCATCGGTGAAACATGTGCGTCTCAAGCAAAAACATTATGAGAAGCAAGGGGCTCCACTTCGAAGAAGCATGGCAACAAGATCAAGGTGGGTAGGACTAAAATATTCCTTCATTGTCCCTCAAAAGTAAGTAAATAGACCCAAAACATGTAAATGCGGTTAATCTTGTTGCGGAGCAAGCTATTATTGTGAAAATCGGTGAATACAACAGGGAAGAAACATGTGTTTCCACAACGCTACCACTCGGTTAATTCTCTTCCACTTAATCCCATTTCATGGCTAGATATTTTTTCGGCTAAGTAATGGGAAACCTTTCTACTATTACATGAATTCGATTTTCATTTCATCTTGAAAAAAAGCAAACTGTGGAGAATGATTCTGCATCTTGGAAGACTCGACGTGGAAATTTAATTGATCATTATGAATTATTCTTTTCGTCTTCATGATGCAAGATACTTCGGTTTAGAGAAGCAATATGGCATCACAATATATTGTGCCACTTATCGCATTATTATTAGCGGTCACGCGAAAAGGTTACGTAAGGAGAATGTTCTCTCGTCCTAGGTGGTGCTTCTTGACGGATCATCCGGCTTTTAGTATTATATGTAGATATAGATATATATATAGATTGGATGAGCCGTAACGCAAAGGAATAAATGAATTCTGGGAGTGAGAAAGCCAGTGTGCACCAATAGACAGAGACAAACTGCATGAGAATTACGTGCGTGTCCCGCCATGAATGTTTGTCGCTGATTGTGTCGTTTGGAAAACACACGAAACGTTTAGCACGAGAATTATAGTAAAGGGATGAAAGGCCCATTTGCGCATGAAAAGTGAGACATAAAAAGATGGCGATTATTTAACTGGCCCGAAGCTGGATGAAATGTTAACTTGGCGAGCCCGACAAGCCCAACGAGTCACTGAAAAAGATCGCTCAGATTGGGCCTCATATCTAAGAGGCCCGCCCCTCAAGCCCAATAAGACATTGAACTGGGCCCAAATCGGCCCAGTTAAATAATTGCCTCAGACAACTTTCCCAAGTAGGCTTTCTTAATCATAGAAGGTAACGCGTGTAACGAGCATATCATGTGGCATTGTATCACCAGACACAAAAAAATTCAGTTTTGGCAACAATAATCTTTTTTTTTGTGACATTACTAAAAATCAAGATGAATTGTGGTTGTATTGACTTGTGACATTGTCACATGATATACCCATTACGTGTAAGACATTCTTGATCTCATAAGGAAAACATCATAGAATAGGCAAGGCCCCTCTGACTCCAATTTAATTTTACAACATGATCTTCGCTCGCTTTTCTCATTGCAAGCTAAGATTCGGAATCCTCAATGTCTTCAATTTACGTTTTCTTCTTCGCTCCTACTGAGAAAACGGCCATCGATTCATACAAATTGAAACTGAAAATCACAACCGGAGATATATGCTATCACCTACATACAAGTAGCATCTATATGCATATTTGCATGGATTAATTGTTATACAAAGGGGAGGGGAACAAAAACAAATTACGAAAAAGAAAACTGGTAGGGTATAGCGTAGTCGGCTTGGATCAAGTCGCATCAACCCGAACCTGAAGCACTCGACAAGGACCACGACTCTGCACCTATTGTACGCTCCAACCACATGAGGACTCGGCATGACCTCTGCTTGCCACATGAAAAGGAACGGCACGCTGATCTCCCCCATTCCTTCCCCGCCGGGGGGGCCTCAACGAGCCTACCTCATGAGGAAGACCGAACAGGCCTCCCGACCGCGGAGGGCTCATCCAGCCCTCCTAAGAATGAAGCGTAGGCGTAGACACGTGTAGGTGCAGAGGCATGGATGTGCGGAGGCGCGTAGGCATAGAGGTGTAGACGCGCGAAGGCATGCAGGCGCGGAGGCGTCGACGCGCGACGCGCATAAGTACGGACGCCTACCCCACAAGCAAAGGCTTGACGAGGAGTGGGCGAGATTAACTATTATAGTCATCTAAAAATATTACATATCAAGCACAATATTGTAAATTTACATATCTTTCCAATCAATTCATTTTCGTACCGAACACCCGCATTAACGAAATTTTCCAAAAAATACAATGTACTCACCAAACATGATAATTTAACATTCCAAGCGAAATTTTCCGAAAAATACAATGTACTCACCAAACATGATAATGTAACATTCCAAGCGATCTGATGTTCCTAAACTTATTTTCCCAGTCATTTAACATTCCTTATGATGTAACAATCCGACAGCGAACCAAATGCCCCCTTAGAGCAGTTGGTTCGTGCATTTCTAGCTTTGAATATTATTTGGTCTCAAGCAGGGATGGAGTAAGGGGAACTAAGGGGGACCGTCCCTAAAATATTGACATCCTAAGCGAATTTACATACTATCCTCTGAATTTTGATTTTTTTTTTCATCTACTTCCTCTAACTCGACAAAGTATCTTTTTATTCGCCCCCTCAATAACCTCGTCTCACTAAGTCCTAATTCCGGATACGTCATGTATGTTTAAAGTTGGACCTACAAAATCAATTCACTATTCTAACTCATGCATGAGAGGGTATGTTATGTACCAGATATTAAACCATGTGTTAACTCTGTAGTGTTATATTTTTTACCGTTTTATTTGGATTGCAGGTTAGAAAAGATTATGAATGGGTGAATTATGAAGAATTACTATACAAGTTTACATAATAATATTCCATAACCTGCTATTTAAATAAGGACTAAAGGAGCATGAACTTAATGGAGATAAATAGATATATGCGAATCTGTGGTTTGTCTTAGAGTGGGTTCATTGTATGTATCTTGATTCGAATAATTAAGGGCCAGCCATGAAGTGCCTAAACTTTAGGAGAGGAGAATATTGTCGCATTGGAACATGGAGGAAGGAAAAACAATGATCATAAGACCTGTGTTGTTGTTATTCATGCGCTGTTCTGACAAAGTCACCATTATCCATTAGTTAATTGGTCCTCTTTTTCTTTCATCGGCCAATGAGGTTCGCGCACGTAGTAAAATATGATCAGCGATAATCAGCATCTTATCTAGAATCCTCGGTAGGATTAACTTTAATTAAACTAAATAATCATAATCCAGACCATTGATCTTCTCGAGATTGAATGATTGCTATATATATATATATATATATATATATTACAAAAGAGAAATCATTTTTTTTAAAAAAATTATAGGGAAATTTAGTGCAATAATACAATCAATTTGGAATCAAGAGAAATCCGGTTCATTACTTTTTTGTGGGACTTTCATAACCTAAAATTTTATCCTTTCCCGATCTCATATTTCATATGGACTTCTATTATAATCGAAAAAAATATCTTAAAAATTTGTATAGATTTTTCTTTTTATAATAATATGTATATATAAATTGAAACCCGACGAGTTGTGCTGAAAGCAAGCCCATGTGGGAATGATTGGGCTTCATGTCATCAGTGAGATTGGCATCAGATTCCTGGTCACATGCTCCCATCCCCATGCATGCCCATGTCCATGGCAGCAGAGATGAGATGATATGTATGTGCGGGCCATAAGTCCCATCCTATAATATTGACATTTATCATAATAATTATATATATCATCAACACTAACTAGAAAATACATACACCAATTTATGTCATACTTATTTGACTTTGGATGAGTATAATATTCCCTTGGTACCATAGTGCACGTCGATATTAGCTCATAGGATTCGTGAACAAATTCAATGGTATCAGTTAAAGGGTAACGTATGCCCTATATCGTGGGATGGTATAAAGACACAGATTTGCACTGCTCGATGAACTAACATGTGAATGATCTATGGGCGACAGGATACAAACTATTCCCCTTTCTGGTTATGCGTCAATTGGGTTTATTCATTGATCGATCGATCTTTGGTTATGTATACGTTGTTTTCGCATCCAGCGGTGATTAGTCCCCTGATCAATCCATACATACATCACAGCTGTAGCATTGGTGTACGTAATAGACTGGAAGCGTGAAATGAAGACCAAGAGAGAACATGGGATGATTGTGTACAAGCAAGTGGGCAGTTTCATTAAATATGAGCACGACGGGGGCACGGTAGTCCTATTGTATCGAATCTGTAACCTCTAGGTCAACAAGCGAGAGCGTGCGTCATTACGTTATATTGTTTTTTGACAAGAGGGAAGAGGACACTCCAATTTAAGGCCTATCCATTTCCCGCCACTCCACTCCCCATATGCACATATCCTTTGATATATGATGATAACAGAGCTTTCCCTGAACTGACCCAACAAAATCTGCCAAACGCAAGCTTTTTGCCCTACTTCTCCATGTCTCCATTTCGTCGATTGAATAAATTAATCAAAGGCCCAAAAAAGAATTAACGAAGTTTGCCATTCTTGTTAATTTACATAATGCGATATGTCTCGATGTGCAAATGTGATGAGTTGCGTGTGATGATATCGGTTGTACAATCGATGTCGAACTAGATCAATAATGGCCATATAAAGCATCAGTAGTCCAACTGGTCAATGGGACCATGAATGTCGTTTAGACAGTTTATATTTTATTTTATACTATTACATAATGGAGTTTCTCACATTGAAATTGCAAGACGCATTTCCTATACTTTAATTGCACAAAAAAAAAGAAAAAAAGTATTTGCTCTCTTAAAAATATCACTAATTTAAATAAAAATAAATAAATAATATTAAATTTTACTTCTATATTTCAACCAAAACGTCGATAGAATAACTACTAATTTTGCACATTCAGTCAAAAATAATAATAATTTTGCACAATAACTTGAAAGTAATCTCGCATGCGTGAAACGCGTTTGAGATGGTTAGGTTGCGTTTGGTTTCATAGTAGGATTTTAAAATCAGATTTTGATTTTGATTTTAAGTGGTATAAATGGGGCCCACCTTTGACTTTGTATGTGTTATGTTGTTTTGTTGTGGAAAAAAGTGGTATAAATGGGGCCTACTCTTTGACTTGAGTTATTTTGTTTTGTAGTGGGTAGAGTTAAAGTTAGAATTGTGATTCTAAAATACTATCTTGAAACCAAACAGGCGTACATATTAGTCTAAACTATGATAACATTCACACATAAGTATAAAGAACAACTGCGTATGCGCACGTGCTGCTGGGCTTCAGCCCTTTTAACTCATCTACTGCACGATATCTGGCCAATTTTGGTAACATGTCGACCCGAGATGGAACGTCTATGTACACCATCCTCGATGTTAGCCTCGTATCAAGGGTCCGGCGACTGGAGCAGACATAGGTTAGGTCTTGCACTAACGAAACCCTTGTCTGCCATGAAGAAATGAAACTATATTTGTTGCACTTAATCATGATTGACCCAGTTGACAAATCTTAATAATGAAGAGCTAATGAAACCGACACAAAGAGGCCACAATGCGCGTGGAAAGTTGGGCAGGCCAAGACCAAGACTTCCACTAAGTTTGGGGTGGTTGGGTTTGAAAATTAATTATAAGATCAATCAGTCGTCATTTGT
Organism: Punica granatum; assembly: GCF_007655135.1. Taxonomy (NCBI): domain Eukaryota; kingdom Viridiplantae; phylum Streptophyta; class Magnoliopsida; order Myrtales; family Lythraceae; genus Punica; species Punica granatum. The sequence goes on along the minus strand of NC_045134.1, from coordinate 23,430,274 downwards.
TTTTCCTTTTATAGCAATGGCTATTTGAATTTTACTCATTGACCCTCACGATCCTGGTGGACATCCTATCAATCCACGGGACAGGTAAATTAAGTCCGACGAGCAGTCTGTATAGATGGTTCAAGAGAGAGAATACTATTACGTATGACCTCACTGAGAATTTAATTTGAGTTTTTACCAAGTGGGTCGCGCCATTCGACTATCGAGCCAACCCCACATTAGGTTAATCAGCCAAAAAATTTATTTCTTGAGGAGGACTAATTAAGAAACTAAGTATACTTGGGAAATGATGATGAAGATAGAAGCTAAGAATTAAGTCATAGATAGATGATGTGTTCGTTGACGTTGGCTTGTTGCCTTTGAAAGAGATGGATTAATCAGTGTGGTTGGGGGTGATTGAACCAAACTAGGAAAATCTTTCTCGATTTTTGTCAAATGGTGAGGGTGAATGTGGTGCAGCCCGCAAAAGTCATTGTCTCAAATCTTTTTGGATTTGAGTTGGAGGAAAAGAACAAGTCTTTGACTTTACAGGGGTGATCATCTGTCTGTCCCACGTTCGATATATTACTTGCACTACTAATCCATCTCGAACCATAGTTTTACTAATTAGATTGACTAGATAAATAAATCGGTTGATGAGCTTCACCAGCAGTGTCGAGTTTTAAAATTGACTAGAAACATTTTGTGACCAGGATTAGCCGACACTCGAACAAAAATTAGTCTAAATTAATTGGCTGATGATGATTTATAACCTCACCGGAAAGAGGAAAAAGAAGAAAAGAACTGAGAAAGCAGGCTTAGGTATCTACCTCATTCTTAAATCCAGAGTTATGAACTCAATTTTAATCAAACTTTCCGTAATCATTCATTTCCTTTTCTAGCTCCTATATTTTACTAGGCCATGAACCTCTTGAGGACGATTGAATCAACCCACGGTATCGGACCTTATGTTGATCCAACGCTTTGAGAGGGGCGAGGAATGGTTCGTGGACAGGACAAATTCTTGGAATGTTAGAAATCCATTTGGCCAAATTTAACGGTCACAAAGTACGCCATCAACTGAGTTTATCGGGGCCAATATACTTCTCTGAATTTAGTGGAACTATGTTGGAAGTGGCATCTCATTAACATGAATCACTAATTACTCCATAGTGGACCATTTTGCCAAGGCATGCACTCAGATCAAACGTGAAAAATGATTTTCTTTTTAAAAAATTTCCAGTGGGAAATAAAATGAAATTTCTATCCTCAAATCATTCGATTGAGTTATAAAATCGTCTTGACACAAATTACATTTCCAACATTACTTTTGGATTCGTCTTAGGCTTGTGCATGTGATCTTCCTCGTGAGAGCACTAGATTACGGACTATGTGACGCTAAGATATCCTGACTCGAACGTGAATTTTGACTAAAATTTACTTTCCTAGTGTAACCGGGAAAAAAAAATCAATTTACTAGCCTAGAGCTATTCCGATAAAATTTTTGCTACTTCTGCGTATGGGAGAAGATTACACTTACGTGAAGAAATAATTTGATAGGTGCTTTAAGGGGCTCGTGTACCACGACTAAAAGAACGATTTTCTTTTTCCATGTCTTCTGAAAAGAAAAAGAAAAAAAACGTCTTTCGCTAATTAATTTTCTTTATAGATATGAGTCAATGGTATAGGCACATGTGCGTCCCCCCAGCTATCTCTCGATTCTAAGTATTCACTTATCTTAATTCATTTACTTGGATTTTCTTAAGAATTCTCATTCATCTTATCTTATTAAATTATGTGAAAATCCACCGATAAAAATACAGTAAACATATAATAGGATAAATTAGCAAATGGACAGTGTGTCATACGAATAAGTATGAGAATTCTGTATCATCGAGAGGAATAGTCGTTTAAGATTTTCGAGGGTCTATGCTCATAGGGGGCAAAACAAGAAAAAGAAATGTTTGCCTAAAAGTCAAAGGCAGATGTGTGAAGGCAGGCAAAAATAGGCACAAAGGGAATGCCGTAAATTAAGCTGGAGATTAGTATTTATATAATAGGAAGAATTATTATTTTCTTTTCTTTGTTTTTTCTTCCTTCTTTTTTGGTCGTCAATAAAATAGGAAAATATGAAATTAAGCAACCGATGAATATTCTCTCCTCCCCCTTGATTGGCGGGTAGCCCCCCGACTTATTTTCTACAGGGTATGGTCGCAGTCACACCTAAACAATTTCCTAAATTCCTCCAAATTATTATTTGATTGGAATTGATATAATTTATATTATTCTTTTGAGAGTTCAATCACATTACGAAAAGTCGGTCGCAAGCACCGTATACCTGAAAATTGCTGTCCATTAGTACGGAAATTAATACGATAAATATTCGAGATACAGTTATAGAGTTTTTTATTTTGACACTGAACCGATTGCATCGACCGGGGGCTTTTCCGAATTTCGCTAGGGTGTCGCGATGCCATCTCTTGCATTCACCATCGATTCAACCTTAGCTAGACGTGTCAGTGGACCGTCCAAATAGGACGAGTCGCGTGCTTTATAGAGCAAGCTATTGGTCGTCCTAGCTTGTTGTAACTTGTACGGGCATTTTCAAGTTCGATGTATATGAATTCTCATATTGTACGAGATCTCGTAAGGAATAACACAATTAATAACCACTTGCACAAGCCATTCAAGCTTCTTTTTAATACATTTGAATTCATGATTTTTGACTTTTGAACGATACCGGACCTCATACCTTTTTCTGATGGTTGCGGATCTCATATGTTGTGCATCAATCAATTATTGATTACACTTGCCGTTATCAGGCCTTACTTATATCCGATTCAGACAAAATATTTTCTATGCACGAACTGTAACAACACGGCTCTACGGAGCCACACGATCGATATTTCAGTGGAACCGATCACAAACAATGGATGCAAACAATTGAAGCATTTGCTTGCAAAATCTATTATGTCTTGTTCTTTTTTGCTTTTGGGCTCCCATTCATGCTTCGAGACAAGGGAGATTGAGTGTAATGATGGATACAGAGGCAATCAATTATTTTTTCCAGAAGCAAAAAGCTCCTTTCAGGGCTACAGCTTTTGTAGCTTCACATTCACTCCTATGGATATGCCAAACCATTAGAAGCCATGACCAGAAAGCACAAAAGCTCTGTCTCTTCCCCATGATGATCGGCTTAGCTATAGTTTTGACCACCATCAATCATGGAAATAAATAATTTTATAATTAAATTTTCGTCCTAAGTAGTCAGTGGATTTGGATTTACCATTCAGAACATTCATTAGGATCCGTCAGGTTGAAATTACTATCTAGACGACTAGACGCAATTAGAAAAATAGTGAAATAAAAAAGAGCAGGACAATAAATATATAGACTCCACGATGAAACCCCAAAACTATTGTTTTTGTTTTTTTTTCCTTTTTTATTTTATTTTATTTTTAATGGTCAAGAGGTTTGTTCTTTGGAACTCCATGAGACGAGACAGATAAGATTCTCATCATTTATCTCGTTTAGCAAGGGAATATGGCATATCATTTGCCTTGCTGATTCCAGATGTAAGGTAGAATTATTCCTAGACATTTTTCGGATAGGGTCTTTTAGCTTCTATCATGATTAGATCAATCATGCATTATGCATCGTGGGGCTTGTAATAATACGTATGACAAGGCTCAATAGTCAACAATCATGTGCTTATAATTAATTATCGCTCCGCAACATACCATAATAAGTTTCATTTCAATTCAAACTAACATTAACACAATATTATCAAAAGATGATGTAGCGTCATGGCACACACCTTCATTTAGTAACAAAAAAATTATACGTTTGATGTCCCTTTATTAATCATTAAGCTTTCGTTATATTAAAATTATGAGTCATCTTGTAACGGAAAAAACGTTAACACGGCATTGTCCATATAAAACAAATCTTTACTATTACTTACCAAAAAGAGCCATTATTTTTTTTTCTTGAGTTTGATATGTATATACACAATCATTTGGGCCCCTTAAAAGAGGAGCATGCACTACAATAGTGAGAAAAGAACAAGTTATAATTAATAAGATGCACATGTATGTTATTGTTTTTACCAGTTAACGGGTGGAAATTTTGCTTGTGCGTCACGTTATAAATCACATAATGTGCGATCCAGTCATCTTTTATATAGTCAATACGATTAAAGTAATTCCAGCCATTTTTTTTTTGAGGTAATGAGAAATTTGTCATTGCATGGGAATGAGATGCATGTCATTACTTAATATATAAAAAGCTAGTTACCCAGATATATATATAAAGCTTATTATCAAATTAAGAATACTGGCCAAATCTTCAAAGAAAAATCACACCGGACAATACAAAAAATCGGATAATATCAACTCACGCACAAGAATATGTGATTAACCAACAAATGTCTCAATCAAAATCTCCACGGGATTCAAGACTCATCGGTGAAGACATGGAAATGAGCAAGTTTCAAACATCTACTATTATGGATCGTACAATATTCTGTTAATCGTGCATATTGGCTTGTGTAGACGTTACCTAGACTAGAAAATTTAGTCTTAGGTAATATCTACAACAAGCCGATACATACTCACAACTGGTAGAATATTATGCAATCCATAATATATATTTATAGATTTCGAAACTGGAAAAAGCACATTAGAGCAAAGCCGGGGGAGACTTAATCGGTACATAAATATGTGCATAAGGCTCTAATCTTAGTCCAAAGAATTCAAGAAAAAAATGATTTAGGTAAAAAGAAAATGTTTTTTCGATTACAAAAGACTTCTATTGTAATAAAATAAAAATTCTAACAATTAATAAAATAATTCGAATAATCTCATAATAAGAATCGAATCTTTAATATTTTGATTGTCAGGCGAGGCATTACTCGGGCTATACATTTTTTTTCTCAGAAAAAATACCGGTGGCGTGAGACCTGCTGACGTGTCCGGCTGGTGCTGTTTTATTTTCCTGTAAAGAAAAAAATGAATTTTTAATAGGAAAAAAAGGGGGGAAAAGAAAAGAAAAGAAAAAAGAAAAAACTGATATGCATGAGCGACCGACTCACCACGTGGAAGCCTTAAAAGTTCTCCGTATTGAATGTAGAGAGAGGAGAGAGGAGAGAGAAAGAGAGAGAATTACATGTGACCGAGACAGAGAGTGAGAGAGAGAGAGAGCGAGGAGAGAGTTAGGCGGTTAGTGGCGGTTAGCGAAGGGAGGGTAAAACTGGTAGGAGTGGTTAAGTGGAGTGATTTGTGGAGGGCTAATTTTTAACCATGGTTAGGTAATAAATTGGATAACTCTAAGAAATTTGACTTAGTGATTAATAAAAAGCTCAAGTATTCATTCCGTTCAAAACCTCTTGGAGTCACCGGAGAGCCTTTGACATGGTTATCCGTTTCGTGCGTCGCCGGGAGTTCACGGAACACTGAGGATTAATCGGATGAAGCTTGGACACCCTGAATTACAAAAAAAAAAAAAAAGTAACAAGTTGGGTTCATGTTCATTTGTAGTGGATAATTAATTATTACCCCCATTAATCCTCGCTAACCTAACACCATTCCATTTTCACCTCTTAAATAATCCCAATTCCTAAAAGATAATCTTTTCTATTTATGTGTAGTTTTCTCGGTCGAATGTGGATGACATGCTGCCGGCTCATCTTCAGGGTGAATTAGTCGAGCTGCGTGTAAAATAGTCCGCAAGCCACCCGACTCCCCAATTCAAGAAATAAAGGTCTTAGGAAAATCAATGAGCATTGCCTTTGATACGAACCATATCCGTCCCCTTTCTACTCACTTACGTTTAAGATATAACCGAATAAGACATTTTCGCGCTACATGAAAAATAAACATTTCAAATCAGGCGAATCAATGGTTATTAAATATTTATGAGCATTAATGCTTCATATGTTTGACAAATTACTTATTTCCACGGACTAGCGGAAATAGGAAAAAAAAGACTTCTATGTCATTAGTGTAGTTCTAAGTAACTGTTATGCGAGTCGATTGTCAAAGTTCCATCAACCGCGTCTCGGTATCTTTTAGGGCAAATTAATAATTGTTCTAAACAACTCTAGGGAAAATGTAAAGAAGAACTTTGTGGTATTAATTTTAACTGCCGGTTTTATTAATGGTAACAGTAAATACCGGTACATCGTTGGCGGGGGGTGTCGTCAGGGGAACGTGAGATTGCTATAAAAGGACTGCTCCATCAGAGCTTTCCCTTGACTCCCATTAACTTCCCTCACTCCCCCTTTCCGATTCCCATTCTCTCCCTCTCCGTTTCTCTAACAGAACCAAACGCTTAGCACGATCTCCGTGTTAAGCCCAGACGACACAGAGCGAGCGAGCGAGCGAGGGAGAGAGAGAGAGAGAAGGCGACAATGGCGGCCTCTCCGAGATGGTTCTGCGTTTCTGCATGCTTCGTGGCGGCGCTCCTGGTCCTGCTCGCATCCGCGGATGCCGCGAGGGACATGGACGAGCTCGTCCGTTCCAAGTAAGCGCAAATCTCCTTCCCCTCTCTCACTGATTGAAATCTCTGTCTGAGCTCGATATGACCTGAGTTTAAGCTCCCTCGCATTGCGTTCTCCGGATGCTAAATTCTGCTCGGCTTAGCTAAATTAGATTCTGCATTCGCGAGTCGTCATCACCGCTTCGAATCTCTGACGGTTTGTGCTGTTCGTTGCGTGCTGTGTAGTGTTACGACCGCAGAGAAAACAGAGGACCTGCAGAGCTCGAAGAACTCGTCAATGGCGGACCACAGGTGAGCTCCTACCAGCTGAAACTTCGCTTGATTCCGCATTTCTCAGCTGCTTAGATCCGTACGGCCAAAATGTGACAAGGCGATTCATGATTCCACTCACAACCGAATCAATGATCACTGCCATTGCTGATTTCTGGTTCTTAACCGCTGTCTCGACCTCGGGTTCAGTTCAGATCTTAACCGTCTGCAACTCCGCATGCATCCAAGACTTTGGATTCCTTGCAATTTCTGGATCGTTATTTCCGTTATAATCTTCTTCGACTCCTCAGAAAAAAGATGCTCTTCTGTGATGAATGCGCCATGATTTTTCCTTTTCTTCCAGAAATGGCCCAGGTCATTTAGCAGTTTTCCCAAATTTAAAAGGGCAATTTTGTCAAATCAGTCGGTCGTGCAGTATAGCATCACCTTTTCCTGATAATTTCGGCAAGTACCACTACGATTCTCTCTGTACTCATTTCAAGATACAATTTTTTGATAGCCCGGTCGATGACGATGAGGCCTGGGTTAAGGAGCACACGTTCGACGATCCGGAAGAAGTGGTCTCAATGGTCGAAATGTAAGTCTCTCCCTCTCATCGCTTCTCATTATATGATTGTTCGGTTTCCATGAGTAATTAAGCAATTATCCCTGTCACGCATCGTCAACTTATTGTAAAAACTATACCATTTCTATTTTAATAAGCTTGATGCAAGTCTAGGATATCGCGGATTATTTAAACCCCCATGATCCCATTCGTCATGTGATTGCATTCTTTTGTTAATATAATATATCTATCCTATGATTTCCGAATGTGCATCTGTCAGTGAAGGGTCACATGACCAGTCGAATAGGTTCATATTCAATATTCTGGCTTCAGCTCCTGCTTTTTTTCGCCTGAAAAATATTAAATCCATATTTTCTGGACAATTCGTCGTTTTCTTTAATTTCTTGCTGGGCATAGAAAAGATAGAATCAGATATCTTAATCTCACCGCCAAAACACCTGAATAAAAAGTGGAATATGTACTCTCCGTGATAGAATATTTGGTTTTTCCTTCCCTTTATTTCATTTTCTCTTCTTTTTTTAATTACAATTATTATTAAATTAAAATTATCATTTGATGAATGTTATATCAATAGGGCTCTTAATTAGGAGTAAAAGACTCGAATAATGTTCGAAAGAGTAATGAAAACTTCGTTCGTGGAATAAATTGGTAATGATGACTTATCTCAAACATCTGATACTGAAAATTTTTTAGGAATTATTCCTCCCTTTTTTTAAATAATCACGAAATAGTTAATGCGACTTAGCTTAAACAACTAGGCTTATTGGGTGGATCAAGGAGATTTGTCTTTTGTACCTTTGGACGATCCGAGTTCGCACAGGCTCGGGCCAACCAAAGAAGAAAAGGCACATGACTAAATAATAATGCACCAATATAGCCGGGGCAGGGGCAGATTTAAGATAAATAAACAAACAAACAAATATATATATAAATAAAAATCTTTTATTAAGCCAAAATTTGTTGCAATCTCTCAATAGGATTTGATAATTGACACCCGCTGGTGAATCTTGAAAAAGCCCTTTCTGACCTCTGTCTCCTTATATTTCAATGGTTAATTTTTATTTGTATATAAGATTTAACGTTTTTGGTGTCCATATAGTGAATTTTTTGACCTTGCCAAGCTGCAAGCAGAAGCAGAGCTCCTGATCTTGCATGGTCCTCCTGGACCAATCAACACCATCATTAAATATATATTAAAAGGAGATATTCTACTTTCAATTTAATATATCAAATGTAAATTAATGAATCCAATTATGTATCCTATTCTATACAAATTAATAAATACATTAATAATTTGTACACTGCTCGAAGAATATGAGGAATCAAACCCACTAACCACCACCACCATGTTCCCTGTTCGGTCCCCCAAGTCTTTGAGCTCCTTTAATCTTTCCCCCTTTTCTTCGTTGCCAGCTTTCCCACATGCCCATGTCCTCAGATCCGCGCATCACGCATTCATTTCTTCCCTTGAATAAAATTAATTCTCCGTCGTCGTCTTGCAGTCCCCCCTCCTTATCCAAATCCCCCCTCCCCCCCAGCTGCATAACCCTTAGGTCCCCCGGTGCCCATGTTTTGCCTTTTCCGGTACTCTTAATTTCCTCGCAAATGCTCCTTAATAAGTAGATCTCATTCTTCTTAATCGATGAAGATGACATCGGGGCGAGATTTGCTAGCTAGGTAACCACCCCCACACGAAATTAAGACTCATGTTGTCATGTCGTTTTTCGAACAGTCATGTTGCACGTAAATTCTGCCCAAAATGCTGGCCTAATAATGATACACACATCTCTAAACGTATCGCTTGATATGTCCCCATACTATAGATAATATCAAAACCTGTCAATGTATTGCTTAGAGCCCGTCATTGCTTTTGGTATTTCCAAACCTAGCTAACAACGGTCGGTAAATGAATAAATGTTCGAATCCGGGAGTTTGTCCTGGATTCCGAATTAAAACACCCCATGTTCATTCTTTTTGTGTATGTGATCGTGAAAGCACTTGCATGCCGAGAGACCCACATGTATGTGAAGTGATGGTACCCTAGCTATTGTAGCCTCATCCACTATAATCTCTTCACATGCTTCCCTGCCTTATTGTCCCATTTTCGTCATAACATGATTCAACTGATGAGTCCAACTCCAAATCCCATCTTGCCAGCCAATAATTTTTCCTTTTTTTGTAGATCTGATCTGATCTGAAATTCTGGAAATTATGAATCTATCTCCCATACCCCACACACACTGACAAACACTCTCTCTCTCTCTCTCTCTCACACACACACACACACACACACCGAAGGGAGGGATATAGAGTGCTGATAATCTTAAACAGCCATGAGCAGGGGAAGGGCAGAGAGGCACATTGAATGATGCCGAGTCCTTAAATGCATGATCCACCGACAACCCCTTGTACTCTGCTCTCTCACAAGACAATCGCTGTTGCTTAATTGAATTGAATTGAATCTCCCCCCTCTCTCTTTCTCTCTCTCCCTCTCCCCACACCAATATATTAAATACCAATTTATTTATTTCTCTAGAAAAAGAAGAAAGAAAGAGAAAAAAATAAAAAAATAAAAAGAATTCACCAAGTTTCCGTATGAACCGTATTACCGTCCGTATTGCACCTGTCGGTCCCCATTCATTCATGTGGACCAACCTGAAATCGTGCCCCCACTTGGCACAACTTGGACCTACCGAACAGATCTGACTTGTGATCCATCCTCGGGAATCAGTAAATTGCTTGGAGATGTTTGACGTCTGCTTTGACTTTCAAAGGCTTCAATTCTTATTTTAATCCACTCTTAATTAGTCTTGTCAAATGTTGTCATATGATGTTAACATGTACTCCTCATCTCTGTGGGACATAGAATCGCGGTGCACTGTGCATCTAATGGCCGATGCACTCTATTGAATGTCAATTCACTCGCATTTGTACAGTAGAAATTAATGGATTACCGGGATATCTCGACTTATGTTTGTGATTTTGAAATGAGGTTCAGCTGTTAAATACTGTAGCTTGTAGACATCTGGAGACTGTAATCCTTCACTGGTCGAACAAATCAGATCTTAATTTGATCTTTGAACACTTGGACGATATGATTGTGATGGTGATCATATTCGTAGAATCCATTTTCAAGAGACTCTGGCTTTGCTGCGGTCTTGTATATAGTAGGTATTAATCGGATTGATGTGGAGAACTGTATGTAGGAATATACTGATGATTGCTGCAATTGACAGGAGCATCCGCAACAGCACAGAGAGAAGGAAGCTGGGATTCTTCTCGTGCACCACGGGGAACCCCATCGACGACTGTTGGAGGTGTGACCCCAAGTGGCACCAGCGCCGAAAGCGCCTCGCTGACTGTGCCATCGGCTTTGGCAGGAATGCTGTAGGTGGCCGAGATGGTCGATACTATGTGGTTAGTGACCCACGTGATGACGACCCAGTCAACCCACGGCCTGGGACCCTCAGACATGCCGTCATCCAGGACCGGCCCCTGTGGATTGTGTTCAAGCGGGACATGGTCATTACCCTGAAGCAGGAGCTGATAATGAACAGCTTCAAGACCATTGATGGCCGTGGGGCCAACGTCCACATAGCCAATGGCGCCTGCGTCACTATCCAGTTCATCACCAACGTCATCATTCATGGGGTCCACATCCACGACTGTAAGCCAACTGGCAATGCGATGGTACGAAGCTCCCCAACCCACTACGGGTGGAGGACCATGGCCGACGGGGACGCTATCTCAATCTTCGGCTCGAGCCATATCTGGATTGACCACAACTCACTGAGCAACTGTGCTGATGGGCTTGTCGACGCTATCATGGGCTCGACTGCCATTACCATCTCCAACAACTACTTCACTCACCACAACGAGGTCTCTCTAAGATTTCCCTTTCCCAACCTTGGCATAATCTGTTTGTTGCTACTTTTGGACTCTTGAATGAATCGAACTAACGAAAACCGAAATACTTGAGCAGGTGATGCTTCTGGGCCACAGCGATTCCTACACGAGGGACAAGGCTATGCAAGTGACCATTGCCTATAACCACTTCGGCGAAGGCCTCATTCAAAGAATGCCAAGGTACATCAATATTCACTACTCTCTTATTTATCTACATTTATAATAATAATAATAATAAATAATAATAATCTCCACTACTAATAAGAGCGGACTGCCCCTGAGCTTGCAGATATTGATTCATACTTTTGCTTTTATAATTACACAGGTGCAGGCACGGGTACTTCCACGTTGTGAACAATGACTACACGCACTGGGTGATGTATGCCATTGGTGGAAGTGCAGACCCTACCATTAACAGCCAGGGCAATCGGTACCTTGCTCCAGTCAACCCCTTCGCCAAAGAGGTAAAAATTCGATTAAAGTGCGCCTCTGATCACAGGATTTCCATTGGATTACTACTTCATTTGTGTGCCTCCCAAGCCAAGGTAGTGATACCTGATCGGGTGCCTTTCTATGATGCAGGTGACCAAGAGGGTGGATACACCGGATGGCATGTGGAAGCACTGGAACTGGAGATCTGAGGGGGATCTTATGCTGAATGGTGCCTTCTTCATGGCATCGGGAGCAGGGGCTGCCGCCAGCTATGCCAGGGCCTCCAGCTTAGGCGCCAAGTCCTCCTCCCTGGTTGGGTCCATGACCTCCAATGCCGGGGCTCTCGGCTGCCGCAGAGGCCGCACCTGCTTATAAAAAAAATAAAAAAAGTACTCCTCCTCCAAGAATCCCATGAATAGATTTTCTTAAAAAAGAGAAAATATAAGTGGAAAAAACAATAAAAAAAGAAGAAGAAGAAGAAGAAGAAGAAGAAGAAGAAGAAGAGAGTTTTAGGTAAATGGATAAGAACCAGGAAGAAACAGAAAAGCTCGTTCTTTTTCTTCCCCCCAAAATTGATCAGTATTCTTCTGCAATTGTCCAGTGAAAATGTTGAGGGAGTGTTGAGTGTACATTGTGTACAAGTCTTTTAAGATACGTAAGGAAAAAAAATGAAAAGAACACTTGTCGGGGTGCCATTTCCATTTCTCGATCGACCTCGGCCTGCCTTTTGATGCCGGTAGAGCGTTGTTCACTTTCTCTCTGTAATCTATTTATTTTAGCCGAATCAGTAAACTTTGATTTCGTGGTTACTTCTCCGCTCACTAATACTCTGCCTCCATCTTATTTTTTTTAGATCTGCTCTTGATTCTGCATATGCAGCACTGTAATTGTAATTTTCTGCGACACAATTACATGTGTTCGGGTCATGCGCTAACTTTGCTAGTGCTGGCAATTCAAAGAAAAGAGAGAATTTTACACCCAAAACAAAAGAAAGGATCCACCGCTCTGCATCTTTGTTGCGGTTCCGATAGAACAGATTACTCTATGAGAAATATAGCAACTCGATTATTCCTAGAAGATAGGTCGCCATTACTGCTGAGAAGAGACAATACACATTTCAAATTCTCATCTGAAACAAAAGTGTATATATATATATATATATATATATATATATTTTTTTTTTTTTGATAGTTTCTTCCTCTGTTCATGGCCTTCTATTTGCACCTATTGATTTCTACGTAATATAGTCGCCAGTGCCATCACGCCCTTCTTCAGATCTCGGGTTTAAACTTCCATCTGCTGCATATGTCCTGATGTTAAAAGTGGCTGTCTTAGTCGGAGTCCTTGAACAGCAGCATGATTCTTTTAGCAAAGCCGATCAATTTCCTCAAAGTGCGGGACGTCCAAAGGTTCAAAAGTTCTCCAGGAACTTACTTCATTCAGACTGATTTGCCTACATGAATCTGCTTGGGAGGTTTATCCCCGTGTTGGAAATAGAATCACGAAAGCCATTTTGAACTTCTCCAGAAATCAGACTACTCTATTGCTGGTATTCGTTCAAATGGTAGTGGATTTTGTTGTCATTGTTGTTAAGGTTTACTTTTCGAGTTTCTGCAATTCTCATGCAATTTAGCGTTAGCCTTATCAAAGCGGTTCTATGTTCGATACTCTTGTTGGATTAACCGTGCCCCTTCATTTATTTGTGTATTTTTCTAGGTAAGTGCGAATCTTCTTTAATCAAAAGATATGTACAGAGTAGTCCACTTGTCCAAAGTAAACCTCAATTCGCCTAATCACAAAAATGAAATACTCAAACAAAATGTTGCTGCATTTCAAGAAAAGCTGCAATGGAAGAACGAGCTATCTTGAATGCTGCATTTGGGACAGATAGAATCTTAATTCGTAGCACAAGAGGAATGTCTTTGAGCAGCACTTCAACATCTGTGAACTTCCTGGAGAACATTCTGTGGTTCCTCTCAAGCCAAGTCTTGTAAAATATAGATAGTCCACATTAGTTTTTGTGCTGTAATATCGAGAGACCTTCCCCTCAAGGACGAGACCCAATGAAGTCCTGATATCCAGCCTGAAGGCTGCCTGGTGGAGCCAATTCGGCAGAGTAAGCTTCTCCATATACCACATGTGATTCTGCAATTGAAGAATAAATGGTCCCTCGACTCTGCTTCTTCACTGCAGAGAACAAACCAGGATCAGGACCAGCCACATCCAGTCCCCACTCCATCAGCCTGTCCTTTGTATGCAAACTGTTTCGAAACTGCCAGCCAACATATAAAAGAGGCTTTAGGATGATGACCTGCAGCAAACCAAACTGCTTTGCCCGAGATGACTTTAAGTCTTCTATCCCTTAGCTGTTTCCGAGCATTAGATGTAGTAAATTGACCTGTCCTGTTAGGAATCCAGACCACTTCATGTCATCAGCAGGAAAAATGTCGATGCTTGCAGCTAGATTCATGCCACTTCTAGGCCAGCACCATAAACCATCCTTCAGAACTCTACTAACTCGATCTGACGCATTTACAGTTGGGAAGCAATGGGCACCTCTAATTCAATATTCAGCTAAGCACTCCACAGGAAGCCAGCTATCATACCAGAAATTCAATACTTTTTGTGCAATTAGTGGCTTGTTTAAATGCCTTAGTCGAAGGAGTTTCCGATCCAATTCCAAGAGCAATCTTCAGGAATTTTCAAAGACCAAAAGCACCACCTCTTTGTGATACCTTTTGACCCAAGCAATCTGCGAAGATCCTGAGTTGATAAGTGTGACCCAAATATTCTTCATTACACGCACCTGATTTCACTCCTCTATATTACGAAAACCCAATTACCCACCTTCGCTATTAGGGAGACATACCTCTTCCCATTTGAACATTCTCCACCTTTATGATCTTCAGAGCCCTTCCGCAGGAAAGCCCTGCATCTTAATGAGCTATGTGAATGACCTTCGCTATTAGGGAGACATACCTCTTCCCATTTATTAATTGTACCCTTCCTGCGTCAGAAAGGTCCGTAGTTTACGTGATCCTCTCGGCCGTCCCTCACAGTTCCTCATTGACAGCTTCCCAGACGTAAGAGGGAGGCCCAAGTACCTCACATATAGATTCCCTCTTGTAAAACGTGTACACTCCAGTAAAGCAGCCACCCTATCTTCACCTAAACCACCACAGAACAAGTCCATTTTCTCCTGATTCAGCTTAAGACCTGACCGGTTATTGGAAAATATCCAATATGGCCATTATGGAATCTATAGAACCATCAGTGAAGATAAGCAGATCGTCTGTGAAGCAAAGTTGGGTGAGACCGATAGAATTACATCTCGAGTGGTACCAAGTGATAGAATCAAATGCATGCCTTCATAAGATCAACTTTATAGCACATCATGGCAGAAAATATGAGATATATGATAAATGTTTTAACAGTTCATGTGCCTGGAGTATATTATCAGTTATTCTTCTACCTTTAACAAAAGCTGATTTCTTCTGCCGTTAACAAAAGCCGATTGATTCCTGCTAATTATTTCCTGTAGAACCAACTTTACTTATTGGCAATAATGCAACAAGAAATGGGCCTGAAATCCTTCATTTGATCAGCATTCTGCTTCTTTGGCACCGGAGTAATAATAGTAGAATTTGCCTTTCTGCGGATAATGCCATTAGAGAAATAAGAATGAACTACAGCCATCAAATCCACTTTTATGATAGACCAGCAGAACTTGAAGAAACGAGCATAGTACCTACCAATCAGGCCCCTGGGCCTTGTCAGAAACCATTGAAAATAATGCTTCCTTAAAGGGGGCAATTTATATTAGGATTTGTATTTTATTATGCTAGACCATGAACTTCCTTTATAATCGAAAAAAAAAGGATTGATCTTAATGGCCTCATTGATAAAATTTACTAATCTGTGTACATCTATATCTATACTTATTATATAAAGGGAAAGGCATTTCTTTGTCAAATATATAGTTAGAGATAATATAATATCCTAAGGAGATAATAACAAAATATATCAGATATATACTTACAATATTGATAGATAATATTTTAGAAAATAGTGGAGTAGATTTTTTCAATAAAATTTGTAGCCGTAACCGGAGTCTCGAGGTGGACCTTTTAAGGACCCACTAATTTTCTTTACTTCTTCACATGTTGACACCACCACAATGTGAGATAATACCATTTAAGATTTTCTCACGAAATAGGGCAATGTCAGCATAGAGATTTATGTCTCGGCTCTTTTTGGCATAAGCTAATCTAGAAAATGAAATTGAAAAGAGATATCAATTTGTAAAGGCGGGAATGTCTAAGTCTATGCTGACGCTAATGCCAAGCATCCATCAACATTGGTTGGTTCAAGCGGTTTAAAACTTATTTCCCTTAACTAAGGTCTCGGATTTGAGTCTTGTTAATGGAGAAAATTCCTGATTGGGTCGAAACGGATTAGTCAGAACCCGTAAGGCTTTTAGATGCCATGGTACACACCCAAAAAACAAAAAAAGCCCACGCATCCCACCTAGCTTCTACAAAGCGATCTAATAAAACTCACTTCTGAGCCCTGCCCGGACCATCACCAAGGTTTTGTCATGATGCTCGCACCTCAAAGGAAACTGATCGAGTGTCGAGCTAGGAAGACCCCTTTTCCCTACACTTAGACTAGCTGTGTCCCGAAATCATGGAATTCATCTCTATTTAATATTTATCTCCATCGCAGCTCTCTGAAACCTTTAATTTGGATGAACCATGGTTTAATCGAAAATACTTGCCATATATCAGCTATGGCTAATAGTTTCTATGGAGAATCTCCCATTTAACTTCTTCCCTTCATCTCTCTCTCTCTCTCTCTCTCTCTCTCTCTCTCTCTCTCTAAATATAAACTATCGAGTTCGATCACCTTAGTTATACTGTGAGATGTTCCAAGATCATGCATGAGTTTGACCAACATATACCATGCAGAGATCAGATTGCAAATGATCGATCACGACCACAAATGCAGTTTGATTTCGTGGTGAAGCCGGTCATTGTTATCAATAGATTGGATAACATACTTGGAGGGAAAGTTTTTTACCTTGTAATCACAAATATCGAATTGATTTGATTCCGTTATCTTGTTGACATGTAAACGGAGAGGTTTGGATTTATATGATGGAGGAACCATTTGTTAAGGAATTAAGCCACACGTTCTTTTGGGTTGAATCCACAATAAATTTTAACTGCAAGACATATATACAAAATCCACTGCATATTTTTATCTTTTCAAAAACAAAGACTGATAGTCAGTCGATAGATCTTCAGCCTTCACTTCTTTTCCCAGGTAAACTTGAAGTCCCATGCCCCCGGCTTCGATTGGAAGTCATGATCAATCCCATCCTTCAACTCCTACCACTGGCCCGTCTTGACCCTGCAGAAGCTGGACTATAGTCTGTAGTAAAAACTTTCACATCCTCTCCCATTAATCAAAACTTAAAATCTCAAGGAATTACGTGCAAACTCTCTTACAAATCCTAGATGGTTATTTTATCGTGAGAGAAACAACTACAGAGAGACGGTTGCAGAGAGAGAAAGATTCTTTTTCGTTCGGCCCGTTTAGTAAAGTGAAATGGGAAGAAAAATAATGGAATGAAGATCCCATCTTTCACTCCATTTGCTTATATATGGAGACACCTCCATAAGTTAGAATCCCATTCTTTCACTCTATTTGCTAGGAGAAAATATTAGGTGGTCCTACCTCACCAGCACATCAATCTAGCTTGTTAGGAAATATCAATAAAAATTTGCCAAATCATTCAGGTAGACCCTCATGAGTCTCTCTAGCATTTAACAGTGTTAAGTCTAACGTTTGTCCAATTTTAAGGGGGGAAAAGTCCTTTTTCTCTTCACCGTTTTTTTCTCCTCTCTCCATCGTTTCTTCTCTCTCATCCCCTTGTCTCTAGTCTTTTTCTCTTTCTATCTCTCTCTCTTTCTAGAAAATCCAGACGCCATCTCGCCAACTCCATGGAAATCAATCGCCATCTCCGTCGTGTCTTCTCTCATCCTCCTCTCTCTAGTCTATTCTCTTTCGCCTCTCTCTCTAGAAAATTCGGACACCATCTCGTCAGCCTCCATGGAAATTGGCCGCCATCTCCCCCTAGACCTCAAACCTCAATTTTGCTTGATTTTGAATAATACGAGCTAGGCTAGCTAGCCTTCTCTCATTTTTCTTGTTCACTTGTATCTCTCCCTCGTTGTTGAAGCAAATTAGAGATACAAGTTATGTTATATCACTCTCATTTTGTTGATTTTGTTCTTGCTTCTTCCTCTTCTTAGCTATTTTGTAGATTGAACCCATTAATTTATTGGAGTTAGAAAGTAAGAGAAGGTCAATGTATACCAACATATTTGGCTCCCTTTGCTTCTATGTGATCTCTTTTTGTTTTCTTCATATATGTGACTCATTATCTAAACTTTTTTAGATAAATGCTGCAACTCTATTACTCAACTTTAGCGAAATTTATAACTGATCAACAACAAAAGGAATTCTTCATGAGTATGTATATATTATCTGCTAGAAGAAAGTTTATTGGTGGAAAGAGATACAGCCTTATGGAACCAAATTGTAGCAAGAAATTTTCTCACAAGCTCAGCAATTGCTGTGAATATATGGACGATATCATAAAGCAAATCTTTCTTCGAGTCAAAGAAGATAAAGATCAAATTGGACAAGTAATACCGGCCGAGTGCTAGCACAAATCCAACTATTACTAGACAATGAGAACTCAAAGCAAGTGAACTTGTGAAATCTATAATCTAATATGTTTAATTATTTTAGAATACAAGTAAACTGAGATGCTCGTTTTGACGAAGAATATAGAGTGAACAAAAAACTATAGAAAAAACGAAAACAAATTCATCAACATTCATTCATTCACTCGAAATAAAAGTTATTATTGTAATAATGTAGAACATAACAAGTAAAAAAATTATGATCGAATTACATATCCATGACCTTCAATAACAAAAATGAATTCGAATAAGGTCTGAAAGAACTAATTTCAGAACGGGAGTCATTGCCCTAAAAAACATCACCCAAATACCATCTCCTGAAACATATAAATCCAAATAGTCATTTCCTTATGCTTTGAGAGAATCCTTGCTCGCTTGTCCTTGCATTATCGCCTAATTGGACAGAGAGGTCTTCATTTAAATCTAGAATTATGGTCATATGATGGACTTTGCTACTATCATCTAAGACCTGAAAAGTTCTCAGATTAGCATATATTATATTCAAATTGTTATTTTTACTCGTGATCATTTATTAAAAAAAAAGGTTCTAACTTTACTTGACTACCGAAATTTGTACCAAGGGGCCTACTTTTATGCATTACGGTGGTGTTAAAGTAGTACAAGTTATTAAGACTAATAATAGTTACTATAAAAATTATTAAGATATAATGAAACATGTAAATACTCGATTCAAGTATCATAACTATTTATTTTTTAAAAAAAGAGAGAGAACAAGTTCTAACTTTACCTGATTTCTAGAGTTCTTACCAAGGGGGCTACTTCTTTGCATTGCGGTGGTGTTCTACTGCATGTTCTACAATAAAGTAACACAAGTTATTAAGACTAATAATAGTTACTATAAAATTATTAAGATATAATGAAACATGCAAATACCTAGATCTCATAGGATCCATAGAAACGGTTGCATTTATCGGTAGCTCTAGATTCAAGGTGATTGTTGGGATTCACCGAATAATCTAAACTTTTAAAAGATTAGTCAAGTATAATAAGTAGATCATACGTAAGGCAAAAACATAAAAAGAAAAAGCTTTGTTACCTCATGCTTGTCTTAGGTCTTCTTTCGTGGACTTTATTTTCTTCCCCTTCTCAAGACTATGCTTTATTCTTTTATTAGGTATTCCCTTTGGTCTCATTTGCATTGGATCAAGCACTCGCATTTCATTTTTCATGCCCAGAACCAGTAGTTTTAGCGTCTCCATCCAACAATATATTACGTTTTGTTTGCTCCTTTGTTGCCTTTAAACTTTTCAATTCTTTTTCAAGTTCATTCAAGTTTTGTTGCGTTAATTTTTTAGTATCATCATCATCCACACTCAAACTCATAATAGCAAAAGCATGTCGCATTAATCTATTAAGACGCATAGTCTTTGGTGGCTAAGATACATTTTTAGAGCGAGACATCAATATCAATAGAAATTCATTCATTTGCAAATTTGGTCCATCTTTTTAGAATATATTGGGAAGGAATACTTCAAGATATGTAAAGCATGTCTACATAACCATCTTACTGATTTGAATAGTTTGCAACTGCCGGTAAGAGCACAATCAATTAAATTGAAATGCACAACATGCTCCATTTTGCTTTTATTTGTTAAATTATATGAGTGCGTTAGACGCCCTCTATATCTGAACTCACAATGAATACATACATGCTTTGAAAAAATTCATCTTGAAACTTCATAAAAATTATATGCGTATACTCATCAAACATATTAGAAAAGCCAACGGTGGAGAGTTGGTTTACACCAGCGGTGGACGGTATAATAATCCATTTCCAAATGTACGAAAGAATATGCATTAAGCAAGATAAAGCGTCTGGAACAAACTATATGAAAGACCAATAAGAAAATCTCCTTTCCTCTATTTAATGCTTCATATTAAAAAAAAAAGAGAGAGAGAGAGAGAAAGTAAGTCTCTTCCTTCCCTTCCATTTTTCCTCTTCCTCATTACAATCCTCTGCCTTACTTATAAGCATGGAGATAGAGCGAACCGTTACATCTAAGAAATCAAGTACGAGTTGCCAATTCATGATGATACCAATGAACCATAAACACGAGCAATCTCAGAGCAAAGAAAGGAAATTACCTTTCCTGACAACACATCGAGAGAAACCACACGTGAAACATGTTCTTCCCGAATGGGTGACGGCTCTAAGGTTTCAGGCTCATACTCGTCCTTATGAACTAGTTTTTGTTCAATGGCGTCCATCCTTTTACCCCCCAAAAAAAAAATATGTTGGTTCTAAAACTGTTCCCTCTCGGAGTGGAGAACTCTCAAGGCATATTCAACACCACTCGTGAGTGGCCTCTCAAAGGCAGTCCTCTCCTCATACTTAGCAAAGGTCCTCTGTGTCATCAAAGCAAGTTAGTTTTCCTCTTCATTTGAATGCGAGAAAACTCAGATACGTGTTCAGCATTAAGGGAGAGTCCTTGAATTTTTCCAAGAAAACGCACCATCTATAACATTTACAACCACGAAAAATCCTAAGATCAGTTCTATGGCAGCCGTTTAAATCCAGATCAAGAAAGTCAATCTAAAAATACTCACTTCAACAATATAAAATTGGCTATATTGCACAAAAATATCAATGTTGGGATACCTCAGACAAAAAAACGACGTTGTGATAAATTTAAAAATATCTGACAACGTTAGGCTATATGATATAATAAATTCTATAAAATTTATCTGTCATGGCAACTTGAATAACATACAACACTATTTTTGTTTGGTACATTCTAGTCAAATGATATTCTTTTACATGTTTCCATTTTTCACATCTTTTCGACGTGAACCCTAGTCCATCTAGAAGCCAATAGGCTCTGACTAATCTAGATGAACTGAGTCGGTCTTCTAACAAGTAAAGTTTTTCCAACGTGAATTTTTTTCATTCACAAGACTCGAACCCGAGACCTTATTTAAGGGGAACATACGTCGAATCGCTTGAACTAATAGTTCACTTTTCACATCTTTGTCCTTCCAAATTTTCCCAAATTGAGAGGGTAGACGTACGGCGCACAATTGCTCTCCCTCCCTGTCCATCCATTTCCCCAAATTAGGGACGGTAGACATGCCCTATCCCTCCATTTCCCTTCATCTCTCCCTCTCCAAAATCTCTCCCCTCCACATCCCTCCATTTCCACCCTCCCAAACACACTGTTAACATATTATGGACAATCTGATCATAGTCAAGAGTCCTTCCATTAACCTGCGTAAGCCCGACCGGGCTAATTTACGTCGGGTCTCGCTTATTGATGGATATCGTTTTACACTCATCTCTTAGTACATCCAAATATGCAATATATAGATTGTATTAAGCATTCGTCGTTTACTGAAAATATGTAATTACTGTTATATATATATATATATATACACACGTATGTATGTATATATACCGATGATTCATCTGGATGAAACTGTTTGATGAGCAGCAACTCTTAGAATTAATGGTATGTTTTGACCAAATCTCTGGCACCCTTACACCAAAAATAAAATAAAATCGGGCACCCTTCCCAAACCCCCTTTGATGATTGGATCAAATGGGGGAGAATGAAGCTCCCCTCTCCTTGATCAGCACATTTAATGGTCATTCAAAACGTTTTCCCATATTAGAAAGCTATATATACATCCTATAGTTTCCATTTCTGACACTATCTGTTTTTTTGGTAGGTAAAGTTTTTCGACATATCAAAAGGGGTGTAGCGCAGTGGTGCAAATTTTCACCTATTAACTCAGAAGTCGCATGTTTGATACTTAGTGAGGCTACTCGTATCCCTCTATTAGCTATTTAGAATTTCTCTTTCATTATACGAGGCATTTGACCTCCTTTATAGGGTTTCGTGAATTCGAACTTGTATTCTCCTCTTTACTATGATTGATGCTATTTATCATCACCCGACCAATGACTCGTTTGGTGAGCTCTCTATTTTCCATCTAAATTTTGGTTTCACTAATTTCACATAAACATTTCTTGGATTAACACTTCATTTACCTGAAACTATAAGATTATGATTCAATTCTCGCTTTTTTATTTCATTTATTTCACTTTTTCTTTTTGTTATGTATCTTAATATCCAGAAGTCTAACATACCTGACTATTTCAACTCGAGCTGGATCGGTCTAGTAAGGGGATAAAATTCCCCCAGCATGGATGTTTTCCATTCACAAGACTCAAACTTGAGATTTCATTTAAGGAAATAAGTGCTAAGCCGCTTGAATCACCTCATGTCGGTTATTTCACTTTTTCTTTATATTCTTTACTATACTTATGACTCCCCCTCGACTGGCCAAAATTGTTTCAGATTAGTTTTGACACTTATACTTTAGGAGCTCATTTAGTCGAAAAGAGCCAACACTTAATGTGGGGAGACCAATATTCATGATCTCAGTAGTACGTAATTTATTGGGCTGTGTCATAGCCACAGATTAATCGATTTGAGTTCATTAATCTTCTGATATACAATTCCAACCGACAGTCTATAAAATTGCTAGCTGAAGGCCGGGGATCCCATTCCCCTATAAGGAATATATGCCCAATCAATATCATCAACTAAGGCTCATTAAAGAGAGTGTAGTACAGTAACGCACACTTTCACCTGATAATCAATATGTTCCAGGTTAATACTCGTTATGGGACTTTCATACTGATTAAGATTTCTATTTCATCCTATTAGACCCATGTGCCTCCCTTGTAACCGAAAAAAATATCATCAGCGCTAAGACTCTTCAAAATGGGAGGGTTTAATTAGGGTTCAGAAGTTCTCTCTATCACGAACTCAAGCTCTGTCCCTCTCATGAACTCTCTGCTGCAAACGCATTGATTTGAACCTCTTCCCCAATAAATTTCCATCAACTACCTCTGCCCTGCCATCGCCTTTATAGGCCCTACACTCTTCCCTCCTCCTCATCCCCGAAACCTTAACAACAGCCGAAGAGAGCAGAAAGGAAAAGTGTTTCATAGAAATTATGGGGAAGGTCAGGAGTCCTGCTGCTCTCGTGCTTGTTCTTGCAATGGTGATGGTGCCTCACACTCTTGGGGCTAGGACCGTCCCGACCACCAATGATGCTGGAGGCCTCGCCGACCAGAAGAACTTCCTTACATATGGTGGCGTGGGCGGGTATGCCGGTCTAGGAGGCCCAGGTGCCGGTGGTGTGGCTCCCGTCTTCGGCGGCGTTGGAGGAGTTGCTGGTGTCACTGGTCCTTCTGGTGGTACTGGCGTCGTTGGTGGGGGCAGTATCCCCGGAGTTGGCGGTGGAGTTGGTGGTGGCGTTGGTAGTGGCACTGGCACCGGCGTTCTTCCCTTCCCTTGATCATCCTTGCTACACGGCCATATACATGTTTTACTGAGCTTTGTGTGCGTCAAATTTCAAAGTTGTGTGTCGTCCATCGTCATGCTTATGATATTTCTTGTTAGTGAAAGTGTTGGTCAGTTTAGTCGCGTGATTACGTACGTGCTTCTTAATATTTCTAGGATTTTAAGGTTTACTTGTTTTTCCCCTCTGTGCATGCTTGTTTCCTGGATGTATTCATCATCATGTGTTTGAGCTCCATATTGAGATCTACTAGCCTTCTACATATTTACATTATTATTTCCATGCAACGTGTATATAATATTTTGTTAGACTCGAAACTAGCTAGCCTAGTTCGAACTAAATCAAATGATCTGATCAATAGCATATCCCGTGGCGCATTCAATTACCCGGACAAGAAGGTTTTGGACTAGAAAATATCTGATCATTGAATAATATCACGCGAATAGACACTATAGGTTAAAATCTAAAACTTGAATAATCACGCCAAGATATATAATAAATTGCAGATTGAGAGCTTCTTCATTTGCAGTTTAATAATAAATTTAACTTCATAGGATATACATTTGGTCGACTTAACATCGCAAAGCAAGACTAAGTCATGAGCTAAGAGTAAGAATTCCAAATATATGTAAATAAATATAGATGTAATGATTATTGGCAACAATGAAAAATTATTGTCCCTCGTTACATCATCTTAAACCATATGATAGCAATATGGTGGCTGTGTCTTCTCGACCAAACAATCGTAGAGAGAATGGCACGATGAGGTTGGTTGAATCGGCCTTTTTTATGAATAATTTAGAGTAAAATGTAGATTGCACCCTAACCTTTAGGTCTAGTGGCAAAGTGCCTCCCGACCTTTACAAAGTTACACTATACCACCTGACCTATTAAATGAGAAGTGAAGTGCACTCTCGACAACTTTTCCTACGAATTTTCCGGCCAAATAATTTATTAATTTATATTTCAAGAAATAATTTAAAAAACTAAATGATAATCGAAAATTGAAAAAAAAAACTGAGAACAATCTTAGATAGAGAGAGAGAGAGAGAGAGAGAGAGAGAGAGAGAGAGAGAGAGAGAGATCTGGGACCTCAATCGCCTAGGCCATGTCTGACAAAGCTCTTCGAGCAGAGGGTGAGGAACCCCAAGCCCATGATTGCCCCGAATGCTAGCGGCTAGCCCTCTCGAAGAAGATGAAGAAGAGGAAGCAGATCTGAGGCCACCGCCATTGCTGGTCATGTTCAACAGCTGTGTGGCCTGACTCACACCTCATGCTTCCCTCACTTCCACAACCCTTAACCCAAAGAGACAAGAGAAGATGGAAAGGAAACAGCAAGAAGAACATGACCTGCAATTGCATACACACGCAAACATTATAGCTTCTTTTTTTTTTTTAATCATCTCAGATCTCTCTCGTATCCCTCCTTGAGAGAGAGAGATTTGTTTTATACGAGCCACCATCGCCCCTTTCTCCCTCTCCTCTCATAGTTTATTTTCGGTTTTTTTTTCTTTTTAAGTTTTTGAAATTATTTCTTGATATATGAAATTATTGAATTAATATTTGGTCGAAAAAGTCATCGGAGGTGCATTTTGCTTCTTTTTGAATAAGTCGAGTGATATAGTGCAACTTTTTAAAGGTCAGGAGGCACTTTACTACTAAATTTAAAGGTTAATGGACAAACTACATTTTACTCAATAATTTAAGTAGGACCCTCAAGTTTGTCCCAAAAACAAGGAACAAAGGTAAAGTCCACATCCTGGCTGTTAATGTATAAAGATATATATGTTACTTATCAATGTCGAATGGCTATGGGAGAGAAAATAAATAACAATGAATTAAATTTTTTTAAAAAAATTCTTTATTATGTCTTGGAAAAAATTGCGAATAATTGGTTTTGGAGTTTAACTCAATTTACTCTACTCCATTTAACCTAACTTATCTTCAATTCAACAACACAATTATTACTTTTTCATTTTTCTTTAATTTTTTTTATCTTAACTACAATTCAATTCAATTTTTAATATTAAATTCTCTCAACTATTTATTTTTTTCACAATTAAATAATACAATCATTATTTTCTCTCAACTATTCATTACTTTTTCCCATAATTTAATACAATCATTACTTTTTTTTATTTTCTCCTTCCACATTATTATTACAAACCAATTAAATATATATATATATATAATATAGTTGGAATGGAGTTGAGTTTACAACTCCATTTGCAAACAACCCCTATGCCACTTTTTTTTTCTTTTTATTAATAATGGAGATTGCGGTTAACTTAATTTCTTTCTAATAATTTCCACCTATTATCTGGACCTAATAAACGAGAGTGGAGGAAGAGGCCTGATCTTCACTAATTATCTTATAATGTCAATCGACGGCTCAATGTCCAAGTACCTCCCCGTCTCAGCGAGGTATACACGACTGACCGGTCAGCTATAATAACGAAACATAAATAACTCAAATGAAGTAAAAACTAACAAGAACAGTAACACTTATACATAGACTGCGAACAGTACGCATGGTTTCTACGAAATGAAAAAGACATAGTTTGATCACTTCATTTACATCACTCAATATATTATATATCACGTAGGTACGAACTGTATATCAGCAGATCGAGCCTGCTTCCTGTTATTGATGTGCTTCAGATTGCAGCCCAACATGTATTCGAATTTTCGAGTCCAAAAGCGTATTCTAGAAGACTCAAGAACAAGAATTTGGCTTAATTAGATATTAAGTTTCCTATATTACTATGATATAGTTTCCCTTAATTACATATTAAGTTTCCTATAGCTATGATATAGTTTCCCTTAATTAGATATTATTTCCTATATTAGCTCGAGTCAGTAATCTTAAGTTTCCTATTTTAGATTGTTTCCTTATTATATTTTAGAAAAGTAATCTAGAGGATATCAGATATCAGTTTCCTATTTTATAGTCCAGGGGGTGTCTTCCCTCTATATAAATATGCACCTTATTGTAAGAGAGAAAGACAGAGACTTTGATGAATATTTGAATGAAATTACTTTGAGCGTTTCTTCTCTTTCTTATCTAAACAAGTTCCTTGTTTAGTGGCGAAAACCCCAATTCTTATCGTTCTTCCTTGAGCGTGGCGAATCAACCCGACTTTTCTTACTCGTGGCGAGTCATCTTATCGAGTGAGTTTTGTTGGTTCTACCCTCCACCCTTCTTTCTTATCAATTTCTGGTTCGTGAGCCTATCATTAGGTATCAGAGCATAAAACTCATTATCGTACGTCGAGTAGTTCAGACTCGCACCACTTAGCTTCTCACTGAAATAAGCTATTGGGCGTTTGTCTTGCATAAGAACAGCTCCAATTCCAACTCCTGATGCATCATATTCGATTTCAAACGTCTTGGAAAAGTCAGGTAGGCTCACGAACCAGAAATTGATAAGAAAGAAGGGTGGAGGGTAGAACCAACAAAACTCACTCGATAAGATGACTCGCCACGAGTAAGAAAAGTCGAGTTGATTCGCCACGCTCAAGGAAGAACGATAAGAATCGGGGTTTTCGCCACTAAACAAGAAACTTGTTTAGATAAGAAAGAGAAGAAACGCTCAAAGCAATTTCATTCAAATATTCATCAAAGTCTCTGTCTTTCTCTCTTACAATAAGGTGCATATTTATATAGAGGGAAGACACCCCCTGGACTATAAAATAGGAAACTGATATCTGATATCCTCTAGATTACTTTCCTAAAATATAATAAGGAAACAATCTAAAATAGGAAACTTAAGATTACTGACTCGAGCTAATATAGGAAATAATATCTAATTAAGAGAAACTATATCATAACTATAGGAAACTTAATATGTAATTAAGGGAAACTATATCATAGTAATATAGGAAACTTAATATCTAATTAAGCCAAATTCTTGTTCTTGAGTCTTCTAGAATACGCTTTTGGACTCGAAAATTCGAATACATGTTGGGCTGCAATCTGAAGCACATCAGTTATGGTCTGGGTATATGAAGTTGGACCTATACTTCAAAATAGGAGATCGATACACGTAGATCCAGTAGACCATGGATCTCTGAAACAACTCGACGATCCTGATGACCCCCAGCCCCATCATTGAGACATAAATGAATACAAAGTACATACTTATAAATCTGTTGATTAAATCTTTGTAAATATATCCAGCAACAACCTCTTATGATGATACTTCTTGTAGTCATTCATATAAATTTAATGATACAACAATCTCCTTAATTATATTTCGATTCATATAAATATCGAAATTAACTTACCAGCATGGCTACTAGGGTTGAAGGAGATGCGTAGCAATCAGAGCAATTTATTTCACTTCTCAGAGCCACTTCAAGTCCTCTGTCTTCGGTCAGCCAACCTCTACAATCAATGCTGTTAAACTAAACACTGTCGTCACATAAAAGCAGGAAAGGCAAGAATCACATTTTCGAGATTGGATGCTCAATGCAAAGACACTCATCCCCGACTCAAAACGAAGAAAAAATATGTTTGATTCTCATCAGTGAGATTTCAACAGATCATGTTTTCCTATCATCAATTACTTGTCCATGAGCATCTCTCGTTGTTAGCAAGACATTTGTCATCTTCACTTGCCCAAAATTTTCGTTTTGAAAACAAGCAATAGCCGAGGTAACAGCGTGCTAGAAGCCGGCCAAGCCAAGCCATTAACTGGACCATTGATTCACTTCACCGTCCCCATTCTCCGATAAGCGATCATGGACGGGTAAGATTGAGCTCATTGTTTTAGGCACTGTTTTGACACGATAAGACTGACAGTCACATGTAAAATTTTTCTGCATAAGCTCACCCAAGCCGAAATGGATTCACGGCTCGAGATAAAGGAGGAAACGTCTAGGAGGATCAATAACAGAGTTCAAACCAAATCCACGAGGCTAGCAAAAACAATATCAGGGATTCATCATTCCGAATCCGATTCCACGCCATTCTTATTCCGGGTCTACATCCGATTGAACCAAACAGGGTCAACGACAATTCGCGCTGGGCCAAAAAGATGTCGGCCTATTTTCCAAGGCCCGTTCATTTATGGGCCGGGTTGTCGGGCCCATGGCCCATGATCGGCTCTTCCACCCCCTCTGAAGCTCATCAGCTTCTCCCCTGCGACTAATCAAACAAGTAGAGCTCTCTCTCTCTCTCTCTCTCTCTCTCTCTCGTGGAGGAAAGCAGAGTTCGCTGATAATGGGGCAGGGCACACCGGGCGGGCTGCACCGGCAGCCCGGCGATCGGAAGCAGGACGGCGCCGACAAGAAGGAGAAGAAGTTCGAGCCGGCGGCGCCTCCGTCCCGCGTCGGCCGCAAGCAGCGGAAGCAGAAGGGGCCCGAGGCCGCCGCCAGGCTCCCGACTGTCACGCCCCTCACCAAGTGCAAGCTACGGCTGCTGAAGCTGGATCGGATCAAGGACTACCTGCTGATGGAGGAAGAGTTCGTGGCGAACCAGGAGCGTCTGAAGCCGCAGGAGGAGAAGGCGGAGGAGGACCGGTCGAAGGTCGATGACCTGAGAGGGACACCAATGAGCGTCGGGAACTTGGAGGAGCTGATAGACGAGAATCACGCAATCGTTTCGTCCTCTGTCGGGCCGGAGTACTACGTTGGGATCCTTTCTTTCGTGGACAAGGATCAATTAGAGCCCGGCTGCGCCATTTTGATGCATAACAAGGTCAAATGTTCATCTTTACTATGTTCGATTTGTTGATTGATTCTTAATTGAGCGAAATTCTTTATCTTTGTTGCTTCTGATGCTACAGAAATTGGTGTTCAATTGAGCTGTTGTTTTGAGATGAAGAGATTTGGGCTGATGTGATGCTGTGTTCTTCTAGGTTCTTTCGGTAGTAGGGCTTCTTCAGGATGAAGTTGATCCGATGGTATCGGTGATGAAAGTCGAGAAGGCTCCTCTGGAATCGTACGCCGACATTGGTGGCTTAGATGCTCAGATACAGGAAATTAAGGAAGCGGTTGAGCTTCCCCTGACTCATCCCGAGCTGTATGAAGATATTGGGATTAAGCCCCCGAAGGGAGTTATACTGTACGGAGAGCCCGGAACTGGCAAAACTTTACTTGCAAAGGTATGCCTTTTAGTTTTAATGACTCATGTTCGCTGGCATCTTCAATGGCTACCTACATTGATTTTTTCCCTTCCTTGGGAGTCGCGTTTTTGAGAATCATCTGTGTTATCCAGGCGGTTGCAAACTCTACGTCGGCAACCTTTTTGCGTGTTGTTGGAAGTGAATTGATTCAGAAGTACCTGGGTGACGGCCCAAAATTAGTGAGGGAACTGTTCAGGGTTGCTGATGATCTCTCTCCTTCGATTGTGTTCATTGATGAAATTGATGCAATTGGTACAAAGAGGTAAGTCTATGGTATTTCAGTAGCACAGCTGATTCCTGGTGTATTCGGTATTTCCATGAGTCGTATTTGTTTTGTAGATATGATGCGCACTCAGGTGGTGAGCGAGAAATTCAGAGGACCATGTTAGAACTGCTTAATCAGCTGGATGGTTTTGATTCGAGGGGAGATGTCAAGGTCATTCTTGCTACAAACAGAATCGATAGTCTTGACCCTGCGCTGCTTCGCCCTGGTAGAATAGACAGGAAGATCGAATTCCCACTTCCTGATATCAAAACAAGGAGGCGCATCTTTCAGGTCGGTTGGATATGAATGATCATCTGAAAGAACTCAGTATTCCATTTGTAGTTCCATTTGGTGGTCTGATCTCGTATGTGCTTCTGAGCCAGATTCATACGTCGAGGATGACATTGGCTGATGATGTGAATCTCGAGGAGTTTGTCATGACGAAGGACGAGTTCTCGGGAGCTGATATAAAGGCAATTTGTACTGAAGCTGGGTTGCTTGCTTTAAGAGAACGCCGAATGAAGGTGGGAATAATCTGCTGATTCTTTAATCTTAACTTTGACTCTATACCGGACCGTGTCTTATATAACACCAATCTGATGCTATTAGTCATGGAAATATTACTGCTGCATACTGAATAATACGAGCATCGGGTCTAAAAGGTTTCTATAACAGTAGTTTTTGCCTTTTGGTGCTCTGCTTGTTCCCGGGCATCTGTTTGTGATAATCGGGATGGTTGATCGAGTGTATGACCTGCGGATGTTGTGCTGTTCTTTCAGGTGACTCATGCAGACTTCAAGAAGGCGAAGGACAAGGTGATGTTCAAGAAGAAAGAGGGTGTCCCTGAAGGACTTTATATGTGATAAAACTCTTTTCCCCTTAAGAAGAGACATTTCTTTTGGTCTTTAGACCTTTGTACAAGTCAGCTCCGTTTGCTATTGAAAGTACGGACTAGCGAAGGGATCATCCATTCGGTCCGCTCCTATATTTGGAATCGAAAGTAGATTCAAGAAACGAGCAATCGTGAATTTGGAAGATGCAACTAACAATGTGAACTTTTCTGCAAGGAAGCCAAAATGGTTCTAATTATAGGAATGCTCATGGACGTGGCCTTGTCACTCTAATCTAATGGTTCTCATGGGAGTGCTGCCGTTAGTGCTCATGAACACTCGTAGATGCTTAAGGCCATTAAAGTAGCATTCGTGGAAGTTCGTGGACGCTTATGAACAAGAACCCTCACGGGGACGCTGATTAGCATTAGCATGCCTGGGCACTCTTGAGCACTAATGCACGCTCAGGGATACTCTCAGGTGCTCAAGGACCGATCTTTTGATGCTCGCGAGCGTTCACTTTTGCACCCTCATGGGTGTGTCATGTGGACAGAAGCTCGTGGATAGTGGCCCCGCACCGAATCGAGTGAAAGAGTATCAAGTGGCCGTTGTTAAGCCGAGAGTCCTCTATAATGCTCGTCATATCACCTCATCACAACATCTGACTTCTGTAAAGGGGAAGAATTCAGATAAATTGGATAATGTCTCAAAAAGGATTGTCAACAAATCTTGGGAAACAACCACCGTTGAAGGACCAATGAAGATTCTACATTTATAAAAATTGGGATCTAACAACTATCCATCAGTGATTTCTGCTAAATGAAGCAAAATCATACACAGGATTTATCCCAAAACGGAAAGCTTTATGATACATATGATAAGAGTAATTAATAGAAATATCCTAATTTACTCTACCGAATCAAGTGAAAGTGTACGCTGTTGGCCTTACGGTGAGTTACCGGTGAATCTTGAGGATTTGCCATTCCAAAGTACAGCAGTTGAACCGTACTGTTTTTTTGGGTATATTCATCATCGTAAACGCAGCGCTATGGCACGCCTTGCTGGTATTCAACGTGCTTTGCAACATGGCCCAGATCCTTTTTCTGTCCAAGCTTGAGCTCGAGATATCAAGAGAACTGGATGAAATTTTGACTCAGGAGGAGATATTATGGTTCCAGAAGTCTCGAAGCAACTGGATTCGCTTCGGCGACCGAAATTCAAAATATTTTCGCACAAAGACCATCATCAAACGAAAGCGCATTCGCATCGAGACATTGCAAGGTCTGAATGGGGATTGGATTTCGGATGAAGCAGGTCCTCCGATCCATGGTCGTGGATTTTTTTCGGGACATCGTATGGTACCTCTGGGGATAGCAGCATTCTTAGGACGTCTCACTGTTTTCCCGGACTTTCCATGGAGATTTGCAGGTCGGTCTTTGGTATGGGTGCTGACAAGTCCCCGTGACCCGACGGATTCCAGGCTGTCTTTTATCAAGCTAATCGGGATGTTATATTTCCTTCTCTATTCAGGTTCGTGAAGGATGTTCTTGACAATGGGCAAAGGTGGCTGCTGTTAATTTTAAGCTCGTGGTTCTTATACCAAAGATTTCAAATCTGATCTCCATCCAGAACTTCAGCCTATCAGCCTTTGTAAGGTATCGTATAAGATTATTACTAAGCTCATCGCCAATCACCTGCGACGCTATTTACCGGAATTGATCTCCCACAGCCAGTCTAGTTTTGTTCCCCGACGACATATCCAGGACAACACCGTCATCGCCGAAGAATTTATTCACTCAATGGGTCGTATGAAAGCTGGCGGTGGATTTATGACTATCAAAGTCGATTTGGAAAAAGCCTACCTCGATGGGAACTTCTCTTGAAGCAATAACGCTTTGATCTAGTCGCCACCGAAGCCATAAAGGACTATCTAAATTGATTATTTTCTGTCGATAAGCCCCAATTCCATCATACGAATTACAAAAAATGGATCTTTTTTTCCAGTTATTATCATAAATTCTTCCTTTTTGATAGTTTTTGCAATTCCATGGATCATACCTATTTGCACAAATACCTCGGCGATTTAGCATGTATAGACCAATAAGCTTATCTTGGGTTGGGACGGAAATGGGATCCCCAATAGCTGGAGACAAGAGAGTCATATGAGAAAACATAAGTAAACGAGCCTCCGCTTGAACGTCCAAAGATAAACGTACATGACCGGCCATTTGATCCCCATCAAAGTCTGCATTGAATCCCTTACATGGCGGGACGGATCACGCTCGTCTAGATAATGAGATTGCCAGTCAATGTATGTCAGGATATTGAACGAATTTGTCGGGATTTCGTTTGGGGCCATCCCCCGAATTGCCGTAAGATTCACTCGGTCGGAAATCATCGTACTCTTGGAGGATTTTCGCAACAGACACCTCGATCACTTTGTATCTGCTGATGGTACTTGGTTGGGATCAGTTAGCACCTCATTGACAATTCAACTCTGCTACATATTGCTGGTGTTTCTCCTCCTCGTTCGGATTTGGGTTGAATACTCTGTTTCAACGGCTTATGACCTCCTCACCGGATCCCTCCATCAGCCTCCTGATCAGTTGTGGAAGTTCATTTGGAACTGGCCAGGACCCCAATGTATTCGACAATTCTTGTGGCTAGCTGCTCATGACAGTCTCCTCACTAATGAGTATCGCGTTTAATGTCACCTCGCTTCGGCTGCTCTTTGTTCTCGGTGTAATGCAGCCGCCGAGACTACCCTTCATGTGCTGCGTGATTGTATCTTTGTGCAGGCCACTTGGGTTCGTCTTCTCAGCTACCCCACCCGTCAGATTTTTTTTCTCGCAGTCTTTGCGGGAACGGCTATATCTCTGATCTGCGCACTCGACCTCGCCTACGTCATGGTAACTTGGATGTCTCTATTGATGGGGCGACCATTTTCAGTGTTGGATGTTGGTTTATGTGGAAATGGCGCCTCTTTCTCTATCTCCCATTCACAGTTGGCTCTGCACAAATATATCTTCCTCATTCTCTTCTGCTCTAGGCATGGAGTGGGGCATCATTTTCTCCTTTTTGCAATATGGAGTCTCTGGAAGAACAGAAACTCTATGATCATCTTCTCACACAAACCGCTTCCTGGGAATTTTCGAACCTATATTCTTCAAGTGGCAGCTGAATTCTCGGCTTCAAGGAAGCCCTCTGTCCAATGCCGGCAAAACTGAATTGCATATTAGATGGGAGGTCCCTCCTGAAGGCTTTTTCTAAGCTTGGCACGGACGGCTCTTCGAAGGGAAATCCAGGGCGAGGTGGTGCAAGGGGCTTGATAAGAGATCAACTTGGCAGATTGATTTCAGGCTATCACATGAACTTAGGGAACAGCCACCACAAGTACTGTCGCTGAACTTCAAGCCTTACGAGAGGGCCCTTCCCTTGCAGCTAACCTGAATATTAGGAGACTGATTGTTGAAATGGATGTAAAATTGATTATTGAATGGGTGTGGGAGCTGATTCTCCCAATCTGGTCCTTAAAGACCTCATTGCTGAATGCAGGACCATGGGTAGGCTGTTCTTGTACTAGTCATCTGGGTTGGGTTCCCCTCAGCTGCTTCTCTTCTTAACAAAATCATATGTTCATCTTTCCCAGTTGAGTTGAAGCGACATCCTGTCCTGTCCTGTCCTGTCCTGTGATATGGCTGCTAGTGCTCTCCAGTGTCAAGTTTGCTGTCAGGAGCCATCCAAGTACAAGTGCCCCTCCTGTTACTTACCTTAGTAAGCACCAAACACAACGCACAGGAAATCCCCCACTTTCCCTTTTCCTTTTCTTTTTTTTAGTCTGAACTGAATGCTTGGATAGAGGAAAGCTTGCTATGTTGGTTGTTTGGAGCCCCTTTTTTTTTTGTTTAATCAAGTGCCCTTTTGTTTGCTGCTGTCTCTTCTGCAGCTGTTCCCTGGCCTGTTTCAAGAGACACAAAGGTACCATCTTTTGCTTTCTCATCCTTTGTCTTCCCTTCTGGCAAATTTGTTGGGAGAACTGTAGTCCTTTGATTGAGTCTTTCCTGTTAACTGTTACTTTTATAATATAGAGGAAGTGTCAATTTTATGAATTTGGTCTAAATTGCTGGGAATCTTATTTACCTACCATATCGCTATATATATCGTTGATGGCTGAGATCTAAACTTAACATTTCTATGCATACCAGACACTTCAGTCTGATACTATCGGTAATTTAACAAGCGGTGATACATCCCCGTTGCAATGCACCACATCCCTTAGGCAAAATTGGCTCTTTTTTGCTCCTAGTGCATTCCTTGAAGATAGATAAAAGAGCGTGCTTCATAGTGGAGAATGATCTTAGATTATATAGTTGTCAATTGACTTTGATACGTTTCCCTTAGAGTCCCCCTGCAGCCTGCTATGTTCCATATGCATAACTTTTCGAGTTTCAACTGCTACCGAACATTTGGGTACAATTTGTAGGTCCAGCTAATTAATTGGAGAGTAATCATATTACATAGTCAGAGTCGTGATTTAAATGAAGAGAGAATAACTTGGGAGCATCATTAGAGCGAGCTTCCATTGTCGGAGACTTGTTCAAGTCATCTCGGTGAACATTTTTCTAATGAGGATAAGCCTGTATCTGCTGTCAAAATTGCAACTTATAATGAGGGATAAGCCTGTATCTGCTGTCAAACTTTTCTAATTTCAATTTGTTGCAGAAATTCCATGCGCAGAGCCCACACCCTCGGTCGTGAAACCAAGTAAGTCCCTCGCTTCTCTTTGAAATTCTATGCTTTGTCTTCAAAGTACTCTTACCTGAAGTTTTCTTTCAGATTGTTGAAAGTAGTGCCTTTCATTCTTTCTATTTTCCATTTAGTTTCTATAATCTGTTTGATTGAGTTTAGGGACCCTCATTCATCCCTTACAAATCACATGAAAAATTCTTTTGACATGTAAAAATATATTTCTATGACTTTCCCGCTTGTTCTGGTTACAGTGTGTGATGTTTGAGGTACAAATCACTTTGATAATCTTCCATAAGAGCAAAAAGTTCTGTTTGTGGGAACCAGTGATTGATCAAGAAGAGTCTAAAGAGAGGCCCTTGAGGGTTGACGACCCGAGTGAGGTAGCATTGCAGGAGCAGCTCAAATCCGTAGGTGAGCTTTTCATTTTTAACCCAGAACTAAATATCGATACTCATTTCTTCGTACAATATCAGCATTCTGTAATTTTTATGATAAGCATATTTTTGCATGAAATTTGGATCTGCTATATTTGGGCATCAATTTGCTGAGTCCATAAATTTTTATCGACGCATTTAATTATTCATGCTGATTCATCTCGCTTAAGGCTAGAGCTATACGGCTTGGGAAGTCGAAAAATTCATAAATGCTTCGGATGCAGCTGCTTGTAGCGAACTTCGCAATGCTGTCAAAAACGAAGACCTTCAGAGACGTATCCGCAAGATTGATTCTTCGGAAGATGCAGAGACTGTAAGGGAACTTTCTTATATCTTTTTCTTGGAGGACATCTCAGCTGGTGTTTTGTTTTGAACAAAATTTATTAAGTGCATGCTCAACTATGTTCCTGAAACGGCTGAATTACATTCTATTTAGGAACTTGACAAAGCGATGGAAGGGGATGTGTTTCGGACACTTATGGACAAGGCACTCCCTCCTATTGGAACAAAATGCGTATTACGCATTGGTGCATCGTGCAAGGTTGTCATATATATGAAAGCTAACCGAACATCTTGTGTGATGGTTTTGCAGATCTTATCTGCTATAAACCCATGAAATGGAGCCAGCACTCCTCGTGACTAATGATTCATCATGGTGGCAGCATGTTGAAGTTCTCGGGGATTTTCTGAAGCCTAAGGAGAATCGCATAGTGCCGGTTTTGGTTCGGAACGATTCCAATTCCGTGCTTAAACATTGTGCATGAAAGATCACAGTCGGGAAGTGCTACCTAAGCGTATTTTCATTGTATTCAGCAAAAGAAAAGGGAGAAAATGTCCTCCCGGTGACATGTATAAGAACTTTCTGAGAAGAGTTTACGCTTTCAGCAATACCCTGAGGATGCAAACTGTGATCACAGAGGCTCTGAGATGCTCGATCAAAAACACTAGATCCGAAGGTTACTGGAAGCTTTTGCTTCCCGGAATTGCTTTCGCGGGTAATTTCCATTTTCTATCTCTGAAAATATGGGGAGTTTAACGATAAAGATGCTAGGTTTGATCCAACACCATGCCCATTATTCCACACCGTATCACCCTAGTCTCTCGAGTATGACTGGAAAATCTGCAAAACAGTTAACATGAGAGAGTTCCCACTTGCTGCTGCAAAACTCAAAGCCTCCGTACTAATTCAAACGGTGAATATGAAAACCCCATTGACCTGTTAAGAGTTGCCCACAAGTATTTGTCCCAGGAAGCGCAGGCAAAAA
This sequence comes from Punica granatum, assembly GCF_007655135.1. NCBI lineage: Eukaryota > Viridiplantae > Streptophyta > Magnoliopsida > Myrtales > Lythraceae > Punica > Punica granatum. The sequence continues at coordinate 23,392,850 of NC_045134.1, read as the reverse complement.
TCTCACAAATTTTTCGAGCTTATAAGGTGGCCGTCTTCCTTTAATCGCCCATATCCGATCAAGTTGATCATGATTCCAGGTAGAAATACACGACAAGCCCATCCTTTGAGGAAGCCTCCATAGGAATCTATTCAAGCATTTGAAAGATCATTGAACCATTATCGATGAGGAACACCTCTAACTCAAGAAACGATAAAAAGCATTTTGTCTCGAGCTTATTGATTTGTAGGTCAGAAACGAGTATGAGTAATCAATCAACCGAAGAATTGAATATCTAAACTGATAAAGAGCATTTCATCGATCGCAAGCTTTCTGAGGTTATAGGTGGGTCGTCAGATCAGAACTTGCCTCTCCTATAACGAGATATCTGCAGCTGCTGCTTCATTTCCGCGAGCATCACCCCAAGCTGCCCGTGGATATCAAACTGAGAATCCACGAGCCTTCCTTTCAGCTTAGTTGCCACGTTCCGATGTTCAAGCAAATGCTGGAATAAGACTACATCTCATTCTCTTCTACTAGGCGTGTACAATAATTACATGTTAGCTGTGTTAATGCTATAGGCAGGAGAAGCAAACAGCTCTCCGGCGTCCGGTATGCTCTAATCTCTTGTAGGCTACAAAATTATGCGGCAACGGGGCCCATGAAGTTCAACTATACAGAACATCAACCTGTGGATGAACACAAAAAAGTTAGATAATCAGATATTTAGCAGTGAAAACATGACTTCGTACGCTAGACCGGATCCATCAAATCCCGACCGACATGACGGGCGGGAACCACTTCACTTTTTGGTGGTTCTGATATTTCTTGTGAAAAGAAAGGGATGGAAGAGAAGTATGTGATAAGGAGGAGTTCACACATCTAATCAGGACGGGCCCAATATCTAAGGCAATGACGAGCACTAAATCCTACAGTTTACCCTTACCCTTCATAGGTTTATATTGCAATGAGAAATAGGTATCATCAAATGGTCCCAGAACCTGTGGACCACTACCAGGGAAATTCGGCTACGACATTTACGTAAGCATTTAAAATGGTTCCATCTTTTATACCCTCTTTTAGCTATAAGAATTTATTCCTCAGTTCTACCAATCAATATCATACTTACGCATTATAATGAAGAAGTTAACTCAGTAACCGGTATCAGTAACAAATAGGAATGAAGAATTGGTATTAATTACCTGATTTCGGGCTTTCAAGATTCTCAGCTCCCTTGCTGGTACTAGGCTTGCTTGTACCTTGCTGCTGGGCAGCTTGATTGTGGTTCTGCCAAGGTTCGGAAAGGGGAAAACAAACAGTCAATTTGTGATCTAGCTAGATACTGCAAGGACAGACTACAAAGCTCTTCAAGCCTTAAAATTGACAGATTTTGAAGGAAACTCCAACATTTGTGTGTTGTATATGTAATTACATGCATTAACCACGAAAATATTAAATGCATGGAAACTGTTTGCAGTTTTTCCCTTTTCCCGATGGCTGAACCGAAAACATATGGAACTGAGGTAAATTGATGTACCTGTTGAGGTTGCAACTGCATATGCTGGAGGCTGAGGTACTGCTGGTAAGGATCCACAAAGTTGGGAATCCGAGATTGGTTTTGGTTTTGCATCATGAGGGAGCTCAGCATGGGATCCGTCTGCTGGCTCAGTCCAACGCCACCCCTCGATGGGTCAACATGTTGCATGTGGAAGGCGGGCATAGGGAACCTCGGGCCTAGGTGGGCTGTAGCACCAGGTGCTGACAGCGGAGAACCAGCTAAGACATTGGGGAAGGGCATCATGGGTCGGTTTATGCCCATCCCCATCCCGATCCCCATGCCCATGTGAGGCATGTATTGTGGAACTCCAGGGAACATCATCGGGACCATGCTACATCCCATGGACATCATCTATAGAGAGAGTTTTAAGTAAGCAATTTATAAATATTAAATTTGATATAACTGACAATCACGAATGCTATAGCGGAAGAAAGGGAGTCTATTCTCCATTCAAGGACCGGGTCATCCCTGACTTGGAAGTCCGTTATTCCATATTAGCTAAGTGATGAATTCTTCTTGACACATTGCTTGGGAAAAGGTCCTCCACGTGCATATCTAAGGATCTATGTGATAGTATGATCAAATGTAAAGAAAACCATCCTGTCTATCGATGGTTTATTCCAAAACTTGGTCGAAATGAGAAATTGATAAAGCCAAATGTGATACGAGGTAATAGTTTACCTGAGACACAAAGGTTACTCAGGAAAAAAAGAGGATAAATTCAAGAAAACAGAATACTGGCCATGATGAGACTTAAAATCTACAAGAAGCCCATAAGGTCCAAGTATTGATAGGTTTCTCTCTGGAGCAGTATATATATGGCACCCATAAGAACTCAGTCTCTCACAAAAGAAAATAATTAGAATGTACAAAAATTTTAAGAAAGGTGTGCAGCTTTGATTTGAGTGAGGGATGAATGTGCATTAGATAGTAAAGGGAACTTCATAATCCCGGAATAACGTACAGAAATCCGGATATATGCCAGCAAGGGAATGCAGGGAAAGATGACGCTCCAATCGTGAGTAAATTCACAAACAATCCTATGAAAAATTTACACTAATGAGTAACAGAAGCGACAATACTTCTTAAATGAAACAGAGCTCCGACTGGAGACAATTATATCAAGAGCAGTTTGCTTCCACCTACCTGCACTTGCAACTGCAGAGACTTCAAATACTCTATGGCCTCATCGAGCATAGACGCCTTGTCAGCCTGAAAGATACAAGGACAAAACAGTGAGATCCCACCACTCACCAATCAGAGATCACAAAGAGTACAGACATTCACTACTGAACATAACAGGGATAGACAACCTTGTTACAATGCGGTATGAGTTCCTGCAAAGCCCTCATTTTTTCGTTTATCCTATCTCGACGTCTCTGCACACGAATTGCAATATCTCACTTCATCAAGTCAAATCATCCCAAACAAAGTATAACAGCCACCAAATTCTTGTTAAGATAAATAATCACACACACCCTCTCCGACAGGTTGTGGACCTCTGCAGCACGGGATCTCTTTGCTGATGATGAACCACGTGCTTGCTTCTTTGCCTCAGCAGACTCAAGATCAACATCCTTCAGAATAAGCAATAGAATGTCACACACAGTCAAGAGTGCAGAATTCACAAACTCATTACATTATACGCCATATCTATAACACGGCTTATACTTTATACAGGCATTTAACATTACTGTTAAAATTATTATACAGACATTCTATTTTCGAGGGGAATACTCTTTGTTCGGGTCCCAGACGGACTTACTGCCGGGCTACTCCGACTGGTTTGTTAGTGGCAACAGAGTGCATGATTGACACTCAATGATCATATGCAAGATGACCAAATGGGTCCATGAGCCCATAACTTACATGTCACTCATTCTCACATAAACCACTGAAGATAACAAAAGAAACGAAAAATATATATAATATAATATAATATATATTAAAAAGAAGAACATCCCACGTTGATTCAACCAACACGAGGAATTATTTAATTTGAGCATGGGATACTATAATCTATTATTTTTTCATTGAAACCACGAGACTGAGACAAAAATCCGGTTCGGTCATCGGCAGGCACTTAGAGATCTCACAGCCAAGGGCCATTCCGGTACCAAAACAGCAGCAGGAATTAAGCTATTCCCGACCTGCTGGACCTCCCCAAACGCCAGGCCAGGACGGGATAAATTTGCTAACGGGAACTATAATATCATGCCAAAAAATCGCTGACAGACACGAGCAGGGCAAATGGGACGAGGAAGCCAGTCCAGCGATACGCGCCGTCAAGGGTACGTCAGCATTCCACCCCTCCCCCTCCACAAATCCACCTTAATTTGTTTATTAAATTTTCCGTTATCCCTCCCAAGATTTTCTAATCCACTGCGCTAGTGTCCACTGCTAACCTACATCACTGACCAATCAGGAGAGACTACCTATGCCACCATGTCAGGTCCTACGCTCCCGCCGTTGCCACGTGTAACCGCCCATCGGCGTCCCCATGCAAGCCTGACCAACTGCCCTGCCCTAAGGTCGCCTCGCCTAGGGTACACAGGGAGAGCCCAAGTCGAGAGAGGAATTATCAGGTGCTATGGCGGGCACTAGTATTACGAGCCAATAGAAACGTGCCACGTTTCACACAGGTAAAATTCTGCGACTGATCAGGTGTTGACTCACCTCGCTTTGGTAATCGGCATCGTCAGCTTCCCTGGCCTTGCGCTTCCGATCCTCTGGCGGCGGTAGTGGCGGCGGCTTCTGAGATGGCGGCTCCGCGCTCGCGCTGGATCCGCCTGGAGATGACGTCACCGTCACCTCGCACGCAGTTGCCTCCCCTTCGCCGCCTCCGCCCCCTGAGGACGAGGCCGCCGCCGCCGCCAGAGCCCCTCCCCCGACGGTCCCGCGCGACGCCTCGCAGGGAAAAGCCTCCGACGCCCTCGACCTGGTGCGCGCGCCCGGCGTGTCGCTGGAGTCCACCACCGTCGACTCGTTCACCGCGCGATTCAAGTGGGACGGTCCCGATTCTTCCGTCCTGTGCCTGCTCAACAGCGAGAGGTGCCCGAAGTTCTCCAGCTTCCTGGAAGGCGGTATAGGTGGTATAGGCGGTATAGGCGGTATAGGCGGCCTCGGCGCCGGCACGAACTGCCGATGCTCCGACGCCTGAGGCGCACGTACGGCGCCCCCAGTCGCCGTCGCGGTAGTGGCGGTCGTTGTCGGGGTCGCAGTGGAGGCGGCGGCGGCGTTGGGGTTGACGCTGGGGGACGCTGAGGAGTAGAGAAGTTCGGAGCAGAAGTCGTACGGGGTGTCGTTGAGGAGCCAGGAGGCCATCTCGTCCTCCTGCATGAAGAGGTTCGGAGGCGGCGGCGGCGGCTGCTGCTGCTGCTGCCGGTGGCTGTGCTGACAGCTCTGCTCCTGTACCCCTTGATGTTGATCCATGGAAATCAGCTCGCCGGCGAACCCCGACGCCAAGGGTTTCTTCCCGGATCTCTGGCTCTGCATAACCACCTGCCCGTTCTGCCACAGCAGCTCCATGATCTCGTCCTCACCCCTGCCAAAAGCCAAAGCCAATCAAAAAACCGAACTCTCTCCCTTAAACGTACAATACAAACAATTCAATTCAATCACAGAGATGGCAGAGGATTCTGAATCCCCTCACATGGTGGATTTCTTCTGGCGGGCCGTGCTCGGGATTGAGTAATCATCATCCATTTTGAAATCCGGGACACAGTGATTACTCATTCTCCTATTGATCGATCACTACACAGATTAGCAAAACAACCAGTCAGTCTCAATCCAATTATCAAACCGTGGCAGTGATGATTAAGGGTGTCAAGGACTCAATTCAGTTGACCTTCACTCACTCATTCACCAGCACTCTCAAATCTAAACCTAGTAGAAGAAGAAGAAGAAGAAGATGTTGACGATGATGCAGTAATTGGGGAGGGTTGGGTTGAAACGAAAGAGAGCAGGCAATGAATTGAATGGAAGAATCGACGGAAATGGGGAAGATTTTCTGCTGTTTCTATGTTGGGATGGGGTCAAAATTAAATGTTGCCCTTCCCCTTCCCCTTCCCCTTCCCCTTATTATTATGCATATATGTATTGTAAGTAATATTATCCATGCCTAGCAGCACAGAGAGATAAGGTTTCTCTCTATCTCTCTCTCTCTCTCTCTCTCTCTCCCCCTACCTCTTTTGGTTTTTCACTCCCTCCCTCTCTCTCTCTCTCTCTCTCTCTCTCTCTCTACCTCTCTGTTTATCTCTGAACTGATGATGACGGGAGATGGAGAATACAAATTAGGGCATCGGGACGAAATACGATTTTGACATCTTGTACCCGACTCGATGCACTCCATTTCCGAGATCCAACATTTATAAAAAGGATTTCCTCCCCCTTACCTTCCCGTCTCGATTTGTTTTTATTCGTAAAAAAAAAAAAATTTCGATGTCACCCTGATTTTCGAAAACTCAATTTGATCATGGCTAATTCAGTCGAGCGGATCAGCCTACTAAGGATAAATTTTTTGCATTCACAATGACTCGAATTCGAAATCTTGTTCAAGCGGAGTAACCGCTTGAATTGATCCACCATGGTTTTATTCGTCAATTGCACTAACTCAAAACCATACACGACAGTAACGAGCCACTCAGTGAGCCGACGGCGTATAAGTTCACACTTGTATTAAAACTCCACGAGTTCCCAATGGATAAACGAAGGCGCGAGAAGTGCAGATGGAGGACCCGGACGGTTGTCATGCTAGCTGCTCTCGAGGAACGTCTGAATTCTGACTTGTTTTGTCCAAGCTTGTGCAGTACCTAGACTTGATAGTATGTCCAACCTCCCTCGAGCTCGTCGATATATAATCACTTAAACTATTCTCAAGCCTAGTCGGACTTCTACTATATATATTACCTATCGACTGGTGATAGTTGTTCCTTTCCTTCGCACTGCTGTAGCTCAAGTTTTGAAGCTGTAGCTCATGGCTACTCGAACACGACTTAGTTTAAGAAACCAGCATCACTTTTAATCAAGCGGATGTCACGAGAATGCCGCGTGGTCAAACTCGAGCCAATACAGCAAGCAATATTCGAATCGGCTCGGTTCGATTACACTCCTGCTGGTCAGGAGAGCAAATGCAACGCTAACTTTGCCGAAGATTGGGATATGTTTGGTGGGCGCGTCCCGAAGAACCCAATTTGTTGTGTTTTCCCTTGCCTTTATTTTTCTCTCCTCTTTCCTCTTCTTTTTTCCTTCTTTGTGCTTTTTTTATGGGAATGGACTAAAGAATTGGGCAGAGGAATCGAAGAGGGCTACCTGCTGACGTCTCGTGCCTTCTCCGAGGACATGGACGTGCTCTGAGCATCTGTTCGATTGAGGGACAATCTTCACTTCAATCCGTTTCGTACGGTCTCTTCATATTTCTCAGTCACAAATAAAAAAATCCTCCGACTCTGGTATACGTACAAGTTTAATAAGTGTCAGAAAAGGTCCGAAATGATTGAATCATCCATTAGGAGGTGATCTTACGTACGACACGTCTTTGCTCGAGATAACTATTGAGGATGAAGGTGCTGGAATACAAGATTTGATCCTCCTCGATATTCTTCCGTATATTATGGGTTGTACTTTCAATCTTTATTCCTTTGTAATTGTTAAATTTTCCGATTACCTAAAAAGGCACGAGTGTATATGTCTAAGCTCTGTACATTTTATTCAATTAATGAAATTAAGCAATTTCATATCCTAGACTTTTTATGGTATCAGAGTAAGGGCGAGTAAGAACCCTTACTAAAGCGCGTGTAGCCATGACAGAGATCAAGCCAACTGATTTCTCATCACCATATTATCTTAGCAATTCAGATAATCCCGGAGTCGGAATTATGGGTGTAAAACTCGCAGGAGCAAACTACTGGACATGGTCGAAGGCAATGTCGAATGCCTTGCGAGCCAAGAACAAGGCGGGCTTCATCGATGGGAGCACCCCGAAGCCAAAGGAGGGCACATCAGGAAACGGATTTTGGGAGCAATGCAATTCGATGCTAATAGGGTGGATTTTCAATTCTCTGGATCCGAATTTACAGCCAAGCGTAACATATATAACCAATGCGCCAAGTGATGTGGGAAGACTTGAGGCAGAGGTTTTCTTGGGGAAACGCGACCTCGATACAACAGATTAAGGTTGTGTTGAGCAACTTACGCCAGGAGAGGCTCTCTGCGTCAAACTACTGCACGCTATTGAGGACGCTGTGGGATGAACTGGAGGACCATTCTGTTGTCCCAGCATGTACGTGCGGTGCTGCACGAGAGTTGGTCAGGAAAAGGGAAGCATAGAAGGTTCATCAGTTCCTATTAGGGTTGAATACATAAACTTTTGGGACAGTGCGATCACAGATACTGACCAATGATCCATTTCCCTCACTAACGAAGGTTTATCAGATGATTTCACAGGAGGAAAGCCATCATGTGGCAACACAAGACGTGAAGGAGTAGTGGATGCAGCTGCTTTCTCTGCAAGTAATGGAGGAGGAAGAGATGTGAAGCCAACTCGTAGTCATTGAAGCAAAATTGGTCGCCAAAAATCAGAGTGTTGGCGGCTGATGAGTTGCAATCTTTGCGCCAAGACAGGCCACCAAAGGTCAAATTGCTATCAGTTAAATGGCTATCCGGCTAATTGGGAACAACGTAAGTAGATAGGTTTTGAGCAAGAAGGGTCTGGTTATGATCGTTGGGCAAAACAAAATCTGTCGGGTTTGAAGAAGCAGATGCAACAACCATTTGGAGGAAGACAGGGCCAGGTTGTTTTATCTGCCTAAGATGCAGAGGTGGGTGAATCATCGCAAGGAAAAGCAACTACCCTGACACATGAGCAAGTTCAAGAGCTGCTATCGCGGCTCAATCCAACCGAGAATACCTCCAACTTTGCTGGTACGTGTTCTTTCCACGGGAACAACGCGAGCTGGATTCTAGACACTAGCGCTACTGTGCATATGACAGGAAATTCGAAGTGGTTGATTGATCTAGTTTTGATTAATCGACCTTATCCAATCTGGGTAGCGAATGGCCGGTGTGCGCATGCTGAACGGATGGGTCAGGTTGAACTAGCACCGGGTCTATCTCTGAAAAATGTTCTCTACGTGCCAAATTGTGCTTGTAATCTAATTTCAGTTGGACGTTTGACGAAGGATATAAATTGTGGATTAATTTTCTCACAAGATCATTGCTTGATACAGGACTTAGCAGAGAGAAAGCTTGTTGGAGTGGCTAAATTACCGAGGGGTGGTTATATTAACTTGATGGTGTGGCTCACAAGTGTGCATTTGGAGTTAGAGAAATGGAAGACTATGAGAAATAGCATAAATGTTCGGGGCACCCGTCATTGAAACATCTATCTCTTATTTCTGGTTTTCGTTTTCCTCGCAATGAAATAAATTATGTGACGTTTGTTTGCGAGCTAAGCAAACTGAACTTTCATTCCCTTTAGTATAAAAAAAGCTGATCGCCCTTTTGAGTTAATTCATTGCAATATTTGGGGTCATATCATACCCCGTCTTTGTCTAGCACACGATATTTCGGAACTATTGTGGAGTACATGAGTGTATTTGATTCGAGAAAAATCAGAAACATTAAGGTGTTTAATCAACTTTTGTAACATGGTTGCCTATAAATTCAAGTGTTCTCTTAAGATTATTAGATCCGATAATGGGATAGAGTTCACTCAAAGGCTGCACATAATTTTTATACTGATCGAGGTATAGTGCACTAGACATCATGTGTCGACACCCCCACAACAAAACGGGATGGTGGAACGTAAACACCAGCATATCTTGAATGTAGCAAGAGCTCTATGATTCCAAGCAAATTTGCCAATACAATTCTGGGTGAGTGCATTCTAATTGCTACATATTTAATCAATTACACACCTACACCGCTGTTAAATGGGAGAAGTCCTTATGAAGATTTGTTTATTAAGGAGCCAAGTATGATCACTTGCGTGTATTTGGATCGGTTGCAAATGGATCTACAAGGTTAAGCGGAAAGCAAATGGAAGCGTAGAACTGTACAAAGCGAGGGTCGTTGCAAAAGGATTTACGCAGGTGGAGGGATTAGACTTTCACGAGACTTTTGCACCGGTCGCAAAACTGGTGAGTGTTCGATGCCTATTAACTGTTGTTACATGCAAAGGTTGGGAAATCCACCAGTTAAATGTAAATAATGCATTTCTTCATGGAAGTTTCGATGAAAAGGTTTACATGCAGATCCCGCAAGGATATCCTTCATCTAGGCCCGGCAAAGTGTGCAAGTTAAAAAAGTCTTTGTGTGGTTTGAAGCATGCATCGTGAAATTAGTTTGCTTGGCTTACGGGGACATTATGTGGATATGGTTTTCATTAATCAGATGCTAATTATTCTCCCTTCACCATTTGCAAGGCCGGTGCCTTCTTGGTTATTTTGGTCTATGTGGATGACCTTATTCTTGCGGAGATAATTTGGAATGATGTGTAGCAGTAAAGGAGTACCTTTGTCAGTGCTTTCACATTAAAATCGAGGCCCCCTAAAGTATTTTTTGCGGATCGAAATTGGTCGAAGAGGGAAGGAGATCAAAGAAAATACGCACTAGACATTTTGACGAGACTAGTATGATAAGAGCTGAACTAGCCAGCTTTCCTATGGAGTAACAACATCAATTGAATGCATATTCGGGATGTAGGGTATCCAATCCTGGACAATATTGGAGGCTAGTAAGACGGTTAATTTACTTGACAATTATGAGGCCTAAGCTGAGTTATGCAGTCCATATTTTGTCGCAATTTATGCAGGATCCTCGGCAGAATTATTGGGATGCAGTGATGAGAATCTTACGATATCTGAAAAGCACGCCAGAACAAGGAATATTATTAAGAGCGACTTCACTTCAATTAGTGGCATATTGTGATTCGGATTTGGCAGGGTGTCCTATGACGCGACGTTCTATAACGGGTTATTTGGTCATGTTAAGAGGTTGCCCAATATCTTGGAAGACAAAGAAGCAAGGGTGGTCTCAAGATCCTTGGCTGAGGCAGAGTATAGGTCGATGACTTCGAGCACAAGTGAACTAATTTGGCTAAAGAGTTTTCTCAAGTCACTTGGAGTCGATCATAAAGAGCTGATAAGACTTTGTTGTGACAATCAAGTTGCACCACATATTGAGGCTAATTCGGTTTTTCATGAAAGAACCAAACACATAAAAATAAATTGTCACTTTATTCGGGAGCATTTATTAGCCAAATGCGTTGTCACAGAGCATGTGCCTACACAACAACAGTTAGCAGACATGTTCACGAAAGCTCTTGGCAAGGAACGATTTCATTTTTTGCTAAGCAAGTTAGGCGTTCACGATATTCACGTCCAACTTGAGGGGGAGTACTAAGGATGAAGGTGTTGGAATACAAGATTTGATCCTCCTCGATATTCTTATGTATATTATGTGTTGCACTTTCCATCCTTATTTCTTTGTAATTGTTAATTTTTTCGATTACCTTCATAGGCACAAGTGTATATATCTATGCTTTGTACATGTTATTCAATTAATGAAATTAAGAAATTCCATATCCTAGACTATTTAATAGCGTACTCATGTCACATGCTATAATCATGCTATAGATCTCCTGGCCCGAAAAGAGAACTATGCTATATATCACCATAATGATGCATGAATATAAATCATTGAAAACTGCCACCCTAATCCTTCAATTAAAAAAGCATTCGCTCTTCCATGACTTCAGTCAATTGATAGAGAGAGATTCCGTAGGGACAGTGATGATATATTCATTCATTTGTTGTAATTCTATCAATATTTTTTCACGTTTACATGATGATATAAGATTACTAATGAATATTTTGTACAGAGAGTGAATGTTTTGGGAACAAATTTTTTTATGATAAGATGAGAGACGGCTTGTGATTTGTTTTTTTTTTTTGGGTTGGGGGGGGGGGGGTGTGGAGGGTTTGGGAATTAAATATGTTGACTGGGAGAGTGGGATTGCTTTTAGGAGGAAAATGACAATTAACGGTAAACCGTCTTCAAAAATAATACTTAATTAGGATTCGATTATTATATTCCCCTCAAAAGGAAACGATCTTGTTAATTTAATCAGCATTAAATTAATGATCCTAATGAATTATTTAAATATTAATTAAGTAATTGATTAATTAATCGAAAGAAATACGGAGATGGATGACCGTACCGCCGTTGTTGGAAGCAGTCGACACGCGCCTCTGCGTAAGTGAGCCGCTCATCTCATTTTCCCACTCCGGAGGGCGGGCCCCACTTGCCATGTGGGACTATGGCTTCGGTCTAAGCCACAGATAATCTATTGTTCGTGGACCGTAGACGGTTAAGGAACGCACGCAGTGTGTTTGGTTTTAGAGTTGAGTTTTGATTTTAATTAATTTGTAATGATTGTAATGTTGAATTATAAAAAAAATATAAAAAAGTAATGAATAATTGAAAAAAGTAATAATTGTATTATTAAATTGTGAAAAATTAATAAATAGTTAAAAGAATTTATTAGTAAAAATTGAATTGAATTATTAAAAAATTGAAGAAATTGTTTTATTTTACAAATCGATCTCGATCGGTACCAAATCTATAATCGGTTCTTTATTATTGATTCTGTAAAAGCCTACAATTAATGCTTAAAATCATAGATATATTCAAAATCGACATAAGAATCTGTATAAGATCCTCGATTCTTGCTTTTTATGTTTGGACGACGATGTATGCCTTTGGCCATTAGAACACAGAATCTTCAGTTACTGCTTTTATAGTCATCAGTACCTGTCATTGTAGCACGTGAGTCATTGCTTTTAAGGTTCATCGTGTCTGTTCGGATCTTGTTCAAGTCAGATGTATTTCTGACTAGATCTCATGTGTATAACGAGACTGCAAGTGCAATCATTTACTTTTAATTTGACCCGTCAGATTGTGCGTTTGATTTCCTCCTACATGCAGTAAGTGAAATTAACAATTGTTACTAATAATCAAGGAGGAGGGCGCATATTAATTGCACCATTACAGAAGTTTATCGGAAAGATGCAGCCATTTGTCATTTTATTATTGGGCCAAGTTACATGAATAAACACGATTTAGCCCATGTGCATACCGTTTGTCTGCTATTCATATATATACAATGCACTAGCATTGTGCCCGTGCACGCACGGCTATTTTTTTGGGCGTATATCCTGATATCCGAAAGCATATGTGGCCCAAACTAATTCGATTTGAGCCGAGTCATCTGACTAAGGGAGGTAAAACTCTCCCGGTATGGATTTTATCTATTCATAAGATTAAATCCGAAATCTTACTTAAGGAAAATAAGTGCCGAATCGCTTAAATCAACACATGTTGGTTACAATTATTTTGTTTTTGGTAAACTGCATGGTGATATTACCATCTATAAATATCGTATTTATAGTACTCCTATATTCACATTTGAGTACATTAATTTACATTACATCGTTTGATGCAATTCATTGTGCAAAATTTAATATCAAGAGCTTACTCCTAAGAGGGGCAGATGGCCATGAGTTACTTTAATTGATTATAAAAGTTAACTGTAAGACACAACTCAATATTTTAAAATGTTAACAAAATATTACAAAATATTATCAATAATCAAAGTAATGATAAAATTAAATTAAATGAAAAAAAGAAAATTTCCCTGGAGATCGGAAATAGTACACATAAAAAGTAGTGATTATGATATCAATAAATTAATCAAGATGGAATGAAGGAATATTTACGAAAATAAAAAAAAAAGACCATTCGTTTTCCTTATCTCTGCATTAAATAGTTCTTTTATTTTTTTTTTAATTTATGTAACAAAACAACATCAGTATATGACAAAATTTCTTTCTTTTTTATTCATTACAAATTGAATAAAATATATACTAAATATTAAATACAAAGCAAAATGTTATGTACAACACTACTTTTCACTTCACGTATGAACTATATGTTCTCTTTTATTATCTCACTAATGTACAAATGAAGTTTTTGTTGTAATACTCAAAATTAAAAAAATATTTGTCAATTTTTATAGAATAGGACATAGAAAAATCAATATTATGGCAAATTACCCAAAAATCATTAACTTTTGGTCTCATATCAAATTTATCATGTACTATTACTAATTTTTCATTTTTGATGAGAAAAGTAATGAAGGGGATCGAGCATAAAGAGAGAAAGTAATAGATTGATTATTTTGTTTTCTTTTTATTAATTAAATAATATATTTATTTTAAATTTTAAATTACCCAATAAAACAAAATAGAAATACGAACATAATTGCTTTCTTTTTCTTATTTTATTCATTAAAGATAAACAAAATATATATTAAAATAAAACAAATTATTAGAATAATGAAGAATTAAAAAATTGCGACAGTATTAAATGTTTTCATATTCTGTCTCATGTTGCTCGAAATTGGACAACTTTATAAGTATTTAACTTACATACATATATATATACATGCACACCCATATAACTAGGTTGGTTGTTAAGATTTAGAATCCTACAATGAAAAATTGATATATCAGTTATGACTTTTGAATTACATATAAGCTTCATTAGTTATAGGCTTGTGAAAATTTAGAATACTAGAGAAAGGAGGTCCAATGTATGACACACGTTATTACTTGTGAATTAAGAGACTCCAAATTCGATTTTTATCAGTGTATTATTTCGTGCCCTTTTATTTCTCATTTCTCTTTTCAATTATTGAGCTCATGGCCCCATTCGTAACCAAAAAAAGAATTAAGATACTATCTTGCCAAGATCCATCTCAAAGTAAACATGCCCTGAGTATTTTTCTATTTCTATTTTTTTTTTGTTAAAAAAATGAGCTTGGACTACTTGGCGATCACACTCCCAAGCATGGTATTCAAAAAAAAAAAAGAATAACACTTCGTACTCTAATTTTTAGAAGCCCAATAATTCCTATTAATCCAGTTCATTAAATTAGCCCACTAAGAGATAAAAATCTCATAGCGTGAATTTTCTTCATTCATATGACTCGAACCTGAAACTTTGCTTAAGGTAACCGCGGTTGAAGATCTCGACTAATCCAGTTAAAATTTTGGCAGCTTTTGGCCAACATGGCAGCCGTAATTTTCCTAAGGCAAGAGTCCTGCGTGTAGTAAAATCCTTAGTGGTCAATAAATAGGATTGAAAGTGTCCATGTTGGGTTTGGGACCGAAATGGTAAGGAGATCAGAGGCATAAACAAAATCTTAAAGTGCTGTGTACAAAATGTATCAAAAAAAAAAGCAAAACAAGTGATAAATTGATAATTGGCGATGAAGAAAATGCCAATGAAGCAGACAACACAAGATCAGAGAGAGAAGACGTCTGCATATTGCTCCACAAAATGGGGATAGTGTTTCCCTTCTCTTTGATGTCTATCATGCAATCGAGCATACATACAAGGGCCCCCTACATAATAACATTACATAAACAAACACATATACATATATTGCTATAAATATTTTATATTGCAGGATAGTTCTAGTAGATCGGTTTGGGATTTGGGTAGCTTATTATAAATATTTGCTACATCTGGTACACATAACATAAACTATATATGTGTATATATATACACCATATTCATCATTATATATAAAAACTCGGTCATATATATATACACAAACAAAGCATAAATATATATATATATATATAAAAGTAAAATCAGAGGTAAAAAGAAAAAGATGGGCTTTAAAAAAGAAAAAGAAAAAAAAATAGATTATCCCTCAAGGCATAATCTCATGATACCACCCTCAAAGGTGGTATTATGAGATTACACCCTCAAGTGTAATCTCTTAAGGCCCATCAAAGCTCGAGAATATCAATTTTGAGATTCTCGGGTTTGAGATTTCTGTCAAACGCGAGAAACTCCGATGTACATAATCTAGGGGAATATCGGAGTCCCTACTAAGTTACACCGATCCAAAAAAACCCCTTAGTAAAGTGTTGTATTTGGCTAAAAAAATAAAACTCCGTAAAAAGGGGATATGTAATAACCATAACAAATGCGTCAGATGGACATCAGGTGGTTGGTATTATCTCCCCAAGACCGGAACTTCTTGTTTCAGAGGGTAATCGATGAATTAGAACAACAGGAACGAGGAAAAAAATGAAGAAAACGTCGCGATCCATATGGTCTAACTGGAAAGGTACAATCTGTAAATTCGACGTGGGGTGTAGAAGGTTTTGATCCTTTTGTTATGGGAGGCATAGCCTCTCATCATATTGCGGAGCCCCTTTCCCATTTTGTATAAATGGGCACCGAAACAGTGCTTTACCCCCATATATCTACTCAATTGTTGCGCCTCAACGCATTACAGGGAGAACCAGCTAGCTTTGGATTCGAGTGGCATTTCACTAGTTATAAGTTTTGAAAATTATTAATTATTACTCTTTGAATAACCAATACTTATTATAATTTTCACTGTAATTATAATATCTATATAACTTCTAAGTATAATAATTCTTTATTATATATTTTTGGAATTGTATAATTAGTTATATGTTATTTATGTTTATCCATATATTCAAATTAATTTACAATTCATCATCTCTATTAATCCACGTCATTAAATGCACCAATTATCCTTTACTTATGTATACTAACTTTTTCCCGTCCGATGCATGAGTGATTGATGGTGTTTATTTTGCTCAAATTTGTGTTAAAATATTATCAAAATTAACAAATTCTCATTAAAATATTTTATGTTATGATATAAGGAAACTCAAATAATGAATGAAATATACAGCTGTGATAAAAATATAATTAATTGTTTTACCAAGTGATTTCTTTTATGAATATTTATATTAGTATTTTCAATCTGTATCAAATATGTTTTCATAAGTAAACTGAATCTTTTTATAAATCTCATATTAATGATTTTCATGTTGTATAAAAATATGAAAATTGATTTTTTTTTCATTTTTTAAATCATGAAAACCAAAATATTAAAATATAGTGCACAATTCTTCTTCATTAGTATATTGTCGATGTTACATATATATATATATATATATACATATACTTAGTTGTTGCAATAATAATATAAGCACAAAAAGCTTATTTACAAAATTTATCTAAAATATTTTTTAGTTATTATCATGGTAGAAAACTTATAAAATCTTTTATTTGAAGCATTTTCTCGAAAATAAAATTAGAACTGATTAAAAATTTTTAGAATATAAAATTAATTAGTTGCACCAATATATTTAATGCATAATAAATGTACCAATTCTCTTTTACTATATGTATATAGATTTACGGTAAATACATTAAATACAGTTATATTACTTTTTAAGTCTAAATATTATTTAAATATAAAAGGGCATGATATTTCGGTAATATAAAAAGTTGAATAGATAAAAAATTATAGAAATTTTTATAAATTCATATTATAAATAATTATATAATACTTCTTTGCTAACAATGACTAAAAATAATAAATAAAAAACTTTTAGTTGTTTTACTATTTAATACATTTTAACCATAAGCCTTATTTAAATATTTAAATTTGTGATCATATATAATATTGATATTTATTTTTCTAATCTTATTTATTATATGAGATACAACTTTATAGATATAGATTAGTAAGATTCCTTATACTCCTTTATTTCTGTTTCTCCCATCCCCTTTTAGGTCCATGATCATGGACTTCAAATGTTCAGTTGGACTGCACGTTCTAACACATGCGCAAAACCGCATCCTCCTTTTGCTCGAATACTCCTTTTCCACTGATTTAATTAGGTGCATTAGTTGAAGGGACGTCGTCTTAGCATTTCAGTCTCAATTTTCGTTCGTGATTGCGAAATTGCCCGATTTCCATTATATTTTGATGTGACAACGGAGTCACATTACATATTTTGATGTGACAATGGGGCGAATTATCGCTTTTGACTTTGTTTACTTCTTTTTTGGCTTTTTTTTTTCATTCTCTTTTTGTTTTTCCTGCAGAAAACACCAATTATTGTGAGATTTCAAGTGGATAATGAGGCAGAAACAGTTTCTTGCCACAATATCGGGTGGTTGAGTTCCACTTTTGTGGCTCAACATACTTTCCAACTCTTTTCCCATATATCTAAGTAAATTTTTACTATACTGAAACCAGACGGTTGATGACTAGCATGGACTCATCGGATGATGGTACAGTCCCCTCTTAGACGGCCTCCCTCACAAGTCACATTCGACGATCCTAGGGTCTTTTGGGAGCTCGGCTCCAAAGATCACGGTGACCTCTACATTCAAATATTGCTACTTATAATTGAATGAGTTCTATGAAGCAATCGTTCTAAATTCTTTGCTCATCATTAATTTCAAGATCATACAGGGGTTTGCCAGATCAAGAGGTAAAATATTTTTGGATGAAAATCATTTCCTTTTCATTTTGTTCCATTTTGGACTGAATACAGTTGCATTCATAACATTGACCCCCAAACATGTTAATACTACAATGAAATAATAATCTTCATAGTTAATAATTGAGTAAAGATAATTCCAAAATAAATATCGAACTAGGAATCAAAAACGTATATTATTGCACTACACCTTCTTTGATCATATATATATATATACACACACATATTATATAACCTAATCTCCATTTAATACAGTCTATAATTATGAAATCATTGGCATGAAATTAGGACAGTGTCACTGTAGAAAGACGCAGTTATTACCAGAGCTATATAGCCTAAAATAAAACCATAAAAGGTTTTAATATATAGAGACCCCCTGCAACGCCAATAATCTAATCTGCGACCATACTTTTTGCAAACACATTCCTGGGGAATGATAGGTCGTCAAAGCTAGGCCAAACGTATCATATTTTACCTTTAAGAAGGGCATGTACGTATAGAGCGTTAAAGATATATGATGATGAAGGAAGTCAAGTCACGGGAGATCCAGTTGGAGCCTTACGACCGTTGGATCTTTTAAAAATTGGACGAAGAAGGCCCAACAGTAAAGATCCAACGGTTGAGAGGCATGACTTGACCGAAATATTTCCCTAACAAAGAAATTAAAGGATATGGTTTTGTTGTATCGTATATTTCACGTTAAGAAAGTACAATGCAACTACTATGTTCTTCGCAGTTGCCCAACAAAGTGATATATTTGAATTAGATGTCTCAAGCAAGTCCATTCTCTTTAAAAGAGAAAAGGAAAAAGAAACAGGTTACATCCAAACTTCAAAAGCTACTGTAGATTCGACTTTCGAGTTTCGGAAAAGTCGAAAGAATTCCCCTTTTCTTTTCTTTAGGATTTTAGGACCGATTCTTTGGCTAGATGTGAAAATTCTACAGCACATGAACTGAACCATTCATGAATCACTCGGGTTTTTGAATCGTTGGATCAACATGGAGCATGCTCGGAGGTGTTCGTAGGCAGTCCAGTACGTGGAACGGGAGAACTTCCTGACAGGAACATCATTTGGAAAACATTATTACAGTACCCCCAGGCCAAACAACATAAAATTTATGAAAAACAAAGAGATCTATGCGTTCATGTAATTATGTCTTCCTGATGAACTCTGGGATAATCTTTCTGCAAACATTTGCAGCATCCAATGGTACAATTATTGACCCAGAAAGGTTTAATAGGAAGCGTGGCAGTGTACATACATATATGCATGCATACATACTGATTCAATATCCCTTCAAGATCCATATATCGACGGAGTCTGAGCATATCAGATACCTGCAAAGTCTACCTACGTTTAGGCTTTCCGCATGAGATGATGCAAACTTATTGACCACCTTCTTGAGTCCTTCTATCAACACCAGAGAAGTGCGAGGAATCCCTCAGTTCCTTATTTCGACAAAGCCATACACTGGATTAATTAGTAACACCACATCCTCCGATAATCACATGTTCTAATGGGATACGGGAAGCTGCGAGATCGATAAGAGCTCAATTGTGGTCAAACCCGAGCTATGCATGATCTCTTGATCTAGAAACGGGACATGCTTCATGACTTTAACATACTGCTTCTGTAACAAATCATCATCGAATTATCCTCATATCAATAATTCACCCTTTATATTATCTCCATGAACCTCTCGAGAAGATCCGAAAAATTAAACGAGATAAAACAATTTCTGCAAGCAACTTTTTCCAATAATTTCGAACCTAATCTTTATCAGGCCGCGAACGTAATCATGAGAATTATTACTTCTATTAAATATTTTTTCTTCGAGCGAAAAATATTAAATGTTATGTCTCTTTGTAAGGGATTGACCATTGGGAGAGAGGCTCCCGTTTGCACGGAATCTGCACGTATTCATG
This sequence comes from Punica granatum, assembly GCF_007655135.1. NCBI lineage: Eukaryota > Viridiplantae > Streptophyta > Magnoliopsida > Myrtales > Lythraceae > Punica > Punica granatum. The sequence goes on along the minus strand of NC_045134.1, from coordinate 23,372,977 downwards.
AGAATTATTACTTCTATTAAAATTTTTTCTTCGAGCGAAAAATATTAACTCAACTTCACTTACCTTCAATTCAACGACACAATTATTATTATTTTTTTTAAAATTTTTTTAATCATTCAATTTAATTTTTAATACTAAATTCTCTCAACTATTCATTACATTTTCCACAATTCAACAATACAATCATTACTTAATCATTATTTTATATAAAACTATTTATTACCTTTTTACTTTTTTTCTTATAATTTAACAACATAATCATTACAAACCAATCAAAATCTAACTCAACTTTAACTCTAATTAAATGTTTTGTCTCTTCGTGAGGGCTGGACCATTGGGAGAGAGGCTCCCGTCTGCCCGGAATCTGCGCGGGACGAAAAGAATCTGACGGTCAACTTTGGTCAGCGAGCCAATCCAACGGTCCAAATTCGAAGACCCCAATCTCAGTTTTCCCAAAGCCACTCATCTCCGTCGTCGTCGTCGTCGTCTTCTTCCCCCACCTCTCCATCAACAGATGACCTCAAGAATCCACTCTTTACCCTTTCCTGTGTTGTCTCATCCACCTTCAGCTGCTTCTTCTGTTCACATCTTCAATGACCCAGTGAGGCTTTCCTTCCATCTCTCTGTCCATTTGGGTTTTTGTGAGGTCCTCCATAGCCGTGATTGAACTACGGTTCTTGTTTACTGTTCTTCAGTGACGAATTGGAGCTGACCCTTGCCCAGTAATTGATTTGAGAGCGTGTGCGTGTGCGTGTGCGAGAGAGAGAGGGAGGGAGGCCATGGGGGCTCATGCCCATTGTTGGGCAACCTGCTACGCCTCAAGCTCTCAGAAGCTCCTCCAAGCTTCTGAATTTCGTTTTAGGAGGCTGAACAGAGCTTCTGATTGTTGTAGTGGTAGCAGCGGTAGGAGGAGGATTGTTGGGTCCTTGGGAGTTGGAGCTGATGACATAGCACAGATTGTACATAACAAAGTAAGGATTAATATCGTTGTCTCTTTCTTTGTTTTCTTTCGATCGGCTTTAGCTTTCGGGGTGTTTTGGTGCTCTTACCTGTTTGATTATTGGACTCACTGAAGTTGGGAACTTCTGCTGTATTGGGATCTGTTTGATGGGGGAAGGTTTTGATAGCAAGTGCCACTTCCGCGGCTATTGGGCAGCTGACAAAGCCGTTAGCCTCCGCTTTTCTGTATCGGACGGGGTTTGATCTAAGGGCAGCCATTCAGCCTGGGGGCTTCCCTTCTACCCATTCCTGTGTAAGCTCGCTCCTTGTCGGATTGATTCGAATTACGGAATGACATTGTCTCTCGTCTCATTGATATGATCTAACACTTATCCGTCTCTTTCATTGGTCAGGCAGTCGTGGCAGCAGCAACATCCGTCGCACTTGAGAGGTCGAGCTTTTCCCCTCTTTCTTGCCGCCTTCTTTATGATGACTGTTGCTTTGTATCTTCTGTTAATTGTAAAATGTATCAGTCCCCCACTTTCATTGGCAAGCTTAAGCTTTTAGATCAGGTGGTCAGCGGTCACACGTGGTATCGCAGCCCGGCTTTCAATCTTCATTAGCCTCATATAGGTGATTCAAACTCACAGGATGTCTTCTTCCAACTTGCAGGGGTTTCTCAGACCCAATTTTCGGTCTTGCAGTTGTTTATGCTGTTATAGTCATGTATGACGCACAGGTATTTTCTAAACTCGAGGCAAAAACCAAAATCATCTGATCAAGCTCACTGGAAGTGAATTCGAAAGAAAAATGGGTTCATGTTCTTTTTTTTGGATGAGTTCATATTCATTTGAGCATGAAGGATAGAATCATTTGAGGTTGGTTCATAGCTTATTATTTCACCACTTGCAATCAGTTAGTGCACCTCCTAGTTAATTTGGTGGATTATCGTTACCTCATTTGAAGATGACAATTTTTCGTGTCATCAAAGCTGCTTGCCTGACTTGAGTTTTCACCACCATGACCCCTCATCTATGTCGTAGTGGAAGGCATTGTTTTAGTGCTAAAGCAAATCATACAAGTGTTCCAAAATACGCTGTTCTACTTGTTGACAATTAGAGAAGTTAGTAATTAGTTAAAGAAAGCTATGTGTGTTTTTGCCTTCTCGCTGCTTGTAAGCCATAGTTTTGAGCAATTAAAAGCAGATGATTCATCCGTGCAGGGCGTGAGAATGGAAGTCGGCAAGCATGCACAGGTGATGAACAGAGTAATGCTGAACGCCACTGTCAATAGGAAGATTGATTATGGTAACAGAAAATCAACGGCAGTGGGTACAGGTCCAGCCGAGCGGACCGCGCAGGAGGAAGCGATGGTGGGCTCTTATAACTCAAGAACAGCTCTGGCCTCGACGCTGCTGAGACGGGATGACCTAGAGGAAGAGGAGGCACAAGGAGAAGCTGCAAGTGCTAGCATTATCATGACTTCTCCTTTGAAAGAAAGAGTCGGGCATACAAAGGTCGAAGTCATGGCCGGTGCTTTGTTGGGCTTCATCACAGGATTGCTTGTTTAAGCTTTAAATACAGTATGAACCCTATAGAGTATTCCATTCTTTTTAAGGAATTCTTTGTAGCCACGAATTCTTTGTCGTCGGCGCCTCAGCATAATAGTGGAGTGCACCACCTCAGTCCATGTTATAGATCTATACAGATTACTAGGATAGATAAATGAGGACATTATGACTTATGTAACTAACTTGTGTCTGAACAATTTTTTTGATTTTATGTTTCATTTCTTTGCTTTGGACATCTCTAATGGGGATCAAATCTGCACTCATATGAAGACCAGTACATATCTGATGGCTCTAGAGGTGCAAATCTGACGATACAAGGTACAACAGAGGCACAAAGAAGAGACCATCTGAGGGTGAGACCGTAAATATCCCTTGTTGCTTAATCACACGATGGTAACATAGATCGGGTGAAATGTAGCAGCAGAATGTATATGATATTTATATCAGAGAACAAACAGAAACCTTTTTTACCATATATATATATATGACATAATATGTACTGGCGTGGGCACAAAGGAAGTTGCCTTCTTCCTCCTCACAAGGAAAAGCAATTCTCTTCAAACCCCTCAAAACCACCCAACCACCAACCAGCCCATACAACAATGACAATTAAGAAAACAATGGTACAAGAGAAATTGAGGTAAGACCATGAAGAAAGGAAACCCGAAGCCAAAATGACGCCATTCACACAATATACAAAAGAACGAAGCTGAGAAAAGCCAATCGGGACACCAACCTACTGAAAAGCTTTTTAATGGGCTCAAGCATGTGGATGGCTCAGGTCATTGGCTGTTGTCTATTGCAGCACCTGTCCTTGCCTGTGAGATTCGATTCGCGTAGATTGTGACAAGCCGTAACTGTGTGCTGTTGAGTCCCTCCAGGTAAGGAAGGAATGCTTTCCCAAGCATGATGTATATGTCCACCAGGCAGAAAACCACCGTCTGCATATCGCGAAGTGAAAGATTAGACAAGGGCCAAGAAGACAACATCTAGCATTTTATCAAGATTTTGAACTTAACTACAGGGATCTAAAGTGTAATCCCTTCCCTGCGGTAGAAAAATGGGCCCCATCCCTTTCTCAAGAAAAGGTAAAAGGTGAAAGACAATACCTTGCGGACA